>NC_059088.1:11239211-11847195 GCF_020497125.1 Mauremys mutica
GGCCCCAGTGAAAGGGGGGTAGATGGTGACTGGCAGTAGCCCATAGGCTGAGGCAAGGGGGGGCTAGGGGGTGGGGGTTCCTTGGGGAGGGGAGACCCTGAGAGGAAGGGATTGCTGCCAGCGGGCAGAACCCCCAGATAATGGGGCACTGGGTTTGGGAGGGACAAAGGGGGCAAGCGGCAGCGGGACACCGGCCTGCAGAGGGTGCTCCGGAGGCTGGATGAACTAATTCCTGGAGGTGCCGTGCAGGTGAGTCCTGCAACGCTACACACAGCAAACTAAGGGCTTGCCTGGACACCGGGGTTCCTGCCCCGGATCTCACCCCAATGAGCAGGGATCTGCCCTGATCCACATGGATCCAGCGCAGCGAGTTCTAACCCACTAGACCTGACAGCCACAGTCCCAGCAGGAATCTGCCCCGGGCTCCCCCCTTCCGCCACTGGCTGGGGACCTGTGTCCAAGCGGCCGAGCCCCAGTGTTCAATGGGACCCTCTCACCTGCTCTCCGCGGCTCTCACCCAGCCCCGAACAGGGGCCAACTGTCTGGAGGTGGAGCAAATACACCAACTGGAAACTTCCTCTTGTGCAAGATCAGCTCAGCAACCAACCTCCCAGCACAGCCGCTGGTGCCCACACGCAGGGGGCAGAGCTGACGTGCCACTGGCCTGGGGCAGAGCAAGCCAGGGTCTGGCTGGGGTGGGAGATTCAGGATCGTAGGCTGCTTGGGCTGGTCCCAATGCCCCTAAGGGGAGCTGTGTTTCTTTCAGTTCTAGGTTTCTCCCAAACCCTTGTGTATCTCAACACCGGGCAAGGAGTCCTTGTATAAACAGCCCCCGCGCCCCACCCCAGGACAGATTCAGCTGCGTCTCAGCTCTTAAGTCGAAGGACGGAGTCCGTGGTGGGTGGTGGAATCCAGCTGCTTCTCCTGATCCAGCCGATGACCCTGGTCCCATCACAAGGGAATCCCCAGATTCAGTGACCTGGGATCGGGGAGGCATTTCAGGAACTGAGAGTCAGAAAACAAACATCTGGGCTCAATGGACCGGCTCCGATCTGCTGGCGTCTCCCCTGCTGAGAGACCCTAGAGGGGAAGGACCCCGGGTCCCATTCCCACCCCCCAGAACCAGCCAGTGCCCCACCCTGGGGCAGATTAGAGCCAGGGCTCCCTAGAGGGGAAAAGACCCCATGCCACATTCCCCCCACCCCCAGCCAGTCCCCCTGTGGTGGGGCCGGAAGCCGGCTGTCCATGGGAGCTGCCTGTATCTCTGACAATCTCCCACTTGCGTCGATGGCACCAAGATCTCCAGCCCTGACTTCCCCTTCCTGTCTTGAAATCTCACATCTCTCCACAGCCCTCGCCCTGACACTCGCACCCGCTCCCTGCCAGGCAGGTCTCCTCACGCACCCGGTTCTTCCCATTGGAGTCGGATTCACTAGCCGTCCTAAGCGGGCATCTGCTGTTCCAGTGCGCTGTTCCCAGCGCCCCGCCCCAGAGGTGGACGCATCTCAGCTCCGGGTGAGCAACCCCTGGGCAGTGTCGCTGTGTGGCTGTTCCTCAGCTGCCCGCCTGGACACGGCTGCATCTCAGCTCTGGGTGAGTGATTAGTATCTGCAGCATGTACAATACGATAAGAGGTGTGAGCTGCTTGTGTTAAAATATTGTGTGACTGGAAAAAGCAGTAATAATGGGATAGAGCTGGGACATGGGGCAGGTAGCCCAGACTCCTGGGTTCTGTCCCTGGCTCTGGGAGGGGAGCAGGGTCTATTGGGTTACACTGGGGGTGGGGTGGGAGTCACGACTCCTGGGTTCTATCCCAGCTTGGGGAACAGAGTGGTGTGTAGAGGGGCTCAGAGCCCGGACTCTTGGGTTCTATTTCCAGCCCCACAAGCAATATGCAGCCTGCCCCTGTTGCAGGGAAGCCACAGGCAGCCCCAGCCAGAGGGAGAGGAAGTTGGCAGGATGCTGGTGCTGGGGTTTCTGAGAGAACATCTCCCCACAACCTCCTCCCATCCGCACGCACTTCTGCTTTCACATTTCTGTGCTTGCCGCTTCCCCAGGCTCCGAGTCACAAACCCTGGGGAACCCGGGCTGCAGGGTCGGAGAGCCGGGTGCTGAGCCCCCCTCTGCAGGTCTAGGGGTGAGTGGAAATGGGGGGGAGGGAGCTGGAAGGTCTGCGGAGACTGGGGTGCCCCTCAATCCCGACCCGCAGCCCCTTGCTATCCCAGCCCTGGGCTGCTGGGCAAGTCCTGAGCCAACCTCTCCCCGTCTCTCTCTAACAACGCCGGCTGCATTTCAAAGCTCGGTTCATGGACAGATCTTCCGAACCCGTCTCTAAAGTTGGGCCCTGGCTCAGGTCAGTCTGGGAGTTAATTAACCCTTTCTGGCCCTGTCACCTTTCAATGAGATATTGTATCACACGCATTACATCACAGGCCTGTACCATTTTCATGGGGGTGCGAGGAGCCACTGTCCGGTACCATTTGCACAGAAAGGGAATGGGGCTGGAGGGGAGTGGCTCAGACCATTTTAAAAGGAAAGGAGGGGTGAGGAGTGAATAGTCCTGTCATGGGGTCTCACCCCCACTTTGAGCTTGTGGGTTCAAAGATGGGGACCCGCATGTATTCTGCCCCCATGTCATAGGTCTCACCCCCACTTTGAGCTTGTGGGTTCAAAGATGGGGACCCGCAGGTATTCTGCCCCCATGTCATAGGTCTCACCCCCACTTTGAGCTTGTGGGTTCAAAGATGGGGACCTGACTTGGTTTTCCTCTAAACTAAAATTCTAGTTTAGATCTAGTAAGCTGCCACCACTCAATCAAGAAATGTGGATTGAGACACAGTCCTTCCCCAAAATCCTAGGGGATTCCAAGAGCCCCAAATCCATGGAGTTCTTACACCCAGGAGAAACAAACCATTCCCCCTGCTTCCTCCCCCCTCCCTTTTCCTAGGAGAGATACCGGGATGTAACTACAGAGGGATACCTCCCCCTTCTCTTTCCCTGAGAATCCACCCAAGGAAAGACCAAACAAGTCCTTAATAGAAAAGAATTTATTAAGAGAACAAAAAAGAAAATACAGAATCTCTATGAGCCCAAGCTGGACACTCATAGGGAATAACCTTATCAATCTCTGGAGAGAATTTCCCCCTCCCCCTTTCTCAGTAAAAAAGCAATATTAGCAAACAGGAATAAAGCATTTCCTTTAGCAAATACACCATTGCAAATATAGAAATCAAATCATAAGACTAATTTGCCTTTCTAATTAATACTCACTATTAATTAGTAGAAACTACTCCAGGAGAACTTGGAGACATGACTGGTCTTTTCTTAGATCCAAAAAGAGTACTGAGCAAAACAAGGAACACAGACAAAGGCTTCCCTCCACAGAGATTTGAAAATAATCTGTTCCTTGATTGGTCCTCTGGTCAGGTGTTTCTCAGGTTACTGAGCTTGTTAACCCTTTCCAGGGAAAAGAGACCTTAACCCTGATCTGTTTATTTATGACAAGTCCACACCATTTTCATAAGGATCAGGGTGGGGGGAGAGGAGCGAGTGGCCCATACCATTCTCACAGGTGAGGAAGGGGTAAGAGGGAGCGGCCCAAACCATATTAACAGGTGAGAAGGGGGGAAGGTGTGAGTGGTCAATACCATTTTCACATGTGAGGAGTGGGGAGCAGGGAGTGGCCCTTACCATTCTCAGAAGAGTGGGGAGGAGGGAGTGGTCAGTCCCATTTTCATGGGGGAGGGAGGAGAGTCCCAGTTGCAGGAGGAGCAGGGTGGAGTGGGGGTGGGGAAGAGCAACATTAGTGCCCCGCCCTGGCTGCAGAGGGGGGAGCCGTCAGCTCTCTGCACTCCCCGCCCCTGGGGACGCTTTACCCACTTCCGGGCCATCCAGCTCCACTGGGTCCCTGCAGAACCGAGACACTCACCGTGTGAAGGCGACACCAGCACCTGTGTGGTGGTGGTGGGGTATGACAAAATGGGCGGTAATGTGAACCCATTGCCCCTTTTCCTGCCCTCGGGGGAGGGGAACAACTTTTCTCCATCTTCTCTATGGCAGCCTTTCAAGTATTTGAAAACCGCAATCATGTCCCCCTCCTTCCCCAATCAGTTTTCCACACTACCCCTGCCCAGTTCCTTCAGGCTGTGCCCCTAGGGCTTCCATTCCATCCCTTTGATCATCTTTATCCCTCGTCTCTGGATCCTTTCCAGTTTCTCTACATCCTTTCTATACATTGGTGACCGAAACTGGACACAGTCCCCAGCTGAGCCCTAGCCAGCGCCGAGTAGAGCGGTACTGTCACCTCTCCTGACTTTCATGCGCTGCCTCTGTTAATGCAACCTGAAATTGCATTTGATTTTTTGCAACAGCATCGCATTGCTGACTCCTGTCGAGGTTGTGATCCACCCCAACTCCCAGCTCCTTCTCAGCAGTGCTGCTGCCAAACCAGTTCTTCCCCATCCTGTATTTGTGCATTTGGTTTTTCTTCCCTAAATGGAGCACCTTCCATTTGTCCTTCATGAATTTCATTGTATCGTCTACAGCCCAGTTCTCCAATTTATCGAGATCCCTCTGAATTTTAGCTCCATCCTCCAAAGTGTTGGCAACTCCCCCCAGCTGAGAGGACCGGGTCAATCAGCACTCTCAAGCTGCCACCCTCATATGCCCCTGGTTCAGCACGTCTCTATCCCCACTGTCACGTTACAGTTGTTATGGCAGTAACCCACTTGATGAGCAAACCCCACAGGATTTAGCTTAGGTACGAGGAGCGTTGCTGCAGAGCGAATGAGGAAACCAAAAAACACCCATGACGGGGGTGGGGGGAAAGAGAAGCAACCCATTTAATCATGGAAGTTATTTATTGCTAGGTAATAACCATAGGGGAGCCCAGCACGATCAGTCAGGAGAAGATGAAGTCCCAGTGGAACTGATGCAGATTTTGAATCCAGGGATCAGAACACACTTGAGTGTGGGTAGGAGTTTTTGTAGAGAAACAACAATGGTTCGAGGGAGAACACTAGATTTGTTGATGTGTAAAAATGGGAGATACCAACGTTGTTTTGTTCAGGCTAGACCTGGGAGCTGATCATTCCTGACTATGGGCGGTGTTCCTTAGAGGGAGCTCACAAGGCAATTCATTAGTTTGGATTCAGTCAAGGGTTTATTCCTAGCATTGGTCTGATAACTGCTGAGCTGGGTGTAGGCAGGCGGGTTCATTAACATCTGGAGCAGAGATCCCCCATCATGCCGTGCTTCCCTGCTTTTCTGGTCCCAGAGTTCCATGTGGTTCTTGCCTTGGGATCTCTGTTTTGCATCCTGTATGCTAATGGAGATGCCTCCCTGTCCCTTCTTCGATGCAAATGAGGCTAAGGGAGTTTCCTTAATTCTGTCACTCTTATCCCAGGGGTTTAGGTGTAAGTCTAGGTTTTTTTGATGAAGATTTGGTTCAAGCAGAGGCTGGGTGGCAGTGGGTTGTGAGTCAGACAGGCTGGGTACTGCACCCTGGTTCCCCAATAACACAGTTAACAACCTGTCCTCCATGAAATTACCCAGTTGTTTTTCAATTCTGTTATAGTTTTGGCCTTCACAACATCCTCTGGCAAAGAGTTCCACAGGTTGACTGTGCGCTGTGTGAAGAAATACTTCCTTTTGTTTGTTTTAAACCTGTTGCCTATTAATTTCATTTGGGGACCCCTAGTTCTTGTGTTATGGGAAGGAGTAAATAACACTTCCTTATTTATTTTCTCCAAACCTGTCATGACCCTTGTCCATATGCTTGTTGACTCCCTCAAAAATTCTATTAAATTGGTGAGGGATGAGTCAACCTGTGTTTTTAAAAATGGAAATCTTCTCCAACAAATCATGTTCATCTCTGCATGTGATAATTCTGTTCTTTACTGTAGTTTCAAACAGTTTGCCTGGCACTGAAGTTAGGCTTAGTGGCCTCTAATTGCCGGGATCACCTCTGGAGCCTTTTCTAAAAATTGGTGTCACATTAGCTCTCCTCCAGTCATCTGGTACAGAAGCTGATTTAAATGCTTCATTAAATACCACTATTAGTAGTTCTGCAATTTCACATTTGAGTTTCTGCAGAAGTCTTCTCCAGCTTACTTATGAGAACGTCATGTGGGACTGTGTCAAAAGCCTTGCTGAAGTCCAGGCATGTTATGTCCACAGCTTCCTCCTAGCCCCCAACCAGTTACCTCGTCAAAGAAGGAAAGCGAGCTGGTTTGGCAGGATTTGTTCTTGGTAAATCGGTGCTGGTGATCACCCCTTCGGCCTCACAAATTGAAGGTTTTATACATTGTTCTAGTAGCTTTCCAGGTGTCGAGGTCAGGCTGACTGGTCTATAGTTCCCTGGCTCTTCCTTTTCCCTCTTTTAAAGATGGCCCCTCTGTTAGCCCTTCCCCCGTCTTCTGGGACCTCTCCTGGCATTGATGACTTTGCAAATATTATTGCCAGTGGTTCCAACTAATTCCTTCACCCCCGGGTTGAACAGCGTCCCACCCCACTGATTAGAATTCATTCAAATTGGTCAGAAGATTTCTGACATGTTCTTTACTTATCCTGATCTGCAGCCCTTCTCCTTTGTTGTCCGTGGTAACTTCACTGGTCGCCCGCTCACATGTTGCTTTTTTTGTGGGAAGACTGAAGCAAAGCAGGCACTGAGCAGCGCTGCCTTCCCACCATCTTCTGTCACCAGCTTGGGATTTTCTCTCCGATCTTATGATTCTTAGCCCTGGTCTACACTGGGAGGGGTGGGGATCGATCTAAGTTATGCAACTTCAGCTACGTTATTCACGTAGCTAAAGTCGACGTACTTAGATCAACTTGCCACGGTGATTCAACTGCTGCCACTCACCTGTTGACTCTGCCTGCGCCTCTCTCAACTCTGGAGTACAGGCGTAGCCGGGAGAGGGCTTGGGGGTCAATTTATCACATCTAAACTAGACGCAATAAATCGATCCCCACCTGATCAATCGCTGCCCGTGGATCCGGCAGGTAGTGAAGACATATCCTTACAGAAAATCTCAAGGTTTTTTGCCAATTTAAGGACTTTTTTAACCCATGATCACTCTGGACCATCTGGTGATGTGGGGATTTGGGCGGTCATTGCGCTGCCAGCAGCCCCAGATCAACCCCCGCAGAACCCAGCAGCACTGATGGTCCCCCAGGCAGATCTGTGTCCCCAAACAGCCTCTGCTCTCACACTTCCCACCCCCGTCTGTCTCTAGGTCTGTCCCAGCCAGACGCCTCAGCCATGGGCAGGGCCCTGCCGCCACAGCAGGATGCCGGGGAATGGCAGCTCCTGGCTCTGGGTCCCCCATGGAGAGCAGGGGGTCGTGCCCACCCTGCAGCCACACTGAGGGTCCTGATCCTCGCCCTGCTCTGGAGGGGTAAGTAAGCAGCACCTGCAGCCCCAGGGCAGGGGGAAGGGCAGAACCTGCACTAAGTGGGGCCAGGTCTGTCCCAGGACTTGGAAGGGAGACTGGCCAGAGGGGGAGGGGAGACCAATGCCCCAGTGTGGTGCTAGGGGGCGCTGAGTGACAGGGAGTGGGGGCAGGGGGCTCGATGTAGGGAGGGATGGAAACTAAACGGAGGGAGTTTTGGTCGAGGACCCAGGGCTGGGCTGGCAGGGGGCTGCAGGTCGGGAGCGAGGGGCACTCGCACAGCTCTGGTGGGAGCTCAGGGTTGGTCTCAGCTCTCTATGGGTTCTGCTTCGATCCCTCCCCATCCTCTGCAGGGTCCCTGTCCCAGCCACCTGGATTTACCCTGACGGTGCGACAGTCGGTGTCGGTGCAGGAGGGTCTCTCTGTTCTCGTCCCCTGCACCTTCATGTACCCAGCCTGGTACGACACCTACAATCCCAGGGCCCGGCTCTACAGATACTGGTACAAGGATCCAGCCGATGTGGGTTATGATCTGCCTGCGGCCAGCAGTGACCCCCGCCAGGGGATGTTGCAGGAGACCAAGGGCCGGTTCCGGCTGACAGGGGATTCAGCGCACGGCGACTGCTCCCTGCAGATCAGCGACGCCCGACGGACAGATGCCGGGAGATATTTCTTTAGAGTCGAGAAAGGAACATTGAAATACAGTTACCGCTCCAGTACCGATGGCACTAACCTTATGCTCATGATCTCGGTGCCAGGTAAGAGCAGCCGCAGTCACCGCAGATCAGCCCCACTGAGCCAGCCAGTCCCCACCCTGGGGCCGGATCAGGGACGGCGCCCCCAGAGGGGAAAGGCCCCATGACCCTGAGCGGGAAATGTCCACGCTGCAGGAACCCGCCCCCCAGTGCCCCGCCCGTGTCTGAGCCCAGGCCTCAGCCCGACCCCGAACGTCTACACAGACCTCGGAGGAAAAGTCCGCGCTGCAATCAGAGACCCGCAGCCCAAGCCCCGCGAGCCCGACCCAATGGACCCAGGCTCTGAGCCTCGGCGCCACGGGGCTTTGAGGGCAGCGGGGATGGACCCTGCCAGTCCTGGGCAGCCGGTATCAACATCCGGCTGTTCTGGGTGTGGCTTTTAGCCGCCCCTCTGGGTGCAGCCGGGCTGCAAAATACTCAGGCCTGGCCGGCCAAGCCCGGGAAAAAGGAGACGGCTGGGGAGAGATGAACCGAGGAGGGAAGGCAAAGGACCCATGACGGGGGTGTCTGATGTCCCTGGTGGTGGGTGGGGGTGGGAGTGGGAGTGGGGTTATTTAGAGCCCTGGCTCTGTCCCGCCCTGAGGAGGGCACGTTTGAGGAGCCGGACACTGAACGTCTTGGCACTCGGCAAACACTGGGGCTGTGGATGCTCGCTCAGGTACCCTAGAGCAGCCCGGCCCCTCGTTAGTGACTCTGCCAATTAGGCCCAATTTTGACCAACCAGTTTTGGTCCCTTGGGTTTCCATTTCCCACGGTTCCGGTTCCCCGGTGCGACCCTAACCCCTGCCCCTGGGTTCCGTCGGGCGCCTCTTGGGTGGGGCTCAGTCGGGTCTGTCGCTTCCCTTCCCCCCCCACGGGCCTTGTGTCACTTCAGGGACTTTCCCGTCCCCCAGTTGAGCTCACAGCGAGGGGCCATGTCTAGGCTCTGTGATCACTAGTAACACCCTCCTCCCAGGCCCCCCAACATCACTGGGACCCTGACCAGGAATGGACGCCCCGATGAGAGGCTGTGCTGCAAGGCCCGGGAATCAGCGAGTGCCTCCTAGTCACGCTCTGCCCACGCTCAGGGCCAGGCCCCAGGGTCAGCTGGGCCAGGCTGGTCCGTGCCCAGAGGGGAAAGCCTGAGGGAGCTGCTGGACTGTAGGAAGGGTGTTGGGGGGAGAGGGCCCAGTTCTCTCTGTCTCCAGACCCAGGGCAGCACTAGGGGGCGCTGGGCAGCGGTGAGGAGATGGGTTAGGGAGCGATCACTGTGATGGAGACCTGCTGCCATGGCAACGCACCGAGATTGTGCACCCTCCCCAGAGGGGCCGTGTCTCAGTGCCGGGTGAGCGGTCCGTGTATAAACAGCCCCCATGTCCCACCCTAGTGGTGGCTGCGTCTCAGTTCCTTAATGGGGGATCTCTGGGGGGATGAAAGCCGCCTGCTCGTCTCTTCCAGTGCCAGATGTGTGGGGAGCTGAGGGCGACGACGTGTCTCTGGAGACCCAGGAGGTCGACTCCCTGAGCCTGAGCTGTGAGGCTGGGAGCAGAGCCGAGGTCACCCTGAGCTGGGCCAACGGGAACAAGTCCCTGAGCTCTGGCCAGGGAGGGGCCGGGCACCTGGAGCTGCTGAATCTCAGTCCAGGGGACACTGGGGAGTATCGGTGCTGAGCCAAGAATCCCTTTGGGTCGGCCAGCCGGGCCCTGCGTGTGCATGTGCAGAGTAAGGCTCTAGGGGGCGCCATGGCAGACAGAGGGTCCTTAGTGAGTGCGCTGGGCTGCAGGGAACAGGGCGGGCTGGGATGAATGAGGGGTGCTGGGCTGTGGGGAGGGGTGGGGGCAGGGGCGGCGAGTTATATGGGCCCTTGGGGCCCAGGCCCCACCAATAATCCAGGAGCTGGGCTCAGCCCCACCAATGTTGGGGCCCCAGGCCCTGTGCTGGGGGTCCCCGCGTTGCAACACCCGGCACTCTCACTCACCGCAGCGGCAGCGGCAGCGGCAGCTCCCGGGCCTCAGGAGCGACTGGACTCCCAGCCCATTGGCCGGGAACCCCAGCCAATGGGAGCTGCCGGGGGCGGTGCCGGAGCTGCCTGGCTGCGCCTCCACAGCAGGGAGGGGGAGCGAGCCACAGGCAGCGGCTGAGCCCTGGGTAGCCATTGTGAGCAGCAGACAGACACAGACGGTGAGCTGTGGGCAGACACACACACACATACACAGTCAGCCGGGGAGGGGGGGTTGGTGGGGATAAACACACACAGCCAGGGGGTTGTGGGACAGACACACACGGGGCGGGGGGTTGGTGGGGACAAACACACACAGCCAGGGGGTTGTGGGACAGACACACACGGGGGGGGGGGGTGGGACGGACAGACAGACAGACAGACACAGCCTGTGAGCTGTGGGGGCAGCCAGACACACACACACACACAGCCGGGGAGGGGGGGTTGGTGGGGACAAACACACACAGCCAGGGGGTTGTGGGACAGACACACACAGGGGGGGGGACAGACAGACAGAGCCGGAGGGGGGTTGGTGGGGACAAACAGACACAGCCAGGGGGTTGTGGGTTGTGGGACAGACACACACAGTGGGGGGCAGCCAGACAGACAGACACAGCCTGGGGTTGTGGGACAGACAGACACAAGGACACAGCCAGGGGGTTGTGGGACAGACACACACAGCCGGGGGTGGTGGGGGCAGCCAGACACACACAGCCGGGGATTGTGGGACAGACCGACACAAGGACACAGCCAGGGGGTTGTGGGGACAGACAGACGGACACAGCCGGGGGAGTTGTGGGGACAGACAGATGGAGCTGTGAGTGGGGAAAGGAGCAGCAATGGGCACCCCGGGGCTGGTATAAAATACACAGGATGGGGGGGGGGCTTCCTGAGGGGACTATAGCAACACCCCCCGCAGAGCAGACCCAGGTTGCAGCTGGCTCCGCCCATCACAGCCCCCTGCCCCCACAGAGACCCACACAACCCTCTGCCCCCTCGAGAGACTCCCAATGACCCCTGTGCCCCTGTCACTCCTCTCCAAAGAGCCCTCCCCTTTGTGCCAGCCCACTCCCCTCCCCCACTGCCTCCCCTCCTCCAAAGCTCCCTACAATCTCCCCCTTTGCCTTCCGCCCCCCAGCCCAGCCCATTCCATTGGCCGGGAGGCTCCCAGTCTAGTAGCTAGCAGGGCCCATGGGAGCTGCACCTGAGGCAGGGTGCCTGCCTGCAGATGCAGACCTGCCTGGCTGTGCCTCCACAGCACAGAGAGGGGGAGCCACAGGTGAGCAAGCCCTGGTCATCATCATCATCACAGGCCCAGTAATTCTCTGGATATTTAATTTCACTGAGGCAAAATGTGTGCAATTTTATGGGTTGAATGATTGAATGACATAATACCCACCTGCCTGCATTGTCCGTCACTAAGTCCAGTAATTTTGTCAAGTGTTTGTTGCACAACATGGTGGTGCCTACCCCTACCTTGTGCTTTAGGGGGTGATGGGGTCAGGGCAGCCTGTTATAGAACTACCTGATTAGTAATTGGATATGTTTGCTCCCCCTGATGTTAGAACCTGGCTACACCACTGGGGAGGGGAGCTTCCTAGACCTGTGCAGCTGGGGCTTAGGTGAATTTTGTGATACTGTGCCCCTTCCCAGCTACCACCCTGCAGTCCCCACTCCTGCACCATGCTGGGCAAGGGGCAGCCCCATCCCCAGTGAGACTGGTGAGGGGTGGCAGCAGGGGAGGCCATACGTGATGGCAACCTCCCCCCTCGGTACCCACCATAGGGGAGCCGAGTGGGCTTTCTGGACCTCAGAGGGACCCTAGGAGCATGTGCAGTGAACTGCGGGGGAGAGGAGGGGTCCCTCCCCTGGAGCTTGCTGCTGCCAGGGAGGGTGGAGGGGAGTCCTCTTTGGCCCTAGCCCTGGAGCAGCCTGTCTGCACCCCAAGTTCCTTATCCCCAGCCCTGCCCCAGAGTCCTCACCTGACGGGAAAAACACGCAACTTAAATTTGGTGGTCAGTTTAGAGTATCATAGAATATCAGGGTTGGAAGGGGCCTCAGGAGGTCATAAGGTCCAACCTCATGCTCAAAGCAGGACCAATTCCCAACTAAATCATCCCAGCCAGGGCTTTGTCAAGCCGGGCCTTAAAAACCTCTAAGGAAGGAGATTCCACCACCTCCCTAGGTAACCCATTCCAGTGTTTCACCACCCTCCTAGTGAAAAAGTTTCTCTTAATATCCAACCTAAACCCCACTGCAACTTGAGATCATTACTCCTTGTTCTGTCCTCTGCTACCACTGAGAACAGTCTAGATCCATCCTCTTTGTAACCCCCTATCAGGTAGTTGAAAGCAGCTATCAAATCCTCCCTTATTCTTCTCTTCTGCAGACTAAACCATCCCAGTTCCCTCAGCCTCTCCTCAGAAGTCATGTGCTCCAGCCCCCTAATCATTTTTGTTGCCCTCCACTGGATTTTCCAATTTTTCCACATCCTTCTTGCAATGTGGGGCCCAAAACTGCACGTAGTACTCTAGATGAGGCCTCACCAATGTTGGATAGAGGAGAATGATCATGTCTCTCGATCTGCTGGCAATGCCCCTACTTATACAGCCCAAAATGATGTTAGCCTTCTTGACAAAGGCCAGAGGAGGGAGTGTTAGTGCCTGTGTGGACTTCTGAGAAGTGCATGGGGTGGAAGGAGATGCTGGGATGCTCTGGAACCACTCCTTCAAAGCCAGTCAGGACTCTGGGGGAGCCTCCTCTCTGAGCAGACTGTCTCCAGGGCAAGAAGCTAACACCTTCCTGGGTCTGACCTCAGAGCATTCAGCATGCCCTTCCACACCATCTCTTTAGCAGTGAGTCCGCCCAGGCGGGGTCCTGGGGCAGCCAGAGGTCCCTGCACCCCAACTCCGCAGTCAGATGTGACTCTCAGCCAGACTGTAAAACAGAAGGTTTATTAGATGATGGGAACACAGTTTAAACAGAGCTTGTTGGTACAGAAAACAGAACCCCTCGGTCAGGTCCATCTTGCGGGGTGGGGAGCCCAGAACCAAGTTCTGAGTCTCTCCCCATTTCCCCAGCCAGCTCCAAACTGACACTCCCTCCTCTGGCCTCTGTGTCTCTTCCGGACAAGGAGGCCACCTGATCTCTTTGTCCCCAACATCTTCAGTTGGCATCTTGCAGGGGAAACTGAGGCACCCACACAGTATTCAGAGAAAATATTAAGAACATTCCCACTTCATCACAACAGGTACAACAAAATATAATACTGTATATTGAAGTAGGCAAGTGCTGCTTCTCACTTTCCACTTTTAATTGACCCTTGTAATCTTGTGGCGCTGACGCGTTGTAGCTTCATTTTATATCGCCTTACAGGGCGGGAGCGGGGGGGCACCACCATTTTGGGCCCCACCAAAAATTATACAAACCTGCCGCCTATGGGTGGGGGTTCATTGGGGGGTTCTGGTCTGCGGATCAGGGGGTCAGTGGAGGGCTCTCTCCAATCTAATACGTTGCCGTGGGTATTTCAGCTCTAGAGAGGACTCTGAAAATCACTGTCTCCAGAGCTAACAGGAGCGACCCCCAGCTATTCCAAGGTATCACTAGGGGGCGGGGAGTGGGGCACGGGGCCTTTCCCCTCTAGTCTGGGCAGGGACTGGCTGGTTCAGGGTGCGAGTGGCTCTGTGTTATTTCTATTCCCAGACCGCAGCAGGCTGGTGGCGAACGGGTCACAGCTCACGGCTCAGGAGGGCGACTCCCTGCGGTTCCTCTGCTCCGTCGCCAGCAGCCCCACCACGGTGCTGGGCTGGGTGAGGGGTGGCCGAGCCGTCGAGGGTACCCGCCCCATGGGGAAGAATCAGCTGCAGCTGGAGCTGCCCAACGTGACGGCCGAGGCCGGGGGGCTGTACGGGTGCTGGGCCCAGAACAAGGAGAGCTCTGCCCAGGGGACGTTCCAGCTGCTCGTCGAGTGTGAGTGGGGTTAACCCCTGGGACGCTGACACTGGAGAGCAGCAGTGTTAATCCATGGGACTCCTCGCCACTGAGTACTAGCAGGTGTCACAGGTGCCTGGCCCCTTTAAACGGAGACAGAGCCAATGCCCCAATGCCATAGTTAATTAGCTGCTTCAGGGGCAGCCCCAAGGGGGGCAGCTGAGGCTTGAACGGACTCCTGGGCTGTCTACAAGGGCCGTGAGCGCCCAGGCTGAGGGTGGAGAAGCAGGTGAAGTGCAGCTGGCCAAGGATGGGGCCAGATCAGTGCCCAGGGGCTGGCTGAAAAAGCGTCTCAGGGCAGACAACCCACAGGACTCCCTGCCCCTGGGTTTCTCTCTCTGACTATTAATTTGTTGCTGTGTCTCCTGCTCTCCCCAGACAGCCCCCGGCCGGGGACCAGGCTGAACTCGTCCTGCCAGCGCCAGGGGCCCAGCATCAGCTGCAGCTGCTCCCTGCGCTCCCACCCCCTACCCCAGCTCCAGTGGCAGGTGGACGGGGAGCCCCTGGCTGGGAACAGCTCACGGGGGGCCCTGCAGGTCAGCTCGTGGGCCCAGGGGGACGAGGCCGTCAGCACCCTGAGCTGGACGGGAAGCGGGGACAGGGGGCCCCGGATCTTCTGTCTCGGCTCTAACCCCCACGGGAGCTACGCCGCCCTGCACTTTGACTTCAGCCCCCCGCAGAGAGGTGAGACACTCGGACTCCTGGGTTCTGTCCCCAGCTCAGGGTCTTGCAGTTGGAGGCAGGGGAGATGGGAGCCAGGACTCCTGGGTTCTCTCCCAGCTGTGCTCTGTGCTGTGTGTTTTCGCAGGTGCAGAGGAGCCTGGCAGGTGCAGAGGAGTGCTGGGCGTCGGGGTGGCCTGTGGCCTGGGGGTCGCCGTTGGCTTCTTTCTTCTCGGGCTCTGTGTGATCAAGTGAGTTTGAGGCCTCCCACCCTGACCCCCAGCTGCCTCCCTAAGATCCCGCTGAGTTCCCCTGCCCTCTCCCCTGGGCTATTCCAGGTCCCCCAGCCCCCTCCCAGTAAGATTCTCCCCCTAACTCCTCTCCTCAGCCTAACCCAGTCCCCTGCGCTCTAGCCTCTCATACTGATGTGCCACCTTCCTCCACCCCACGGGGCTATTCTAACCCCTCCCCAGTCTCATGAGTCCATCCTGATCCGTCTCCCCACAGGCTGCGGGGCCGGGAGCCGGCGCCCCCCAGTGCTGAGGCCAGGGAGATGGATAACCGGAGCCAGGCCGAGCACACGGCCGACGACGCCAGCCTGATCTACAGTAACATCCCCACCATCCCCATGGTATGTACCTGGGGGGAGCGGGGGGACCAAGCCTACCTGGCCTTCCCACCCCGTCTCTGCCCCCTCCATTTCTCCTTCTTCCTCCCCCCGCTTTCCCACCCCCTAAAGGAATGCAGGACTATAAGCCAGGCTTTCGCCAGGGCACACAACCCCCCACATGTGCCCAGTGCAGGAAATGCACCACTGCCACCAGCCTGGGCTCCCCAAACTGTGTGGGATTGGCCCTGCTTGCAGAAAATGCACCTCATCCCTCGGGTCTTGCTCAGAGGGGAGGACGTGCAGCGAATGCCAGGGGCGGCTCTAGCTTTTTGGCCGCCCCAAGCAGTCATGCGCGGGAGGCGCCCCGGAGCCGCGGGAGCAGCGGACCTCCCGCGGGCATGACTGCAGAGGGACCGCTGGTCCCGCGTGGCTCGGCTGGACTTCCCGCGGCTGCGGACGGCTCGCGGGTCCGGCGGCTCCGCTTGAGCTGCCACAGTCATGCCTGCGGGAGGTCCAGCCGAGCCGCGGGACGAGCGCCCCCTCCGCAGTCATGCCTGTGGCAGGTCCAGTAGTCCCAGGGCTCCGGTGGACCTCCCGCAGGCATGACTGCGGCAGGTCCGCCGGCCCAGCCTGACGCCCCCCCCGGCAGCAGGGGACGCCCCCTAGATTTTGCCGCCCTAGGCACCAGCTTGTTTTGCTGGTGCCTAGAGCCGCCCTTGGCGAATGCATTCATGTGCACTCACAAAGTGCACGGGACTAGATTGGGGCTGGAATGCTGCCAATCCCTGAGCATCCCCTGGATGCACCAACTGGGCAAGAAATGCACTTCTGCAGCTGCCTGCTATGGTATCAGGTGCTTGTCATCAGACAGTGTATGCAGGGTGCTCCGTGTCTGTTGCAGCCTTCAGAAAATGCAATGAATGCATCAGCATGGGCTGTGCAACCACGAGATGCATGGGATCAAATCATGCATGCATAGTACATAGAATGCACACAGCCCAATGTTTCTTGCTAATGGATGGCCAGTGCAGGCAATGCAGTGAATGCAGTAACTTAACTGGTGCTGCCCCAAGACACATGAGATCAGTTAATGCATGCTCGGAGCATGAAATCCAGTTAATACTTTTCCTGAACTTGTTCTGCGATGAGATGCATGAGATGAAATCCTGCATGCCTGGTGCATAAAATGCACACCCCCCATGCATCTTGCTAATCAGGTAGTGAATGCATTAACCGAGCTGGTGCTGGCATGGCATTGGCTCATGCCTGCAGCGAGTGTGAAACACACCCAATCCCCCATCTCTTGCTAGTGCACGCCCGATGCAGGAAATGCATTTGCATGGCAGGTGGGGAAAATGAGTCTGGGGCAGCCCATGTAATCAGCTCAGCAGGGTGGATGCAAGTCTCTGCATGGTGTCTCTGCCTTGCTTCTCACTCAGCATCACAAGACTCCAGCCGACCGTCGGACCAAAGGCATCCAGGACGGGACTGCAGCAACAAAGGCCCCGCTAGGCCCCAGGGAGCCGGATGAGCTGCATTATGCCTCCATCAATGTCTCCAAGCCACAGCGCACAGGGGGGGAGCCTCCAGAGGCCCCCACCACAGAATATTCTGAGGTCTGGTGGAAATAACCCCTTAGTGCCATGGGCCCAGGCTGGGCATCTCCGGCCCATCCAGTGCTGTTGGGGGGGGTCACAGCAAGGGGGGAAGGGGGCAAAGGGTCGGCCCAGGACTGGACTCAGGACGGAGTCAACTCGGCCTTGGAGATGCTGGAGCGCTGCATTGAGGGGAGGTATCCCAGAGTCCCCTGCAGCCGGGTCCCAAAGCCTGCCCCCTCCCAAACCCCACTGTCCCCAGGTGAAAGAGCCTCTGATGTCTCAGCCACAGAGAGTCTCTCTTCTACCCTGCCTGAGCCCTCACCCACTCGCCTCACAGATGGGCAGGATGGTGACACTCAGGGGCAGCAGCTGGCGGGAGTGGAGGGAGGGGCTTCTGTCTAACGTGCTGGCCTGGTGCTCAGGCTTCCTGGCTTCTTGTCCCTGCTCCACTTAAACTGCTGTAGATGAGGCTGAGCCAGTTGCTGCATCTGTCTGGCCTCACTTTCCTCACCTTGAAAATTGAAATGATGATAAAAATATAAACTCTGAGGGGCAGGGACTGTTTCTCACTGTGTTTCTGCAAATCCTGGCGAAAGGGGACCCTGATCTCAGGTGGGGTAGGGGCTGTGTCTCCCTGTATGTCTGGGTAGCACCTGGTACAACTGGGCCCTTGTCTCTGTCGAGGTCAATCAGTGCCACGTGATTATAACTTCTTAGTAACAATGTTATATTAAAGGTAACTTGTTCACTCCAAAGCCAAAAACATCCGATTGTAAAATCCCCTGTTTACAAGCTGTAACTTGAAATAGATTTTCATGTGTCATTTTTTGTCACTGCTACTTTTTAAACAAAGAGCCAATAACAACTATGGCTTATTTGTGTCCAGTAAAGAATCAGTTTTCACTTCTGCCTTTCCCCTGGGAGGGCCCTGATTGCAGCTGGTTTCTGGACAGCACCAGGCATAACACGCCCCGATCCCAGCTGGGGTGAGGGACTGTCTTGGGGCAGTGCCTGGCATGACGGGGCCCTGAGCTCAGCCAAGGTTTCAAAAGCACTAATGCAATACAAATAACATGGACCTATAGGGCTTTACCAGTCCTCCGGCCTGATTTTCACACTGTTGCTAAAGGCAATGGAGGGGATATAATATCCATCGCCGTCTGTAGGGAATTTCATTTGGCACCACATGAACTTTGGATTAAAAAACTAGAAGGATACGAAATTACCACGATCCAGATTCAAAACTGGCTAACTGCTAGATCTCCAGAGGTAACTGTCACCAGGAACTCTGCAGCGAGCACGTGTTTCCAGAGGGATCCCGCAGGGAACTGTCCTTGGCCTGATGTACTTTAACACCTTTTTTAACAACCTGTAAGACAACATAAAATCAGCCCTGGTCAAGTTTGCAGATGACACACAGATGGGGTGAGTGGCAGATAATGAGGAGGCCAGGTTACTGCTGCAGAGCACTGCAGGTCGCTTGGTAAACTGTCAAGTATCAGAGGGATAGCCGTGTTAGTCTGGATCTGTAAAAGCAGCAAAGAATCCTGTGGCACCTTATAGACTAACAGACGTTTTGCAGCATGAGCTTTCATGGGTGAATACCCACTTCTTCAGATGCCAGAAGTGGGCATCTGAAGAAGTGGGTATTCACCCACGAAAGCTCATGCTGCAAAACGTCTGTTAGTCTATAAGGTGCCACAGGATTCTTTGCTGCTTTTGGTAAACTGGGCACAAGCAAACAATGTGTGTTTCAATAGGGCTAAATGTCAACATGTACAACTAGAAAGACAGGGCGTCAGCCGGACTCACAGGACGGGGGATGCTCTCCTGGGCAGCAGGGACCCTGACAAGAATTCGGGGGTGATGCTGGACAAGTAGCTGCACATGAGCTCCCGGTGCAATGCTGCGGCCATCCTGGGTGCATCAACAGTGAGCTCTGGAGTCAGAGAGGGGAGGTGATTTTCCCTCTGGATCTGGCCCTGGTGCCAGGGCCGACTCCAGGCACCAGCTGAGCAAGCTTGTGCTTCGGGCGGCAGATCCTACGGGGAGGCTTACGCCCAATCCAAGGGTGGCACGGCAGGTTTTTTCTTTTTTTTTTTGGTTCTCTGATCTGGCCGCTCTCTAGGAGGCAGAGGGGGGAGCTCCCTGCAGCAAACTCAGCAGGGCAGCCCGCGTCCTTCCCTCCCGGCAGGCGGCGCGGTGGTTGGGGCTGAGCTCTGGCCACACCCCTTCTCTCTCTCTCCCCCACTCCCTCCTCCTCCCCCACACTAGACCGGGCACGCACTCTGCCGCACAGGGAGTCCCTCTGCACCCTGGCTCCGGCCGCCCTGTAGGGTTTTCTTGTTTTGTTTTTTTCCCTGCTTTGCCGGCTGTGCTGTTCCTGCCCCTCCCCCGCTTGGCCGCTCCAGCTGTGCTGGGGTTTTTTGTTTTGTTCCACCCCCCCACCCCCTGCTTTGCTGCTCCGGCCGCCCCCCCACCCCTTTTTTTTTTTTTTTTTTTTGCTTGGGGCGGCAAAAAAGCCAGAGCCGGCCCTGCCTGAATCATAGAATCATAGAATCATAGAATCTCAGGGTTGGAAGGGACCTCAGGAGGTATCTAGTCCAACCCCCCTGGTGCGAGTGCTGCTGGAATCAGTGTCCAGTTCTGGTGCCTGCAGTTCCAGAAGGATGTTGACCCATCGGGGAGGGCTCAGAGGGAAGGCAGGAGACTGATGAAACGCTTAGAACAGGGGTCGGCAACCTACGGCACGCGAGTGGATTTTGAGTGGCACGCAGCTCCCTGCCGCGGTCCCAGCCCCCAGCCCCACTCAGCCCCCCCCCGCCCCCCGCTCTCCCCTGCGGGGGCAGGAGGCAGAAGCTTGGTTCTGCGGCAGCCAAGCTCCCCCCTCCCCCGCTTCTTCCCCCAGCGTGATGCTTTCCTGCCCCGCCCCCTCTCCTTCCCTGCGCCAATCAGCTGATGGGAAGAGTGGCAGCCTGCAGGCAGCTCCGTGCAGGCCGCAGAGAGAGGTGGGGATGGGGCCTGGGGGAAGGGGGTGGAACAGGCACATCCCTTCCAGCCCCCTGCCATGAGCAGCTCAGGGCAGGGGTCTGGGAGCACCCCTACGAGCCAAGCACCCCAGCCCTCTGTCCTGACCCCCACACACACACTCAGCATTCTGCCCTGCACCCCCCACACCACCAGCCCTCTGCCCTGACTCCCCCCTCCACTGTCTTCTGTCCTATACCCCCCACACCCGCAGCCCTCTGCCCTGAAGCCCCCACACACTCAGCATTCTGCCCTGCACCCCCCATACCCCACAGCCCTGACCCCTCACACACACTCAGCCTTCTGCCCTGCAGCCCTCATACCCCCAGCCCTCTGCCCTGACCCTTGAATCCCCACACACACCCAGTCCTCTGCCCTGAACCCCCCACCCCAACACACACCCAGACTTCTGCCCTGCATCCCCACAGCCCCATACCTCTGCCCTGAACCCCCCTCACACACCCAGCCCTCTGCCCTACATCCCCCCCAGCTCTCTGCCCTGCACCCCCACATCCCCCATCGCTCTGCCCTGAACCCCCCACTACACACAGCCTTCTGCCCTGAACCCCCTACAACTCCAGGCCCTCTGCCCTGAACCCTCCCCACTCCAACACTCACCCAGCCTTCTGCCCTACATCCCCCCCACACCCCAGCCCTCTGCCCTGATCCCTGAACCGCCCCCACCCCAGCCTTCTGCCCTGAACTCCCTCCCCGAGTCCTCTGCCCTGAGCCCTGAAACCTCCCCCCCCCGCCCGGTCTGGGGTCCCAGCCGCAGGCTCTGCTCATCCCAATGCTGGCCTAGGTGAACAGAACCCCAGACCAGCAGCAGGCTGAGCGGGCCAGCAGCGTAAGATCAACATTTTAATTTCATTTTAAATGAAGCTTCTTAAACATTTTGAAAATCTTGCTTATTTTACAATACAACACTAGTTTAGTTATAGAATATATAGACTTGTAGAGAGAGACCTTCTAAAAAAGGTTAAAATGTATTACCGGCACGCGGAACCTTAAATTAGAGTGAATAAATGAAGACTCGGCACAGCACTTCTGAAAGGTTGCTGACCCCTGGGTTAGAAAACCTTCCTCCGAGTGAGAGATTCTGGGAGCTCCTGCTGTTTAGCTTAACAAAGAGCAGGTTCAGGGGTGACTTGATCCTGGTCTATAAGTACCCATGTGGGGAACAAATATTTACTACCGGGCTCTTCAGTCACGCAGAGGAAGGTCTAACACCATCCAGCGACTGGAAGTTGAAGCTCAACAGATTCAGACTGGAAAAGATGTAGAAATGTTTAACCATTGGGACAACTTACCCAGGGCCTGGTGGATTCTCTGTCGCTCGCAATTGCCAAACGAAGATGAGCTGTTTTTCTAAGGGCACGTCTACGCTGGCAAAGTGCCGGCAGTTACAGAACCGCTCAGAGAGCACTGAAGGGAAACCGCTGTTGTGTGTTCACACTGACAGCTGCCTGCGCAATACCGTGTTCACACTTGTAGCACTTGCAGCGGTATTCGGAGCGGTGCACTCTGTGCAGTTATCCCACAGAGCACCTCTTTCTCGTCTGCCACTAAGACTTGTGGGAAGGTGGATGGGGTCGCGGGGCATCCTGGGTCCTGTCCCAATGTCCCATGATGCATTGCTTCGAATCCCAGAAATCTCTGTGCTTCCGTCCACATTTGGTGCCATCTCTCAACAGTTTGTCTACTGTGCGCCCTGCCTCTTCGGGCTGCAGGAATGGATCCCGCACTGTTGACAAGAATGCTGCTCGCTCTCACTAACACATCACGCGTGGCAGTGGAGTTATTCCTTAAACTACAAAGGCAAGAGGAGTGCAACATTGATCTCGCCACGCGTACTACCTACGACATGAGATTGTTTGTGGCATTCATGGAGGTGCTGACCACAGTGGAAAACCGCTTTGGGGCTCAGGAAACAAGCACTGAGTGGTGGGATCACATTGTGATGCATGTCCGGGATGACGGGCAGCGGCTGCAGAACTTTCGCATGAGGAAAGCCACATTCATGGATTTTTTGTCATGCGGCACAAGGACATGAGAATGAGAGCTGCCCTGCCATTGGGAAGGTGTGTGGCGATTGCACTGTGGAAACTGGCTACTCCAGACCGCTACCAGTTCGGAGTGGGAAAGTCGATCGTTGGACTCGTTTTGATGGAAGTGTGCAGGGCCATTAATCACATCCTGCCCCGAAAGACCGTGATTCTGGGCAACGTCTGTGACATTGTGGATGGCTTTGAACAAATGGATTTTCCTAACTGCGGAGGGGCGATCGATGGCACACACATTCCAATTCTGGCACCAGACCACCTAGCCACGGAGTACACCCGGTATTTCTCTATGGTTCTCCAGGTGCTTGTGGACCATCGTGGGCATTTCACTGGCATTAAGGCAGGCTGGTCCAGAAAGGTGCATGATGATACACACATCTTTTGGAACACTGGCCTGTTCAAGAAGCTGCAAGCAGGGACTTTCTTCATGGACCAGAAGATCCGTGTAGGGGAAGTAGAAATGCTCATTGTGATCCTGGGCATTTTGCCTACCCCTTAATGCCGTGGCTTATGAAGCCATACATGGAGCAACTTGACAGCAGCAAGGAGCAGTTCAACTACAGGCTGAGCAAGTGCAGAATGACTGTGGAGTGTTCATTTGGCTGTTTAAAAGCCCGCTGGCGATGCCTGTATGGGAAGCTGGACATGGCCAATGACAATATTCCTAGGCTTATAGCCACGTGCTATATGCTCCATAATATTTGTGAAGGGAAGTGGATGTTTTCAGAGAACTATCCACAATGACTCCAAGATCTCTTTCTTGAGTGGTAACAGCTCATTTTATATGTATAGGTGGGATTATGTTTTGCAACATACATTACGTTGCATTTATTATCATTGAATTTCATCTGCCATTTTGTTACCCAATCTGTGATGCTCTGTACCTTGGGGGAACATCCTGCACCTCCATGTTCATCCTTATAATATGAATGTGTGGAATCCAGTGGAAAGTTTGTCATGTTGGGTGTCTTTGGAAGGCTCATGATGCACTGAGCATTGTTATAGTAGGTTGTAATTTCATGTATGTAGTGATGAGGCTGAAAAATGTGTCCTCATGGCTTAAAACAAGCTGTAGCAGGGTGCTGTTGCAAAAGCACCTAATTAGCCCCTGCCCAGTCAGCTCCAATCAGGGGAAACAGATTGGGGCTGATGGAAAAGGCCTGATGCTGGCCCGAGAATTGGCAACACCTGGTGGCCTGACAAACCAAGGGCTATAAAGGCTGGGAGGGAGCAAGGTGGAAGGGGGTAGCCAGGGAGAAGTCAGTCAGGGTGGGAACTAGAGGCCTCCTAGCTGAAGGCTTGTTCTGCCTGTAAAGGAGGTGACTAATCCTGTAAAGCTTGTATATAGACGGACACTGGTGGTGGGATAACCTTAAGTAAAAAAATAAAGACACATTTGTTGTACAACCCTGAAGACTCTCTGAGCCTTTTTGGGGGCATCAAGTGGCCCCAGGAAGAGGGGTGGGTCATGGACCCTGTTACACAAGCCCAGGAAAAAAAACTCTCCATGAGCAGAGGGGCTGTTCACACCTCATCAGGGCATGTATAGGACAAACCCAACCCAGCCTCACAGGAACAAAGGACACTGACCTAGGCAACAACAAAGGATCTGATTGGGTGTACAGGGATAGATGGGGGGGTGTATGGGGATAGATAGATGAGAGGAAGGAGGGGGCAGATAACGACTGGCAATTAACACTTACCCTCCGAGAGCACAGCACTAAGAGATGGACCCAGTCACCATGAGCCTCATGTTACTAGCCATGTCGGGTTTCATTCTCAACTTTGGGGTGCCAAGATTTCCGAGTGAATCTCATTTTTTCCTGCATGTGAACCTGGTAATTCCCAAGACCCAGGAAAAACACATGAGTCAAATACTGAGCTCAATACAATGCACAAGCATCACTCACCCAGCGCTGAGATGCGGCCACCTCTGGGGTGGGGTGCGGGGGCTGTTTATACAAAGATCTTTTCCCCGGCTGGTGCTGAGATGCAGCCAGCTCCAGGTGGGGCATCTGTTTAACAGCAACCAACGGAAACCTCCCGGGCAGCTACTTAAATAGAGTTTGAAACCAAATGGGGATTAACCAGAGGCAGAATGTACCACACCAAGCTAGGGGCCGGCCCGGACACCGGGGTTCCTGCCCCGGATCTCACCCCAACGAGCAGGAATCTGCCCTGATCCGCATGGATCCAGTGCAGCAAGTTCTAACCCACTAGACCCGACAGCCACAGTCCCAGCAGGAATCTGCCCCGGGCTCCCCCCTTCCACCACTGGCTGGGGACCTGTGTCCATGCGGCCGAGCCCCAGTGTTCAATGGGACCAGCTGTCACGGTCTCCCAGGACTTGTGCTCTCTCGGCTCTGTATGGTCCCTGGGGGGAACCCCCTTCAGAGCCACAGCCCTTCTCGGGCATCTGCTCTCTCCCGGGGGTTCAGCCATAGGCCCATCGGCCTCCTGGAACCGGACCTCTCTGAGCCTTAGCACACCTGTCTCTGCTGCGGGTCCCCTCAGGGAGTCCACTCCGTGCCCAGAGAGAATAATGCCACCCTCTTCTCTAGACCAGAGCGACTCTCAGCCAGGGTAACAGCAGTAGCGTAGCTAGTGGGGTGCAGGGGAAGCAGCTGCTTCCCCTCAGCACATTTTCAAAAAAGCTGCACCTTAGGCAGGGTTACCATGGTATCAGGGGCGGGACCCACGCTTCGCTCTGAAGCTTGGCCTGCCCGGCTTCCCCCAGCCTGCTGCACACCCTGCCCCTGCTGATCAGGTGTGTCTCCCAGAAGGAGGGATACAGCTGATCCCGCGGCAGGGAGGGGAAGAACTGAGCTCCAGCAAGCTGGGCTCCTGCAGGCAGGCTCTGCCGGCTTCCCCTAGTGCACTGCATAAACCCTGCCCCCTCCCTGCCTCACGGATTAGCTGTCTGTCTCCCTTCTGCTGGGAGACAGCTAATCGGTGAGGCAGGGAGGGGAAAAGAACTGAGCTCCAGCAAGCTGGGCTCGCCGACTAGCTGTCTCCAAGCAGGAGGGAGACAGACAGCTAATCGGCGACGCAGGGAGGATGGAAGAACTGAGCTCCAGCAAGCTGGGTTCCTGGGAAGGAGGAGAGGCTGGGGCCTTGGGGAAGAAGGGGGTTGGTCAGGGCATGCCCCTATAGGGGGCAGAGGCACCCACCCACCCACTAGTCAACTGTTTATGGGGCCCGTGGGGGCCCACGAGCCATCAGCTGTTTGGCATTGGCGGGGGCAGTAGGGTAGCTAGCTAGGGGAGTGCGAGTGCTCCTGTTTAGCTGGTTTTTGGCCACCAGCCAATCAGCGAGGGGAACTGCTCCTGGAGCAAGGGGCTGAGCAGCTGAGAGACCCCACTTCCTTCTCCTACCTGCTTCTTGTGGCGCTGTGGCAGGTGCTTTCTCTGGCTCTGCAGCAGCAGCTCCTAACCTCTCCCCCAACTAAAGGCAGCCAGTAGCAGCAGCAGGTAAGTGTATTTCAAAGGGGGTCCGTCTTGTGGTGAGGGTGGCTTGGGGGAGGACTGGAAACCCCCCGGTGGCTGTGAGAGCCAGCACCTGGCTGCTGGTGGGATGGCCCTCTGCATGGTGGGGGGCAGGGGGCTCAGCCAGAGGCATCTCCAAAACATCCCCTGCACCCAGGCAGCTATACCAGGAGAGGTATTGGTGTAGGGTGGGGAAGGTGCATCTCCTGGTCTCCTGTGGGGTGTGGTGTCCCTGCCTGCCCTCCCTGCCCAGGCAGAGTTGCCTGCCTCTCAGAGACAGTGGCCATGTAGTGTGCTTGGTTCCCCCTCCCTGGCATCTGGGTGACTGCCTCTTAGGGGGTGAGGGGTGGAAGGTTAGAGGCAGTGGGGAAGGGATAGGGGTGGGGGGGTAGGAGAGGAAAACTGAGACTATCAGGGGAAATCTTCATATCAGCACAATCTCTGCCTTGGGGGTGTGGATGGAATTGTCTCCCAAGGGAAGGCTGGAACGAACTAGCTGCTGTTGTAGTATGTTTAGTTTAGCCCATGTGCTCTGGCAAACACAAGTCCAGGCACCATGTTGGGGGGCAGGGAGAGGCCTGATTTTCCCTCTCCTATTAGGGGAAACCTGAATTGTCCCCTAAGGGAAGGGCTTGTGATCATGTTGGGAGGAGGGGGAGGCATTGCGAGTCCCAGGGCTGAGTAATTCTCTGGTGATGATGGTCATTATGTTACTAATTGTCATTCACTTGCTGCACACAATGGCTGGTAATGGTTGTTTAACAAGGTCAATGCCTTGTTTCTTGGGAGTTGCCTTCTGTAACTTCTCTAATTTCATCCCACTGTCCTGTGAGTACAAATTCTGGTTCTAAGGACCAGGTGCCTGGATCCCATATTGTCTTGCATTGGGCTTGGGAATTAGTGCCCTGACATGCAACTCCACTTATTGTGCAAGTGTAGATCCTGCTGTTAGTACAACTATCTGCAGGTGCCCTTGTGTTTAGCTAAAACTTTGGACTGAGTTTAGTGGGGATGGACTCAGAGACTGAGAGCTAAACTGTCACAATTATCCTGCTGTGTGGATCCCAGTGGGCTTGTACTGTGAATTTTTGGCATGCACATGTGGCTATATGTATCTCATTGTGCTGATAGTGCTACTTCCTTGGTGCGATGATGACATTATGCTAAGATGAATTGTGAAAATAGTGTCCTGGTGTGATGGTGGTTCATGTGAATCTTGCATTTTTGTATGCTGGGTTGGTGTAGCCCTGTTGTTCCCAGGAAATTAGAGCCACAAGGTGGGTGAGGTAATATAGTTTATTGGAGCAACTTTTGTTGGCGGGGGAGGGAGAGAGAGAGACAAGCTTTGGAGCTTTCATGGAGTTCTTTCTTCATCCTGAAGAAGAGTTCTGTGAAAGCTCAAAAGCTTGTCTCTCTCTCTCACCAACAGAAGCTGGTCCAGTAAAATATTTTACCTCACCCACCTTGGTATATATTAACCCCCCCCCCCATATTACCTCCCCCAGCTTTCCAGGAGTGAGTTTTCATGGTGACATGGGAAGTGCTCTGACTGGTCCTGACTTCTCTGTATCAGCCCCTCCAGCTTGCACTGCAGCCTGAAGGCTGGAGGCCTGCAGCGCTGAGACTCTGTGAGATGAGGGACTCACAGACCCAGCTGGGAGGGGAAGGGCACCTCCTCCTCGGCCTCTCTCTCTTGCTGCCTCCTTTTCCCAAGTGCCTCATGATGCACAGAGCCAGCGTGGCCAGGTGCTGCATCGGAGAGTCTCCCAGTGCAGCCCCCACCCCCTCTCCCCCATGTGAACCCCCAACAGACCCTGCCCACCTCTGTCCAATTCTCTCTCATATGTGGGGGACTGTGCCCCCCCCCGCTCCTGTGTGCTGCCTGCTTCCAGGGGTCACAGATCGCAGAGCAGCCCCCTCAGGAGAGATGCGAGGGGCTGTCCCACCGGGTGCGTGCGCAGCCCCCCGGAGCGCTGCTTTGCCCCGTTGTAGCCGAATTCGTGTTATCGGGTCACATTCTATCAAGGTAGAGGGGTAATTTGATATGTCGGGTGGCGCCTTTTTTATGTGTTCGCTCCCCCTGATGTTAGAACCTGGCTATGCCTCTGAAGCCTTCTGAAGACACCTGCAATGTATTGGATACCACACAGTCATTTTACAATGATAAAAATGGGGCTGTAGGTTGTTCCCCTGAGGTACAGAGTGACAAACCCAGCCTGGGGCAGATTGGAGCCAGCGCCCCATAGAGGGGAAAGGCCTGTGCCCCATTACCGCCCCCCCACCCCACAAGCCAGTTTCCCACACACACGTGAGGCACCGAGATTTCCAGGGGCTGGAACCAGCTTGTGCAAGATGTTCTAGGGTCAGATTCCCACGCTGACTTCCCCTTCCTGTCTTGAACTCTCACATCTCTCCACAGCCCTCGCCCTGACACTCACACCCGCTCCCTGCCAGGCAGGTCTTCACACACCCGGCTCTTCCCATTGGAGTCAGGATTTTCTAGCCATCCTACTTGGGCATCTGCTGTTCCAGTGCGCTGTTCCCAGTCGCCCCACCCCAGAGGCGAACGCATCTCAGCTCCAGGTGAGCAACCCCTGGGCAGTGTCGCTGTGTGGCTGTTCCCCAGCTGCCCCGCCCCAGAGGTAGCTGCATCTCAGCTTGGGGTCAGCAATTAGTGACATCAGCAAGTACAATATGATAAGAGGTGTGAGCTGCTAGTGTTCAAATATTATCGTGTGACTGGAAAACACAATAATAAGGGGCTAGAGCTGGGACAGGGGGCAGGTAGCCAGGACCCCCGGGTTCTATTCCCAACTCTGGGAGGGGAGTGGTCAGAGAGGTGGGGTTGGAAACCAGGACTCCTGGTTTCCATCGAGAGCTCTGGGACCAGAGTGGGGTGTAGAGGGTCTCAGAGTCAGGACTCCTTTCCTGTCCCTGGCTCTGGGAGGGGAGCAGGGTCCAGTGGGTTACAGTGGGGGTTGGACGCAGGGAGTCAGGACTCCTGGGTTCTATCCCAGCTCTGGGAGCAGAGTGAGGTGTAGAGGGGCTCAGAGCCCAGACTACTGGATTCTATTTCCAGCCCCACAAGCAATATGCAGCCTGTCCCTGTTGCAGGGAAGCCGCAGGCAGCCCCAGCCAGAGGGAGGGGAAGTCAGCAGGATGCTGGTGCTGGGGTTTCTGAGAAAACATCTCCCCCAAATCCCCTCCTGCTGAAATCACTTCTGCTTTCACATTCCTTTGCAATCTGCGTCCTCAGGCTCCGAGTCACAAACCCTGGGGAAACCGGGCTGCAGGGTCGGAGAGCCAGGCGCCAGGCCCGCTTCTGCAGGTCTAGGGGTGAGTGGAAGTAGGAGGAGGAGGGACGCGGATGGTCTGTGGTGACTGGGTTGCTCCACAAACCTGACTGGCAGCCCCTTGCTATCCAGCCCTGGGCTCCCTGCCCACACAGCTCTGCCGATACCCCTCAAGCCAAAGCAGGGTCCTGCCCCAGGAATGGAGGCTGGATCTCAGGGCCAGCCCCTGCTCTTATAGCCCTGGGCAGCGGGGCCCATCCCAACCTGGTTTGTCAGGGGATGGTGCATGGGCCATGGGGGATCCAGGCTGAGACCTGCCCAGCTCACTGCCCCAAGCACCCAGGCGGGGGGATGAGAAAACGGGCCCCAAAAAAACAGGTGCGCGGAGACAAAGCACAAATCTGTGGATTTTAAAAGCCAATCGCAGGATTCTTAGAGCAAATCTCAAGATTTATTACCGAATTTTGGGGAGGGGTTCTGGTTCCCATTATGTTCACTTTAAATCTTGGGATTTTTTAGTGAATCCTAGAATCACAAACCCACAGGGTGAGAAGGGCCCACAGGGGTCACCTAGTCCAACCCCTGCCAAGATGCAGGATTTCTTCGGTCTAACTCATCCCAGACAGATGCTGTCCAGCCTCCTCTCGAAACCCACCAGTGAAGGAGCTTCCACCACCTCCCTGGGCATCTGGTCCATTGTCCGACTGCTCTCACAGCTGGGGAGTTTTCCCTGAGATTTAATCTCAATTGACTCTGTTGCCGTTGAACCCATTGCCCCTTGTCCTACCCTCTGGGTTGAGAGAGAACAACTTTTCTCCAGCTTCTTTATGGCAGCCTTTCAAGTATTTGAAAACCGTGATGATGTCCCCCTCCAAACTACCCATGCCCAGTTCCTTCAGGCTGTGCCCCTAGGGCTTCCATTCCATCCCTTTGATCATCTTTATCCCTCGTCTCTGGATCTTTAACAGTTTCCCTGCATCCTTTCTATACATTGGTGACCAGAACTGGACACAGTCCCCAGCTGAGCCCTAGCCAGTGCTGAGTAGAGCGGTACTGTCCCCTCTCCTGACTTGCATGCTCTGCCTCTGTTAATGCAACCTGACATTGCATTTGTTTTTTTGCAACAGCATCGCATTGCTGACTCCTGTCGAGGTTGTGATCTACCCCAAATCCCAGCTGCTTCTCAGCAGTGCTGCTGCCAGGCCAGTTCTTCCCCATCCTGTATTTGTGCATTTGGTTTTTCTTCCGTACATGGAGCATCTTCCCTTTGTCCTTGATGAATTTCATTGTGTCATCTACAGGCCAGTTCTCCAATTTATTGAGATCACTCTGAATTTTAGCTCCATCCTCCAAAGTATTGGCAAACCCCCCACCCACCAGTTTTGTGTCATCTGCAGATTTGATCAGTCTGCTCCCTAGTCCTGCATTCAGGTCATTGATAAAGATGTTAAACAACACAGAACAGATCCCTGTGGAGCCCCACTTGAGACCTCCCTCCAATCCCACATCGTTCCATTAACAGTTACTCTTCGTTTGCGGTTTTTTAACCAACTATGTATCCACTTAATGGTAGTTCCAAGGAGCCCATATTTCTCCATAAGAGCAGCCATACTGAGTCAGACCAAAGGTCCATCTAGCTCAGTCTCCTGTCTTCCAACGGCAGCCAATGGCAGATGCCCCAGAGGGAATAAACAGAACAGATAATCATCAGGTGATCCATCCCCTGTCGCTCATTCCGAGCTTCTGGCAAACAGAGACTAAGGACACCATCCCTGTCCATCCTGGCTAATAGCCATTGATGGACCTGTCCTCCATGAATTTATCCAGTTCTTTTTTGAACCATGTCATCGTTTTGGCCTTCACAACATCCTCTAGCAAAGAGTTCAACAGGTTGACTGTGCATTGCATGAAAAAATACTTCCTTTCGTTTGTCTTAAACCTCCAGCCTATTAATTCCATTTTGGGACTCCCAGTTCTTGTGCTATGGGAAGGAATAAATAACACTTTCCCATTTACTTTCTCGACACCAGTCATGATTTTACAGACTTCTATCATATCCCCCCTTAGTCGTCTTTTTTTCCAAGCAGAACAGTCCCAGTTTTATTAATCTCTCCTAATACGGAAGCTCTTCCACACCCCTAATCATTTTTGTTGCCCTTTTCTGAACCTTTTCCAATTCCAGTTTGGGATAGGGCCACCAGAACCATACGCAGTATTCAAGATGTGGGTGTAGCATGGATTTATATAAAGGCAATATGATATTTTCTGTCTTATTATCTATCCCTTTCTTAATGATTTTGTTCACTTTTTTGAGTGCCGCTGCACAATGAGTGGACATTTTCAAAGAACTCTCCACAGTGACTCTCAGATCTCTTTTTAAATGGTAAGAGCTCATTGTATATGTATAGTTGGGATTATGTTTTCCAATGTGCATTACTTTGTATTTATCAACATTGAATTTCATCTGCCACTTTGTTACCCAGTCACCCAGTTATGTGAGATCCCTTTGTAGATCATCACAGTCAGCTTCGAACTTAACTCTCTTGAGTAGTTTTGTATCATCTGCAAATTTTGCCACCTCTCTGTTTACCCCTTTTTCCAGATTGTTTATGAATATATTGAACAGAACTGGTCCCAGTACCGACCCCTGGGGAACATGACTATTTACTGCTCTATACTATGAAATCTGACAATTTATTCCTACCCTTTGTTTCCTATCTTTTAACCTGTTACTGATCCAGGAAAGGACCTTCCCACTTGTCCCATGACAGCTTACTCTACTTAAGACCCTTTTGAGAGGGACCTTGTCAAAGACTTGCTGAAAATCTAACTACGCCATATCCACTGGGTCACCCTTGTCCACTTGCTTGTTGACTCCCTCGAAAAATTCTAGTAGATTGGTGAGGTATGATTTCCCTTTATAAAAACCATGTTGACTCATCCCTAACAAATCGTGTTCATCTCTGCATCTGATCATTCTGTTCTTTACTGTAGTTTCAAACAGTTTGTCTGGCACTGAAGTTAGGCTTAGTGGCCTCTAATTCACGTCACATTAGCTATAACCCAGTCATCTGGTACAGAAACTGATTTAAATATATGTTACATAACACAGTTAGTAGTTCTGCAATTTCACATTTGAGTTCCTTCAGAAGTCTTCTCCAGCTTCCTTATGAGAACATCATGTGGGACTGTGTCAAAAGCCTTGCTGAAGTCCAGGTATATTATGTCCACCACTTTCCCCCAGCCACCAGCCAGTTACCTCGTCAAAGAAGGAAACCAAGCTGGTTTGGCAGGATTTGTTCTTGGTAAATCCATGCTGGTGATCACCCCTTCGGCCTCACAAATTGAAGGTTTCATACATTGCTCTAGTAGCTTTCCAGGTGTCGAGGTCAGGCTAACTAACTGGTCTATAGCTCCCCGGCTCCTCCTTTCCCCCCTTTTAAAGATGGCCCGTCTGTTAGCCCTTCCCCCGTCTTCTGGGACCTCTCCTGGCATCCATGAGTTGGCAAATATATTGCCAGTGGCTCCAAGATTTCTTCCACTAATTCCTACAGCCCCCTGGGTTGAACAGCTTCCTGCCCCACTGCTCTGAATTCATTCAAATGGGCCGGAACATCTCTGACGTGTTCTTTACTGATCCCAATCTGCCGCCCTTCCCCTTTGTTGTCCGTGGTAACTTCACTAGTTCCCCGCTCACATGTTGGTTTTTGTGGGAAGACTGAAGCAAAGCAGGCACTGAGCAGCGCTGCCTTCCCACCATCTTCTGTCACCAGCTCAGGATTTTCTGGCCAATCTCATGATTCTTAGAGAAAATCTCAGTTATTTTGCCAGTTTAAAGATTTTTTTTTTTTACCCCACGATCTCTCGGGACCATCTGGTGATTTGGGGATGGGGGGTGTCAGTGTGCTACCAGAAACCTGAGATCAGCCCATTGCAGAGCCCAGCAGCACTGATGGTCCCCAAGGCAGATCTGTCCCCTGCCCCAAACACCCTCCACTCTCACTTCCCACCACCCATCTGTCTCTAGGTCTGTCCCAGCTGGACGCCCCAGCCATGGGCAGAGCCCTGCTGCCACCACAGGATGCCAGGGAATGGGAGCTCTCATCTCAGGGTCCCCCATGGAGACCAGGGAGTCCTTCCCCCCCTGTGGCCACTCTGAGGGTCCTGATCCTCGCCCTGCTCTGGAGGGGTAAGTAAGCAGCACGTGCTGACCCAGTGCAGGGGAAAGGGCAGAACTTGTGCTAAGCTGGGCCAGATTCATCCCAGGACTTGGAAGGGAGACTGGCCACAGCGGGAGGGGAGCTCAATGCCCCAGTGTAGTGCTAGGGGGTGCAGAGAAAAAGGGATCAGAGAGGGGGTTTGCAGGTGGCTGCAAGTTGGGAGTGAGGGGCACCGGCCGAGCTGGGGGAGGGGAGCTCAGGGTTTGTCTCTGCTCTCTATGGGTCCCACTTTGATGCCTCTCCTTCCCCTGCAGGGTCCCTGTCCCAGCTGCCCAGATTTACCCTGACGGTGCCGCAGTCGGTGTCGGTGCAGGAGGGTCTCTGCATTCTTGTCCCCTGCACCTTCACGTACCCAGTCTCATTTGACACTGAAAATCCCCAGACCCAGCTCTACGGATACTGGTTCAAGGGTCAGGCCATTGAGGGCCAGGATCTGCTTGTGGCCAGCAGTGACCCCAGCCGGGGGGTGTCGCAGGAGACCCAGGGCCGGTTCTGGCTTGCAGGGGATCTGCTAAGTGGCGACTGCTCCCTGCAAATCAGCGATGCCCAGAGGACGGATGAGGGGAGATATTTCCTTAGAATTGAGAAAGGAACATTGAAATACAGTTACCTCTCCAATAACGATCGCACTCACCCTACGCTCACAATCTCAGTACCAGGTAAGAGCAGCCGCAGTCACTACTCAGCAGCCCCCCTGAGCCAGCCAGTCCCCGCCCTGGGGCTGGATCGGGGCCGCGCCCCTGGAGGGGAAAGGCCCCGTGTCCCTGAGGGATTCTCTCCCTTCTCCCCGTGTCTCAGGGCTGACGGAGGAGCCAGAGATCCAGATCTCGCCGGCGCGGGGGCTGCCAGGGACGCTGCTGGCCGGGGAGCCGGTGACTGTGACCTGCACGGCCCCTGGGCGCTGCTCCGGGCCCCCTCCCCGAGTCACCTGGACGGGGCCGTTCAGCGACACAGCCCGGAACGTCTCAGCCCAGCTGGCGAACGGCACCTGGGCCCACAGCTCCGCGCTCAGCTTCACGCCCGGCCCGGGGGACCACGGCAAAGAGCTCGTCTGCAGCGTCACCTACAGGCCACCACGGGGACCTTCCACCCGCAGAACCGTCCGGCTCCACGTCGGCTGTGAGTGACCCCCCCAGCCCCTCCACGCCGGCCCCCAGCCCCCTCTATGATCCCCCCCTGGGCTCCCCAGCCCTGCCCTCCAGCCCCTCCCCCAACTCAGCCCTGTGCTGGGATCCCCACCCCCCACCAGGCACCCTCAGCCAATTCTACTCCAGGCCCCTTCACCCCACACCGTGCAGCCCCTTCTCCCTTGGGATCTTCACCCCTTCCTGCCCCACTTGGCTGTGGTGCTCCCCCCCGCCCCATCCACAACACCAGGTCCTTCTCTTCTGGGATCCTCTCTATCCCCAACCTGCCCTGCCCCCAGAAACCTCCTCTGCTGGGATCCACCTCCCCATTCCAGTCCCCCCTTGCTGGGATTCCCCCTCACACCAGCCACCCCAGTTTCCCCTGAGATCCCTCCAGGCTGTCCCACCATGTCTCCTCCCCTCCTCGCCTTCCTGCTGGGATCAGTGGATGCTCTATATGAGGCAGAGGGTTAACGGGACCCAGTCACTGTCTGGCACTAAACACGCTCCGAGGTCAGTGCCCAGAGACCTCGGCCTGCCCTGCCCCAGGGCAAACCCCCGTTAAATGCTCTGTGACCCTCGCGCTGCAGATCCAGGGCAGAGGGGAAATCAGCGGCCGCCTTTGCGAGGTGAACGATCAAATCAGGCGTCAGTGTAAGGACGGCCCTTGTTCCCTTCAGCCAGAGGGAGATTTAGAAGGAACCCCAGTCCCCTGCCCGTGTCTGATCCCAGGCCCCAGCACGACCCCGAACATCTACACAGACCTCGGAGGAAACGTCCGCGCTGCAATCAGAGACCCACAGCCCGAGCCCCGCGAGCCCGACCCAACGGACCCAGGCTCTGAGCCTCGGCGCCGTGGGGCTTTGAGGGCAGCGTTGACGGACCCTGCCAGGCTTGGCCAGCCGGTATCAGCATCCGGCTGTTCTGGGTGCTGCTTTCAGCCGCCCCTCTGGGCGCAGCCGGGCTGCAAAATACCCAGGCCTGGCCAGATAAACCCAGGGGTAAAAGGAGAGGGCTGGGGAGAAACGAACCGAGTGGGGAAGGCAAAGGACCCATGACTGGGGTGTCTGATGTCCCTGGTGGTGTCTGGCTCTGGGGTGGGGGTGGGAGTGGGGTTATTTATACCCGTGGCTCTGGCCCGGCCTGGGGAAGACACGTTTGGGGACCAGGAGACTGTCATAGTTAATTTGCTGCATCAAGGGCAGCCACAAAGGGGGCAGTTGAGGTTTGATCAGTCTCCGGGGCCGTCTATAAGGGCCGTGAGCGCCCAGGCTGAGGGGAGAGAAGCAGGTGGGTTGGTGTGAAGCCCAACTGACCAAGGATGGGGCCAGATGAGTGCGTGGGGTCAGCCGAAGAGACACCCCGGGGCAGAAGAACCTGTGGGACTCTCTGCCACTGAATATTAGCAGGTTACTCTATGGGACTCTCTGCCCTTGAGTATTAGTACCGTTAACCCATGGGACTCCCTGCCTTTAGGTTTTGCTCTCTGACTATTAATTTCTCGCTGTCTCCTGTGCTCCCCAGACAGCTCCTGGCTGAACGCGTCCTGCCAGCACCAGGGGCCCAGCATCAGCTGCAGCTGCTCCCTGCGCTCCCAGCCCCCACCCCAGCTCCAGTGGCAGGTGGACGGGGAGCCCCTGGCTGGGAACAGCTCACGGGGGGCCCTGCAGGTCAGCTCCTGGGCCCAGGGGGACGAGGCCGTCAGCACCCTGAGCTGGACCAGGAATGGAGACGGGAGCCCTCAGATCTTCTGCCTCGGCTCCAGCGCTGGCAGGATGTTCGCTGTCCTGCTGAGCCCACCGGAAACAGGTGAGAGCCCCTCCACGCTAGGGGGAGCGCTCTCCAGTCTGGCCCAGGGGTGGGGATTTGCTGGCTTGCGGGTGGAGTGGGGGCAGGGTTTGGACCATGGGACCTTCCCCTCAAGCGGGCACCGGCTCCTACTTGACACCATGGCGGGTTTGGCTGGCATGGGGCGGCTGGAATCTATCAGCTTGTTCTGTCTCCCACAGGTGGCCTCACTCAGGCATTTATCGAAGTCACCTGCAAACTCGTCTTCGTGGCGACTGGATTCTTCCTGGCCTATTACCTCACCCTGCTCTATTACAGACGGTAACTCAGCTACCGACCCACCTACTGACCTACCCATCAACCCACCTACCCATCTACCTACCCACCGTTCTACCCACCTCGGTACCTGCCTAGCTACCTACCTATGCTTTTACCATCCTATTCACCCCCATGCACCTACCATCCCACCAACCTACGTACCCACCTACCTACCTATGTAACCATTGACTTGCCCATCTACCTACTACCTCGCCTAGCTACCAACCCACTGACCCAACCACCCACTGACCTACCCACCTACTGATCTACCAACCTACGTACCCCCTACCTCCTATCTCTCTACCCTCTTACCCAACTAGTTACCTACCTACCCACCCATCTATGTACCCATCTACCCACCTACCACCCAGCCTAGCTACCTATTCCCCCACCCATCTACCTACCATCCCATCCAACCACCCACCCATACATGTATCTATTTCTCTATCTATTCCGACTGCCAGCCACGTACATACCCCAGAATATCTCTCTCTCCCTCCCTCCCTCCCAGGACACCCTGTTGTTCCTCAGCCACCGAAGAGCCAACAAGGAATTGGAATCTCACAGGACTGAGGAAATGGAGAATGAGACCTCAGCTGGGGGTACTGCCACCCCGGGTGAGGCCAACAGGACAGTTTAACCCAGTACCTCGCCCCCTCCCTACCCCTCCAGCTCAGACCCATGGGCCTGGGCAGCACATGGGCTGCCTGTAATATTGATATGACCAGCAGATGATCTGTTTGTTGCCCTGATGGTTATGACCAAGGCCGGCCTTAGAGAAAATGGCACCCTGGGCGAACTTGTCTTATGGTGCCGCCCCATCACTCCTGGCCCCCACGGGCTCCCTGGGTTCCCCCCCATCACCTCTGGGCCCCGTTGCCTCCTCCAGGGTTTAATTTGTATTGAAAGAGATGCCAGAGCTCAGGTGTGGCTCAAATTAAGCCCTGGCAGGGCGGCCTGATACTGGTGGGGGCTGGCCGGGCACCCAGCTCTGAAGGCAGCGCCACCGCCAGCAGCAGCGCAGAAGTCGGGGGGGCCTGGCACATGGGGTGTTGCCACCCTCCTGCGCTGCTGCTGGGGCTTGTGGTGCCTGGTGCTCGGCATGTGGCTCAAGGCTTCGCGCTGCCACACGTGGGCTGCATCTCGCCAGAGCCCACGGCCTCCCGCAGCCCCCTGGCCACTCCTGGCTCACCCGGGGCGGGGGCACCAGTTCAGACTTGGGGTGGGGAGGAAATTTTAACCATGATTCCAGGGACTACTTAGGCACCTGAAAACTCTCGGGGCTTTGCATATAATAACGTAGGGATTAGCTGACAGGAGCACTGTATCTAATTGTTATATAAAGAAAGAAAAAAATATATACAAACGCCAATTAAAGCCACGTTTAAAGCTTATATGTAAATTTAGAACAATCAGGAGCTAATACATCGAGATATTCCCAGTCCCAAGCCTTGAGGTATCAGTTCTGGGGCTTTAACGCAGATATCAGAAACACACGTATGAGACTTCGCACACAATCTTTAGTAGAGATAAATAAAATCTGCTTACACAGACACACTGTGTTACTGCCATTATCTCCTCTATTTTAGTCAATTGTTTTTCACTTAATTTCAAAATATCTGATTAAGGTGTTTTTTTCTCTTTTATTAAGAAAGGGAATTAATTTTTCTAATTATTTTGGCATTTATGTTTATCGACCACTATCCTGTATTTGTATGTGAGTCACTAACATTTGACTCCATCATTGCTATTGGTATCACAGTTGGAACTGCAGTTATTTTCATGCAAATGTTAAATTGATTTAGGGATATAACTAAAAATACAGTTTGAAAATAAGTGACTTTCATCTGCGCAGTGTCTATAGTTCTGTGTTTAGCCAATGTTTTTTAAAGTGAAATTACTAAAGTGAGTACAAGCTGAAGTTCCATTCTAGGAGGATGCTATTATTTGATTGTACCACTTTATATAACAAATGATAAAGTACAATATGATACTAACAGTAATAATTCTAATTACTCCAGCCAGGACAGGTTAGGCAGTTTAGAACTCACTACTCAAAGAATTCAATGTGAGCATAAGCGAAAAATAAAATTATGCAATGCAGAGACCAGTCAAAAAACTCAAATAACAGCACTTTGTAAGAATAAATTACTGAGAATACATGTGTATTGCAGTGTAGCGGCGTGGTTCCCCGCTCCTGCCCCGAGGGGGTTGAAAAGCAGCCCTGCAGGGGGCTGCAGCTCTGAAAGTTGGGCTGATTGGGGAAGCAGCCGCAGCTGGGCTAGGCACCGATCAGGCCCCAGCTGGCCTGGATAAAAAGGCTGGGAGCCAGGAGCCCAGACAGTCTCCCTCTGCCTGTAGAGGGAGAAGGGCCTGGCTGCAGGGAGCTGGACACAGGGTACCTGAGTGGAGCAGGGCTGGGGAAAGGCAGAGGAGCTGGGGAGCTCCAGCCTGGAAAGCCCCAGGCTGCGGCCTAGCATTGGGCTAACAGGTAGTGAGGGTTGCAGGGGGCAGCCCAGGGGGAGGCCAAGGCAGCAGGTCCAAACCCCTTTGCCGATGATGAGTTGCTGATACTGCAGTCTGCCCTAGTGAACAGGGGCTAGATGGAGATTAGGCAGTAGGCAAGACTGAGGTCAAGTGGGGCTAGTGGGTTGGGGGTTCCCCAGGGAGGGGAGACCCAGATTGGTGGGGTACTGCCAGGGGGAAGCAGCTGAGTTAAAGAGGCATCGGGCTCCAGGGAGGGACACAGGGTCCAGGGACAGGCGAATCACCGGCCTGCAGAGGGCGCTCCAGAGCTGGAAAAAGAGCTCATTCCTGAGGACAACCAGCAGGAGGTGCTGCAGGGGTGAGTCCACACCTCTACATGCAGGAAGAACTAACAATAGCAATATAAGTATGTGTGGGGGGGGTGAGTGTGAAAGACAGTGTGTGTGAGCTGTGGATGTTTGTGAGCTGGGGGAGTGTGTGTGAGACCGCGCATTGCCCCTGTAGGAGAGCGGCACTCAGCAGTCTCAAGGAAAGCTCCGTCAGACACAGCAGTAGCTGCCAGCAACGCCGTCCCACTCTCGGTGAGCCCTGTCCCCCCGCCCAGCCTGCTCTGCGGAGATGGGGCACATTGGGAGGACAGGGAACAGGCTGACATCAGAGCCCCTCCCCCTGCTCCTTACAGCAGACAGGAGCAGCTGGCCAGGGAGGCTCCAAGGCAGGGGGTAGGAGCCGTGGGGCTGCAGACACCAGCAGCGGGAGGGGCACCCCTAATTAAGAGGCCCCCCCATTTGCCCGTGCCTGAGGCCGGCCGTGGATGATTGTGTTTGCTCTGTGATGTCTGCAAGGCACCCAGATACCCTGGTGATGACTGCAGTACGACACCCTTTAGTTTAGAGCAGTGGTTCTCAAACTGTGGATCAGGACCCCAAAGTGGGTCATGACCCCATTTTCATGGGGTCACCGGGGTTGGCTTTGACTTGCTGCTGCCTGGGGCCAAAGCGCGAGAGCTTCAGTCCTGGGCTTCGGGTCTCAGGTTACAGACCCCCAACCCGGGGTTGACGCCCTTTGGCTTTGCCCCCCTATTTCCCCGCGGCGGTGGGCCTTGGGGGGGGGCTCAAACGTCGGTCCCCACTCCTGGGGTCCTGTAGTAATTTTTGTTCTCAGAAGGGGGTCGTGGTGTTACTGATCCCTGCAAGATAACTCCCAACCTAGTGGCTCTAACGGCCGCTACTTGCCAGCACGGGGAGAAAGTTTCACCGACAAACTTTTTTTTGGGTGCAAAATGCAATTCGGCAACACCAAAACTTTTTGTGAATCTGGGTCGATTTTGCCAATGTGTTTGTTTGGGGGGAAAAAAAACCTCCCAAAATTGAAAGATTTCATTTAGGAATTTTCAAAAAGAAACATTTCACTTTCTCAAGTCAAACTGACTGTATGGTTTGAAATTTCCTGTAATTTTACTTCATAGTTAAAAACTACCTAATATGCTTGAAATCGAAACAAAATATTTCATCCTCAAACCAAATCTATTTCTGACTTTCTGGTTCACTGAACATTTTTACCAATTTCCATTTTTGATTTTGCATGAAAAGATTTTTTCCCTCTGACTTTGGATTCCCTCAAAATGTATCAGATTATGGTTTTCAGATTGACCCCAAAGTATTTTTTTCAAATGTTTCATTCGCCAAAAATGTCAACAATTTTTCTTTTTGTTTCAACCCAAACAGTTTTTGGTTTGCTAAAACTTGTGACCTATATTTGTTTCAAGCCACTAGCCAGGCTGGGAATGGGCCACTGGGCCCTTCCCTTCTCGTCAGCGATGGCTTGGATCCAGCCCCAGGTCAGGGGACTGGCTGGCTCAGGTGGCAGAGGTGGGATACCTGTGACAATGAGTGCAGGCTGTGTTGCTCGGTAGCTGTGCTGGAATAATTTCCCCTTGGTGATGTGCAGAAAATAGCAGCCCCTGTCCCCGTATTACATGTTCTTGATGCCCAAGGACAGCGCTCATTCTCCAGGTACCCCAGCATCCAGAAGTTGACCTGCACCTCTTCCAACACCTCTCTGCAGAGGATGTTGGCAGCGACGGGTTTCCCCCAACAGACGTCCACTTCCTCCATGAACCAAGGCCCACAGATCCCACCATCTGATCCGGCCTCATCACTGGCTTGAATGTGCAGGGGATGATGAAGCAGAGACTCACCCAGGCTCGCACCAATTATGGGACCTTCAGGCCCAGGTCTGGGCTCTGGGTAAAGAATCCTGCATAGGAGAGATGGGATGGGAGGAACGCACTGTTCTTGATGGAGCCACCAGATGGCGCAGTTACACAAAGCCAGACAGCCAGTGTTAAGTCTTTGGAGAAATGCTGGATTGATTGTGTTCAATATTTTTATGTAGATATATACCTCTGTCTATATATATATATACACACACACACACATATATACACATGTGTATCTATTATATATCTACACCCACACAAAGTATATGTAGACAATATATCTAATTATGCTGTTTTATGTTATATATATATATATAGAGAGAGAGAGAGAGAGAGAGAGTGTACATAGACTGTGCACACATATACTGGACATATACATATGTTAACTATTATTTTAGGATGTATTTTATATAATGATGGTAATTATGTTTTATTTCTTGTATTAACCCTATTGAACCAGATCTGGGTGGTGTCACAGACTCCCAGGCCCCAGGCTCTCTGGGCTCCGTATGGTCCCTGGGAGGACCCCCCACCCCCCATTCAGTGTGACAGCCCTTCTTGGAGTCTCACACACTCTGGAGGGTGAAGGCCTGGGATCCTCCACCTCCTGGAACCACATCTCCCCGAGCCTTCAGCCTCTCACCCTCTGCCCCCTCAGGGAGTCCCCTTGCTCTGCACCACCAGGGCATCCCCTCCCCCAGAGGGAGCAACTCCCCCCGGTCTCTACACTGCAGTGTATCTCAGCCAGTATAACACAGGAGATTTATTGAATGTCTGAACCCAGCACAGGCAGTTCTCAGGGCCCTCATGCCTGGCCAGTCTCAGCACTGTCCAGCTGGGTTTGTCCCCATCCAGGTAGCTCAGGCCCCTCTTTGTCCCCAATCCAGAAGCGACCTCCTTCCGGCTGAGCCCTCCCATATCTCCTCCCCCACCATCCTCTCCTGCACCCTTTCTCTTTGTTCCTGGGCAAACAGGTCACCTGGGCCCCCTCTCTTCCATCCTTTGTTCCTGAACTGACTAGAACCAGCTGCCTTATGGGGCCCTCTCTCCTCCACTCTTTGTCCTCCTAGGGGCTGTCGGGATTCCCTCCCTACTCTGAACTCTGGGGTACAGATGTGGGGACTAGCATGAAAGACTCCCTAAGCTTATTTTTACCAGCTTAGGTTAAGAACTTCCCCTAAGGCACAAATCATTTCCTTGTCCTTGGACAGTATTGCTGCCACCACCAAGTGATTTAGACAAAACATTCAGGAAAAGGGTTACTTGGAGTCCCTTGTTTCCCAAAATATTCCCCCCAAATTCCTTCAGCCCTTTCCTGGGGAGGCTTGAGAATAATATACTAACCAATTAGTTACAGTGTGAGCACAGACCAAACCCCTTGGTTTTTAGGACACTGAAAATCAATCAGGTTCTTTAAAAAAAAATTATTTAAAGAAAAAGTAAAAATCACACCTGCAAAAAATCAGGATGGAAGGTAACTTTACAGGATAATAGAAAGATTTAAACACAGAGGATTCCCCTCTAGGCTCAGCTTCCAAGTTACTATAAACAGAAATAAAACTCCCTCTTAGCATAGCAAAAATTCACAAGCTAAAACAAAAGATAATCTAAGGCATTTCCTTGCCCTTACTTACAATTTTTGTAACCTTAGATGCTCATTTCAGGTATATTTTCAGGAGTGTTTCCTACCTGGTCTCTCTCTCTGTCCAGAGAGCAAAAACAAAACTTCTGCCCCCCTCTCCACATTTGAAAATATCTTCTTTCCTAATTGGTCCTTTTGGTCAGGTGCCAACCAGGTTATTTGAGCTTCTTAACCCCTTACAGGTAAGGATTCAGTACAGCTGCTCAGGTGGGATTTTATGCTACCCTTAGCTGTATGTTTATGACAGGACCAGAACCGGCTGGCTCTTAAGATGGGCTGGGCTTCTGGGTCACTGGCTGCTAAGATCCACAGTGTCCAGGGTCCAGGCTGCTATGTGAGGTCACACTTGGCCCTCTGCAACCACAAACCCCCTCTCCCACCACCTTTGTTACTCATGCAGTACACAGGGAAACTGAGGAACACGCCATATTCATGCAAAACACTAACAAAATCCCCCACTTCATATCTCTCTCCCACTTTGAGTCTGAACTGAGCGGGGTCACATCAGCCAGTGACCCAGGGAGGTTCAGGTACCTCTCTCCAGGACAAAGCCTCGGCTATAACACTCGTACTCCCATTCCCATTTCCCACCTCCATCTCGTAATCCTGGAGGCTCAGACTCCATCTCAGGAGCTTGGCATTGGCCCCTTTCATTTGGTGTATCTTGTCAGGGTGAGTGGTCAGTGTGCACAGTAAAGTGCCACCCAAATAGTGATACCTGCAGCTTAAGGGCCCACCCCCCAGCCAGGCATTGCTTCTCTATGACTGCAGAGTTCTGCTCCGTGGAAGCAAGCACTGGAAGGGAGGGGGAACGCGGCACACTCAGGGAAGAGGTGGGGCAGGGGTGGGGATTTAGTAGAATAGCACCTGTCCATCCAGAAATCACTCATCAATAGTTGTAGTTGTGAAAACCTCATTTCTTCATTGTTTTGTCATTATGGTCTCCACTTCCCTATTGTTTATCTGTCTTGTCTCTGTCTGGTTCTTTAATTGTTTCTGTCTGTTACGTAATTAATTTTGCTAGGTGTAATTAATTAAGGTGGTGGGATAGGATTGGTTAGAGAGTTTTGTTACACTATGTTAGGATCAGTTGATAATATGTTAGTATCATGATCAGTTAAGGTGCAGCTTAAAAGGGCTCAAATTTCACTATATAAACTGGGGTCCAAAAGGAAGTTCTTGGGGAACCAACTCCAGGACCCAGCCCCACGATCAGAGCTGCCAGGGATCAATGCTCTGCCAATGACACTGGGCAGAAACTGGAGTCCCCCAGAGGGACCTGATCCTGAGTGGCCAGCAAGAAAAGTTCATCTATCTTATTGGGAGTGGTGAGCACTGTGTGTTGGGGGAGGGATAACTCAGTGGTTTGAGCATTGGCCTGCTAAACCCAGCGTTGTGAGTTCAATCCTTGGGGGGTGGTATCTAGGAATCTGAGGCAAAAATCTGTCTGGGGATTGGTCGTGCTTTGAGCAGGGGGTTGGGCTAGATACCTCCTGAGGTCCCTTCCAACCCTGATATTCTATGTGTAGTGTGTGCAGTCTGGTTTGGGAAATTGTTAATAAATAGAGGTTATGTAGGATATTACTGTGTAAGGCTCTTTCACTGGTAAAAAGGCCTGCAAACCCGCAGGGTTCTGCCTGAGCCCTAGGAACGGGGTAAGGTGGGTGCCCTACACTGTAAGGTGACACCTTGAGCCCTAGGAACGGGGTAAGGGCAGGTGCCCTTGAATGTGTGAGTAACAGAGAATTTTGTGGGAGTAACAATTTGGTGGTGAATGCCTGGGCAGCCTCTGGTCTTTTGGACTGAACTGATAGAGTCTAACACTGTAAATAATAGCAGAGTGCCTGTGCCTGCTGTCAGGACGGGTCACTACCTGGCCGAATGATCCCCCGCCCCCTCCCCGCCCAAAGGAACAAGAGAGAAAGGGAACAAAGAAAAAGGATCAGGAGGGGTGGGGGCTAGCTGAGGAGCACCCCCCCTCCTTGCTAAATGGTTCCTGGGACAAAGCCTGTGCCCACGGGAAGGGGCGGGTCCGTTAGAAAAGCAGGATCAGGCCCAGACAAGCAGGCAGGCAACAGAGAATGAGATTGGAGAACAGGTTGAAAGCCCTGAGGGCAGAGTGGCAGGAGTAAGGGGAGGAGTATGTGCAGGCATGGGGAATTCAGATCCCTGGGACAATACCAGTGATATCTGGGCTGATGGAGGTGTCAGTTTGGGAGATAAGCAAGTGAATTAAGGAAAGAGAGTGAGACGTTAACTCTGCAGAGGCTAGAGGGAATTAAGTATCTGAACGTTGTAAAAAAATATTTTAAGTGTTATAGAAAGAGAATTTTTAGTTTTTTTTCCAACCATGCTGAAGGGAAAATGGGCGCTTTCTGTAAATAAGCCAGGCAAGGAGACAATCTGATTTAAATCATTTGACCAGGAACAATTTAGTCAAAATTGCTAAAAGAACATAAGGGGTTTCTATTGGAATGTCACTGCCCCCAAATGTAATCTATGTACAGCTGTGTAAAAATTAAAGTAGTGTAAAGGGATGTTAAGCAAAAGAGCATGTGTGTGTATAAATATATTGTGTAAATATGTGGAGTGCTTAGGACCTAAACCAACACTCCTGGTTTGTAAAACTCCGTTTTGTGGGTTTAAGATTAACTTGTTGTTTTTGTTTTTCAATAATACTACTAACAATCCATTTGACTCTCTCATTCAAAGTTGAAAAACTGACCGACAGTGTTTGCCAGACACAGGTAACTTGTGTTCTTTGGGTTTGGTATTGAGCATTTAACCCTTAAGGTACCTCAATGCTTTATAAAGTTTAATATCTTTTTTAAAGACCAAAGGGGTGGCTGCAGCAGGGCAGTGAGACCCAGAAGAATGGGGAAAGATTCTGGATTCCTTTTCTGGTAACAAAATAGCAGAGAAGAGCTGTAGTAACATAATGAGAAATATTTTTTTAAAAAAAAGACAACACCCCTCTGGAGCAACAGCGGGGTGAGGTGCACAAAAAATGCAACATTTGGAACACTGAGCCTTAAGGTGGCTCTGAGTAATCAGACTGTCACTTTGATAAGGGTACATGAAAACTCTGAGCACAAAAGAAACTGTTACGCCGTATGTAAAAATTGATATGGCTAATATAATGTTCTAGAACAGGGGTCGGCAACCTTTCAGAAGTGGTGTGCTGAGTCTTCATTTAGTCACTCTAATTTAAGGTTTCGCATGCCAGTAATACATTTTAATGTTTTAGAAGGTCTCTTTCTATAAGTCTATAATATATAACTAAACTATTTTATATAAAATAAATAAGGCTTTTAAAATGTTTAAGAAGTTTCATTAAAATGAAATTAAAATGCAGAGCCCCCCGGACTGGTGGCCAGGACCCAGGCAGTGTGAGTGCCACTGAAAATCAGCTTGTGTGCCGCCTTCAGCACACGTGCCATAGGTTGCCTATCCCTGTTCTAAAAGTTAAACTGTGGAAGGAATGTGCATTTTTCCCAGGACATGTGCAGTGTATATTGTAGAAGGGGTAAAAGAAATGCAAACAAAACATGCTATTTAATTAAATCTGGTGGAAGTTGACTGTGTCCCTTTTAAGACAGAGTCTCTGAGCTGCTGATAGCTTTGGATCCAAAAGCCGGCCAGAAAGCCTCTGTGTTAATGCAAATTATCTAACTCATAGAGGAAGGAGAGAACTGTAGGTGGACATGGTCCCCACATGCCCAGATGCACGTGCCCCCCTTTTCTTCCCCATCTACTCCCTCTCTTTTTACTCTTCCAAATGCAGTCTGGGTCCGTGTAGGTTTCCTGTTTTACCGGTTACCTTGCTCTTAAAGTGCGGTTTGCACAGTTTCCTATCTGAACTACAAACAGCAGACGTGCTTGCTGATGTGAGGTGCTTGCTTAAAGCTATATCACCAATTGTATTTGTGCTTATGAATATGTAATCAATATGTAAGGAGTGACTGAGACAGTATGAGTGTAAGAAACCAGTCACAAATATTACCGTGTAAGGGTAATCCAGGTGTACATGGGACAATATAAAAACCTCCGGCAGTAGCAGCCAACAGAGAGATGTAATCCATGACAGCAAGAACTCGGGACAGGACTGGAAGCAGTGGAGCCCTCCCGCAGATACCAAGAGACTCCAGGGATTCTCATCACTTAGCGGTTCAATCTCTGGGCAGCTGGAGCCTGATCACCCCCAGTGACCTAAGATTGAAAACAACATCTGCACTTGCAATCTGCCACTAGAATGAATGCAACGTGTGTGTGAGTATAATTGTGCAGATAAGGGAAGCAAGTAATAAATCAAGCCCCAATACTACTCGAGTTCAACCTTGGTTTGTGGTTATTCCTTGGCTGGTTCCGAGAATGGGTAACCAGGACTGCCCATAAATGGCAGCACAAAGGAGCCTCAGATAAAGGACAGACTTGGTCAGCAAACAAACTACCTGAAACCTAAAGGCTCAAATTCTGACCCCCGCGAGGAAGGAGAAAAAAAGGAGTCAAACCTAAGAATAAGAAAGGGATGGATTAACCCTAAGTAGAAAATATTTTTTGTGTGTGTGCAGTGCTGAAATCTGAAGACAGGTACAAAAGGGGTCTGCTTATAGGCATGATACCCCCTACCTTTTAACTCACAAAACACCAAGGATATAATTAATGATATAACAAGATACCTAGAATAGATTTGATGCTGATGTTAGTAGTATACTGCTCGATAGCAGTCATCACCATGCATTTTTGACAGGTTGCCAAGCCCTAAATGGGGTGTGGCAACCTGTCAAAAATGCATGGTGATGAATGCTATCGAGCAGTATACTACTAACATCAACATCAAACCTATTCTAGGTATCTTATGTCCTGCCTTCCCACCCTATTTCCATTGGAGCCAAGGTTTGGCACCGTCAGCCATTTTGAAAATTTGTGTGTGTTTACGTTTGACATGGGGAAGTGTTGTGTGTGTTTGTGCTTGGGTACAAGGAGAGAGAAAGGTTGAAAGAAGAGAGTGAGAGTGTAAAGATGAAAAAAGAAAGTGTGGACACAGTTTAGAGAAAAAAGGAAAGAAAGGTTATTGGATGTGATTGAGTAAGGAGAGAGGTTGGTAAAGGCAGGTTATTCAAGAAAAGAAAGCTAGAACTTAAACAAAAAAGGAAATATTTGTTTTTAAAGGGTTAGTTTAAGAAAAAAAGTTAAATAATATTAAACTAGGTTTTAAAAGAACACATATAGCCAAAAAAGGGAATTTACTAAGGCCAGCATGTTTAGTAAGCCCATGGCCAAAAACTATAAAGGGTGGCTAAGAAAAACACAATTAAACTATTTATTATCAGGGTAGGTTAAGAAAGAAGCCTTTAAAAACATTAATATTTAAAACAATAAAAATAGTTTTAAAAAGGGAATTTACAAAGGCAGAGCGTGTTTGGTAATCATAGGGTTAAAAAGTGAATAAAAATGCATTTAAACTATTCAATACCAGTGTAGGTTAAGAAAGAAGAGAGATGAAAAGAAAGACAGCACATGATGGGATCAAAATGAGAGAGAATAAGAACGAGAAGCAGGCAGTCTGTTTAGCAAGCACATGGTAGAAAAGCATTTAGTATCAGGGTAGGTTAAGAAAAAAAGAGAGGTTAAAAGAAAGAATAGGGGAAGAAAAGAGAGCCCCTTTGCAAAGGGCAAAGATAGACAGCACATGGTTGAGACAGAGAGAGAGAGAGAGAGAGAGAGAAAAGGTGTGAGAGAATGCTCACCTTTTAAGTCTCTGTAAAATGAGGCAACTTCCCTGGTTCATAATAAACTTTAAAAACACAGAACAATGCTTCAAATAGGCCTCACTGCATACAGAATATCCTTTAAAAAGGTCATGTTATGTTACAGCTCAGTCAATTCTGTATTTTCGTGATAAATGTTAAAAACCTTTATATAATGAAACACTGCATGTTTATCAAGTGTTAAAAGTAGGGGGGAAAGTCAAGGGGTGAGGGTATTCTTCAGATAGGCTATCTCTGAGCTTCATGTAGTCACAAAGCAGTGGTTTTTGTCTTTTACAATCAGTAAATGGAATAAAATACTTGTTATAACTTTCATAAAGTATCTTTCAAAGCAATCTCACCATTTCTTAAAACTTTAACAGAGTTTAAGAAGTCTGTGTGTAAAAAAAAAAAAAAAAAAAAAAAAAAAAAGCAAAATGGGGGGGTGACCCCTAGAGCCTTGCTAAGGCAGACTATAATGCATGAAGCACTGGCTAGCCTAATTAGTCTTATCTGTTTTTAAAATGTAAAGAAAGCTCCAGCCTGTATTGTATTATTTTACTAAAATCTATGGACCCAAATCAAACACAGGGGCTTGTACCTGTGTCTTGGTGCACGGGTTGCAAACATTTAAAAACAAAGACATTCTAATAACGCAACAAAAATTCATACTTAAATCTAAAAGCCCTAGGAAAATAAAAGCTTACTATAACTCTCACATGGATTTGTTAAAAAGTGGGGAGGAAAATATACCTCTCTCTAATCCACTGGATTACAAAATAAGGGGGATATATACTAGCTGTTATGAAGGTTCTGTAGTTTTTCACTCTGGCGTGTTTTCTGTATGTTTTCTTTTTTTAAATTAAAAGACGCATGTAAAAATGTTAAATAAAGGGCTCTGTCTTCATATAGGCTTGTGTTTTAAAGTGTTTATTCTTCTACAAAACTTAATAACTTTCACTTGTATGTGTTAAAAAGCAGGCAAAGAAGGAGCCTTATCTCTGATCTACTGGTTTACAAAGGCTGTTTTAGCTGATAGCTGCAAAAGCCTGCTGTCCTTACTAAAAAAAAAATGACCAGTGCTAGCCTAAAACCTAGGGGAAAGCTTTTATAAACAGGAGTTCTGTGTTTTTAAGCCGAGGTTGTTTCTGCAGACTTACATGGTATTGAAACACCTATGCCAAAGGGGCTAAATGAAGGTATGGGTCTTCAGGTAGACTTGTCTTTTCAAGTGTTTATTCCTTTCCAAACCTTTCACCTCTCTTTGTTAAAAAGAGGGAAAAGAAACAAACTTCTTCTCTCTAATCCAATGGTTAACAAAATAAGGGGAATATAAACCGTCTGTTACTAAAAACCTGGGGTTCTTCTGCCTGCTCATTTATATTTTAATGAAACACTTATGCCAATGGAGGCTAATTTTTTTTAAAAAGTGTCTTCAGGTAGCCTGTTTTTCAAAGGGGTCTTTTCTAATCCACTACCTTCAAAAGGCTGTTTCAAGTGGTTCTCACTAAAATCCTTGGGGGAAAAACTTTTTCTTAGTAAGGGTTTGTGGGTTGAGGTCTGGGGTGCTTCTGCATGCTCTTTTTTTTTTATTTAAATGCCCCTACAAATAAAGGAATGTGTCTTCAGGTAGGTTTGTTATTTCATGTGTTTATTTAATAAGTTAAAAAGAGGGGGGGTTAGACATTACTTTAAAAAACGCATTTTAAAATGGTTTATAGTATGTGTTGTTCAGCTTTTGTTACAGGGTCCTGGTTGTTTAGATAGGAGCAGAGCTTGGCTCTTACTAAATTTACTATATATTTACTAAAAAAATAACCCATGTTAGTCTAAAACCTAAGGGAAAACTTTTTTATCACTATATATTACTTTTATAAACAGGTTTTTGTGTTTTTAAACCCTGAACTATTTCTGCATACTTAGATTTTATTAAAACACTTAAGCCTAAGGAGCTAAATAAAAAATGTCTTCATATAGGCTTGTCTTTTCAACCTTTCCAAGACTTTCACCTCTCTTTTTTTAAAAAGTGGGGAAAGAAACAAACTTCTTCTCTCTAATCCATTGGTTTACAGAATAAGGGGAATTTAAACTGGCTGTTACCAAGGCCCTGGGGTTTTAAACCTGGGGTGTTTCTGCCTGCTCTATTTTATTACAACACACCTGTAAATAAAGGGATGTGTCTTCATATAGCTTTCTCTTTTCAAGTAATTCTACATTAAGTTTTGCAAAGGTAAGTTTTACTTGCATGTGTTAAAAAGTTGGGGGAAGAAGCAGCCTTCTTATCTCTGATCCGCTAACTCACAGAGGCTGCTTTGCTAACAGGCACTTTGCCGCAGCTTCACATTGTGCTTACTAAAAAGTAACACGTTAGTCTAAAACCTAGGGGAAAGCTTTTAAAAATTGCTTGTTACTAAAAGCTTATGGTTTTAACTTTTATAAAAACCCCTCTGTAGAAGGGCTACATGGTGGGGGGAAAATGCTGAAGGTCTGTTCTTTTAGATAAGAATAAGACAGTTGGGGGAGGGTAAGAGAGGAGGGGAGGGAAAAGAGGAGGGAGATGGCTCTTATTAAAATCTTGGGACTCTAGAATTGGTTCAGGAAAAATAATTCTATGATGCTGTTGTAGAACAAACTCTAATTGGTCCGATCCAAAGGTGGTGATAACAAGTCTGAGAGGGTCTGAACCAGGGAAGTTGCCTCATTCTACAGAAAGACTTAAAAGGCGAGAATTCTCTCTCACACCTTCTCTTTCTCTCTCACTCAACCATGTGCTGTTTATCTTTGCCCTTTGCTGTTTATCTTTTCCCTTTTCTTGCCCTGTTCTTTCTTTTAACCTCTTTTTTTTCTTAACCTACCCTGATACTAAATGCTTTTCTACCACGTGCTTGCTAAACAAACTCTGCCTGCTTCTCTTTTTCTTTCTTATTCTCTCTCATCTGATCCCATCATGTGCTGTCTAGCTTTTTTTTTTGTCCTGTTCTTTCTTTTAACCTTTCTTCTTTCTTAACATACACTGGTATTGAATAGTTTAAATGCATTTTATTCACTTTTTTACCCTGTGCTTACCAAACAGGCTCTGTCTCTGTACATTCCCTTTTTAAACCTAGTTTTTAATCATTTTAAATGCTTTTTTTCTTAGTACCCCTTTATAGTTTTTGGCCATGTGCTTACTAAACAGGCTCTGCCTTAGTAAATTCCCTTTTTAAACCTATTTTTATTGTTTTTAAATGCTTTTTTCTTAACCTACCCTGATAGTAAATAGTTTAATTCTGATTTTCTTAGCCACCCTTTATAGTTTTTGGCCATGGGCTTACTAAACAGGCTGGCCTTAGTAAATTCAATTTTTTGGCTATATGGGTTCTTTTTAAACCTAATTTTCAATATTTAACTTTTTTCTTAAACTAACCCTTTAAAAACAAATATTTCCTTTTTTCTTTAAGTTCTATCTTTCTATTCCTGAATAACCTGCCTTTACCAACCTCTCTCCTTACTCAATGACATCCAATAACCTTTCTTTCCTTTTTTCTCTAAACCTTACCCACACTCTTTTTTTCATCTTTACACTCTCTCACTCTCTTCTTTCAACCTTTTTCTCTCCATGTACCCAAGCACAAACACACACAACATTTCCCCTAGTTAAATACACACACTCAAATTTTCAAGATGGCTGATGGCACCAAACTTTGGCTCCAACAGAAACAGGGTGGGAAGGCAGGACATAAGCCCTAAATGGGGCGTGGCAAACTGTCAAAAATGCATGGTGATGAATGCTATCGAGCCATATACTACTGATATTGTTAATATTAAACATTGGGCTAAACTTGCTGTTAATAAGTACCCCTGTAACAATGTATAGTGTCTAAGATTTTTGGAAAAAACCTTTAAGGTCATCTGGTAATAATGCTTCTCAGCTATTACCTGTGAATAAACTTAAAGCTTAGCACAGCAGAAAAAAACATTACATACCTGGTCTTCTGTATAAAAAGGGAAACTGGGGTACACCACTTCATGAATGTCATGACTGAACACTGGGATAATTTCCCCTAAACCCTTAACGGGTAAAAACCATTAAACCTGGCCTGCCTATAGAACAAAACACAGGAAAGTATGGGGGTAATTGCTCTGTTTTGCCTGCAATCAGCAAGGGTATTTGTAAAAGGAAGGGATATTTTAAGCAATAATCTGCCACCCCAAAGGGGGTAGAAACATGTTCTTTTTGTCTTTCAGAAAATCAGGAAAAGCTGGTGCTAGCTGAAGAGCAACCCAGAATACCGTGAATCTACTGTTGTAACAAATATTGTGTTTTGTGTTTGTTTTGTCTTATGTTGTTTGTCTTGTTGCTAGCATTGTTGTGTATTGTGTTACAAAAGGGAAAATACTGCATTAAGCAGAAAAGAACTAATAAGCATTCTAACTGTATTTACAGAAATTAATGTTGCAGAAAAGCAGAGGTCAAGGAATGCCAGTCTGTTAACAGGGAAACATCCTTACGTGCTAAAAGGCAAATTAAAAGACAAAATATGCATAAGACACAAGGTGTATCTGTTGGTGGGAATGGAAGAATAAACATTAAAAAAAAAAGAAAAAAAAGTGAAATAACCAAGGGAAAAAAAGGTATGTGAAATCATTGGTTTCTTGGGGGGGGGGGGGGAATCAGTAATAATGGACAAGTCTTTATCAACTTCCAGCCTGCAAGCCCAGCTGAATGCACCTGTGTGTTGTATTAAATTGGATGTAAGGAAAGAAAGGCCATTACAACACCTTCCCTGATTACTACAAGGGGCAGTATGATAAAGGCCCAGTGAAGGTAGACCTGCCCTAATATTATCTCAGTGTGAACTACTGAAGGTTATTGGATAAACCTGGCAGCCAGGACGGGTGGGTACCCTAAAGAAAAGACTCCCATGAAATGTATTGAACTGCTTTGGGTAAAACTGGATTAGGAGTTGGAGTACTGGATGCTACTAACATAGAGGTAATGATAAACAAACTGTTATGCTACAGCTGAAATACAAGAATTGGGAAAGTCCATCCATGCAGCCTTATCAACGTTAGGAATGGGTCAACAATTATTTTCTAAAATGCTGCCAGTATGGCAAGCGAGAGGTGAAAAGAATTTGTTATTATTAGCAGGGACTATGGAATCAATACAAGAAAATGTGTCCCATGCATTAGCCTGTATACTGGCCCCGGAAATGAGTCAGCAATTTTGGTTTCCCAGTGAATCTCTTTTTTTTCCCTGCATCTGAACGGGGTAATTCCCAAGACCCAGGAAAAACACGAGCCAAATACTGAGCTCAATACAATGCACAAAGATCCCTTGCCCAGCACTGAGATGCAGCCGCATCTGGAGTGGGGTGCGAGAGCTGTTTCTATAAGGATCCCTTGCCTGGCTGGTGGTGAGATGCAGCCACTTCTAGGTGGGGCCTCTGTTTAACAGCCACCAAGGGAAACCTTCCCAGCACCTAATTTAAAAAAGTCTGAAACCAAATGGGGATTAACCAAAGGCAGAATGTACCATGCCAAGTAGGGGCCAGCCCGGACACCGGGGTTCCTGCCCTGGATCTCACCCGAAGGACCAGGGGTCTGCCCTGATCCGCATGGATCCAGCGCAGAGAGTAATAACCCACTAGACCTGGCAGGCACTGTCCCAGCAGGAATTTGCCCTGGGTTCACCCCTTCTGCCACTGGCTGGGGACCTATGTCCAAGCGGCCGCACCCCAGTGTTCAATGGGACTCTGTCACCTGCTCTCGGTGGCTCTCGCCCAGCCCCAAACTGGGGCCGACCGGCCAGAGATGGAGCATATGCACCGATTGGAAACTTCCTGTTGTGGAAGATCTATTCAGCAACCAGCCTTCCAGCACAGCCACCAGTGCCCACACGCAGGGGGCAGAGCTGACATGCCACTGGCCTGGGGCAGAGCAGATCAGGATCTGTCTGGGGTGAGAGACATGGGAGGACCCGGCCATCGGGGCTGGTCCCAATGCACCTATGGGGCACTGTGCTTCTTTTAGTTCTAGGTTTCTCCCAAACCCTTGTGTATCTCAACACCGGACAAGGAGTCCTTGTATAAACAGCCCCCGTGCCCCACCCCAGAGGCAGCCACATCTCAGCACTGGGGAGAGGTCCCTGTGTAAACAGCCCCCAGGACCCAGGACAGATTCAGCTGTGTCTCAGCTCTTAAATCAAAGGACGGTGTTTGTGCTGGGCCATGGAATCCAGCTGCCACTCCTGATCCAGCCGATGACTCGGGTCTCAGGACAAGGGAATCCCCAGATTCAGTGACCCAGAACCTGGGAGGCATTTGAGGAACTGAGAGACAGAAAACAAACGTCTGTGCTCAGTGAACAGGTTCCGATCTACTGGCATCTGCCCTGCTGAGAGACCCTACAGGGGAAGGACCCCAGGTCCCATTCCCACCCCCCAGACCCAGCCAGTGCACCACCCTGGAGCATATCAGAGCCAGTGCCCCCTAGAGGGGAAAGGCCCCGTGCCCCATTTCCCCTACCCCCAACCAGCCCCCCGGCGGCGGGCCAGAAGCCGGCTGTCCGTGGGAGCTGCCTGTGTCTGTGACAATCTCCCTCTTGCTTTGATGGCACCGAGATCTCCAGCCACTTTAACCACCTTCTGCAAGATGTTCTAGGGCCAGATTCACATGCTGACTTCCCCTTCCTGTCTTGAAATCTCACATCTCGCCACAGCCCTCGCTCTGACACTCGCACCTGCTCTGTCCCAGGCAGGTCACCTCACGTACCCGGCTCTTCCCATTGGAGTCAGGATTCACTACCCGTCCTAACCGGGCATCTGCTGTTCCAGTGCGCTGTTCCCAGCCGCCCCACCCCAGAGGAAGATGCATCTCAGCTCCAGGTGAGCAACCCCTGGGCAGTGTCGCTGTGGTGGCTGTTCCCCAGCTGCCCCGCCCCGGAGGCAGCTGCATCTCAGCTCGGGGTAAGTGATTAGTGTCTGCAGCATGTACAACACGATAAGGGCTGTGAGCTGCTAGTGTTCAAATATTACTGTGTGACTAGAAAAAGCAGCAATAAAGGGATAGAGCTGGGATGAGAGCCAGGACTCCTGGGTTCTATCCCCAGCTCTGGGAGGGGAGTGGTGTGTAGAGGGGCTCAGAGCCTGGACTTCTGGGTTCTATTTCCAGCCCCACAAGCAATATGCAGCCTGCCTCTGTTGCAGGGAAGAGACGGGCAGCCCCAGCCACAGGGAGGGGAAGTCGGCAGGATGCTGGTGCTGGGGTTTCTGAAACAGCATGTCCCACCGCCCCCCTCAGCACCCACTTCTGCTTCCACATTCCTGTGCTTGCCGCTTCCCCAGGCTCCGAGTCACAAACCAAGGGGAACCCGGGCTGAAGGGTTGGAGAGCCAGGTGCCGGGCCCCCCTCTGCAGGTCTAGAGGTGAGTGGAACTAGGATGGGGGAGGGAACTGGATGGTCTGTGGAGACTGGGGTGCCCCTCAACCCCAACCGACAGCCTCTTCCCATCCCAGCCCCCGGCTCCCTGCCCCCACAGCTCTGCCAGTGGCCTTCCAGCCCAAGCAGGGTCCCTCCCCAGGGCTCCCCCACCATGGGGACCACACTGGAGACGTCGGCTCAGGGGGCTACGTACAGCAGGGGGTTCCCCAGCTCCCATCCCTCAGCCTCCTTCCCGAGAACACCTGAAGGCATCAGAGGGATGGCGGGAAATGGAACTGCTGGGCGTTTCCCCCTTCCCTATGGGGGTGGTTTTGGGGGGCAGGGAATGCAGGCATTGCAGAGGGCAGCCCGCCAGGGATGGAGATGGAGGCTGGAACTCTCATGGCCGGCCCCAGGACAGCAGGGCCCGTCCCACCCTGCTCTGGCAGGGGATGGTGCATGGGCCATGGGGGATCCAGGCTGAGACCCGCCCAGCTCACTGCACCAGTGACCGGCCCCAAGGCTGCAGAACTCCATCCTTGAAACCCCTCTGATTGGCTGCCCTGACCACTTGCCCCACCTCCTCGAGTAGGGCAGCCAATCAGGAGTGCCGCAGGAGGGAGGCAGCTCCCCCCTCAGGAGCTGAGAGGAGTTTTTAGGTAAGGGAGGGAAAGGGGGAGCGGCCTGTACCATTTTCATGGGGGTGCGAGGAGCCATTGCCCTGTACCATTTGCACAGAAGGGGAATGGGGTTGATGGGGAGTGGCTCATACCATTTTAAAGGGAAAGGAGGGGTGAGGAGTGAGTAGTCCACACCATTTTCAAAGGGGAGGAGGGGAGAGCAGTGATTGGCCCATACCATTCTGACAGCAGTGGACGCGGGAGGGGGGAAGGAGTGAGAGTCCCATACCATTGTCATAGGTGAGGAAGGGGTAAGAGGGAACAGCCCAAACCATATTAACAGGTGAGAAGGGGGAAGAGGGGAGTGGCCAATACCATTTTCAAATGTTGGGGGAGGAGAGTCCCAGCTGCAGGAGGAGCAGGGTCGAGTTGGGGTGGGGGAGACAGCTGTGGGGCAGGGAGGGCAGGATTAGTGCCCCACCCTGGCTGCAGAAGGGGGAGCCATAAGCTCTCTACACCCTCCCCCTCCTCTTCCTGGGATGCTTTACCCACATCCAGGCCATCTGGCTCCACTGGATCCTGCAGAACTGAGCCACTCACCGTACGGGGGGGGCGACACCAACACCCGTGGGGGGGGGGGAAGCCAATGGGCCACAAACAACAAGGTTTGCAAAGACACAAATCTGTGTATTTTAAAAGCCAATTTCAGGATTCTTATACCAAAGCTTGGGATTTATTAATGAATACCGGGGGCGGGGGGGAATTGTCATCATGTTCACATTAAATCTCAGGAATTTTTAGCGAATCCTAGAATCACAGACCCACAGGGGGAGAAGGGACTGCAGGGGTCACCCAGTCCAACCCCTGCCAAGATGCAGAACTGATTGGGTTTAACCCACCCCAGACAGATGCTGTCCAGCCTCCTCTCGAAACCCTCCAGTGAAGGCATTTCCACGATCTCCCTGGGCATCTGTTCCATTGTCCGACCGTTCTCACAGCTGGGAAAATTTCCCTGAGATTTAATCTCAATCTGCTCTGTTGTAGTCTGAACCCGTTGCCCCTTGTCCTGCCTTCTGGGGCAAGAGAGAACAACTTTTCTCCATCCTATTTATGGCAGTCTTTCGAGTATTTGAAAACGGTGATCGTGTCCCCTCCCACCCTGCCAATCTCTTTTCCAAGAGGGGGGCCTTCTGTCTTTCATGAGTCAGACAGGCTGGGTACTGCACCCTGGTTCCACAAGAACACAGAGCTGCTAGGTAATAACCTATCCTCCATGAATTTATCCAGTTTTTTTTCAACCCTGTTATAGTTTTGGCCTTCACAATATCTTCTGGCAAAGAGTTCCACAGGTTGACTGTGTGTTGTGTGGAGAAATGCTTCCTTTTGTTTGTTTTAAACCTGCTGCCTATTAATTTCATTTGGGGACTCCTAGTTCTTGTGTTATGGGAAGGAGTAAATAACACTTCCTTACTTTCTCCACACCTGTCATGATCTTATTGACCTATATCATATCCCCACTTAGTCGTCTCTTTTCTAAGCTGAACAGTCCCAGATTTACTAATCTCTCCTCATATGGAAGCTGTTCTATCCCCTAATCATTTTTGTTGTGCTTTTCTGAACCTTTTCCAGTTCCAATTTGCGATAGGGCCACAGAACTACACGCAGTATTGAAGATGGGGCGTGCCATGGCTCTATATAAAGGCAATATGATATTTTTTGTTTTATTAACTATCCCTTTCTTAATGATTCCCAACATTCTGTTCACTCCTTTGACGGCCATTGCACATTGAGTGAATGTTTTCAGAGAACTATCTACAGTGACTCCAAGATAACATAAGAGCATAAAAAGATAAGAATGGCCAGACTGGGTCAGACCAAAGGTCCATCCAGCCCAGTATCCTGTCTACTGACAGTGGCCAATGCCAGGTGCCCCAGAGGGAGTGAACCTAACAGGTAATGATCAAGTGATCTCTCTCCTGCCGTCCATCTCCACCCTCTGACATACAGAGGCTAGGGACACCATTACTTACCCAGCCTGGCTAATAGCCATTAATGGACTTAACCTCCATGAATATACCTAGCTCTCCTTTAAACCCTATTATAGTCTTCCTTGAGTGGTAGCACCTCATTTTATATATATAGTTGGGATTATGTTTTCCAGTGTGCATTACTTTCCATTTATTAACATTTGATGCCCGGTCACCCAGTTTTGTGAGATCCTTTGTTGCTCTTTGCTGTCAGCTTTCAACTTAACTATCTTGAGTACGTTTGCATCATCTGCAAATTTTGCCACCTCACTATTGACCCCTTTTTCCAGATCGTTTATGAATATGTTGAACAGCACTGGTCCTAATACAGATCTCTGGGGACCCCACTATTTACCTCTCTTCGCTGTGAAAATTGACCATTTATTCCTACCCTTTAACTATCTTTAACTAGTTTCTGATCCAGGAAAGGATCTTCCCACTTATCCCATGCAAGCTTACTTTGCATAAGAGCCTTTCGGGAGGGACGTTTGCACAGGCTTTCTGAAAGTCTAAGTACATGGACTGGGTCACCCTTGTCCACATGCTTGCCGACTCCCTCAAAAATTCTATTAACTTGGTGAGACATGATTTCTCTTTTTAAAAAACCATGTTGACTCTTCTCCAACAAATCATGTTCATCTCTGCATCTGATCATTCTGTTCTTTCATGTAGTTTCAAACAATTTGCCCGGCATTGAAGTTAGGCTTAGTGGCCTCTAATTGCTGGGTCACCTCTGGGGCCTTTTTAAAAAATTGGTGTCACATTAGCTCTCCTCCAGTCATCTGGCACAGAAGCTGATTTAAATGCTAGGTTACATACCACAGTTAGTAGTTCTGCAACTTCACATTTGAGTTCCTTCAGACGTCTTCTCCAGCTTACGTATGAAAATGTCATGTGGGACTGTGTCAAAAGCCTTGCTGAAGTCCAGGTATGTTATGTCCACAGCTTCCTCCCAGCCCCCAACCAGTTACCTCAGCAAAGAAGGAAACCAAGCTGGTTTGGCAGGATTTGTTCTTGGTAAATCCATGCTGGTGATCACCCCTTCGTCCTCACAAATTGAAGGTTTTATACATTGTTCTAGTAGCTTTCCATTTGTCTATAGTTCCCAGCTCCTCCTTTTTCCCCTTTTAAAGATGGTCCCTCTGTTAGCCCTTTTCCCGTCTTCTGGGACCTCTCCTGGCATCCATGAGTTTGCAAATATTATTGCCAGTAGTTCCAACTAATTCCTTCAGCCCCCTGGGTTGAACAGCGTCTCACCCCAATGATTTGAATTCATTTAAATTGGTCAGAACATCTCTGACGTGTTCTTTACTTATCGCGATCTGCTGCCCTTCCTCTTTGTTGTCTGTGGTAACTTCACTGGTTGCCCGCTCACATGTTGGTTTTTGTGGGAAGACTGAAACAAAGCAGGCACTGAGCAGCGCTGCCTTCTGATGATCTTCTGATACCAGCTCGGGATTTACTGGCCAATCTTGTGATTCTTAGAGAAAGTTAGTTAGTTAGTTAGTTAGTTTGCTTTGGGGAGAAGGGTTAGCTCAGTGGTTTGAGCATTGTCCTGCTAAACCCAGGGTTGTGAGTTCAATCCTTGAGGGGGCCATTTAGGGATCTGGGGCAAAAATTGGTCCTGCTAGTGAAGGCAGGGGGCTAAACTTGATGACCTTTCAAGGTCTCTTCCAGTTCTAGGAGATTGGTATATCTCCAATTATTACCTTTTTTGACAATTTAAGGATTTTTTTTTAACCCACGGTCTCTCGGGACTGTCTGGTGATTTGGGGATCGGGGGGGAGGGGAGTTACTGCACTGCCAGCAGCCCCAGATCACCCCCTGTAGAGCCCAGCAGTACTGATGGTCCCCCAGGCAGATCTGTCCTCCCCAAACAGCCTCCACTCTCACACTTCTCACCCCCAATCTGTCTCTAGGTCTGTCACTGCCCAAACCCCAGTCATGGGCAGACCCATGCTGCCACAGCAGGATGCAAGGGAACGGGAGTTCTGGGCTCAGGGCCCACCCTGGAGAGCAGGGGGTCCTGCCCCCCATGCAGCCACGCTGAGGGTCCTCATCCTCGCCCTGCTCTGCAGAGGTAAGTAAGCAGCACCTGCAGCCCCAGTGCAGGGGGAAGGGCAGAACCTGCGCTAAGCAGGGCCAGGTCTGTCCGAGAACATGAAAGGGAGACTGGCCAGAGTGGGAGAGGAGCCCAGTGCCCCAGTGTGGTGCTAGGGGGCGCCGAGTGACAGGGAGTGGGGGCAGGGGGCTCGATGGATGGGATGTGGGTCAGCAGAGACGGGCACCGGCAAAGCTGTGTGGGGAGCTCAGGGTTGGTCTCTGCTCTCTATGCGTCCCATTTCGTTCCCTCTCCATCCCCTGCAGGGTCCCTGTCCCAGCTGCATGGATTTACCGTGACGGTGCCACAGTCGGTGTCAGTGCAGGAAGGTCTCTGTGTTCTCATCCCCTGCACCTTCACATACCCAGCCTCGTACGACACTAAGAATTCCCCAGCCCGGCTCTACAGATCCTGGTACAAGGATCCAGCCATTATGGGCGGGAATCCGCCTGCGGCCAGCAGTGACCCCAGCCGGGGGGTGTCACAGGAGACCCAGGGCCGGTTCCGGCTGGTGGAGAATCCAGCGCGCGGCGACTGCTCCCTGCAAATCAGCAACGCCCGACGGACGGATGCGGGGAGATATTTCCTTAGAGTCGAGGGACACTTTAACTACAATTACCGCTCCAGTACCGATGGCACTGACCTTACGCTCACGATCTCGGTGCCAGGTAAGAGCAGACGCAGTCACCGCTCAGCAGCCCCCTCAGCCAGCCAGTCCTCGCCCTGGGGCCGGATCGGGGCCGCGCCCCTAAAAGGGAAAGGCCCCGTGTCCCTGAGTGATTCTCTCCCCCGGCCCTGTCTCCCCTCTCCCCATGTCTCAGGGCTGACGGAGGAGCCAGAGATCCAGATCTCACCGGCGCGGGGGCTTCCAGGGACGCTGCTGGCCGGGGAGCCGGTGACTGTGACCTGCACGGCCCCTGGGCGCTGCTCCGGGCCCCCTCCCCGAGTCACCTGGATGGGGCCGTTCAACGACACAGCCCGGGACGTCTCAGCCCAGCTGGCGAACGGCACCTGGGCCCGCAGCTCCGCGCTCAGCTTCACGCCCGGCCCGGGGGACCACGGAAAAGAGCTCGTCTGCACCGTCACCTACAGGCCAGCACAGTGACCTTCCACCCACAGAACCATCCGGCTTCACGTCAGCTGTGAGTGACCCCCCCCCAGCCCCTCCACACCGGCCCCAGCCCCCTCTGTTGGGATCCCCCCCCCGGATCCCCAGCCCTGCCCTCCAGCCCCTCCCCCAACTCAGCCCTGTGCTGGGATCCCCACCCCCCACCAGGCACCCTCAGCCAATTCTACTCCAGGCCCCTTCACCCCACACCGTGCAGCCCCTTCTCCCTTGGGATCTTCACCCCTTCCTGCCCCCCTTGGCTATGGCTCCCCACCCCCAACCATCCACATCCCCAGGCCCTTCTGTTCTGGGATCCTCTCTACCCCCAACCTGCCCTGCCCCCAGAATCCTCCTGTGCTGGGATCCACCCCCCCCATTCCAGTCTCCTCTTGCTGGGATCCCCCTCTCACACCAGCCACCACAGTTCCCCCTGAGATCCCCCCAGGCTGTCCCACCGTGTCTCCTCCACCCTCTCCCCTTTCTGCCGGGATCAGTGGATGCTCTATATGGGGCAGAGTGTTAATGGGATCGAGTCACTGTCTGGCACCAAACATGCTCCAGGCTCGGTGCCTAGAGATCTCGGCCCGCCCTGCCCCAGGGAAACCCCAGTTAAATGGCCTGTGACCCTTGTGCTGCAGATCCAGAGCAGAGGGGAAATCAGCAGCCGCCTTTGCGAGGTGAAGGATCAAATCAGGCTCCACTGTAAGGACAGCCCTTGTTCCCATCAACCGGAGGGAGATTTAGAAGGAATCTGCCCCCCAGTCTCCTGCCCGTCTCTGAGCCCAGGCCCCAGCCCGACCCCGAACGTCTACACGGACCTCAGAGGAAATGTCCGTGCTGCAGTCAGAGACCCGCAGCCCGAGCCCCGCGAGCCTGACCCAACGGACCCAGGCTCTAAGCCTCGGCGCCGCGGGACTTTGAGGGCAGCATGGACGGACCCTGCCAGGCCTGGCCAGCCAGTATCAGCATCCGGCTGTTCTGGGTGTTGATTTCAGATGCCCCCATCTAGGTGCAGCCAGGAAACCAGGCTGCAAGGTACCCAGGCCAGGCTGGCTAAGCCAGAGGGTGAAAGGAGAGGGCTGGGGAGAGACGAACCGAGGGGCGAAAGCAAAGGACCCACGAGGGGAGTGTCTGACATGTCTGGTGGTGGCTGGGGCTCAGCTGGGGGCAGGAGCAGGGTTATTTAGTCCCCTGTCTCTGTCCCGGGCTGGAGAGGACACATCTGGGGAGTGGGAGGCTGCCATAGCTAATTAGCCACTTTGAGGGCAGCCCCACGGGGGCCAGCTGAAGCTTGAATGGACATCTGGGCTGTCTACAAGGGCCACGAGCTCCCAGGCTGAAGGTGGAGAAGCAGGTGGGTTGCTGTGAAGTGCAACTGACCGAGGATGGGGCCAGATCAGCGCCCAGGGCAGAAGAACCTGTGGGACTCCCCTACTAGATACTAGGAGGTTATGGGACTCCCTTCCCCTGGGTATTAGTAAGGTTAACCCGTGGGACTCCCTGCCCCTGCGTTTCGCTCTCTCTGACTATTTATTTGTTGCTGTGTGACCTGCGCTCCCCAGACATCCCCCAGCTGGGGACGGGGCTGAACTCATCCTGCCAGCACCAGGGACCCAGCGTCAGCTGCAGCTGCTCCCTGCGCTCCCACCCCCTGCCCTTGGCTGGGAACGGCTCACGGGGGGCCCTGCAGGTCAGCTCGTGGGCCCAGGGGGATGAGGCCATCAGCACCCTGAGCTGGACGGGGAGTGGGGACAGGGAGCCGGATCTTCTGCCTCTGCTCCAACATCCACAGGATGTTTGCTGTACAGTACTGCTGAGCCCACCAGAAACATGTGAAAGCGCGTCCCCACTGATCTGGCCCCAGGGAGGGGATTGGCTGGCTTGTGATGGGAGGAGGGTGGGCATTGGGCCACAGGACCTTTCCCCCTCTAGGGGGCACTGGCTTGTACCCGGCCCCAGGACGGGGGCTGGCTGGCTCGGGGCAGGGGTTGCAGGGATCTATCCCAGACTCTCGGCTTCTTCCAGCTCCCACAGGTGGCCTCAGTCGGGCATTTATCGAAATCAGCTGCAAACTTGTCTTCGCGGCAACTGGATTCTTCCTGGCCTATTACCTCACCCTGCTCTATTACAGACGGTAACTCAGCTACTGACCCACCTACTGACCAACACACCGTCTTACCCACCTACCCATATACCTACCCACTGTTCTACCCACCTATGTATCCACCTAGCTACCAAACCATCTACCCACCTACCACCCTGCCTAGCTACCTACCTACGACTTAGCATCCTATACACCCACCCACCCACCTACCATCCAACCCACCTACCTACCTATGTACCCATTGACGCACCCATCTTCCTACCACCCCGCCTAGCTACCAACCCATTGACCCAACCACCTACTGATGTACCCATCTACCCACCTACCCATAAACTTACATACCGATCTGCCCACCTACCTCGCCGCCAACATACTGTCTACTCACCTAGCCAACTAGCTACCCACCCATCCACCCATCTATCTAATCTAATCTTATCTATCTATCCAGACTGCCAGCCACTTATATACCCCAGTATCTCTCTCTCCCAGGACACCCTGCTGCTGTCGTGGAAACAGAAGGAAGGACAGGCCAGGGGCCAGGGAATCCACGGTGCTGGAGTCCGTCATGTAGATCGGGACGTTCCTCAGCCACCGAAGAGCCGACAAGGAATTGGAATCTCAGGGGACTGAGGAAACAGAGAATGAGACCTCAGCTGGGGGAACTGCCACCCTGGGTGAGGCCAACAGGCCCATCTAGCCTGGTATCCCGCCCCCTCCCTGCCCCTCTGAATCAGACCCATGGGCCTGGGAAGCAGATGGAAGCTGCTTGTAATGTTTATATGAGCAGTAGATGATCTGTTTGTAGCCCTGATGATTATGACTCTGCTGGCTCTGTGATGACCGCCAGGCACCCAGATACCCCTGTGACAAACACAGTATGAGACCCTCTAGAGAACAGAGCAGACCAGCTGATGCTAGTTACTGATCCCTGCAAGACAACGCCCAACCCAGCAGCTCTGACGGCCTTTCCCAGCCAGCGCGGGGAGGAAGTTTCACCGACAAACTATTTTTTGGATGCAAAATGCAAATTTGACAACACCAAAACTTTGTATAATCTGGGTCGATTTTGCCAATTTGTTTGGGGAAAAAAAAACCTCCCCAAATTCCCCAAAATTGAAAGATTTCATTTAGGCATTTTCAAAGAGAAATGTTTCACTTTCTCGATTCAAATGCACGGTATGGTTTGAAATTTCCTGTAATTTTACTTTGTGGTTAAAAGACATCTAAAATGCTTGAAATCGAAACAAAATGTTTCATCCTCAAACCAAATCTATTTCTGACCTTCTGGTTCCCTGAACATTTTGACCGATTTCCATTTTTGGTTTTACATGAAAAGATTTTTTACCCCGACTTTGGGTTCCCTCAGAATTTATCAGATTACGCTTTCAGATTGACCCAAAAGTATTTTTTTCAAATTTTTCGTTCGCCAAAAAAGTCAACAGTTTTTCTTTTTGTTTCGACCGAAACAGTTTTCGGTTTGCTAAAATTCTGATTAATTTTTGTTTCAAGCCACTAGCCAGGCAGGGAATGGGCCACTGGGCCTTTCCCCTCTTGTGGGCGATGGCTTGGATCCAGCCCCTGGGTGGGGGACTGGCTGGCTCAGGTGGCAGGGGGGGATACCTGTGACGATGAGTGCAGGCTGTGTTGCTCGGTAGCTGTGCTGAACAATTTCCCCTTGGTGATGTGCAGATAATAGCAGCCCCCGTCCCTGCCTCACATGTTCTGAATGCCCAAGGAGCAGCCTCCAGGTACCCCAGCATCCAGAAGTGGCCCCGCATCTCCCCCAACATCTCTATGCAGAGAATGTTGGTAGTGATGGGTTTTCCCCAGAACACGTCCGCTTGCTTCATGAACCAAGGACCACAGATCCCCCCCCCCATCTGATCCAGGCCATTTCAGTGGCCTGAATGTGCAGGGGATGATGAAGCAGAGACCCACCCAGGCTCGCACCAATTCTGGGAACCTCAGGCCCAGGTCTGGGCTCTGGGCAAAGAATCCTGCATAGGAGAGATGGGATGGGAGGAACACGCTGATCTTGATGGAGCCACCAGATGGCGCAGTTACACAAAGCCAGACATAGTGTGTGAGCAAGTGTTAAGTCTTTGGAGAAATGCTGGATTGATTGTGTTCAATATTTTTCTGTAGATATATACCCTGCAGTGACTCTCTGCCAGTGTAACACAGAAGGTTTATTGAATGTCTGAACCCAGCACAGGCAGTTCTCAGGGTCCTCGGACCTGGCCAGTCTCAGCACCATCCAGCTGGGTCTGTCCCCATCCAGGTAGCTCAGGCCCCTCTTTGTCCCCAGTCCAGAAGCGACCTCCTTCCACCAGCCCCTTCTCCACCCTTTGTTTATGTTCCTGGGCAAACAGAGCACCTAGACCCCCTCTCTTCCATACTTTGTTCCTGAACTGACAAGAACCAGCTGCCTTATGGGGCCCTCTCTCCTCCACTTTTGTCCTCCAAGGGGCTGTCAGGGGTTCCCTCCCTACTCTGGGGTACAGATGTGGGGACCAGCATGAATGACCCCTTAAGCTTATTTCTACCAGCTTAGGTTAAGAAATTCCCCAAGGCACAAATCATTTCCTTGTCCTTGGACAATATTGCTGCCACCACCAAGTGATTTAGACAAAAAAGATCAGGAAAAGCGTTTGGAGTCCCTTGATCCCCAAAATATCCTCCGCCCCAAATCCCTTCACCCCTTTCCTGAGGAGGCTTGAGAATAATATACTAACCAATTAGTTACAGTTTGAGGACAGACCAAACCCCTAGGTTTTTAGGACACTGAAAATCAATCAGGTTCTTTAAAAAATTATTTGATTTAAAGAAAAAGTAAAAGAATCACACCTGCAAAAAATAAGGATGGACGGTAACTTTACAGGGTAATAGAAAGGTTTAAACACAAAGGATTCCCCATTATGCTCAGCTTCAAAGTTACTACAAACAGGAATAAAACTCCCTCTTTGCATAGGAAAAGTCACAAGCTAAAACAAAAGATAATCTAAGGCATTTCCTTGCCCTTACTTACAATTTTTGTAATCTTAGATGCTCATTTCAGGTATGTTTTCAGGAGACTTTTTCCTACCTGGTCTCTCTCTCTCTGTCCAGAGAACACAAACAAAACCTCTGCCCCCCACTCCACATTTGAAAGTATCTTCTTTCCTAATTCGTCTTTTTGGTCAGGTGCCAACCAGGTTATTTGAGCTTCTGATCCCCTTACAGGTTAGGATTCAGTACAGCTGCTCAGGCGGGATTTTATGCTACACTTAGCTGTATGTTTATGACAGGACCAGAACCGGCTGGCTCCCAAGATGGGCTGGGCTTCTTGGTCACTGGCTGCTAAGATCCACAGTGTCCAGGCTGGTGTCCAGGGTCCAGGCTGCTATGTGACATCACACTTGGCCCTCTGCAACCACAAACCCCCTCTCCCACCACCTTGTTACACACGCAGCATACAGGTAAACTGAGGCACGCAGTGTATTTATGCAAACACTAACAAAATACCCCACTTCATCATATCTCTCCCCACTTTGAGTCTGACCTGAGCGGGGTCACATCAGCCAATGACCCAGGGAGGTTCAGGTACCTCTCTCTGGGACAAAGCCTCGGCTATAACATTTGTACTCCCATTCCCATGTCCCACCTCCATCTCGTAATCCTGGAGGCTCAGACTCCATCTCAGGAGCTTGGCATTGGCCCCTTTCATTTGGTGCAGTGTGTCGGGGTGAGTGGTCAGTGTGCACAGTAAAGTGCCGCCCAAATACCTGCAGTTTAAGGGCCCACCCCACAACCAGGCATTGCTTCTCTATGACTGCAGAGTTCTGCTCTGCGGCAGCAAACGCCGGGAGGGAGGGGGAACGCAGCACGCTCGGGGAAGAGGTGGGGCCGGGGTGGGGATTAGTTTGATAGCATCTGTCTGTCCAGAAATCACTCATCAATAGCTGTGGTTGTGAAATCCTCATTTCTTCATTGTTTTGTCATTCTGGTTCCCACTTCCCTATTGTGTATCTGTCTGGTCTCTCTCTGATTTTTTTAATTGTTTCTGTCTGTTACATAATTAATTTTGCTAGGTGGAAATTAATTAAGGTGGTGGGATAGGACTGGTTAGAGAGTTTTGTTACACTACGTTAGGATCGGTTAGTAAAATGTTAGTACCATGATTGGTTAAGGTGCAGCTTAAAAGGACTCAAATTTCACTATATAAACTGGGGTCCAAAAGGAAGTTCTTGGGGAACCAATTCCAGGACCCAGCCCCAAAGATCAGAGCTGCCAGACCTCAATGCTCTGCCAATGACACTGGGCAGAAACTGGAGTCCCCCAGATGGACCTGATCCTGACTGGCCATCAAGAAATGTTCATCTGTCTGATTGGGAGTGGTGAGCACTGGGTGTGTCGCGTGTGCAGTGTGGTTTGGGTGATTGTTAACAAATAGAGGATATGAATATTACTGTCTAAGGCTCTTTCACTGGAAAAAGGTCCCGCAAACCCGCAGGGTTCTGCCTGAGGCCTAGGAACGGGGTAAGGTGAGTGCCCTACATTGAAAGGTGACGCCTTGAGCCCTAGGAACAGGGAAGGGTGTGTGCCCCTAGAGTGTGTGAATGACAGAGTTTTGTGTGGGTAAGAATTTGGTGGCGAATGCCTGGGCAGCCTAAGGTCTTTTGGACTGAGCTGATGGAGTCTAACCCAGTAAATAATATACGAGAGCCTGTGCCTGCTGTCAGGACGGGTCGCTACCCATCTGGCAGAATGACCCCCCCCCCAGAGTAACAAGAGAGAAAGGGAATGGAGAAAAGGGACCAGGAGGGGTGGGGGCTAGTTGGGGAGGTCCCCCCCTGACTAAATGGTTACTGGGACAAAGCCTGTGCCCACAGGAAGTGGCGGCTCAGCGAGGAAAGCAGGATCGGGCCCAGACGAGCAGGCAGGCAACAGAGAGCGAGATTGGAAACCAGGTTGGGAGCCCTGAGGTCACAGTGGCAGGAGTAAGAGGCGGAGTAAGTAAGTACAGATCCCTGGGACAATACTAGTGATATCTGGGCTGATGGAGGTGTCAGTTTGGGAGATGAGCAAGTGATTTAAGGAAAGAGAGTGAGACGTTAACTCTGCAGAGGCTGAAGGGAATTAAGCAGCTGAATATTGTAAAAATGTTAAAATGGAAAAGTGTTATAGACAGAGATTTTTGGTTTCTTTACAGCCATTCTGAAGGGAAAATGGGCCCTTTCCCAAGGGAAGGTCTGTAAATAAGCCAGGCAAAGAGACGATCCGATTGAAATCATTTAACTATGAACCATTTAGTCAAATTCGCTAAAGGAACATTAAGGGGTTTCTATTGGAACCTAACTACCCCCAATTGTATACAAATGTAATCTAGGTACAGCTGTGTAAAGAATAAAGCAGTGTAAGGGGATGTTAAGCAAAAGAGAATGTATGTATCTGTGTGTGTGTGTGTGTGTGTGTGTGTGAATATATTGTGTAAATATGTGGAGTGTTTAGGACTTAAACCAACACTCCTGGTTTGTAAAACTCTGTTTTGTGGGTTTAAGATTAACTTGTTTGTTTTGTTTTTCAATAACACCACTAAAAATCCATTTGAATCTTTCATTCAGACTTGCGCAGCTGACAGACACTGTTTGCCACACATAGGTAACTGGTGTTGTTTGGCATTGGTATTGAGCATTTAACCCTTACGGCACCTTAATGCTTTATAAAGTTCAATATCTTTTTTTAGGACCAAAGTGGGGGCTGCAGCAGGGCAGTCAGACCCAGGAGAATGGGGAGAGAGACTGAATTTGTTTTCTGGTAACAAAATAGCAGAGAAGATCTTGTAGCGGGGCGGTGCCCGGCTCCTGCCCTGAAGGGTTACAAACAGCCCAGGAGAGGCTGGGGCTGGGGCAAGAAGCCTGGGCTGACTGGGGAAAGCAGGCTCAGCTGTGGCCAAGCCCCAATCAGGCCCAGCCGGGAGCCAGGAGCCCAAACAGTCTCCCTCTCCCTGTAGAGGGACATGGGCCTGGCTGCAGGGAGCTGGACACAGGGTACCTGAGTGGAGCAGGGCTGGGGACAGGCTGAGGAGCTGGGGCGCTCCAGCCTGGAAAGCCCCAGGCTGCGGCCTAGCATTGGGCTAACAGGTACTGGGGGTTGCAGGGGGCAGCCCAGGGGTAGGCCAAGGCAGCAGGTCCAAACCCTCCTTGCCAGTGCTGAGTGGCTGACACTCCAGCCTGCCCCAGGGTGTGGGGCTAGACAATGACTGGCAGTAGCCTGATACTGAGGTGAGGTGGGGATAGTGGGTGGGGGTTTCCCAGGGAGAAGAGACCCTGAGAGAGAGGGGTTACTGCCAGGGGGCAGCACCCCAGCTAACAGGGCACTGGGGTCCTGGGAGGGACACGGGGCAAGAGGATGGTGTGGGCCCCTTTTGTGAGCCTGAAACAGTAATTGTGCACACACACACACACACACGCACCCCCTCTCTGCTGCTCCTCCTCCTCTCTCCACTGCTGAAGAGCAGAGCTGATTTTAATTCCTTTAGGAGGCTAGTTACAGGCTGCTGAGCTGAATTCACTTTGGGCTAATGGTGCCCACAGGGAAGGAGCTGGAACCCACTAAGGCATCCCGGGGAAGGACTCAGGGAAACCCAGAGGTGGAGGAGAGGCCGAGGGGCAGGACGTCTCCAGGGGATGTCCGCGACCAGAGATGTGGTCACTGCAGGCAGAGAGGGCAGTGAGGCAGGGACTAGAGACCCAGGAAATCTTGGCTCAGGAGAACCTCAAAGGTTTAATGTGGCAGAGGGGAGTCAGCGGGTAACCGGCTCACAGAACGAGCTGTGACTAGCCCTGGGGAGGAAGCAGCCACCCACCACCCCGGGGGCAGAGCTGGCCAGGGGAGGGAGGGTGCAGACGGGTCCCCTCCGAGCCCAGTGGGCTCCCTTACTGCAAGCTGAGATCACTGCGTGCTGTGTTAACTGGTGGGGGAGCCTGAAGCTATATTGCTAAGTGGCTGGTGGAGCAGAGCGGAGCAGTTCGTGGGCCGGTTGGACAGACCCATGGAACAGCGAGCGGAGCAGAGTGGAGCTGAGCAGTGAGCGGGGACGGCTGGTGGAGCGGAGCGGCTGGTGGTGAAGGCTGCAGCAGAACCCCACGGAGAGGCAGGGCAGTCGGCCTCAGACCACATAAGGTGCCCCTTAACAACCTGCGTGCCCCTTTTCCCACCCCCCCATTTCCACCCAGGCTGGGGAGGTAAAACTGCAGATAAACTTTTGAACTCTGGGGCTGCACTGACCAGGGACAGAGACTTTTGGGGTGTTGGACTTTTGGGACTTTGGGTGATTTTGGGGTTGCTGGACTCAAGAACCAAAGGGAAAGGACACGACCCAATTTGCTGGGATGGGTCTTTGCTCGTGGTTTGGTCTATGAACCCTAGTTGAGGTGTTTTCCCAGTTTAATGCTTATGTCGTTTACCTCGTGTTATTAAGCATGTTCCACTACACTGAGCCTCTGTGCTTGCGAGAGGGGGAGTGTTGCCTCTTTGAGGCGCCCGGTGGGGTGTGTAAGATTTTCCCAGGTCACTGGGTGAGGGCTCGAGCTGGTTTTGTGTTACGTTGTTGGGAGGGGACCCCTATGTGCTGAGCCCGGCCCTTGCTGCTATCAGCTCGGCCTGGCAGAAGGGTTACACTTGTGTTTAAGAGCAGCAGGGATTTCACTGTTAAGCCAAACTGGTCGCCTGCCGCATTTCCTGTTCTTCCTACACATCAGTGCACATACCTGTCCCAGCCCCTCTCCAGTCCCTGGGTTTGGAACCCACGTCCCTTGCCCAGTTTGGGGGCCTTCCCCCCAGTCACGCGGCCGCTCAGCATCTGGGGGGGTCACCCCGCCCCAACAAGAGTCTGTCGCTCCCAGAATCTCTCCACCACCCGAATGTCTCCCCATTGACCACCCCCGTCCGCTCCCACTGGGGGCCAGAGGGGCCTGAGCCCCAGGGTGCAAGCAGACATATCCACTGGGCTCGGAGGGGACCCGTCTGCACCCTCCCTCCCTCCCCTGGGCAGCTCTGCCCCCGGGGTGGTGGGTGGCTGCTTCCTCCCCAGGGCTAGTCACAGCTCGTTCTGTGAGCCGGTTACCCGCTGTCTCCCATCTGCCACGTTAATCCTTTGAGGTTCTCCTGGGCCAAGATTTCCTGTGTCTCTGGGCCCCGCCTCTCTGCCTGCAGCGACCACATCTCCGGTCTCTGACGTGCCCTGGAGACGTCCGGCCCCTCGGCCTCTCCTCCACCTCCGTCTCTACCCTGCAGTGAGTCTCAGGCAGCATAACACAGGAGGTTTATTGAATGTCTGAACCAGCACAGGCACGTCTCAGGGCCCTTGGGCCTGGCCACTCTCAGCACCACCCAGCTGGGTCTGACCCCGGCCAGGTAGCTCAGGCCCCTCTTCGTCCCCAGTCCAGAAGCGACCTCCTTCCAGCCGAGCCCCCTATCTCCCCTCCCTCACCAGTCCCTCCTCCACCCTTTGTCTTCGATCCCAGGTCAACAGGTCACCTGGGCCCCCTCTCTTCCATACTTTGTCCCCAATGGCCAGAACGGGCTGGTTAGGTCACCGGGGCCCTCTCTTCTCTGCCCTTGGTCCTCCCACGAGCCAGAACCGTCTGGCTCCCACGATGGGCTGGGCCACTGGTTGCTAAGATCCAGAATGTCCAGGCCGGGGTCCAGGGTCCCTGCTGCCAGGTGAGGTCACACCTGGCCCTCTGCAACCACAATCCCCCTCTCCCACTCCCTGATTACACACACAGCACACAGGGAAACCAAGGCACACACAGTATTCATGCAAAACAGTAGTAAAATCCCCCACTTCGTCACAGGTTGTTTCTATAATAAAAGTTTTGTCTAAATGTTCCCTTTCCTAAAAACCAATCACAGGATTTTTTGGTTTTTAGAAAGGTTTCACAGAGATCTTGGCCATTTAAACCTAATGATCACTGGAAAAAATTCACTGGGTAGGAATTTTTCACAAAAAATATCCCACATATTTCAATTCCCCCCCCACCTCCCATGTTTTTAAATATCTTCAGGACATAGAAAGAAACAGACATTGAAATTATTTAGATAGATAGATATGAGGATAGATAGATAACTGGTAATTAACCCTTGCCCTCCCGTATCAGTAATAGATGGATTCCAGTTACCATGATCTCCATGTTATCAGCCATGTCAGGTTTTGATCTCGACCTGGCGGTTCCAAGGTTTCCCAGTTTTTCCTGCATCTGAACCTGGTCATTCCCAAGACCCAGGAAAAACACACAAGTCAAACACTGAGCTCAATACAATGCACAAAGATCCCTTGCCCGCTGCTGAGATGCGGTCGCCCCTGAGATGGAGTGTGGAGGTGTTAATATTAGGATCCCTTGCTCGGCTGGTGCTGAGATGCAGCCACCTCCACGTGGGGCATCTGTTTAACAGCAACCGAGGGAAACCTCCTGGGCAGCTAATTAGAAAGTCTGAAACCAGAATCTCACTGACTGGAAACTTCCTGTTGTGCAAGATCCGCTCAACAACCAGCCTCCCAGCACAGCCGCCGGGGCCCACACGCAGGGGGGCAGAGCTGACGTGCCACTGGCCTGGGGCAGAGCGGGCCAGGGTCTGGCTGGCGTGGGAGACTCGGGAGGACCCGGCCATCAGGGCTGGTCCCAAGCCCCTAAGGGGCGCTGTGTTTCTTTTAGTTCTAGGTTTCTCCCAAACCCTTGTGTATCTCAACACCGGGCATGGAGTCCTTGTATAAACAGCCCCCGTGCCTCACCCCAGAGGCAGCCACATCTCAGCACTGGGGAGAGGTCCCTGTGTAAACAGCCCCCAGGACAGATTCAGCTGCGTCTCAGCTCTTAAGTTGAAGGACGGAGTCTGGCGGGTGGTGGAATCCAGCTGCCTCTCCTGATCCAGCCGATGACGCTGGTCCCATCACAAGTGAACCCCCAGACTCAGTGACCCGGGGCCTGGGAGGTGTTTGAGGAACCGAGAGACAGAAAACGAACATCTGAGTTCAATGGACCGGCTCCGATCTGCGGGCATCTCCCCTGCTGAGAGACCCTAGAGGGGAAGGACCCCAGGTCCCATTCCCACCCGCCAGAGCCAGCCAGTGCCCCACCCTGGGGCAGATTAGAGCCGACGCACCCTAGAGGGGAAAGACCCCATGTCCCATTCCCCGCACCGATAGCCAGTTCCCTCCACTCCCTGCCTGCAGTGGGGCCGGAAGCCGGCTGTCCATTGGAGCTGCCTGTATCTGGGACAACCTCCCGCTTGCATCGATGACACCGAGATCTCCAGCCACTGGAACTGGCTTTTGCAAGATGTTCTAGGAGCAGATTCACACGCTGACTTCCCCTTCCTGTCTTGAAATCTCACATCTCGCCCCAGCCCTGACACTCGCACTCGCTCCCTGCCACGCAGGTCTCCTCACACACCCGGCTCTTCCCATTGGAGTCGGGATTCGCTAGCCGTCCTAACCGGACATCTGCTGTTCCAGTGCGCTGTTCCCAGCCGCCCCACCCCAGAGACAGACGCATCTCAGCTCCGGGTGAGCAACCCCTGGGCAGTGTCGCTGTGTGGCTGTTCCCCAGCTGCCCCGCCTGGAGGCGGCTGCATCTCAGCTCGGGGTGAGTGATTAGCATCTGCAGCATGTACAATACGATACGAGGTGTGAGCTGCTAACGTTAAAATATTATTGTGTGACTGGAAAAAGCAGTAATAAAGGGATAGAGCTGGGATGGGGGGCAGGTAGCCCGGACTCCTGGGTTCAATCCACGGCTCTGGGAGGGGAGTGGTCCGGGAGGGGGGCTGGGAGCCAGGACTCCTGGGTTCTGTCCCTGGCTCTGGGAGCAGAGTGAGGTGTAGAGGGGCTCAGAGCCCGGACTCCTGGGTTCTATTTCCAGCCCCACAAGCAATATGCAGCCTGCCCCTGTTGCAGAGAAGCCACAGGCAGTGCCAGCCAGAGGGAGGGGAAGTTGGCAGATGCTGATTCTGGGGTTTCTGCGAAAGCATCTCCACCCAACGGCCCCTGCCAACGCCCACTTCTGCTTTCACATTCCTGTGCTTGCCGCTTCCCCAGGCTCCGAGTCACAAACCCTGAGGAACCCGGGCTGCAGGGTCGGAGAGCAGCAGTTTCAATCTCCCACCTTCATATGCCCCTGGACTCAGCATGTCCCTATCCTCACTTTCATGTTACAATTGTGCTGGGAGTAACCCACTTGATGAGCAAACCCCACAGGATTTTTGGGTGCTGCAGGGAGCAGCTTAGGCATAGGCGCCACTTTCTCGGCGCCGGTGGGTGCCCACGCCCCCCCTTTCCCCACCCCTGGCCCTGCCCCAACTCCACCCCATCTCTGCTCCTGGCCCTGGCCCCATTCCAACCCCATCACCAAAGTCCCACCCCAGCCCCGCCTCTTCCCCCAGCGCGCCGCGTTCCCCGTCCTCCCCGCCCCGCAAATCAGCTGTTTCGCAGCGCAAGCGCTAGGAGGAACAGGGGAGAAGCAGGATGCGGTGGCCCACCCGCAGAGGAGGAGGAGGAGGTGAGATGGAGCAGGGGGGTGGGGCGGGGCCATGGGGAGCTGCTGGAGCAAATGAAGAAACCAAAAAACACCCACGAGAGTGAGAGAGAGAGAGAGAGAGAGAGAGCGCTGGGTTCTCACCACTCAGTGAAGCTTGAATCGATCGGGGTTCCCAGGTGGTGGTGGTAGCTGAGACTCTGGGGTGCTGGAGACAGGCAGAGCCCCCAGCACGATCAATCAGGAGAAGATGAAGTCCCAGTGGAACTGATGCAGATTTTGATTCAGGCATCAGAACACTTCCTTGAGCATGGGAAGGGTTTTTTTTGGAAAAACAACAATGGTTCGAGGGAGAACACTAGATCTGTTGATGTGTAAACAAGGGAGATACCAACGTTGTTTTGTTCAGGCTAGACCTGGGAGCTGATCACTCCTGGCTATGGGTGATGTTCCTTGGAGGGAGCTCACAAGGCAATTAGGGAGCTTCACTATTTTGGATACCAATCAAGGATTCATTATTAGAATTGGTCTGATAACTGCTGAGCGGAGTGTGGGCAGGTGGGTTTATTAACATGGCTGGAGCAGAGATCCCCCACCATGCCGTGCTTCCCGGCTTTCCTGGTCCCAGAGTTCAGTGCAGTTCTTGCCTGGGAATTTCTGTTCCCCATTCTGTCTGCTAATGGAGATGCTTCCTTGTCCCATCTCCGATGCAAATGACGTTAGGGGAGTTTCCTTAATCCTGTCACCCTTGTCCCAGGGGTTTAGGGGTGTCTCCCAAGGCATTTCCATTGCTTTTTGTAAGTCCTTCTTCTGATACAGATTTGGTTCAAGCAGAGGTGTGTGCAGGGGTGGGGTCTTTCATGAGTCAGACAGGCTGGGTACTGCGCCCTGGTTCCCCAAGAACACAGAGCTGCCAGGTAACAACATATTGTCCATGAATTTATCCAGGTCTTTTTTGAACCCTGTTATACTTTTGCCTTCACAACATCCTCTGGCAAGGAGTTCCACAGGTTGACTGTGCGTTGTGTGAGGAAATACGTCCTTTTGTTTGTTTTAAACCTGCTGCCTGTTAATTTCATGTGGGGACTCCTAGTTCTTGTGGTATGAGAAGGAGTAAATAACATGTCCTGATTTACTTTCTCCACACCTGTCATGATTTTCTAGACCTATACCATATCCCTCCTTAGTCGTCTCCTTTCCAAGCTGAACAGTTCCAGTCTCATTAATCTCTCCTGAACTGGTCACTCGCTCACATGTTGTTGTTTTGTGGGCACTGAGCAGCGCTGCCTTCCCGCCATCTTCAGCTCGGGATTTTCATCTCACGATTCTTAGAGAAAATCTCAGGTTCTTTTCCACGAATATAAGGATTTTTTAGCCCACGATCTCTCAGGACCATCTAGTGATTTGGGGGGGGGCGAGGTCACTACAGTGCCAGCAGCCCCAGATCAGCCCCCTGCAGAGCCCAGCAGCACTGATGGTCCCCAAGGCAGATCTGTTCCCCCCAAAAAGCCTCTGCTCTCACACTTCTCACCCCCCGTCTGTCTCTAGGTCTGTCCCAGCCAGATGCCCCAGCCATGGGCAGAGCCCTGCTGCCACAGCACGACACCGGGGAAAGGGAGCTCCTGCCTCAGGGCCCGCCCTGGAGAGCAGGGGGTCCTGCCACGCTGAGGGTCCTGATCCTCACCCTGCTCTGGAGGGGTAAGTAAGCAGCACCTGCAGCCCCAGGGCAGGGGGAAGGGCAGAACCTGTGCTAAGCAGGGCCAGGTCTGTCCCAGGACTTGGAAGGGAGACTGGCCGGAGGGGGAGGGGAGCCCAGTGCCCCAGTGTGGTGCTAGGGGGCGCCGAGCGACAGGGAGTGGGGGCAGGGGGCTCGATGTAGGGAGGGATGGAAACTAAATGGAGTGAGTTTTGGTCAGGGACCCAGGGCTGGGCTCGCAGGGGGCTGCAGGTCGGGAGTGAGGGGCACTGGCAGAGCTGTGGGGGGAGCTCAGGGTTGGTCTCTGCTCTCTATGGGTCCCACTTTGATCCCTCCCCATCCCCTGCAGGGTCCCTGTCCCAGCTGCCCAGATTTACCCTGACGGTGCCGCAGTCGGTGTCGGTGCAGGAGGGTCTCTGCGTTCTCGTCCCCTGCACCTTCGCGTACCCAGCCTCCTACAACACCGACAATCCCTCGGCCCAGCTCTACGGATACTGGTACAAGGATCAGGCCATTGTGGGCCAGCATCTCCTTGTGGCCAGCAGTGACCCCAGCCGGGGGTTGTCGCAGGAGACCCAGGGCCGGTTCTGGCTTGCAGGGGATCTGTTAAGTGGTGACTGCTCCCTGCAAATCAGTGACGCCCAGAGGAAGGATGAGGGGAGATATTCCCTTAGAATCAAGAAAGGAAAATTGAAATACAGTTACCTCTCCAATAACGATCGCACTCACCCTACGCTCACAATATCAGTACCAGGTAAGAGCAGCCGCAGTCACCGCTCAGCAGCCCCCCTGAGCCAGCCAGTCCCGGCTCTGGGGCTGGATCGGGGCTGCGCCCCTAGAGGGGAAAGGCCCCGTGTCCCCGAGTGATTCTCTCCCCTCTCCCCGTGTCTCAGGGCTGATGGAGGAGCCAGAGATCCAGATCTCGCCGGCGCGGGGGCTGCCAGGGACGCTGCTGGCCGGGGAGCCGGTGACTGTGACCTGCACGGCCCCTGGGCGCTGCTCCGGGCCCCCTCCCCGAGTCACCTGGACGGGGCCGTTCAGCGACACAGCCCGGGACGTCTCAGCCCAGCTGGCGAACGGCACCTGGGCCCACAGCTCCGCGCTCAGCTTCACGCCCGGCCCGGGGGACCACGGCAAAGAGCTCGTCTGCACCGTCACCTACAGGCCACCACAGGGACCTTCCACCCGCAGAACCGTCCAGCTCCACGTCGGCTGTGAGTGACGCCCCCCAGCCCCTCCACGCCAGCCCCCTCTGCTGGGATCCCCCCCCCCGGCTCCCCAGCCCTGCCCTCCAGCCCCTCCCCCAACTCAGCCCTGTGCTGGGATCCCCACCCCCCACCAGGCACCCTCAGCCAATTCTACTCCAGGCCCCTTCCCTCCACATCGTGCAGCCCCTTCTCCCTTGGGATCTTCACCCCTTCCTGTTCCCCTTGGCTATGGCTCTGCCCTCCCATCCACATCCCCAGGTCCCCAGGCCCTTCTCTTCTGGGATTCTCTCTACCCCTGACGTACCCTGACCCCAGAATCCTCCTGTGCTGGGGTCCACCCCCCCCATTCCAGTCCCCCCTTGCTGGGATTCCCCCCCTCACACCAGCCACCCCAGTTCCCCCTGAGATCTCCCTAGGCCATCCCACCACTTCTCCTCCCACTCCCCTTCCTGTTGGGATCGGTGGATGATCTATATGGGGCAGAGTTCATTCTCAGTCATTCTCTGGCACTAAACACGCTCCAGGCTCGGTGCCCAGAGCCCTCGGCCCACCCTGCCCCAGGGCAAACCGCCATTAAATGGCCTGTGACCCTCGCGCTACAGATCCAGGGCAGAGGGAAATTCAACGGCCACCTTTGCGAGGTGAAGGATCAAATCAGGCATCAATGTAAGGTCGGCCCTTGTTCCCTTCAGCCGGAGGGAGATTTAGAAGGACACTGCCCCGCCCCCTCACCGTGTCTGAGCCCAGGCCCCAGCCCGACCCCGAACGTCTACACAGACCTTGTTGGAAACAAGCCCAACACAACAGACCCAGGCTGCGGGGCTTTGATAGCAATGTGGAGAAACCCTGGCATTCCTGGCCAGCTGAATTTTGACCTACCGGTTTTGGTCCCCTGGGTTTTGATTGGACAGATGATTAAGTAGGCATATAAAAATATTACTAGAGCAAGCAGAGGTGTATTCGGGAAGACCCAGGCACAATTGCAGTTGCAGCTAGCAAGGGATGTGAAGGGTAACAAGAAGGGTTTCTACCGGTACGTTAGCAACAAGAAGAACATCAGCGAAAGTGTGGGGGAGGCAGTCTAGTGACAGAGGATGTGGAAAAGCTGAAGTACTCATGTACTCAATGATTTTTTTGCCTTGGTCTTCGTAGACAAGGTCAGCTTCTAAACTGCTGCCCTGGGCAACACAGTATGGGGAGGAGGTGAGCAGCCTTCAGTAGTGAAAGAACAGGTTAAGGACTATTTAGAAAAACTGGACATGTACAAGTCATAGAATCATAGAATCTCAGGGTTGGAAGGGATCTCAGGAGGTCATCTAGTCCAACCCCCTGAGCAAAGCAGGACCAACCCCAACTAAATCATCCCAGCCAGGGCTTTGTCAAGCCTGACCTTAAAAACCTCTAAGGAAGGAGATTCCACCACCTCTCTAGGTAACCCATTCCAGTGCTCCACCACCGTCCTAGTGAAATAGTTTTTCCTAATATTCAACCAAAACCTCCCCCCACTGCAACTTGATACCATTGCTTCTTGTTCTGTCATCTGCCACCACTGAGAACAGTCTAGATCCATCCTCTTTGGAACCCCCTTTCAGGTAGTTGAAAGCAGCTATCAAATCCCCCCTCATTCTTCTCTTCTCTCTAAACAATCCCAGTTCCCTCAGCCTCTCCTCCTAAGTCATGTGCACCAGCTCCCTAAGCATTTTTGTTGCCCTCCGCTGGACTCTTTCTAATTTTTCCACATCCTTCTTCTAGTGTGGGGCCCAAAACTGGACACAGTACTCCAGATGAGGCCTCACCAGTGCTGAGTAGAGGGGAATGATCACGTCCCTCGATCTGCTGGCAATGCCCCTACTTATACATCCCAAAATGCCATTAGCATTCTTGGCAACAAGGGCACACGATTGACTCATAAGAACATAAGAAAGGCCGTACCGGGTCAGACCAACGGTCCATCTAGCCCAGTATCTGTCTACCGACAGTGGCCAATGCCAGGTGCCCCAGAGGGAGTGAACCTAACAGGCAATGATCAAGTGATCTCTCTCCTGCCATCCATCTCCATCCTCTGACGAACAGAGGCTAGGGACACCATTCTTACCCATCCTGGCTAATAGCCATTTATGGACTTAGCCACCATGAATTTATCCAGTCCCCTTTTAAACATTGCTATAGTCCTAGCCTTCACAACCTCCTCAGGTAAAGAGTTCCACAAGTTGACTGTGCGCTGCGTGAAGAAGAACTTCCTTTTATTTGTTTTAAACCTGCTGCCTATTAATTTCATTTGGTGACCCCTAGTTCTCGTATTATGGGAATAAGTAAATAACTTTTCCTTATCCACTTTCTCAACATCACTCATGATTTTATATACCTCTATCATATCCCCCCTTAGTCTTCTCTTTTCCAATCTGAAGAGTCCCAGCCTCTTTAATCTTTCCTCGTATGGGACCCTCTCCAAACCCCTAATCATTTTAGTTGCCCTTTTCTGAACCTTTTCTAGTGCCAGAATATCTTTTTTGAGCTGAGGAGACCACATCTGTACACAGTATTCGAGATGTGGGCGTACCATGGATTTATACAAGGGCAATAATATATTCTCAGTCTTATTCTCTATCCCCTTTTTAATGATTCCTAACATCCTGTTTGCTTTTTTGACCGCCTCTGCACACTGCGTGGACATCTTTAGAGAACTATCCACGATGACGCCAAGATCTTTTTCCTGACTCGTTGTAGCTAAATTAGCCCCCATCATGTTGTATGTATAGTTGGGGTTATTTCTTCCAATGTGCATTACTTTACATTTATCCACATTAAATTTAATTTGCCATTTTGTTTCCCAATCACTTAGTTTTGTGAGATCTTTTTGAAGTTCTTCACAATCTGCATTGGTCTTAACTATATTGAGTAGTTTAGTATCATCTGCAAACTTTGCCACCTCACTGTTTACCCCTTTCTCCAGATCATTTATGAATAAATTGAATAGGATTGGTACTAGGACTGATCCTCGGGGAACACCACTAGTTACCCCTCTCCATTCTGAGAATTTACCATTAATTCCTACCCTCTGTTCCCTGTCCTTTAACCAGTTCTCAATCCATGAAAGGACCTTCCCTTTTATCCCATGATAGCTTAATTTACGCAAGAGCCTTTGGTGAGGGACCTTGTCAAAGGCTTTCTGGAAATCTAAGTACACTATGTCCACCGGATCCCCCTTGTCCACATGTTTGTTGACCCCTTCAAAGAACTCTAATAGATTAGTAAGACACGATTTCCCTTTACAGAAACCGTGTTGACTATTGCTCAAGAGTTTGTTTTTCTATGTGTCTGACAATTTTATTCTTTACTATTGTTTCAACTAATTTGCCCGGTACCAATTTGCCACTTGGTTTCTCTCTCTGATTATTGATTTGTTGCTGTGTCTCCTGCTCTCCCCAGACAGCCCCCGGCGGGGGACCGGGCTGAACTCGTCCTGCCAGTTCCAGGGGCCCAGCATAAGCTGCAGGTGCTCCCTGCGCTCCCACCCCCCACCCCAGCTCCAGTGGCAGGTGGACGGGGTGTCCCTGGCTGGGAACGGCTCACAGGGGACCCTGCAGGTCAGCTCGTGGGCCCAGCGGGATGAGGCCGTCAGCACCCTGAGCTGGACGGGGAGCTGGGACGGGGGCCACCAGAACTTTTGCCTCGGCTCCAACCCCCACGGGTTCCATATTCTACTGCTCAGCCCACCGGGAACAGGTGAGAGTCCTACCCCTCTCGGGGGCACAGGCTTCGACCCAACCCCAGGGTGGGGGCTGGCTGGTTCGGGCAGGGGTTGCAGGGATCTATCCCTGACTCTCGGCTTGTTCTCCCACAGGTGGCCTCAGTCGGGCATTGATCGAAATCAGCTGCAAACTCGTCTTTGTGGCGACTGGATTCTTCCTGGCATATTATCTCACCCTGCTCTATTACAGACGGTAACTCAGCTACTGACCCACCTACCGACCTACCCACCTACCTACTGTCTATCCACCCACCCAACTATGTACCTATCCACCCGTCTATGCATCTATTCATCCCCAATACACTCACCTGTCTCTCTATCATGACTTCCAGCCACTTACATACCCCAGAATCTCTCTCTCTCAGGACACCCTGCTGCTCTCGTGGAAGCAGAAGGAAGGACAGGCCGGGGGCCAGGGAATCCACAGTGCCCAAGTCCGGCGTGTAGATCAGGCCGTTCCTCAGCCACCGAAGAGCCAACAAGGAACTGGAATCTCACAGGACTGAGGAAATGGAGAATGAGACCTCAGCTGGGGGCACTGCCACCCCGGGTGAGGCCAATGGGCCTGTTTAGCCCAGTTCCTGGCCCCCTCCCTACCCCTCCAGCTCAGACCCATGGGCCTGGGCAGCACGTGGAAGCTGCCTGTAATATTGATATGACCAGTAGATGATCTGTTTGTTGCCCTGATGGTTATGACCAGGGCCGGCCTTAGGGAAAATGGCACCCTGGGTGAACTTGTATTATGGTGTCCCCCCATCATTCCTGGCCCCCAAGGAGTCCCTGGGTTCCCCTCCCCCATCACCTCTGGGCCCCATTGCCTCCGACGGTGTTTAATTTGTATTGAAAGAGATGCCAGAGCTCAGCTGTGGCTCAAATTAAGCCCTGGCAGGGCGGCCTGATACTGGCGGGTGCTGGCCGGGCACCCAGCTCTGAAGGCAGCACCACCGCCAGCAGCAGCGCAGAAGTCAGGGGGGCCTGGCACATGGGGTGTTGCCACCCTCCTGCGCTGCTGCTGGGGCTTGTGGTGCCTGGTGCTCGGCATGTGGCTCAAGGCTTCGCGCTGCCACACGTGGGCTGCATCTCACCAGAGCCCACGGCCTCCCGCAGCCCCCTGGCCACTCCTGGCTCACCCGGGGGGGGGCACCAGTTCAGACTTGGGGCGGGGGGAGGAAATTTTAGCCATGATTGCAGGGACTACTTAGGCACCCGAACACTCTTGGGGCTTTGCAGATAATAACATAGGGATTCGCTGACAGGAGCACTGTGTCTAATTGTTATATAAAGAAAGAAATTAAACCCAAGTTTAAAGTTTATATGTAAATTTAGAACAATCAGGAGCTAATACAGCAAGATATTCCCAATCCCAAGCCTTGAGATATCAGTTCTGGGGCTTTAACACAGCTATCGGTGTGCAAGTTGGGAAAAGCGCAGACATCTTAGTCTGCCAGGAAGCGCAAGAGTCAGGCTAACTCTAACAGCTAATAACGCGAGACTCCCAAGCAGGGCCTGGACGAGTGGAAAAGGATTGTAAGAGATGCTGGTTTTCGACCATGTGTTAGATAAGAATGGAACACAGACGGTAGCAGGAATTGCTGAGGAAAGTAAGGTCTCAGGAAGGAATATGTATAAACAAGATGCAGCTGTTGATCATCACTGTATGTGACAAAAGGTATAAATGCTTGACCTCAGTGTTTAGCTTTTGGGAGACCTTCCGTTGTGCATTCTCCCCCTTGCAATATTGCTTGAGAATAAACTGCCTCTGACATGTTGCAACCAACCTCAGAGCGAGGACTCGTTTTTCTCCCACATCAGAAACAGACGTTTGATACTTCGCTCACTATCCTTAGTAGAGATAAATAAATACAAATAAAATCTGCTTCCACAGACACACTGTGTTACTGCCATTGTCTCCTGTATTTTAGTCAATTGTTTTTCACTTAATTTCAACATATATGATTAGGGTTTTTTTTCCTCTTATTAAGAAAGGGATTAATATTTCTAATTATTTTGGCATTTATGTTTACCGGCCACAATCCTGTATGTGACTCACTAACATTTGATTCCATCATTGCTATTGGTATCACAGTTGGAACTGCAGTGATTTTCATGCAAATGTTAAGTTAATTTACAGATATAACTAAAAATACAATTTGAAAATAAGTGACTTTCATCTGCCCACTGTCTAGAGTTCTGTGTTTAGCTAATGTTTTTTAAACTGTCATTACTAAAGTGAGTACAAGCTAAAGTTCCATTCTAGGAGGATGCTATTATTTGATTGTAACACTTTAAATAATTGAATGACAAAGCACAATATGATAATAACAATAATAATGCTAATTACTCCAGCCAGGACAGGTTAGGAGCAGGAACTGCAAGGCTGCAGAAACCAGCAGAGGGAGGGACACCCCTGCCCCAGAGGCCCCCCCATTCACCCGTGGCTAAGGCCGGCCCTGGATGATGTGTTTGCTCTGTGATGTCTGCAAGGTGCCCATATACCCCGGTGATGACTGCAGGACGATCCCCTTTAGTTTAGAGCAGTGGTTCTCAAACTGTGTTTGCTCTGTGATGACCGAAAGGTACCGAGATACCCCGGTGACGACCGCAGTACAATGCCCTCTAGAGCAATGGTTGTCAGACTGCATCAGGACCCCAAAGTGGGTCACGGCCCCATTGTAACAGGGTCACCAGGGATGGCTTAGATTTATGGGGCCCAGGGTCAAAGGCCGAGCCTCACTGTCTGGGGCTCCGGCAGGCTCAGACTTCGATCCCCCCTCCTGGGGTCGTGTAGTAAGTTTTGTTGTCAGAAGTGGGTCATGGTGGGATGAAGTTGGAGACCCCCCTGCGAGAACAGAGCAGACCAGCTAACGCTGGTTACTGATCCCTGCAAGACAACGCCCAACCCAGCGGCTCTAACGGCCGCTATCTGCCAGCGTGGGGAGAAAGTTTCACAAACAAACTTTTTTTTTTTTTGTGCAAAATGTAAATTCGGCAACACCAAAACTTTGTGTAAATCTGGGTCGATTTTGCCAAATTGTTTGTTTGGGAGAAAAAACCTCCCCAAAAGGAAATATTTCATTTAGGTGTTTTCAAAAAGAAATGTTTCACTTTCTCGATTCAAACTCACTGTAGGGTTTGAAATTTCCTGTAATTTTACTTTGTAGTGAAAAAAATGTCTAAAATGCTTGAAATCGAAACAAAATGTTTCATCCTCAAACCAAATCTATTTCTGACCTTCTGCTTACGGAAAATTTTGACCAATTTCCACTTTGGGTTTTACATGAAAAGATTTTTTTTCCTGCTGATTTTAGGTTCCCTCAAAATTTCTCAGATTAGGTTTTCAGATTAACCCCAAAATATTTTTTTCAAATGTTTGGTTCACCAAAAAATTGAACAATTTTTCTTTTTGTTTCTACCCAAACAGTTTTCGGTTTGCTAAAAATTGTGACCGATTTTTGTTTCAAGCCACTAGCCAGGCAGGGAATGGGCACTGGGCCTTTTCCGTCTTGTGGGTGATGGCTTGGATCCAGCTCCAGGATGGGAGACTGGCTGGCTCAGGTGGCAACGGTGGGATACATGTAACAATGAGTTCAGCTTGTGTTGCTCGGTAGCTGTGCTGAACAATTTCCCCTTAGTGATGTGCAGATAATAGCAGCCCCCGTCTCCGTATCGCATGTTCTCAATGCCCAAGGAGCAGCCCTTGTTCTCCAGGTACCCCGGCATCCAGAAGTGGCCCTGCGCCTCCCCCAACACCTCTCTGTAGAGGATGTTGGCAGCGACGGGTTTCCCCCAACAGATGTCCACTTGCTCCATGAACCAAGGCCCACAGATCCCACCATCTGATCCGGCCTCAGCAGTGGCTTGAATGTGCAGGGGATGATGAAGCAGAGACCAACCCAGGCTCACAACAATTATGGGACCCTCAGGCCCAGATCTGGCCTCTGGGCAAAGAATCCTGCATAGGAGAGTATCAGAGGGGTAGCCGTGTTAGTCTGGATCTGTAAAAGCAGCAAAGAGTCCTGTGGCACCTCATAGACTAACAGACGTTTTGCAGCATGAGCTTTTGTGGGTGAATACCCACTTCTTCGGATGCAAGTAGTGGAAATTTCCAGGGGCAGGTATATATATGCAAGCAAGAAGCAAGCTAGAGATAATGAGGTTAGTTCAATCAGGGAGGATGAGGCCCTGTTCTAGCAGTAGAGGTGTGAAAACCAAGGGAGGAGAAACTGGTTCTGTAGTTGGCAAGCCATTCACAGTCTTTGTTTAATCCTGAGCTGATGGTGTCAAATTTGCAGATGAACTGAAGCTCAGCAGTTTCTCTTTGAAGTCTGGTCCTGACTTTTTTTTGCTGCAGGATGGCCACCTTAAGATCTGCTATTGTGTGGCCAGGGAGGTTGAAGTGTTCTCCTACAGGTTTTTGTGTATTGCCATTCCTAATATCTGATTTGTGTCCATTTATCCTTGGACACAAATCAGACTGTCCTGTTTGGCCGATGTACATAGCAGAGGGGCATTGCTGGCATATGATGGCGTATATTACATTGGTGGACGTGCAGGTGAATGAACCAGTGATGGTGTGGCTGATCTGGTTAGGTCCTGTGATGGTGTTGCTGGTGTAGATATGTGGGCAGAGTTGGCATCGAGGTTTGTTGCATGGATTGGTTCCTGAGCTAGAGTTACTATGGTGCGGTGTGCAGTTGCTGGTGAGAATATGCTTCAGGTTGGCAGGTTGTCTGTGGGCGAGGACTGGCCTGCCACCCAAGGCCTGTGAAAGTGAGGGATCATTGTCCAGGATGGGTTGTAGATCCCTGATGATGCGTTGGAGGGGCTTTAGCTGGGGACTGTATGTGATGGCCAGTAGAGTCCTGTTGGATTCTTTCTTGAACCCATATGCATATATATAAGAAACTCTTGTACTCCTCAGTCCTCCAGCAGCTACACCCTCTCACTCTCAGCTCCTTGCACCTCTTGCTTCCAGCTCCTCACACGCACTTCCTCTGCTCTGGCTCCTTCTCCCCTGACTGGAGTGAGCTCCTTTTTTAAACCCAGGTGCCCTGATTAGCCTGCCTTGGTTGGCTGCAGGTGATCTAATCAGCCTGGCTGACTTAATTGGTTCTAGCAGGTTCCTGATTACTCTAGTGCAGCCCCTGCTCTGGTCACTCAGGGAACAGAAACCTCTCTCTCCAGTGGCCAGAAGATCCCCCTTCGACTCCTCTGCTGTAGAGAGTAGGAGGGAGAGGACTCCTGCTGTTCCTGTTCCTGCTGGACCCTCGCTGCTGCTCCAGCTGCTCCCCTGGCTGGGCTGGACACCACCACCCACCCCCTTTCCCTGCTATCTGCTTGCTGACTGGCTTGTAGATTTCCCCCCCACCCAGTTGCTGCTGTTACTCCACCTATGGCCCCTTGAGGTGGGGGCTGCTGGCTGCTCCCCAGAGGAGGGGAGTGAGGGACCCCAGCTCCAGTCCTTGTTACTGAGGACGCCACCACCACCATCTGAGCAGGGTCCCTCCTGCCTGGCCACCAGACCACCACCTGGAGCTGCTGGAGCTGCTGTGTTTGCTGCTGGGGAGCTGCTGGAGCCCCGAGGAGGAGAAGGAGAAGGAGAGGACCGCCTGCTGCTGGAGGACCTCATAGAGACTCTGAAGACCGCCGTGGAGGGGGCACTTGAGGACTGAGTATTTTTTGGACTGTGCTCTTGTGGTGGAGGTTTGGACTGTGTCTGTTGGGACACCGGGGGTGTGGCGTGGAGCCTGCCCCCGGTCCATCCGTGTCCCCCTTCGCCCCCACCACCATGGTTGCCCCCTCCACCATCCCCACTGGCTGTTTTCCTTCTGCTTCGGCCTCCTGCCTCCGGGACTGAGCTGCTCACCTGGTTGGCCACGCCCATTTCTATCGTTTGGCACTGCAGCAGCAGCCAGCTACCATTGACTTTTTGCACAAGTGCCTGTGGGCGCACCCCCCACCCCTACCTCCTTGGCCTGGCCCCATCTCCTTTGCCACATTTGTCTGCTCCACCCATTTCCCTCTGCGGCCCTGATTGTCCTGCCCCAGCCCCGCAGCCAGCCCCGTGGTCTTCTTCCTGGCGTCAGAGGCCGCCGCCCAGGAGGCGGTAGAGACGGGTCTGGCGGTGGAGGGCGTCTGCACTCTCCCTCCCCTGGCCAGCTCTGCCCCCAGGGTGGTGGGTGGCTGCTTCCTCCCCAGGGCTAGTCACAGCTCGTTCTGTGAGCCGGTTACCCGCTGTCTCCCCTCCACCACATTAACCCTTTAAGATTCTCCTGGGCCACGATTTCCTGTGTCTCTGGGCCCTGCCCCGCTGCCCTCTCTGCCTGCAGCAACCACATCTCTGGTCTCTGACGTGCCCTGGAGACGTCCGGCCCTCGGCCTCTCCTCCACCTCCGTCTCTACCCTGCAGTGAGTCTCAGGCAGCGCAACACAGGAGGTTTATTGAATGTCTGAAGCCAGCACAGGCACGTCCCAGGGCCCTCGGGCCTGGCCGGTCTCAGCACCGTCCAGCTGGGTCTGTCCCTGTCCAGGTAGCTCAGGCCCCTCTTCGTCCCCAGTCCAGAAGCGACCTCCTTCCAGCCGAGCCCCCTATCTCCCCTCCCTCACCAGTTGCTCCTCAACCCTTTGTCTTCGATCCCAGGTGAACAGGTCACCTGGGCCCCCTCTCTTCCATCCTTTGTCCCCAATGGCCAGAACAGGCTGGTCCGGTCACCGGGGCCCTCTCTTCTCTGCCCTTGGTCCTCCCATGGGCCAGAACCGTCTGGCTCCCACGATGGGCTGGGCCACTGGTTGCTAAGATCCAGAATGTCCAGGCCGGTGTCCAGGGTCCCTGCTGCCAGGTGAGGTCACACCTGGCCCTCTGCAACCACAATCCCCTTCTCCCACTCCCTGATTACACACACAGCACACAGGGAAACTGAGGCACACCCAGTATTCATGCAAAACACTAACAAAATCCCCCACTTCGTCACAGGTTGTTTTTAAAATAAAAGTTTTGTGCAAAAGTTCCCTTTCCTAAAAACTAATCCCAGGATTTTTTGGTTTTTAGAAAGGTTTCACAGAGATCTTGGCCATTTAAAACTAATGATCACTGGAAAAAATTCACTGGCTAGGAATTTTTCACAAAAAATATCCCACATTTTTCAATTCCCCCACACACACCTCCCAGGTTTTTAAATATCTTCAGGACATAGAAAGAAACAGACATTGAAATTATTTAGATAGATAGAGGGGGTGTATGGAGATAGATAGATAGATAACTGGTAATTAACCCTTGCCCTCCCATATCAGTAAGAGATGGACCCCAGTCCCCATGATCTCCATGTTATCAGCCATGTCAGGATTTGATCTCGACCTGGCGGTTCCAAGGTTTCCCAGTTTTTCCTGCATCTGAACCTGGTAATTCCCAAGACCCTGGAAAAACACACGAGTCAAATACTGAGCTCAATACAATGCACAAAGATCCCTTGCCCAGTGCTGAGATGCGGTCGCCCCTGAGATGGAGTGTGGGGGTGTTTATATAAGGATCCCTTGCCCGGCTGGTGCTGAGATGCAGCCATCTCCATGTGGGATGTCTCTTTAACAGCAACTGAGGGAAACCTCCAGGGCAGCTAATTAGAAAGTCTGAAACCAGAAATTCACCGACTGGAAACTTCCTGTTGTGCAAGATCCGCTCAACAACCAGCCTCCCAGTACAGCCGTCTGGGCCCACACGCAGGGGGACAGAGCTGATGTGTCACTGGCCTGGGCAGAGACTCGGGGGGTGGGAGACTCGGGAGGACCCGGCCATCGGGGCTGGTCCCAATGCCCCTGGGGGCGCTGTGTTTCTTTTAGTTCTAGGTTTCTCCCAAACCCTTGTGTATCTCAACACCGGGCAAGGAGTCCTTGTATAAACAGCCCCCGCGCCCAACCCCAGAGGCAGCCACATCTCAGCACTGGGGAGAGGTCCCTGTGTAAACAGCCCCCAGGACAGATTCAGCTGCGTCTCAGCTCTTAAGTTGAAGGATGGAGTCTGTGGCGGGTGGTGGAATCCAGCTGCTTCTCCTGATCCAGCCGATGACACTGGTCCCATCACAAGAGAATCCCCAGATTCAGTGACCTGGGGCCTGGGAGGCGTTTGAGGAACCGAGACACAGAAAATAAACATCTGAGTTCAATGAACTGGCTCCGATCTGCGTGCGTCTCCCCTGCTGAGAGACCCTAGAGGGGAAGGACCCCGGGTCCCATTCCGGCTCCCCAGAGCCAGCCAGTGCCCCACCCTGGGACAGATTATAGCTGATGCCCCCTAGAGGGGAAAGACCCCATATCCCATTCCCCGCACCGATAGCCAGTTCCCTCCACTCCCTGCCTGCGGTGGGGCCGGAAGCCGGCTGTCCATTGGAGCTGCCTGTATCTGGGACAACCTCGCGCTTGCGTCGATGACACCGAGATCTCCAGCCACTGGAACTGGCTTTTGCAAGACGTTCTAGGACCAGATTCACATGCTGACTTCCCCTTCCTGTCTTGAAATCTCACATCTCACCCCAGCCCTGACACTCGCACTCGCTCCCTGCCACGCAGGTCTCCTCACGCACCCGGCTCTTCCTATTGGAGTCGGGATTCGCTAGCCGTCCTAACCGGACATCTGCTGTCCCAGACGCCCCGCCCCAGAGGCGAACGCATTTCAGCTCCGGGTGAGCAACCCCTGGGCAGTGTCACTGTGTGCCTGTTCCCCAGCTGCCCCGCCTGGAGCCGGCTGCATCTCAGCTCGCGGTGAGTGATTAGCGTCTGCAGCATGTACAATACGATACGAGATATCAGCTGCTAACGTTAAAATATTATTGTGTGACTGGAAAAAGCAGTAATATAGGCATAGAGCTGGGACGGGGGGCAGGTAGCCCGGACTCCTGGGTTCCATCCACGGCTCTGGGAGGGGAGTGGGGGGGGGGGCTGGGAGCCAGGACTCCTGGGTTCTGTCCCTGGCTCTGGGAGGGGAGCAGAGTCTAGTGGGTTACAGTGGAGGTGGGGTGGGAGTCACGACTCCTGGGTTCTATCCCAGCTCTGGGAAAGGAGTGGTGTGTAGAGGGGCTCAGAGCCTGGACTCCTGGGTTCTATTTCCAGCCCCACAAGCAATATGCAGCCTGCCCCTGTTGCAGGGAAGCCGCAGGCAGCCCCAGCCAGAGGGAGAGGAAGTCGGCAGGATGCTGGTGCTGGGGTTTCTGAGACAGCATCTCCCCACAACCCCCTCCCGTCCGCACCCACTTCTGCTTTCACATTCCTGTGCTTGCCGCTTCCCCAGGCTCCGAGTCACAAACCCTGGGGAACCCGGGCTGCAGGGTCTGAGAGCCAGGTGCTGAGCCCCCCTCTGCAGGTCTAGGGGTGAGTGGAAATGCGGGGGAGGGAGCTAGAAGGTCAGTGGAGACTGGGCTGCCCCTCAATCCCGACCCGCAGCCCCTTGCTATCGCAGCCCTGGGCTCCCCGCCCCCACAGCTCTGCCGGTGCCCCTCCAGCCTGAGCAGGGTCCCACCCCAGGGCTCCCCCACCATGGGGAGCACACTGGAGGCATCGTCTCAGGGGGCCACGTACAGCAAGGGGGTTCCCCAGCTCCCATCCCTCAGCCTCCTTCCCGAGAGCACCTGAGGGCAGCAGAGGGATGGTGGGAAATGAAACTACTGGGAGTTTCCCCTTCCCCATGGGGGTGGATTAAGTGTAAAAATTAAGTGTAAAAATGTAATAAGAAAAGCCAAAGAGGAGTCTGAAGAACGGCTAGCCAAAAACTCCAAAGGTAATAACAAAATGTTTTTTAAGTACATCAGAAGCAGGAAGCCTGCTAAACAACCAGTGGGGCCCCTTGACGATCGAGATCCAAAAGGAGCACTTAAAGATGATAAAGTCATTGTGGAGAAACTAAATGGATTCTTTGCTTCAGTCTTCATGGCTGAGGATGTTAGGGAGATTCCCAAACCTGAGCCGGTTTTTGTAGGTGACAAATCTAAGGAACTGTCACAGATTGAGGTGTCACTAGAAGAGGTTTTGGAATTAATTGATAAACTCAACATTAACAAGTCACTGGGACCAGATGGCATTCAGCCAAGAGTTCTGAAAGAACTCAAATGTGAAATTGCGGAACTATTAACTAAGGTTTGTAACCTGTCCTTTAAATAGGCTTCTGTACCAAACGACTGGAAGATAGCTAATGTAACCTTAATATTTAAAAAGGGCTCTAGAGGTGATCCCGGCAATTACAGACCGGTAAGTCTAACGTCGGTACCGGGCAAATTAGTTGAAACAATAGTAAAGAATAAAATTGTCAAAAACATAGCAGAACATAAATTATTGGGCAAAAGTCAACATGGTTTCTCTAAAGGGAAATCGTGTCTTACTAATCTATTAGAGTTCTTTGAAGGGGTCAACAAACATGTGGACAAGGGGGATCCAGGGGACATAGTGTACTTAGATTTCCAGAAAGCCTTTGACAAGGTCCCTCACCAAAGGCTCTTACATAAATTAAGTTGTCATGGGATAAAAGGGAAGGTCCTTTCATGGATTGAGAACGGGTTAAAAGACAGGGAACAAAAGTTAGGAATTAATGGTAAATTCTCAGAATGGAGAGGGGTAACTAGTGGTGTTCCCCAAAGGTCAGTCCTAGGACCAATCCTATTCAACTTATTCATAAATGATCTGGAGAAAGGGGTAAACAGTGAGGTGGCAAAGTTTGGAGATGATACTAAACTGCTCAAGATAGTTAAGACCAAAGCAGACTGTGAAGAACTTCAAAAAGATCTCACAAACCTAAGTGATTGGGCAACAAAATGGCAAATGAAATTTCATGTGGATAAATGTAAGTAATGCACATTGGAAAAAATAACCCCAACTATACATACTATATGATGGGGGCTAATTTAGCTACAACAAATCAGGAAAAAGATCTTGGAGTCATCGTGGATAGTTCTCTGAAGACGTCCACACAGTGTGCAGAGGTGGTCAAAAAAGCAAACAGGATGTTAGGAATCATTAAAAAGGGGATAGAGAATAAGATGGAGACTATCTTATTGCCCTTATATAAATCCATGGTACGCCCACATCATGAATACTGTGTACAGATGTGGTCGCCTCATCTCAAAAAAGCTATACTGGCATTAGAAAAGATTCAGAGAAGGACAACTAAAATGATTAGGGGTTTGGAGAGGATCCCATATGAGGAAAGATTAAAGAGGCTAGGACTTTTCAGCTTGAAAAAGAGGAGACTAAGGGGGGATATGATAGAATTATATAAAATCATGAATGATGTGGGGAAAGTGGATAAGGAAAAGTTATTTACTTCCCATAATACAGGAACTAGGGGCCACCAAATGAAATTAATGGGCAGCAGGTTTAAAACAAATAAAGGGAAGTTCTTCTTCACGCAGCGCACAGTCAACTTGTGGAACTCCTTACCTGAGGAGGTTGTGAAGGCTAGGACTATAACAGCATTTAAAAGATAACTGGATAAATTCATGGAGGTAAAGTCCATTAATGGCTATTAGCCAGGATGGGTAAGGAATGGTGTCCCTAGCCTCTGTTTGTCAGAGGGTGGAGATGGATGACACGAGAGAGATCACTTGATCATTGCCTGTTAGGTTCACTCCCTCTGGGGCACCTGGCACTGGCCACTGTCAGTAAAAAGGATACTGGGCTGGATGGACCTTTGGTCTGACCCAGTATAGCCGTTCTTATGTACCATTTTCATGTGGGTGCGAGGAGCCGTATCATTTGTACAGAAAGGGAATGGGGAATAGGGGAGTGGCTCATACCATTTTGATTGGAAAGGAGGGGTGAGGAGTAAAGTAGTCCAAAATATTTTCATGGGGGAGGAAGAGAGAAGAGTGAGTGGCCCATACCATTCTCATAGGTGAGGAAGAGGAAGAGGGAGTGGCCCAAACCATATTAACAGGTGAGAAGGGGGGAAGGTGTGAGTGGCCAATACCATTTCCACATGTGTCAGGGTTCCTTCCCCACTCTGAACTCTGGGGCACAGATGTGGGGACCCCAATGAAAGACCCCTATGCTTATTTTTACCAGCTTAGGTTAAAAACTTCCCCAAGGCCCAAATTCCTTCCCTTGTCCTTGGATGGTATTGCAGCCACCACCTAGTGATTTAGATAAAAATTCAGGAAAAGGGCCACTTGGAGTCCCTTGTTCCCCAAATATTCCCCCAAGACCCTTCACCCTCTTTCGTGGGAGGCTTGAGAATAATGTGAGTACCAGCCAGACCCTTTCTCCCTAGGACACTGAAAATCAAACAGGTTCTTAAAGGAAGAACTTTATTTAAAGAAAAAGTAAAAGAATCACACCTGCAAAATCAGGATGGATGCTAACTTTACAGGGTAATAGAAAGATTTAAACACAAAGGATTCCCCTTTAGGCTCAGCTTCAAAGATCCAAAAACAGGAATAAAACTCCCTCTTAACATATGGAAAATTCACAAGCTAAAACAAAAGATAATCCAACGCATTTCCTTGCCCTTACTTACAATTTCTGTAATTTTAGATGTATCATTTCAGGTATGTTTTCAGGAGATGTTTTACCTGCTTGGTCCCTCTCTCTGTCCAGAGCGGGAACAAACAAAGAGAGCACAAAGAAAACCTCTCCCTGCCCCACCAGATTTGAAAGTATCTTCTTCCCTTATGGTCCTTTTGGTCAGGTACCAACCAGGTTATTTGAGCTTCTTAACCCCTTACAGGTAAAGTGATTCTGTACCTCTGGCCAGGAGGCATTTATGTTACTGCATACATAAAGGTTGTTACCCTTCCCTTCATATGTGAGTAGTGGGGAGGAGGGAGTGGCCCATGCTATTCTGACAAGAGTGTGGTGTGGGGAGGAGGAGTGGCCTCTACCATTCTCAGAAGAGTGGGGAGGGGGAAGTGACCAGTACTACTTTCATGGGGGGAGGGATAGCTCATTGGTTTGAACATTGGCCTGCTAAACCCAGAATTGTGAGTTCAGTCCTTGACGGGGGCCACTTAGGGATCTAGGGCAAAATCAGTACTTGGTCCTGCTAGTGAAAGCAGGGGGTTGGACTCAATGACCCTTTGGGGTCCCTTCCAGTTCTAGGAGATAGGTATATCTCCTTTTTAAAAAAACAGAGGGGAGGAGAGTCCCAGCCGCAGGAGAAGCAGGGTGCAGTGAGGGCAGGGGAGACAGCTGTGGGGCAGAGATCACAGCATTAGTGCCCCACCCTGACTGCAGAGGGGGGAGCTGTCAGCTCTCTGCACCCTCCCCTCCAGGGACACTTTACCCACCTATGGGCCATCCAACTCCACTGGCTCCACACAGAACAAAGCCACTCAAGACACAGGGGCAACACCAGCACCCGTGGGGCAGGGGCCAGAGGGATAAGCCAACGGGCCCCAAACAACAGGGTGCAGGGAGACAAAGCATAAATCTGTGGATTTTAAAAGCCAATTTTAGGATTCTTAAAGCAAACCTCGGGATTTATTAGTGAATTTCAAGCCAGAGCAGGGACTTGTCGTGTTTACATTAAATCTCAGGATTTTTTAGCAAATCCTAGAATCACAGACCCACAGGGTGAGAAGGGACCCCAGTCCAACCCCTGCCAAGATGCAGGATTGGTTGAGTCTAACCCATCTCAGACAGATGCTGTCCAGCCCCCTCTCGAAACCCTCCAGTGAAGGAGCTTCCACGATTTCCATGAGTGTCTGGTCCATTGTCCGACTGCTCTCACAGCTGGGGAGTTTTCCCTGAGATTTAATCTCAATCTGCTCTGCTGAAGTTTGAACCCGTTGCCCCTTATCCTACCCTCTGAGTTGAGAGAGAACAACTTTTCTCCAGCTTCTCTATGTCAGCCTTCAAGTATTTGAAAACCGCAATCATGTCCCCCTCCTCCAATCTCTTTTCCACACTACCCATGCTCAGTTCCCTCAGGCTGTGCCCCTAGGGCTTCCATTCCATCCCTCTGATCATCTTCATCCCTCACCTCTGGATCCTTTCCACTTTTTCTGCATCCTTTCTATACATTGGTGACCAAAACTGGACACAGTCCCCAGCTGAGCCCTAGCCAGCGCTGAGTAGAGCGGTAGTGTCACCTCCCGTGACTTGCATGCTCTGCCTCTGTTCATGCAACCTGAAATTGTATTTGTTTTTTTGAAACAGCATCGCATTGCTGACTCCTGTCAAGGCTCTGATCCGCCACAACTCCGAGCTGCTTCTCAGCAGTGCTGCTGCCAGGCCAGTTCTTCCCCATCCTGTATTTGTGCATTTGGTTTTTCTTCCCTAAATGGAGCACCTTCCGTTTGTCCTTCATGAATTTTACTGTCATCTACAGCCCAGTTCTGCAATTTATCAAGGTCCCTCTGAATTTTAGCTTCATCCTCCAAAGTGTTGGCAACTCCCCCACTAGGTTTGTGTCATCTGCAAATTTGATCAGTCTGCTCCCCAGTCCTACATCCAGGTCATTGATAAAGACGTTAAGCAACACGGGACCCAGAACAGATCCCTGTGGGACTGCAGTTGAGACCTCCCTCCAATCCCACATCATTCCATTAACAGTTACTCATTTTTTTGCAGTTTTTTAACCAGTTCTGTATCCACTTAATGGTAGTTCCACCGAGCCCACATTTCTCCATAAGAGCGGCCATATTGGGTCAGACCAAAGGTCCATCTAACCCAGTATCCTGTCTTCCGACAGTGGCCAATGCCAGGTGCCCCAGGGGGAATGAACAGAACAGGGAATCATCTAGTGATCCATCCCCTCTCCCATTCCCAGCTTCTGGCAAACAGAGGTTAAGGACATCATCCCTGTCCATCATGGCTAATAGCCATTGACGGACCTTGTTACCAGCTTTGCCTGTTACTTTGGGGTACTCTCATTTCTTACTCTTCTGGGGTGGGAGACAGGGGTTCTGTACTTCTATCAATGTGCTGCTTGTGTCACTTGTGTTCTCATGTGGAGCTCTATGTTTCCCTTCTGCAAGTTCCCTCTGTCACGGAGCTTGGGGGAGACAAGGCCCCGCACCCCCGGCTTCCTGTGATTCACCGTGACTCTCAGCCACCCTGTGAGGGTTCCTTCCCCACTCTGAACTCTGGGGTACAGATGTGGGGACCTGCATAAAAGTCCCCTAAACTTATTTCTACCAGCTTAGATTAAAACCTGGTACTCTGCCACCACCGAGTGATTGATTTAACAAGAAACAGGGAAAGGACCACTTGGAGTTCCTCCTCTTCCCCCCCCAACGTAGCCCCCCAAGCCCTTACACCCCCTTTCCTGGGGAGGCTTGAGAATAATCTCCTCACGAATTGGTTACAAAGTGATCAAAGGCCCAAACCGCTGGGTCTTTAGACAATGGAAAAATCAGTCAGGTTGTTAAAAGAAGGATTTTATTAAAAAGAAAAGGTAAAAATCATCTCTGTAAAATCAGGATGGAAATAATTTTACAGGGTAATCAGATTCAAAGAGCCCAGAGGAACCCCTCTAGCCTTAGGTTCACAGTTACAGCAAAACAAGGATAAACCCTCTAGCAAAGGGAACATTCACAAGTTGAGAAAACAAAGATAAACTAACACGCCTTGCCTGGCTCTTACTCACAAGCTTGAAATATGAGAGACTTGTGCAGGAAGATTTGGAGAACATGGATTGATGTCCCCCCACCCTCCCAAGATCTGAAAGTATCTTGTCCCCTTATTGGTCCTTTGGGTTGGGTGTCAGCCAGGTCACCTGAGCTTCTTAACTCTTTACAGGTAAAAGGATGTTGGTGCCTCCGGCCAGGAGGAATTTTATAGTATTGTACACAGGAGGGTTGTTACCCTTCCCTTTACAGTTATGACACGCCCCCCAAATCACAGATAGTGTTGGACAGCCAGTTCCACACTGGCTGTGATTTCTTCCTGGAGCTCTAGGAGAAAACAGAGTTAATAAGACACATGCACCTTTAGACATGCTACTGATTACATAAAAACTAACAATATGTCCCACATTCCAAGAACAATTTTTAACCAGTTGATTCTGGGAAACTTTCACAGGAGAGGGCATCAGCCACTTTGTTAGAAGCTTCCGAAACGTGTTGTATTTCAAAATCAAAATGTTGGTGAGCTAAACTCCACCGACGAAGTTTTTTGGTATTTCCCTTGGTGGTATGAAGCCACTTCAGTGCAACATGGTCGGTTTGTAGTTGGAAACGCTGTCCCCAAACGTATGGATGTAGCTTTTCCAGCGCGTACACAATGGTGTAGCGTTCCTTTTCACTGATTGACCAGTGGCTTTCCCTCTCAGACAGTTTCTTGCTGAGAAACACGACAGGATGGAATTCTTGATCCGGTCCTTCCTGCATCAAAACTGCTCCCACACCACGCTCAGACGCATCCGTGGTTACTAGGAACGGTTTGTCGAAGTCTGGGGCCCTTAGCACAGGGTCAGACACGAGTGTCGCTTTTAGCTGGTTAAAGGCCTTCTGACACTCTTCGGTCCACTGAACTGCATTTGGCTGTTTCTTTTTGGTCAGGTCTGTCAGTGGGGCGGCGATTTGGCTGTAGTGTGGTACAAATCACCTGTAATATCCGGCCAAGCCTAGGAAGGATTGAACCTGTTTCTTTGACCTTAGGACAGGCCACTTTTGGAGAGCCTCCACCTTGGCCTGTAGGGGGTTTATCGTTCCTTGACCCACCTGGTGCCCTAGGTAAGTCACTCTGTTTAGGCCTATTTGACACTTTTTAGCCTTAACAGTTACTCCTGGCTGCCTGATGCGCTCCAAGACTTTCCGGTGATAATCCAGGTGTTCTGCCCATGAATGAGAAAATATGGCCACGTTGTCAAGGTAGGCGACGGGTGACGAAGGCTGATCTTTCCTTGGCGGGTTCATCTAGCGGTATTTGCCAGTACCCCTTGTTTAAGTCTAAGGTAGAGATGAATTGGGCACATCCCAGTTTCTCCAATAGCTCATCTGTGTGTGGCACTGGATAGTTGTCGGGACGAGTTACAGCATTTAGCTTATGGTAGTCCATGCAAAAACGTATCTCCCCATCTGGTTTGGGAACTAGAACCACTGGAGATGCCCATGCACTGTCAGAGGGGAGGATTACACCCATCTGTAGCATGTCCTGGATCTCCCATTCTATAGCAGTTTTAGCTTGAGGAGACACCCGGTAAGGTTGGGCTCTAATTGGGTGAGCATTACCTGTGTCAATGGAGTGATGTGCCCGTTCGGTCCATCCTGGGGTGGCTGAGAACATCAGTGCGAAGCTAGTGCACAGCTCCTTGATCTGCTGTCACTGCATACGTCCAAGGGTCATGGAGAGATTAACCTCGTCCACGCCACCGTCACTTTTTCCTTGTAGTAGACACCTTCTGGCCACTCAGCATCATCTCCTCCCAGGAGACAGGGTACCGGCCATTCTCTGTGCAGACAGTATCACAGGGGCCTTCTTGGGCTCTGCAACAATCATACACCCTGATCCCCCCACCTAAATACCTAAGAAATGCATAGGGGAAACTGAGGCACCCACACAGTATTCAGAGAAAACATTAAGAACATTCCCACTTTGTCACACCCTCCCAATGGAGCGATCCTGCAGGACCTAGGTTCCCCAGGGCTGGGTTCTTCCAGCCCCAGAATTAAATGAAAACACACACACTTTAGCAGAGCGCGTCTGAGAGGACCAGGTTAACCAGGACTCCCAAGCTGACTCCTTAGATGTCCCTGGGTCAGTAGGCTGGGTCGAGCAGCACCTCCAAGCTGCCACCCTCATAGGCCATGGGCACCGCACCACAATAGCGTATGCCTGAGCAGTCTGGGTCGAGCAGCAGTTTCAATCTCCCACCCTCATATGCCCCTGGACTCAGCATGTCCCTATCCTCACTTTCATATTACAATTGTGCTGGGAGTAACCCACTTGATGAGCAAACCCCACAGGATTTTTGGGTGCTGCAGGGAGCTTTTACCTTAGGCATAGGCACAACTTTCTGGGCGCCGGTGGGTGCCCACAACCCCCCCTCACCCCTTTCCCCACCCCTGACCCCGCCCCAACTCCACCCCATCCCTGGCCCTGGCCCTGGCCCCATTCCAACCCCATCACCAAAGTCCCACCCCAGCCCCGCGTCTTCCCCCAGCGCGCCGCGTTCCCCCTCCTCCCTGCCTGGCAAATCAGCTGTTTTGCAGCACAAGCGCTGGGAGGGAGAGGGAAGAAGCAGGATGCTGTGGCACGCTCGTGGAGGAGGAGGTGAGATGGAGCAGGGGGGTGGGGCGGGGCCACGGGGAGCTGCCGGATCGAATGAGGAAACCAAAAAACAACCACGAGAGAGAGAGAGAGAGAGCGAGAGCGCTGGGTTCTCACCACTCCCAGGGTTTAGGGGTATCTCCCAAGGCTTTTCCATTGCTTTTTGTAAGTCTTTCTTCTGATACAGATTTGGTTCAAGCAGAGGTGTGTGCAGGGGTGGGGTCTTTCATGAGTCAGACAGGCTGGGTACGGCGCCCTGGTTCCCCAAGAACACAGAGCTGATAGGTAACAACATATTGTCCATGAATTTATCCAGTTCTTTTTTGAACCCTGTTATACTTTTGGCCTTCACAGCATCTTCTGGCAGCGAGTTCCACAGGTTGACTGTGCGTTGTGTGGAGAAATACTTCCTTTGGTTTGTTTTAAACCTGCTGCCTATTAATTTCATGTGGGGACTCTTAGTTCTTGTGGTATGAGAAGGAGTAAGTAACACTTCCTGATTTACTTTCTCCACAACTGTCGTGATTTTATAGATCTCACTCATATCCCTCTTTAGTCGTCTCCTTTTCAAGCTGAACAGTCCCAGTCTTAGTAATCTCTCCGGAACTGGTCACGTGCTCACATGGTGTTTTTGGTGGGAAGCCTGAAGCAAAGCAGGTACTGAGCAGCGCTGCCTGCCCACCATCTTCAGCTCAGGATTCTTAGAGAAAATCTCAGGGAGTTTTTCGACAATATAAGGATTTTTTTAGCCCACCATCTCTCAGGACCATCTAGTGATTTGGAGTCGGGGGGTCACTACATTGCCAACAGCCCCAGATCAGCCCCCTGCAGAGCCCAGCAGCACTGATGGTCCCCAAGGCGGATCTGTTCCCCCCGATACAGCCTCCGCTCTCACACTTCCCAACCCCCCGTCTCACTAGATCTGTCCCAGCCATGGGCAGAGCCCTGCCGCCACAGCAAGATGCTGGGGAATGGGAGCTCCCACCTGAGGGCTCCCACTGGAGAGCAGGGAGTCGTGGCCCCCCTGCAGCCACGCTGAGGGTCCTGATCCTCGCCCTGCTCTGGAGGGGTAAGTAAGCAGCACCTGCAGCCCCAGGGCAGGGGAAGGGCAGAACCTGCACTAAGCGGGGCCAGGTCTGTCCCAGTACTTGGGAGGGAGACTGGCCGGAGGGGGAGGGGAGCGCAGTGCCCCCGTGTGGTGCTAGGGGGCGCTGAGTGACGGGGAGCGGGCAGGGGGCTCGATGTAGGGAGGGATGGAAACTAAATGGTGTGAGAACTGGTCAAGGACCCAGGGCTGGGCTCGCAGGGGGCTGCAGGTCGGGAGTGAAGGGCACTGGCAGAGCTGGGGGCTGCAGCTCAGGGTTGGTCTCTGCTCTCTATGGGTCCCACTTCGATCCCTCCCTGTCCCCTGCAGGGTCCCTGGCCCAGCTGACGGGATTTAACCTGACGGTGCCGCAGTCGGTGTCGGTGCAGGAGGGTCTCTGCGTTCTCATCCCCTGCACCTTCACGTACCCAGCCTCGTACGACACCGACAATCCCTCGGCCCAGCTCTACAGATACTGGTACAAGGATCCAGCCGTTGCGGGCCGGAATCCGCTCGTGGCCAGCAGTGACCCCCGCCGGGGGGTGTCGCAGGAGACCCAGGGCCGGTTCCGGCTAGTGGAGAATCCAGCGCGCGGCGACTGCTCCCTGCAAATCAGCGACGCCCGACGGACGGATACGGGGAGATATTTCCTTAGAGTCGAAGGAGACTTTAGCTACAGTTACCGCTCCAGTATCGATGGCACCGACCTTACGCTCACGATCTCGGTGCCAGGTAAGAGCAGCCGCAGTCACCGCTCAGCAGCCCCCTGAGCCAGCCAGTCCCCACCATGGGGCCGGATCTGGGCTGCGCCCCTAGAGGGGAAAGGCCCCGTGTCCCCGAGTGATTCTCTCCCCTCTCCCCGTGTCTCAGGGCTGACGGAGGAGCCAGAGATCCAGATCTCGCCGGCGCGGGGGCTGCCAGGGACGCTGCTGGCCGGGGAGCCGGTGACTGTGACCTGCACGGCCCCTGGGCGCTGCTCCGGGCCCCCTCCCCGAGTCACCTGGACGGGGCCGTTCAGCGACACAGCCCAGAATGTCTCAGCCCAGCTGGCGAACGGCACCTGGGCCCACAGCTCCGCGCTCAGCTTCACGCCCGGCCTGGGGGACCACGGCAAAGAGCTCGTCTGCAGCGTCACCTACAGGCCACCACGGGGACCTTCCACCCGCAGAACCGTCCAGCTCCACATCGTCTGTGAGTGACCCCCCAGCCCCTCCACGCCGGCCCCCAGCCCCCTCTGGGATCCACCCCCCCCGGCTCCCCAGCCCTGCCCTCCAGCCCCTCCCCCAACTCAGCCCTGTGCTGGGATCCCCACCCCCCACCAGGCACCCACAGCCAATTCTACTCCAGGCCCCTTCACCCCACACCGTGCAGCCCCTTCTCCCTTGGGATCTTCACCCCTTCCTGCCCCCCTTGGCTATGGCTCCCTCCCCCATCCACACCCCCAGGCCCTTCTCTTCTGGGATCCTCTCTACCCCCGACCTGCCCTGCCCCCAGAATCCTCCTCTGCTGGGATCAATCCACCCATTCCTGTCCCCTCTTGCTGGGATTCCCCCCTCCCCCACCTCACACCAGCTACCCCAGGTCCCCCTGAGATCCCCCCAGACTGTCCCCCCGTGTCTCCTCCCCCCGTCCCCTTTCTACCGGGATCGGTGGATGCTCTATATGGGGCAGAGGGTTAATGGGATCCAGTCACTGTCTGGCACTAAACATGCTCCAGGCTCGGTGCCCAGAGACCTCGGCCCGCCCTGCCGCAGGGCAAACCCCCATTAAATGGCCAGTGACCCTCGCGCTGCAGATTTAGGGCAGAGGGAATATCAGTGGCCGCCTTTGCGAGGTGAAGGATCAAATCGGGTTTCACTGTAAGGACGGCCCTTGTTCCTGTCAGCCGGAGGGAGATTTAGAAGGACACTGCCCCGCCCCTTCACTGTGTCTGAGCCCAGGCCCCAGTCCGACCCCAAACATCTACACAGACCTTGTTGGAAACAAGCAAAACCCAACGGACCCAGGCTGTGGGGATTTGACAGCAATGTGGACAAACCCTGGCATTCCTGGCCAGATGGTACCAGCGTCTGGCTGTTCCGGGTGTTGCTTTCAGACGCCCCTCTGGGCGCAGCCGAGCAGCTGGGCTGCATAATACCCAGGCCTGGCTGGCCAAGCCAGGGGGCAAAAGGAGAGGGCTGGGGAGAGATGAACCAAAGGGGGGAAGGCAAAGGACCCACGAGTGGGGTGTCTGATGTCCCTGGTGGTGGCTGGGACTGGGGTGGGAACTGGGTTATTTAAACCCCTGACTCTGGCCCACCCTGGGGACAACACATTTGGAGAGCAGGACGCTGAACACCCGGGCACCCAGCAGATGGTGGCACCAAGATGGTGATGCTCACTCCAGTACCCAGCCCGGAGCAGCCCGGCCCCTCGTTAGTGCCTCTGCCAACTAGGCCAAATTTTGACCTACCGGTTTTGGTCCCTTGGGTTTTGATTGGACAGATGACTAGGGAGGCGTATAAAAAAATTGCTAGAGCATGCAGAGGTGCATTCAGGAAGACCCAGGCACAACTGGAGTTGCAGCTAGCCAGGGATGTGAAGGGTAACAAGAAGGGTTTCTACAGGTGCATTAGCAACAAGAAGAACATCAGGGAAAGTGTGGGGGAGGCAGCCTAGTGACAGAGGATGTGGAAAAAGCTGAAGTGCTCAATGCTTTTTTTTGCCTTGGTCTTCACAGACAAGGTCAGCTCCTGAACTGCTGCACTGGGCAACACAGTATGGGGAGGAGGTGAGCAGCCCTCAGTAGTGAAGGAACAGGGTTAAGGGCTGTTTAGCAAAGCTGGACATGTACAAGTCATAGAATCATAAAATCATAGAATCTCAGAGTTGGAAGGGACCTCGGGAGGTATCTAGTCCAACCCCCTGCTCAAAGCAGGACCAACCTCAACTAAATCATCCCAGCCAGGGCTTTGTCAAGCCTGACCTTAAAAACCTCTAAGGAAGGAGATTCCACCACCTCCCTAGGGAACCCATTCCAGTGCTTCACCACCCTCCTAGTGAAATAGTTTTTCCTAATGTTCAACCAAAACCTCCCCCACTGCAACTTGAGACCATTACTCCTTGTTCTGTCATCTGCCACCACTGAGAACAGCCGAGCTCCATCCTCTTTGGAACCCCCTTTCAGGTAGTTGAAAGCAGCTATCAAATCCCCCCTCATTCTTCTCTTCTGCAGACTAAACAATCCCAGTTCTCTCAGCCTCTCCTCATAAGTCATGTGCTCCAGCTCCCTAATCATTTTTGTTGCCTTCTGCTGGACTCTCTCCAATTTATCCACATCCTTCTTGTAGTGTGGGGCCCAAAACTGGACACAGTACTCCAAATGAGGCCTCACCAATGTCGAATAGAGGGGAATGATCACATCCCTTGATCTTCTGGCAATACCCCTACTTATACATCCCAAAATGCCATTAGCCTTCTTGGCAACAAGGGCACACGGTTGACTCATATCCAGCTTCTCATCCACTGTAACCCCTAGGTCCTTTTCTGCAGAACTGCTGCCCAGCCATTCGGTCCCTAGTCTGTAGCAGTGCATGGGATTCTTCCGTCCTAAGTGCAGGACTCTGCCCTTGTCCTTGTTGAACCTCATCAGATTTCTTTTGGCCCAATCCCCTAATTTGTCTAGGTCCCTCTGTATCCTAGCCCTACCCTCCAGCGTATCTACCACTCCTCCCAGTTTAGTGTCCTCCGCAAACTTGCTAAGGGTGCAGTCCACACCATCCTCCAGATCGTTAATGAAGATATTGAACAAAACCAGCCCCAGGACCAACTCTTGGGGCACTCTGCTTGATACCGGCTGCCAACTAGACATGGAGCCATTGTTCACCACCCACTGAGCCCGACGATCTAGCCAGCTTTCTATCCACCTTATAGTCCATTCATCCAGCCCAGACTTCTTTAACTTGCTGGCAAGAATAATGTGGGAGACTGTCTCAAAAGCTTTGCTAAACTCCTGGAATAACAAATCAACTTCTTTCCCCTCATCCAACCCCCTGCTCATTTCCCAGTTCTGGTTCCCCGGCGTGACCCTAACCCGGCCCCTGGGTTCCGTCGGGCGCCTCTTGGGTGGGGCTCAGTTGGGTCTGTCGCTTCCCTTCCCCACCCACGGGCCTTGTGTCACTTCAGGGACTTTCCTGTCCCCCAGCTGAGCTCACAGCGAGGGGCCATGTCTAGGCTCTGTGATCACTAGTGACAACCCACCCCGGTGCTGTGCAGTCCCCCTGATCCCCCCTGTCTGGTTTGTGTTACAGACCCGCCCGGGCCCCCCAACATCACCGGGACCCTGACCAGGAACGGACGCCCCGGTGAGAGGCCGCGCTGCGAGCCCCGGGAATCAGCGAGCGCCTCCTAGTCACGATCAGCCAGGCCAGGCTGCTCCGTGCCTGGAGGGGAGATCGTGAGGAAGCCGCAGGGCTGTGAGGAGGGTGGTGTGAGGATTGGGCCCGGTTCCCTCTGTCTCCAGACCCCGGGGTGGCATAAGGGGGCGCTGGGCAGCGGGTAGGAGATGGGTTAGGGAGCGATCTCTGCAATGGAGACCTGCTGTAAAGGCACCGGGATGTGCGCCCACCCCAGAGCTGGCTACGTCTCCACACCAGGCGAGAGGTCCCTGTATAACCAGCTCCCGCACCCCACCCCAGAGGTGGCTGCATTGTGCTGCCGTGGTGGAGGATCTCTGGAGGGGGCCTAACCTGCCTGCTTATGTCTTTCAGTGCTGGAAGTGTCAGGAGCTGAGGGCGACGTCGTGTCTCTGGAGACCTGGGAGGGCGACTCCCTGAGTCTGAGCTGTGAGGCTGAGAGCAGACCCGGGGCCACCCTGAGCTGGGCCAAGGGGAACGAGTCCCTGAGCCCCGGCCAGGGAGGGGCCGGGCACCTGGAGCTGTCGAATCTCAGCAGAGGGGACGCTGGGGAGTATCGGTGCTGGGCCAACAATTCCTACGGGTCGGCCAGCCGGGCCCTGCGTGTGCACGTCCAGCGTAAGGCGCTAGGGGGCGCCGTGCCTCACAAGAGGCCTTAGTGGAGGGCGCTGGGCTGCAGGGGGCAGGTGGTCAGTAGGGGGCGCTGTGCTTCAGGGGGTGAGCGGGGGGGTCAGTACGGGGTGCTGGGATGCATGGAGCAAGGGAGCGGGTCAGTAGGGGGCGCTGGGCTGCAGGGGGTTGGGGGGATCTATGGGGGGTGCTTGACTGCAGGGAGGGGCGGGGGTTCATTGGGGGGTGCTGGGCTGCGGATCAGGGGGTCAGTGGGGGGCTCTCTCCAATCTAATACGTTACCGTGGGTATTTCAGCTCTAGAGAGGACTCTGCAAATCACCGTCTCCAGAGCTAACAGGAGCGACCCCCAGCTATTCCAAGGTATCGCTAGGGGGCGGGGAGTGGGGCACGGGGCCTTTCCCCTCTAGGGGGCGCTGGCCTCGATCCGGCCCCGGGCAGGGACTGGCTGGCTCAGGGTGCGAGTGGCTCTGTGTTATTTCTATTCCCAGATCCCAGCACCAAGGTGGCGAACGGGTCACAGCTCTCGGCCCGGGAGGGCGACTCCCTGCGGTTCCTCTGCTCCGTCGCCAGCAGCCCCCCCGCTGCACTGGGCTGGGTGAGGGGGGGCCGAGCCGTCGAGGGTGCCCGCCCCATGGGGGAGAATCAGCTGCGGCTGGAGCTGCCCAACGTGACGGCCGAGGACGGGGGGCTGTACGGGTGCTGGGCCCGGAACAAGGAGAGCTCTGCCCAGGGGACGTTCCAGCTGCTCGTCGAGTGTGAGTGGGGTTAACCTGTGACACTCCCTGACACTGGGTGCGAGTGGGGTTAAACCACGGGACTCCCTGCCCCGGGATGCTGGCCCTAGAGAGTAGCAGTGTTAATCCGTGGGACTCCTTGCCACTGAGTACTAGCAGGTGTCACAGGTGCCTGGCCCCTTTAAACAGAGACAGAGCCAATGCCCCAATGCTATAGCTAATTAGCTGCTTCGGGGCAGGCGAGGCTTGAACAGACTCCTGGGCTGTCTATAAGGGCCGTGAGTGCCCAGCTGAGGGCGGAGAAGCAGGTGGGTTGGTGTGAAGTGCAGCTGGCCGAGGATGGGGCCAGATCAGTGCCCAGGGTCTGGCCAAAGAGACACCCCAGGGCAGAAGAACCCGCGGGACTCCCTGACACTGGATATTAGCAGGTTAATCTATGGGACTCCCTGCCCCTGGGTATTAGTAGGGTTAACCCACACAATTCCCTGCCCCTGGGTGTGAGTGGGGTAAACCTGTGGGACTTTCTGCCACTGGGTTTCTCTCTCTGACTATTGTCACTGTGTCTCCTGCTCTCTGCAGACAGCCCCCGGCCGGGGACCGGGCTGAACTCGTCCTGCCAGCACAAGGGGCCCAACGTCAGCTGCAGCTGCTCCCTGCGCTCCCACCCCCAACCCCAGCTCCAGTGGCAGGTGGACGGGGTGTCCCTGGCTGTGAAGGGCTCACGGGGAGCCCTGCAGGTCAGCTCGTGGGCCCTGGGGGATGAGGCCGTCAGCACCCTGAGCTGGACGGGGAGTGGGGACATGGGCGCCCAGATCTTCTGCCTCGGCTCCAACCCCCACGGGAGCTACGCCGCCCTGCACTTTGAACTCAGCCCCCCACAGAGAGGTGAGACACTCGGACTCCTGGGTTCTGTCCCCAGCTCGGGGATGGGGATGGGGATGGAGAGGGAGCCAGGACTCCTGGATTCTCTCCCCAGCCCTGGAAGAAGAATGGGGTCTGGGTGTTGGAAACAGGGGAGTTGGGAACCAGGACTCCTAGATACTATCCACAGGCCTGGGAGGGGAGTGGTGTCTAGTGGTAAGAGCAGGGGGCTGGGAGTCAGGACTCCTGGGCACTGTTCCCACTATGCTGTGCACATAGATCCTAAACCCCACGCACACGGTGAAACCGCGCCCACAAAAATGTGCATAGAAGCACAACAATTTGCAAAGAGGACATTTCTTGCGCACACGGCCTGGCAGAAATTAGAGGGAACGTTGCTCCCGGGTTGTCTCCCAGCCGTGGCCTGTGCTCTGTGTTTTCGCAGGTGCGGAGGAACCTGTCAAGCTGCTGGGCATCGGCGCGGCCTGTGGGCTGGGGGTCGCCGTCGGCTTCTTCCTTCTCGGCCTCTGTGTGATCAAGTGAGTCTGATGCCTCCCCCGCTGCCCCCCGCTGAGATCCCCTGCCATCTCCCCCACCCAACCCTCCCCCGGTGAGATCCCTCCCCCAACCCGTCTCTCTCTGGCCTATCCCGGTCCCCTGTGCTTTAGCCTTTCATACTCGTGTGCCACCTTCCGTCCTAGCACGGGGCTATTCTACACTCGCCCCCTGCCACAGTCTCATGAGTCCGTCCTGATCCGTCTCCCCACAGACTGCGGGGCCGGAAGCCGGCGCCCCCCAGTGCCGAGCCCGTGGAGATGGCGAACGGGAGCCAGGCCGAGCACACGGCTGACAACGCCAACCTGATCTACAGTAACATCCCCACCCTGCCCATGGTATGTACCTGGGGGGAGCGGGGGACCAAGCCCACCTGCCCTTCCCACCCCATCTCTGCCCCCTCCATTTCTTCTCCTCCCCCCCCACCGCTTTCCTACCCCCTTAATGAATGCAGGACTATAAGCCAGGCTTTCACCAGGGCACCCCCCCCCCCGCATGCATGTTCGGTGCAAGAAATGCACCCCTGCCACCAGCCCGGGCTCCCCGAACTGCGTGGGATCAGCTCCTGCATGCAGAAAATGCATCTCATCCCTCGGGTCTCGCTCAGAGGGGAGGACATGCAGCGAATGCATTCATGTGCCTTCACAAAGTGCACGGGAACAGATTGGGGCTGGAATGCTGCCAATCCCTGGGGCATCTCCTGGATGCACCAACCGGGCAAGAAATGCATTTCTGCAACTACCTGCTATGGTATCAGGTCCTTGTCATCAGACAGTTTATGCAGGGTGCTCTGTGTCTGTTGCACTCTTCAGATAATGCAATGAATGCATCAGCATGGGATGTGCAACCACGAGATGCATGGGATCAAATCATGCATGCATAGTGCATAGAATGCACACAACCCCATGTGTCTTGCTAATGGATGGCCGGTGCAGGCAATGCAGTGAATGCATTAACTTAACTGGTGCTGCCCCAAGACACATGAGATCAGTTCATGCATGCTCGGAGCATGAAATCCAGTTAATACTTTTCCTGAACATGTTCTGCGATGAGATGCATGAGATGAAATCCTGCATGCGTAGTGCATGAAATGCACACACCCCCGTGCATCTTGCTAATGCATGGCCTGTGCAGCTGAGGCAGTGAATGCATTAACCAAGCTGGTGCTGGCATGGGAATGGCTCATGCGTGCAGCGAGTGTGAAACACACCCAATCCCCCGTCTCTTGCTAGTGCACGCCCGATGCAGGAAATGCATTTGCAGGGAGGGTGGGGAAAACGAGTCTGGGGAAGCCCATGCAATCAGCTCAGCAAAGTGGATGCAAGTCTCTGCCTGGTGTCTCTGCCTTGCTCCTCACTCAGGATCACAAGACTCCAGCCGCCCGCCGGACCAAAGGCGTCCAGGACGGGGCTGCAGCAGCACAGGCCCCGCTAGGCCCCGGGGAGCCGGATGAGCTGCATTACGCCTCCATCAACTTCTCCAAGCTGCAGCCCAAACGGGGGGAGCCTGCGGAGGCCCCCGCCACGGAATATTCCGAGGTCCGGCTGAAATAGCCGGCTCACGCCATGGGCCCCCAGGCTGGGCGTATCTGGCCTGGCCAGTGAGGGAGGGGGTCAAAGTGAGAAAGGGGGAAGGGGTCAGCCCAGAGCTGGAAACCTGGGTGCAAATCCCTGCTCTGCCCTGGACTCAGGGCAGAGTCAACTAGGCCTTGGAGATGCTGGAGCGCTGCATTGTGGGGAAGTATCCCAGAGTCCCCTGCAGCCGGGTGCCAAAGCCTGCCCCCTCCCAAACCCCACTGCCCCCGGGGGAAAGAGCCTCTCACCCCCCAGCCACAGAGAGTCTCTCTTCTACCCTGCCTGAGCCCTCACCCACTCGCTTCACAGGATGGTCACGCTCAGGGGCAGCAGCTGGCAGGAGCTGGGGTGACCGGACAGTAAGTGTGAAATATCACGACGAGGGTGGGGGGTAATAGGAGCCTATTCAGCAACTCCTCACTGAACGTCGTCCCGCTCCACGTTGTTTCCAAATTACGTCGCTGGCTGCTCCGTTAGGGGACGTGCTCCTGTGAAGCCGTCTGCGCCACGCTCCCGTCAGGCCTGGTTTGGCTGCCTTTACAAGGAAGCGCGGCACAAGTTCCTCTTCTCCGCCCCCCCGCTTCCCCCAGCGCTTCCCCTTAAAGCCGGCTGGAGAGAAGCAGCCGTTTGGAGAGGAAGCGTCACTTCTCTCCGGCCGCTGGCTGCGTGGCTGCCCCTGCTCCTCCACGGGCTGGACTCAGGGCCACTTTCCGAAAGGGGCTTCAGAGCGGCAGGCCCGGGGCCCCCTTAGCCCAGGGACTTGCAGCCCCGAAAGCCCCTGCGTTCCGGGTGCCCTGCCTGATGTGGGGGAGGATCCCAGAATCACAGCCATGGGGGTGGTGCCGCACTGCTCAGAGCCACCTGCACACCCCCTGCACCAAACAGGAGCTGCCCCCGGTAAGTGCTCTGCACCCCGTGCCTGCCTCTGCCTGGAACCTCCTCCTGCACCCCCACCCTGAGCCCCCTCCTGCACCTTCACTCTCTCCCAGACCCCGCCCCCCACCCTGAGCCCCCTCCCGCATCCTAACTCCCTCCCAGACCCTGCACCACCACCCTGAACCCCCTCCCGCACCCTAACTCCCTCCCAGACCCTGCACCACCACCCTGAACCCCCTCCCACATCCTAACACCCTCCCAGACCCTGCACCACCACCCTGAGCCCTCTCCCGCACCCTAACTCCCTCCCAGACCCTGCACCCCCACCCTGAGCCCCCTCCTGCACCTTCACTCTCTCCCAGACCCCGTCCCCCACCCTGAGCCCCCTCCCGCATCCTAACTCCCTCCCAGACCCCACCCCCCACCCTGAGCCCCCTCCGGCATCCTAACACCCTCCCAGACCCTGAACTCCTACCCTGAGCCCCCTCCCGCACCCTAACTCCCTCCCAGACCCTGCACGCTGAGCATCCTACCTCACCCTAACTCCCTCTGAGCTGGCCTGTCTGTGCCGTGGGCCCCCTCAGGGAGTCCCCTCACTATGGACCCCCAGGGCCTCCACCCCCAGAGGGAGCAACACCCCCCGGTCTCCACCCTGCAGTGACTCTCAGGCAGCGTAACACAGGAGGTTTATTGAACATCTGAACCCAGCACAGGAGCCTCTCAGGGCCGCAGGCCTGGCCTCCCTCAGCCCAGCACATCTGGGTCTCTCCCGTACTCAGGTGGGCTCTGGCTGCTCCCCCCTGCCCAGAAGCCCCCTCCTTCCAGCTGAGAGTCCGATATCACTGGCCCCCACAGCTCCTCCCCTGTCCTCTCTGTCCTCTGTCCTCCATCCCAGGTAAACGGTCACCGGGGTCCTCTCTGCTCCTCCCATTGGCCTCCTGCGAGGAAGTGGGGATGTTCGTGCTGTTCTGTGAATGCGGAGTGGGGAGTATTGGCCTGGGAAGGGTGCAGGGGAGTTTTGCTGGGACGGCCTTGGGGAAGGGAGATACCTGAGCATGTCACCTGAGAACCCGAGGGGGGGGGGTTGGAGGCCAGGTGACACCCAGGTGGCCTCCCTTTGGCCCCAGATGGACCTAACTAAAGGGGGTCCTGTTGTCTGTACCGGCAAGGCCTGTTTTGGACTCTGTTCCTGTCATCTAAATAAACCTTCTGCTTTACTGGCTGACTGAGAGTCACGTCTGACTGCGAAGTGGGGGGGCAGGACCCTCTGGCTTCTCCAGGACCCCACCTGGGTGGACTCGCTGTGGGAAGTGCATGGAGGAGCATATGCTGCATGCTCCTAGGAGAGACCCAGGAGGTGAAGCCGTGTGAGCTTCTTGCCCTGAAGACAGCCTGCTCCGAGGGAGAGGAGGCTCCCCGAAGTCCTGACTGGCTTTGTGGAGAGCAGTTCCAGAGCATCGCCCAGGGACTCCGTGACACCTCCACTGCCCAGAACTGGCTGCCTTTCAAGCTGGGGGCTGGGGGGTGCTTCTGGTCACCAGGTCACCAGTTGCTAGAGTCCCCCATCTCCAGGCCATTGTTTGGGGTCCCGGCTGCTAGGTGAGATGACACCTGGCCCTTCACAACAATGAACCCTCTCCCACCACCTCGTTACACACTCAATACACAGGGAAACTGAGGAACACACACAGCAGTCATGTAAACCACTATGAAAATCCCCAGCATGCCAGGGCCCCAATCTCATCTGGCGCAGGGCCTATCTCTGTCTGTATCTGTGCAGTGCCCGGCACACGGGACCCTAAGCTCAGCCAGGGTTTCATACGGCCTTGCTAGTCCTCCCGCCTGATTTTCACACTGTTGCTAAAGACAAATAGGGAGGATGTAATATCCATTGCCATCCATAAGGAATTTCACTTGGCACCACACGACATTTTGATTCAAAAACTAGAAGGATACGAAATTACCATGACCCAGATTCAAAACTGGCTAACTGCTAGATCTCCAGAGGTAACTGTCACCAGGGAATCAGCAGCGAGCGAGCGTTTCCAGAGGGATCCTGCAGGGAATGTCCTTGGCCCAATGCTCGTTAACACCTTTTTCCACTACCTGGAAGACAACATAAAATCAGCCCTGATCCAGTTTGCAGATGACACACAGATGGGGGCAGTGGCAGATAATGGTGAGGCCAGGTTACTGCTGCAGAGCACTGCGGGTCGCTTGGTAAACGGGGCACAAGCAAACAATGTGTGTTTTAATAGGGCTAAATGTCAACATGTACAACTAGGAACACAGGGTGTCAGCCGGACTCACAGGACGGGGGACGCTCTCCTGGGCAGCAAAGACCCTGACAACAATTCGGGGGTGATGCTGGATAAGTAGCTGAACATGAGCTCCCGGTGCGATGCTGCGGCCGTCCTGGGTGCATCAACAGTGGGCTCTGGAGTCAGAGCAGGGAGGTGATTTTCCTTCTGGATCTGACCCTGGTGCGACCGCTGCTGGGGTCCTATGTCCAGTTCTGGTGCCTGCAGTTCCAGAAGGACGTTGACCCATCGGGGAGGGCTCAGGAGGAGGCAGGAGAATGATTAAACGGTTAGAAAACCTGCCTCAGAGTGAGAGACTCCGGGAGCTCCAGCTGTTTAGCTTAACAAAGAGCAGGTTCAGGGGTGACTTGATCCCGGTCTATAAATACCCAGATAGGGAACAAATATACAATAACAGGCTCTTCAGTCTAGCAGAGGAAGGTCTAGCACAGGGGTCGGCAGCCTTTCAGACGTGCTGTGCCGAGTCTTCATTTATTCACTCTCATTTAAGGTGCCGCGTGCCAGTCATACATTTTAATGTTTTTTAGAAGATCTCTTTCTGTAAGTCTATAATATAGAACTAAACTATTGTTGTAAGTAAAGTAAATACATTTTTTTAAATGTTTAAGAAGCTTAATTTAAATTAAATTACAATGCAGAGCTACCAGGACCCGGGCAGGGTGAGTGCCACTGAAAATCAGCTCGCGTGCTGCCTTCGGCACATGTGCCATAGGTTGCCTACCCCTGGTCTAACACCATCCAGCGGCTGGAAGTTGAAGCTAGACAGATTCAGGCTGGAAAGGAGGTAGAAATGTTTAACCATTGGGACAACTTTCCAAGGGCCCTGGTGGATTCTCTGTCGCTCGCAATTGCTAAATCAAGATGAGCTGTTTTTCTAAGGGCACGTCTACACTGGCAAAGTGCCGGCAGTTATAGCACCGCTCTGAGAGCACTGAAGGGAAACCGCTGTTGTGTGTTCACACTCTCAGCTGCCTGCACAATACCGTGTTCACACTTGCAGCACTTGCAGCGGTATTCGGAGCGGTGCACTCTGGGCAGCTGTCCCACAGGGTTCCTCTTTCTCTTCTACTGCTAAGACTTGTGGGAAGGTGGATGGGGTCGTGGGGCATCCTGAGTCCTGTCCCAACACCCCATGATGCATTGCTTCGCATCTCAGCAATCCCTGTGCTTCCATCCGCATTTGGCGCCATCTTTCAATGGTTTGCGTACTGTGCACCCTGCCTCTTCGGGCTGCAGGAATGGAGCCTGAACTGTTGACCAGTATGCTGCTCGCTCTGACCAACACATCATGGGAGTGGCAGTGGAGTTATTCCTTAAACTACCAAGGCAAGAGGAGTGTGACGTTGATCTCACCACGCGTACTAGCTACGACATGAGATTGTTTGTGGCATTCACGGAGGTGCTGACCACAGTGGAACACCGCTTTGGGGCTTGGGAAATAAGCACTGAGCGGTGGGATCACATTGTGATGCACGTCCGGGATGACGGGCAGCAGCTGCAGAACTTTCGCATGAGGAAAGCCACATTCATGAGAGTGTGTGATGAGCTCGCTCCATCCCTGCAGCACAAGGACGTGAGAATGAGGGCTGCCCTGTCGTTGGAGAAGCATGTGGTGATCGCACTGTGGAAGGTGGCTACTCCAGACTGCTACCGATCTGTCACTAACCAGTTCAGAGTGGGGAAGTCGACCGTTGGACTTGTGTTGATGGAAGTCTGCAGGGCCATTAATCGCATCCTGCTCCGAAACACCGTGACGCTGGGCAACGTGCGTGACATTGTGGATGGCTTTGCACAAATGGGCTTCCCTAACTGCGGAGGGCGATAGATGGCACGCCTATTCCCATTCTGGCACCAGACCATCTAGCCGCCAGGTACATTCATCGCAAGGGGTATTTCTCTATGGTTCGCCAGGCACTTGTGGATCATTGTGGGCGTTTCACAGACATTAATGCAGGCTAGTCCGGAAAGGTGCATGACGCACGCATCTTTCCGAGCACTGGCCTCTTTAAGAAGCTGCAACCAGGGACTTTCTTCCTGGACCAGAAGATCACCGTAGGGGAAGTCAAAATGATTTTACAGAGCTCTATCATATCCCCCTTAGTCGTCTCTTTTCCGAGTTGAACAGTCCCAGTCTTATTAATCTCTCCCCGTGTAGAAGCCGTTCCACACCCCTAATCATTTTTGTTGCCCTTTTCTGAAACTTTTCCAATTCCAATTTGAGATAGAGCCATCAGAACTACACGCAGTACTGAAAAAGTTGGCGTACCACGGATTTAGATAGAGTCAATATGATATTTTCTATCTTATTATCTATCACTTTCTTAATGATTCCCAACATTCTGTTCGCTTTTTTGACAGCTGCTGCACATCGAGTGGATGTTTTCAGAGAACTATCCACAATGACTCCCAGATCTCTTTCTTGAGTGGAAACTGCTAATTTAGACCCCATCATTTTATATGCTTGTTGATTCCTTCCAAAAATTTTAGTAGATTGGTGAGGGATGATTTCCCTTTACATAAAGCATGTTGACTCTTCCTCAAACAAATCATGTTCATCTCTGCATCTGATAATTCCCTTCTGAGTTTCAACCAGTTTGCCAGGCACTGAAGTTAGTCTTAGTGGCCTCTAGTTGCTAGGATCACCTCTGGAGCCTTTTTTAAAAATTGGTGTCACATTAGCTATCCTCCAGCCATCTGGTACAGACGCTGATTTAAATGCTAGGTTACATACCACAGTTAGTAGTTCTGCAATTTCACATTTGAGTTCCGTCTTCTCCACCTTCTGTATGAGAATGTAATGTGGGACTGTGTCAAAAGCCTTGCTGAAGTCCAGGTATGTTATGTCCACTGCTTTCCCCAGCCACCAACCAGTTACCTTGTCAAAGAAGGAAACCGAGCTGGTTTGGCAGGATTTGTTCTTGGTAAATCCATGCTGGTGATCACCCCTTCGACCTCACAAATTGAAGGTTTTATACATTGCTCTAGTAGATTTCCAGGTGTCGAGGTCAGGCTGACTGGTCTATAGCTCTCCGGCTCCTCCTTTTCCCCCTTTTAAAGATGGCCCCTCTGTTAGCCCTTCCCCCGTCTTCTGGGACCTCTCCTATCATCCATGAGTTTGAAAATATTGTTGCCAGTGGCTCCAACTAATTCCTTCATCACCCTGGGTTGAACAGCGTCTCGCCTCAATAATTTGAATTCATTCAAATAGGTCGGAACATCTCTGACGTGTTCCTTACTGATCCCGATCTGCCGCCCTTCCCCTTTGTTGTCCGTGGCAACTTCGCTGGTCGCCCGCTCACATGTTGGTTTTTGTGGGAAGACTGAAGCAAACAGTCACAGAGCAGCGCTGCCTTCCCACCATCTTCTGTCACCAGCTTGGGATTTTGTGGCTGATCTGCTGATTCTTATAGAAAATCTCAGGTTTTTTTACCAGTTTAAGGGGTTTTTTTGCCCATGATCTCTTAGGACTGTCTGGTCATTTGGGGGATCACTGCTCTGCCAGCAGCCCCAGACCAGCCCCCTGCAGAGCCCACCAGCACTGATGGTCCCCAAGGCAGATCTGTCCCTCCCCACAGCCTCTGCTCTCACACTTCCCACCCCCCGTCTGTCTCTAGGTCTGTCCCAGCCAGAAGCCCCAGCCATGGGCAGAGCCCTGCTGCTTCAGCAGGATGCCGGAGAACAGGAGCTCCTGGCTCAGGGCCCCCCTTGGAGAGCAGGGGCTCCTGTCCCCCCTGCAGTCACCCTGAGGGTCCTGATCCTCGCCCTGCTCTGGAGGGGTAAGTAAGCAGCACCTGCAGCCCCAGGGCAGGGGGAAGGGCAGAACCTGCGCTAAGCGGGGCCAGGTCTGTCCCAGGACTTGGAAGGGAGACTGGCCGGAGGGGGAGGGGAGTCCAGTTCCCCAGTGTGGTGCTAGGGGGCGCCAAGCAAAAGGGAGCGGACAGGGGGCTTGATGGATGGGCTGTGGGTCAAGAGTGAGGGGCATCGGCAGAGCTGTGGGGGGAGCTCAAGCTTGGTCTCTGTTCTCTATGGGTCCCACTTCGTTCCCTCTCCATCCCTTGCAGGGTCCCTGGCCCAGCAGTCCGGATTTACCCTGACGGTGCCGCAGTCGGTGTCGGTGCAGGAGGGTCTCTGCGTTCTCGTCCCCTGCACCTTCACGTACCCAGCCTCGTACGACACTAAGAATTCCTCAGCCCGGCTCTACAGATACTGGTACAAGGATCCAGCCGATGTGGGCCGGAATCCGCCTGCGGCCAGCAGTGACCCCCGCCGGGGGGTGTCGCAGGAGACCCAGGGCCGGTTCCAGCTGGCGGAGAATCCAGCGCGCGGCGACTGCTCCCTGCAAATCAGCGACGCCCGACGGATGGATGTGGGGAGATATTTCCTTAGAGTCGAAGGAGACTTTAGCTACAATTACATCTCCACTACCGATCGCACTGACCTTACGCTCACGATCTCGGTGCCAGGTAAGAGCAGCCGCAGTCACCGCTCAGCAGCCCCCCTGAGCCAGCCAGTCCCCACCATGGGGCCGGATCGGGGCTGTGCCCCTAGGGGGGAAAGGCCCCGTGTCCCTGAGTGATTCTCTCCCCTCTCCCCGTGTCTCAGGGCTGACAGAGGAGCCAGAGATCCAGATATCGCCGGCGCGGGGGCTGCCAGGGACGCTGCTGGCCGGGGAGCCAGTGACTGTGTCCTGCACGGCCCCTGGGCGCTGCTCCGGGCCCCCTCCCCGAGTCACCTGGACGGGGCCGTTCAGCGACACAGCCCAGAACGTCTCAGCCCAGCTGGTGAACGGCACCTGGGCCCACAGCTCCGCGCTCAACTTCACGCCTGGCCTGGGGGACCACAGCAAAGAGCTCGTCTGCAACGTCACCTACAGGCCACCACGGGGACCTTCCACCCGCAGAACCGTCCGGCTCCACGTCGTCTGTGAGTGACCCCCCCCAGCCCCTCCACGCCGGCCTCCAGCCCCCTCTGCTGGGATCCGCCCCACGGCTCCCCAGCCCTGCCCTCCAGCCCCTCCCCCAACTCAGCCCTGTGCTGGGATCCCCACCCCCCACCAGGCACCCTCAGCCAATTCCACTCCAGGCCCCTTTACCCCACACCGTGCAGCCCCTTCTCCCTTGGGATCTTCACCCCTTCCTGCTCCCTTGGCTATGGCTCTGCCCTCCCATCCACACCCCCAGGTCCTTCTCTTCTGGGATCCTCTCTGCCCCCAACCTGCCCTGCCCCCAGAATCCTCCTGTGCTGGGATCCACCCTCTCCCATTTCTACCGGGATCGGTGGATGCTCTATATGGGGCAGAGGGTTAATGGGACACAGTCACTGTCTGGCACTAAACACACTCCAGGCTCGGTGCCCAGAGACCTCGGCCCGCCCTGCCCCAGGGCAAACCCCCGTTAAATGGCCTGTGACCCTCATGCTGCAGATCCAGGGCAGAGGGGAAATCAGCTGTCGATGTGAAGGATAAAACCAGGCTTCACTATAAGGACGGCCCTTGTTCCCTCAGCTGGAGGGAGATTTAGAAGGAACCCGCCCCACAGTCCCCGGCCCCCGTGTCTGAGCCCAGGCCCCAGCCCGACCCAGAACGTCTACACAGACCTCGGAGGAAACGTCCGCCCTGCAACCAGAGACCCGCAGCCCGAGCCCAGCGAGCCCGACCCAACGGACCCAGGCTGTGAGCCTCGGCGCCGCGGGGCTTTGAGGGCAGCGTGGACGGACCCTGCCAGGCCTGGCCAGACGGTATCAGCATCCGGCTGTTCTGGGTGTTGATTTCAGATGCCCCTCTGGGCGCAGCCGGGCTGCAAAATACCCAGGCCTGGCCAGATAAACCCGGGGGCGAAAGGAGAGGGCTGGGGAGAGACAAACCGAGGGGGGGAAGGCAAAGGACCCATGACGGGGGTGTCTGATGTCCCTGGTGTCTGGCTCTGGGGTGGGGGTGGGAGTGGGGTTATTTAGACCCCTGGCTCTGACCCATCCTGGGGAGGGCATGTTTGGGGAGCAGGACGCTGAATGCCCAGGCGCCGGCAGACAGTGGCGCTGGTGACACTCGCTCCAGTACCCAGGCTGAAGCAGCCCGGCCCCTCGTTAGTGACTCTGCCAATTAGGCCGAGTTTTGACCCCTCGGTTTTGGTCCCTTGGGTTTCCATTTCCCACGGTTCTGGTTCCCCGGCGCGGCCCTAACCCGGCCCCTGGGTTCCGTCGGGCGCCTCTTGGGTGGGGCTCAGTCGGGTCTGTCGCTTCCCTTCCCCGCCCACGGGCCTTGTGTCACTTCAGGGACTTTCCCGTCCCCCAGCTGAGCTCACAGCGAGGGGCCGTGTCTAGGCTCAGGGATCACTAGTGACCCCCCCCGGTGCTGTCCAGCCCCCCTGATCCCCCCTGTCTGGTTTGTGTTTCAGACCCGCCTGGGCCCCTCAACATCACCGGGACCCTGACCAGGAACGGACGCCCCGGTGAGAGGCCGCGCTGCGAGCCCCGGGAATCAGCGAGCGCCTCCTAGTCACGCTCTGCCCGCGCTCAGGGCCAGGCCCCCGGCTCAGCTGGGCCAGGCTGGTCATTGCCCGGAGGGGAGAGCCCGAGGAAGCTGCAGGGCTGTAGGGAGGGTGGGGCGGGGGAGCAGGTCCTGTTCCCTCTGTCTCCAGACCCTAGGGTGGCACTAGGGGGCGCTGGGCAGTGGGGAGGGGATGGGTTAGGGACCGATCTGCACGGCGGAGACCTGCTGCCATGGAAACGCACCGAGATTGTGCACCCACCCCAGAGCTGGCTACGTCCCCACGCTGGGTGAGGGGGTCCTCGTATAAACAGGCCCTGCACCCCACCCCAGAGGTGGCTGCATCTCAGTTCTCTGGGGGGACCTAACCCGCCTGCTCGTCTCTTCCAGTGCCAGAGGCGTGGGGAGCTGAGGGCGACGTCGTGTCTCTGGAGACCCAGGAGGGCGACTCCCTGAGCCTGAGCTGTGAGGCTGGGAGCAGACCCGAGGCCACCCTGAGCTGGGCCAAGGGGAACGAGTCCCTGAGCCCCGGCCAGGGAGGGGCCGGGCACCTGGAGCTGCTGAATCTCAGCCCAGGGGACGCTGGGGAGTATCGGTGCTGGGCCAAGAATTCCTACGGGTCGGCCAGCCGGGCCCTGCGTGTGCACGTGCAGAGTAAGGCTCCAGGGGGCGCCGTGCGCAGGGAGGGGCCTCAGTGGTGGGTGCTGTGCTGCGGGGGGCGGCGGGGGATCCATGGGGGTGCTGGAATGCGGGGAGGGGCGGGGGCATTGGGGGGTGCTGGGCTGCGGATCAGGGGATCAGTGGGGGGCTCTCTCCAATCTAATACGTTGCCGTGGGTATTTCAGCTCCAGTGAGGATGCTGCAAATCACCGTCTCCAGAGCTAACAGGAGCGACCCCCAGCTATTCCAAGGTATTGCTAGGGGGTGGGGAGTGGGGCACGGGGGACAGGGACTGGCTGGCTCAGGGTGCGAGTGGCTCTGTGTTATTTCTATTCCCAGATCCCAGCACCCTGGTGGCGAACGGGTCACAGCTCACAGCCCGGGAGGGCGACTCCCTGCGGTTCCTCTGCTCCGTCGCCAGCAGCCCCCCAGCTGTGCTGGGCTGGGTGAGGGGGGGCCGAGCCGTCGAGGGTACCCGCCCCACGGGGGAGAATCAGCTGTGGCTGGAGCTGCCCAACGTGACGGCTGAGGACGGGGGGCTGTACGGGTGCTGGGCCCAGAACAAGGAGAGCTCTGCCCAGGGGACGTTCCAGCTGCTCGTCGAGTGTGAGTGGGGTTAACCCACGGAACTTCCTGCCCCTGGATATTAATGGGGTTAACCCACACGACTCCCTGTCATTGGGTGTGAGTGATGTTAACCTGTGGGACTCCCTGCCACTGGGTTTTCTGACTATTGTCTCTGTGTGTCTTGTTCTCCCCAGACAGCCCTCGGCCGGGGACCGGGCTGAACTTGTCCTGCCAGCGCCAGGGGCCCAGCATTAGCTGCAGCTGCTCCCTGCGCTCCCAGCCCCCGCCCCGGCTCCAGTGGCAGGTGGATGGGGAGCCCCTGGCTGGAAACGACTCACGGGGGGCCTTGCAGGTCAGCTCATGGGCCCAGGGGGATGAGGCCATCAGCACCCTGAGCTGGATGGGAATTGGGGATGGGGGCTCTCAGATCTTCTGCTTCGGTTCCAACTCCCACGGGACCTTCGCTGCCCTGCACTTTGAACTCAGCCCTTTGCAGAGAGGTGAGACACTCGGACGCCTGGGTTCTGTCCCCGTTCTGTGAGGGGAGTGTGGGCTGGGGGACAGGAGTCCTGGGTTCTGTCCTCAGTGCTGGGAGAGGATTGGGGTCTGGAGGGGGCGAGAGGCTGGGAGCCAGGACTCCTGGGTTCTCTCCCAGCCATGCCCCGTGCTCTATGTTTTTGCAGGTGCAGAGGAGCCTGGCAAGCTGCTGGGCCTCGGGGTGGCCTGTGGGCTGGGGGTCGCCGTCGGCTTCTTCCTTCTCGGGCTCTGTGTGATCAAGTGAGTCTGATGCCTCCCACACTGACCCCCAGCTGCACCCTCGACATTCTGCTGAGATCCCCTGCCATGTCCTCTGGGCTATTCCAAGCCCCTCTCTCTGGCCTATCCCAGTCCCCTGCGCTCTAGCCTCCCATGCTGGTGTCCGCCTTTTCTCCCTCCCCATGGGGCTATTCCACCCCCCCCCCAACTGTGTCATGCGTCTGTCCTGATCTGTTTCCGTGCAGGCTGCGGGGCCGGGAGCCAGAGCCCCCCAGCGCCGAGGCCGGGGAGACGGCTAACGGGAGCCAGGCCAAGCACATGGCCAACGACACCAGCCTGATCTACATTAACGTCCCCACCATCCCCATGGTATGTACCTGGGGGGAGCGGGGGACCAAGCCCACCTGCCCTTCCAACCCCATCCCATCTCTTCCCCCTCCACTTCTTCTCCTTCCCACCCCCTTAATGAATGCATGAATATAAGCCAGGCTTTCACCAGGGCACCCGACCCCCAATGCATGCCCGGTGCAAGAAATGCCCCCCTGCCACCAGCTTCTGCGATTAATTGCATGAGATGAAATCCAGCATGCGTGGTGCATGAAATGCACACAACCCCATGCATCTTGCTAATGCGTGACCTGTGCAGCTGAGGCAGTGAAAGCATTAACCAAGCTGGAGCTGGCATGGGATCAGCTCATAGGTGCAGCGAGTGTGAAACACACCCAATCCCCCATCTCTTGCTAGTGCACGCCCGATGCAGGAAATGCATTTGCGTGGAGGGTGGGGGAAACAAGGCCTGGGGCAGCCCATGCAATCAGCTCAGCAGGGCGGATGCAAGTCTCTGCCTGGTATCTCTGACTTGCTCCTCACTCAGGATCACAAGACTCCAGCCAAAGGTGTCCAGGACGGGGCTGCAGCAGCCCAGGCCCCGCTAGGCCCCGGGGAGCCGGACGAGCTGCACTACGCTGCCATTGACTTCTCCAAGCTGCAGCACAAAGCGGGGGAGCCCCGAGAGGCCCTGGCCACAGAATATTCCACGATCCGGTGGAAATAGCCCCCTCATGCCATGGGCGCAGGCTGGGCATCTCTGCCTCCTGAGACTGCACCTCTGAGCTGGCCTGTCTCTGCCGTGGGCCCCCTCAGGGAGTCCCCTCGCTCTGGACCCCAGGGGCCTCCACCCCCAGGGGGAGCAACACCCCCCGTCTCTACCCTGCAGTGACTCTCCGCCAGCGTAACACAGGAGGTTTATTGAACGTCTGAACCCAGCACAGGAGCCTCTCAGGGCCCTCGGTCCTAGCCACCCTCAGCACAGGACATCTGGGTCTTTCCTGCATCCAGGGGGCTCTGGCTGCTCTCTCTCCCCAGCTCAGAAGCCTCCTCCTTCCATCGGAGCCTCCTATATCACCGGCCCCAACAGCTCCTCCCCTGTCCTCTGTGTCCTTCGTCCTCCATCCCAGGTAAACACGTCACTGGGGTCCTCTCTGCTCCGCCCATTGTCCTTCACTGCCCAGACCTGGCTGCCTTTCAAGCTGGGCGGGGGGGCTTCTGGTCACCAGGTCACCAGTTGTTAGGGTCCCCCATCTCCAGGCCGTTGTGCGGGGTCCCAGCTGCCAGGCGAGGTCACACGTGGCCCTCTCCAACAACGAACCCTCCCCCTCCACCTCGTTACACATGCAGCACACAGGGAAACTGAGGCACACATCCACCTTTCTAGCCTTGGCATCTGGGAACGCCACTTCTCCATGCAGTCTTCCCTCCCCAGCCAGTTGCGGGTGATACGTCCACCGGGACCAGAAATAAGGCAAAACTGCTTTATTTCTTTGAGCGTTTATTTCGGAACAACTTTCCCGACTGGGCTGGGACCGGGTGTCCCGGGCCACAGAGATTCCTCTCGCTCCTCCTGGAGGTAGGTGAGCAAGGAGCTGGGGAGGGGAGGCTGATTGTGGTTTAGGCGTGTGGCATGACAGATATTGTGGAGGATGGGGGTACCTAGGGGAAATGAAGAGACTAGAAAACAAACAGACACAATCCAATGAGTGTGTAACGCATGGAGAAATTAGACCCAACAATCTAGTGCAGGCAGATACACAATCTGATGAGGATAAAATGCAAGGGAAAATTAGACACAACAATCCCTTCTAAAACTGTAGAATGGTTGTCATTGTGGTGCTGGAGGGTGTTAATCATTCCCAAGAAGCTTGTCTTTGATCTGGGAACAAACACAGAACCTCGCTGAAGCTAAGGGGTGTTAGCAGCCTTCCGTCCAGCCTAAATGAAGCAGCAATTAAATACCCCTTTGCTTAGTGATAAATGAAACAGGGGCATTGATGGGACTGTAGCTATGTGCGTCTGAAGTAGAAAGCTGCCCCCAAAAAAGGCTGCAGCTAGCCAGAGGAGCCCTGAGAGGAAGCCAAGGGAAATCTTGTTGGGCAGAGTACAGTCTGCAAGCAGGCTTGGATTTCTGAGGAAGGAAACTTCCCCCTGAAGTTTGTTACCTGCTGTGTTGAGGAAAAGACAGCTGTGCCTCCATTCTCGGGAGATAAACAGGATTGTACCAAAGAAACACCTGACCCAGATCTACAGTTTCTCCTGCATGGAAATGATCTGCGAGGCCCTGAACATTGGCTAAACTGCTCCGGTGGAAAGGAGCGACGTACTGAGACACATCCAGCATTTTGCAGTGGTTTCAGCATCTTGGCTGTGTGGCTGGAAGTGTATTAATTAGTAATAATAACTTTATAACTAGAGAGACCAGGTGCGGGAGGGAATAGCTCTGATTGGACCAACTTTTCTTGCTGAAAGAGTCGTTTTTGAGCTACACAGGGTGGTTCTTCTGGTTCTGAATAAGAGCTCAGGACTGCTCAGAATCATGTCTCTTTCAGCATTATCCCCCTTGTCTCTCCGATATCCTCAGACCAGCCCAGCTACAACAAGCTGTCATAAATATAAAGAGAAGGGTAGCATAAAATCCCTCCTGGGAAGCTGTACTAAATAGCTTCACCTGTAAGGGGTTAAGAAGCTCAAATAACCTAGTTGACACCTGACCAGAAGGACCAATGAGGAAAAAAGCTATTTTCAAATGGGGCGGGGAGGATTTGTTTGTGGTTCCCTCTCTGGACAGAGGGAGAGACCGAGCAGGAACAACATCTCCTGCAAATATACCTGGAATAATAGATCTAAAACCACAGAAATTGTAAGTAGGCAAGGAAAGGCGTTAGGTTATCTTGTGTTTTGGCTTGTGAATTTTCCTACACTACAGAGGTCGTTTGATTCCTGTTTTTATAACTGTGAAACTGAGCTTAGAGGGGAATCCTCTGGGTTTTAAATCTTTTATTTACCCTGTGAAGTTACCTTCCAAACTGATTTTTTCAGATGTGATTCTTTTACTTTTCCTTATAAATAAAGTTCTTCTTTTAAGATCCTGATTGATTTTCAGTGTCCTGAAGACAAAGAGTCTGGTCTGCGCTCACATTGCTAATCAATTGGTTGGTACATTATTCCCAAGCCATCCCCAGGAAAGGGGGTGAAGGGGCTTGGGGGGATATTTGGGGGGGACAGGGATTCCAAGTGACCCTTCCCTGAAATTTTATGTAAAACACTTGGTGGTGGCAGCAATACCGTCCAAGGAGAAGGGAAGGAATTTGTGCCTTGGGAAGTTTTAACCTAAGCTGGTAAAATATAAGCTTAAGAGGTCTTTAATGTGGGTCCCCACATCTGTACCCCAGAGTTCAGAGTGGGGGGGGAACCCTGACCCAAGCGTTATTACTAATAATTCCCTTCATGATGTGAGCAATGGACTAGTGCTACTAATGAATAGTATTGGAATGTAATGGATATTCTTGTTAATTATTATAGAAATGTGCTATGCATCAAAATTAATACCTGTAGTTTGATTGCTAATAATTAATTTAGTGGTTTGAGCAATGGAATATTAATGAATATTTTTGGAATGTAGTGTACATTTTTATTAATTATCATAGCAATTTGTTATTGTCACGGAGTCCCTGGGCGATGCTCTGGAACTGCTCCCCACCAAGCCAGTCAGGACTTTGGGGAGCCTCCTCTCCCTTGGAGCAGACTTGTTCAGGGCAAGAAGCTCACACGGCTTCACCTCCTGGGTCTCTCCTAGGAACATTCAGCATATGCCCCTCTGTGCGCTTCCCACAGCGAGCACACCCCGGCGGGGTCCTGGGGAAGCCACAGGGTCCTGCACCCCCACTTCGCAGTCAGATGTGACTCTCAGCCAGCCAGTAACACAGAGGTTTATTCAATGATAGGAACAGGATCTAAAACAGATCCTGTAGATACAGCGAACCGGACCCCTTGGCCGGGTCCATTCTGGGGGCAGTGAGCCAGACCCCCACGTCTGCACTTCACTCCTCATCCCCAGCCAGCTCCAGACTGAAAACCCCTCCAGCCCCTCCTCTCTGCTCAGCTCCTTTCCCGGGCCAGGAGGTCACCTGATCTCTTTGTCTCCAACACCTTCAGCTGGCACCTTTGCAGAGGAGGGGCCCAGGCCATCAGTTGCTAGGAGACAGAGTGTCAGGCATTTAGGTGCACTGGCCCCTTGCTCTGCAACAATCACACACCCTGATCCCACCACCTAGATATTAAGAACTGCAGAGGGGACACTGAGGCACCAACACAGTATTCAGAGAAAACATTAAGAACATTCCCAGTTCGTCACAGTTATCAATGATAATTTTCTTACTAATAATTTAGTACTTTTACTAACGGAATATGAATGAATATCAGAATATAGTGATTACTGTTAATTGACATTATAATAATAATCAGCATATAATTGTTTAATTTCACAACAGATTGTTCTTAGAAATTAATATTAAAAGTTAGTGATAGATCATTATTAATTATAGCACATTCGCAGTAGATTACTGATATTAATGAACATAATTAGCAATATAAAATTGGTAACAAATTTCACAACAGATTGTTCTTAGTATTTAACATAATTTAGTGATAGATCATTGCTAACTATAGAAATTTAGCAATAGATTACTGTTAAATTACATGATTATAAAGATAGGTATATAATTTTAGTGAATAATTTAGAAACAAAATATTCATATTAATAAATTATAATTTACTAATAGGTAATTTATGTTGTTAATTAATCACATATTCATATTCATATACTAGAATTTAGCAATAGATCATAATTAATTAGCAACATAATGTTCTTATTAATATACTATGGTTTAGCAATAGGTCATTGTTATTAATTAGCATCAGAATTTTATGAATTAATATATTATAATTTACTGATAGATAATTGATATTAATAACATCATATTAATTATTACATTATAATTTAGTGATAGATCATTAATTGTAGCAATTCAGCAATAGATTACTGATACTTTTATTATTTGAGTGATAGATTATTAGAGTTATTAATTGCTATTAGTTCACTCGCTGTGGGGATTGCACAGACATAATTAACCATCCATTAATTACATCAGAAATACAAAGAGGTCTAGCTACAGACCCACTTCATGCAGACAAAGCAATTGATTGGGATTATTTCTGACGTACTTCCGAGCACTGCCAGCAGGGGGCAGCGCTGTGCTGGGAGTCACCACTGCACATTGCCCTCATCATGGGTCTCCAGAAGTAAGTCCCTCCCTCTGAGCAGTCGGGGGCGCCGTGCTGCAGTGAGCAGGGCGGGGGCTCCCCCCTGGCAGTCAGGTCTGTCCCGAATGCCCCAGGCAGCTCTAGGGGACGCTGTGCTGCAGCCAGCAGGGCAGGTGGCTCAGTTTACCCAGTGGTTGGGCTGGTTTCACGTCCCTGTTGGCAAGCAAGGCGTCCGTGCAACCAGGGAGGGGCAGGTGTGCAGAGCATGAAATGCAGACCTCCAGGAGGTGCGTGGGATGGACAGGGGCCTTGCAATGCATGGGGTGTGTTTCTAGCTCTTGCCTCCCCTGCCTGAGTGTCTGCATTGGGGTTTGGAGTCAATGCTCTCCTGACAGTAGGGAAGCTAATGCCTGCAACTGAAAATGCAAGATCTGCTGTGCACGCAAGGCATTTCCCTACAGAATACATGCAGCAGGCTCTGTAACACACCCCCTGTAGTTCCCTGTAGAATGCACACAGCAGGCTCTTAAATGCATGCAAAAGCATTTGCCTATAGGATGCACGCCTGGCGCTGGAAGTGCAAATAATGCATCTGCATATAGAAAGCAGACACCAGCAATGCACAGGATATATTTGTATATAGAAAGCATGTGCTGGGCTCCGTAATGCACTGCCTGCATTTGCATATAGAATGCATGCAGCGGGCTCTGAAACGTACCCCTTCCGTTTTGTGACGCTCTGTACCTCGGGGAAACACCCTGCGCCATCATGTTCATCCTTATAATATGATTGTGTGGTGTCCAATGCAAAGTTAGTCATGTCGGGTGTCTTCGGAAGGCTCATGATGCACTGAGAATTGTTGTTATAGTGATGTTATAGGTTGTAATTTCATGTATATAGTTATGAGGCTGAAAATGTGTCCTCATGGCTTAAAACAAGCCCAGGCAAAACCCTCCAGGAGCAGAGGGGCAGTTCACACCTCATCAGGGCATGTATGGGACAAACCCAGGCCAGCCTCAGAGGAACAAAGGACACTGGCCTAGGCAGCAACAAAGGATCTGTTGGACTCTGGAGTGAGTCACCCCCCCCACTTCCCTTGGTCAGTTTGGGACTGCGACGAGGTGATGCTCACCTGACTCTGAAGGGGGGGGCTCAAAGCGAAGAGGGAGGAAAGAACATCAGAAAAGGGAGAGACGTTTGCCGTACTCTCTCTCTGTCTCTCTTCTACCCAGGGCTGGTGCAACCATTTAGGCGACCGCGATTTGGGGGGCGCCATTTTCTTCGCCAGCGACCGCGGCGGATGGATCTTTGGCCGCCGCCGGCATTTAGGCGGAGGGAGCTGGGGCAGGGAGAATGGGGAGGGCCGCCTGCAGCAAGTAAAGGGGGGGGTGGCACACGGGGAACTCCCGCCCCAGCTCACCCCTGCCCCGCCTCCTGCCCGAGCACGCCGTGGCTGCTTCACTTCTCCCGCCTCCCAGGCTTGCAGCGCCTAAGCTGATTAGCGCCGCAAGCCTGGGAGGCGGGAGAAGTGAAGCAGAACTGTGTCCAGTTTTGGGCCCCACACTACAGGAAGGATGTGGATAAATTGGAGAGAGTCCAGCGGAGGGCAACAAAAATGATTAGGGGGCTGGAGCACATGAATTATGAGGAGAGGCTGAGGGAACTGGGATTGTTTAGTCTGCAGAAGAGAAGAATGAGGGGGGATTTGATAGCTGCTTTCAACTACCTGAAAGGGGGTTCCAAAGAGGATGGATCTAGACTGTTCTCAGTGGTAGAAGATGACAGCACAAGGAGTAATGGTCTCAAGTTGCAGAGGGGGAGGTTTAGGTTGGATATTAGGAAAAACTTTTTCACTCGGAGGGTGGTGAAGCATTAGAATGGGTTCCCTAGGGAGGTGGTGGAATCTCCTTCCTTAGAGGTTTTTAAGGTCAGGCTTGACAAAGCCCTGGCTGGGATGATTTAGTTGGGAATTGGTCCTGCTTTGAGCAGGGGGTTGGACTAGATACCTCCTGAGGTCCCTTCCAACCCTGAGATTCTATGATTCTAAGTTTCGCCTAGGGCGCGAAACATCCTTGCACCGGCCCTGCTTCCACCTCCATCTACAGACACCAGCACCAAGCAATTGAAGCGCTGATCAAAGGGGAGAGCCTGGCTGAAGGGCGACCAGCCGGCCTGTGGTGAGAAGCATCTCAGTTTGTAAGGGCACTGAAAGGGTTAAGATCAGCTTAGAGTGCGTTTTGCTTTTATTTCATTTGACCAAATCTGACTTGTTCTGCTTTGACTTATAATCACGTAAAATCTATGTTTATAGTTAATAAATCTGTTTGTTTGTTCTACCTGGAGCAGCGTGTTTGGTTTGAAGCGTGTCAGAGACTCCCCTGGGGATAACAAGCCTGGTGCGTATCAATTTCTTTGTTAAATTGAGGAACTCATAGAAACTTGCAGCGTCCAGCGGGCATAACTTGACACTGAAGACAGAGGTTCCTAGGGTTGTGTCTGGGACAGGAGATCTTGGCTAGTGTCATTCGGTTGCCCAATCCAAGCAGCGGCTGGCCAAAAGTGCTCCCTCATGTAGCTGGGAGCAGCTTACATGCTAGAGGCTGTGCAGGAACAACCCGGGAGTGGGGTTCTCACAGCAGAGCAGAGTCAGGCTGGCTCCCAGAGTCGAGGATTGGAGTGACCTAGCAGATCACCGAGGGAACGTCCCACATTGGCCTACAGAATGCAAGCCTGGTGCCTGAAATGCAAGTGACACATCACCATCTAGAAAGTAGACACCTGGCTCAGTGGTTTGAGCTTTGGCCTCTAAGCAGGGCCGGCTCCAGACCCCAGCGCGGCAAGCACGCGCGTGGGGCGGCCCTTTCCCGGGGGGGCGGCAGGCTGGGCCGGCGGACCTGCCGCAGTCATGCCTGCGGGAGGTCCACCGGAGCCCCGGGACGACCGGACCTGCCGCAGGCATGACTGCGGAGGGGGCGCTCGTCCCGCGGCTCCAGTGGACCTCCCGCAGGCATGACTGCGGCAGCTCAAGCGGAGCCGCCGGACCTGCAAACCGTCCGCAGCTGCGGGAGGTCCAGCCGAGCCGCGCGACCAGCGGACCCTCCGCAGTCATGCCCGCGGGAGGTCCGCGGCTCCGGGGCGCCTCCCGCGCATGACTGCTTGGGGCGGCCAAAAAGGTAGAGCCGCCCCTGCCTCTAAGCCCAGGATTGTCAATCCTTGAGGGGGCGATTTGGGGCAAAAATCTGTCTGGGGATTGTCCCTGCTTTGAGCAGGGGGTGGGACTAGATGACCTCCTGAGGTCCCTTCCAACCCTGATACTCTATGTACCCGGCTCTGCAATGCACACTCTGCATTTGCCTATTGACTGTGCGCCCAGGGCCTGACCTACAAATGAAGAATTTGCACCTGGAACAAATGCGCCAGGCCAGTGGTTTTGCATATACCAGGGACGGGCGAGTCCGTAAACGCCTGCGCTGCAGGCCCTGGGAGCTGGGCTGCGTGCTATGTATGGGCATGTTACAAGCTGCACCCAGCGCCTACCGGCCAAGACTCGTCAAGCTCTGTAGATATTGCTATGCTTGTTGTGAGGCCTAACTGACTGAGATACCCACATCTCTGGTTTTCAAAAGGGATTTAGGAGCTGAAAACCCATCAACCATCAGTGGGGTTTTGCCTCCTAAATGCCTAACATGCTTTAGAAAATACTCAGACTTAAAAGGCTCTCTCAGCTTCATCTGTCACTTGGGCTCGGAGTCAGGACTCCTGGGTTCCAGTTAGCGTTGCAAACCCTCCAGGATTGGCCTGGACTCGCCGGGAATTAAAGATTAATCTTTAATTAGCGATTATGTCATGTGATGAAATCTTCAGGAATACGACCAACCAAAGCTGGAAAACCTACTTCCCGCCTCAGCTCTGGGAGGGGAGTGGGGTCTAGTGGTTAGAGCCGGGGGGCTTGGAATTTAAGGACTCCTGGGTTCTATTTCTATCTCTGACCTGTGGATTTGGACCAGCCATTTCACCTCTCTATGACTCAGTTTCCCCATTGGTAAAATGGGGGGGGGGGAGAAGAGGAAGCCTTGTCTTGTTAGATTGTGGTCTCTTTGAGCCAGGAACTGTCTGTTGCTGTGTGTGAGCACGACAGGGCCCTGATCTCAGCTTGAGTCCTCCAGGCACCCCATCATTTAATCAGATTCTCAGTTTCATTTTAAAAAATAAAGTCAATTCCTAACCTTCATGAGGGAAGAAAAGGGCTCATCCCTTCCAGCAGGGGGCAGCAGCGACGCTACCTGAGTCTGCCGAGAGCCAGAGCCCATCACTGGCAGGGGGGCAGAGCTGCCTGGAGTGTATCTGAACGAGATGCCCTCAGCTGTTGGGGAAAATAATGTGGAATCCCACCGCTCCCACCAATGCCTCTCCACGGGTAGGAAAGAGGGGCCCAACCATAGGGAAGGCAGAGCCAGAGCATGGGGCACAGTCCTGGGGCACAGGGTGAATGAAAGTCCCTCAGTTCTCTGTTCCAGCCATTGTCCTAGATCCTCCATGATCTGGTTGGAGGGGCTCAGAGAGGGAGTGAGAGGTAGGGGTGGGTGTGTGTGTGTGTGTTGGGGCAGGGCAGATGCATTTCACAACAGCTGGGGCGGTGCTGCGTCAGCTTCCCAACATGATCCGCAGAGAAAAGCTTCCTCAAAGCACCAGGCACGTGAGTCAGGGCCGGAAACCTCAGGCTGCTGGGTCCCCTGTCTGAGATCAGAGTCTGATCATCAGATAGAGCAGAAATTGTCCCAGGGAATTTGCCGTGCAAACTACCCAGTCCAGCCAATCAGAGACTCGTCTCGTGCAGGTTTGGGTGGGGGCTCCCCACAGACAGAGCTGGCAGTGATGCCCCAGGGCGGCACTAGGGGGCGCTGTGCTGCAGGGGGCAGGGTAGGGGCTCCCCTGGCAGTCAGGGCCGGTCCCGATGCCCCAGGGCTGCGCTAGGGGGCGCTGTGCTGTGGGGAGCTGAGGTGGCCACAGACTCCAACACACACACACACACACACTCTGACTCACTCACTGAGACACAAGTATGCACAAACAGACACAGACACAAATACTCATACACCACCAGAGACACAGAGACATGGATGCAATCAGTTGCAGACATAAACATACACACATGAATAGTGACACAAATAGACACAAACACACACAGCAGGGCTCGTCCCCTCTAGCAAGGACACACACAGAGCAGGTCTCGTCCTGTCCAGCAGGGGGCAGCAGGGAGACACACACACACACACACACACAGAGCAGGTCTCGTCCTGTCCAGCAGGGGGCAGCAGGGACGCGCGCACACACACACAGCAGGGCTGATCCCCGGCAGCAGGGACACACACACACACACACACTCTCTCTCTCTCTCTCTGCATCACCACAGCCCCTCCCAGGGGAGCAAGCCACGGTTTTCTGATTCCCTTTTATTGCAACATTCAGTGGATGCCACTGGCCGTGCAGTGACCCCCCCGCAGCCCAGCGCCCCCTAGCACCGCACGGGGGGGGGGCAGCCCTGACCGCCAGGGGAGAGGCCCCCGCCCCCTGCAGCCCAGCGCCCCCTAACACCGCACGGGGGCGGGGTGGGAGGAGCAGCCCTGCGTCCCGTGGGATTGTGACTTGCGCGCACCAGATCCCGCCACCAGGTGGCGCCCGGCGCAAAGCCAAGCTGCTGCCTGGAGCCCGGCTGGCGCGTGCAAGGAGCGTGGGACTCGCCGCACGTGGGCTCGGCACACGCGTGTGGATCCGGCCCACGGGGCGCCGCGGAGGAGGGGCCTGTGGATCGGGGGCACCGGGGCTGCGGGGTTTCGGGGGGCTTGAATAGCCCTGGGGTTAAAGCCACACATGGGTCCCATCCCCCCACTCAGAGGGTCCTGGAGTGTGGGGGAGACAGCCCCCCCAGAACCCCCCGATCCATACACCCCCAATGCACCACTGCTGGGGGGCCCCCGTGGCCTGTCCAGCCCCATAGGGAGGGGGCTGTCCCTGCTGGGAATGGGGGGCTGAGACCAGGCTGACTCGATCTGATCTGCACATGGGGGCCCGTGAACCGCTGAGCCAGAGGGGCTAGAGCCCACGGGTGGGAGCCGGTGCCTCCTAGAGGGGACAGGCCCCATGCCCCATTCCCTGCCCCCCTGAGCCAGCCAGTCCCCGCCCTGGGGCTGGATCATAGCCAGCGCCCCCTAGAGGGGACAGGCCCCGTGCCCCATTCCCTGCCCCCCTGAGCCAGCCAGTCCCCGCCCTGGGGTTGGATCATAGCCAGCGCCCCCTAGAGGGGACAGGCCCCGTGCCCCATTTCCTGTCCCCCTGAGCCAGCCAGTCCCCACCCTAGGGTTGGATCATGGCCAGCGCCCCCTAGAGGGGACAGGCCCTGTGCTCCATTCCCTGGCCCCCTGAGCCAGCCAGTGCTTTGCTCTGGAGCTGGAGGGAATGAAATTTGCTCTGTTTGTGTCTCTGTGTCTCTCGCCCCCTGCTGACAGGGGAGGAGCCCTGCTGTGGGTGTGGGTGTGTCGCTGGGTGTGGGTGTGTATCGCTCCCTGCTGACAGGGGAGGAGCTTTACTGTGGGGAGGGGTGTCGCCCCCTGCTGGGGGGGATGCACCCTGCTGTGGGTGTGGGTGTGTATCATTCTCTGCTGACAGGGGAGGAGCCCTGCTGTGGGTGTGGGTGTGTCGCTGTGTGTGTGTGTAGATGTGCAGCTGGGGTCTGGCTGGAATTCTCCCCAGTGGTTGGTGGGAGAGTCATGTTGCCTCGCTCCATGGTGCCCTGGGGAGAGACAGAAGAGGGATTAGAAGGGATGACAGAGAAGGGGGAAAGGGAGAGTGGAAGACAAGGAAGGGAGAAATACCAGAGGGTCAGGAACATACCATTGGGCAGGACCTCTCTGGGCACCCTCTGGTCCTCCAGACTATCCAGGCTGGGTATTCTCAGATCAGCTGGGATATGGCCAGTGGAACTCACTGCTCCAAGACAGAGCTACGGGTCACCTCTTGATCTGAGCATTCTGTGCCCAGGATTTTTGTAATATCCTCCTCAGCACCCTTGTATGACCCTTTCCTTCCTAAGTGAGAGAAGGACCCTGGAGTTATAGGAAATGGATGGAGCCAGTTGGACACGTCAGTGATTTATCACCAGGAATTTCAAACCAGGTCTGGTTCCTTTTCATGAATGTAATGCAATTTTTTTTGTTGTCAATGAAAAACGTGGAACCTGGATTTTTTTCAGGTTTTGGAAAATGACGGTGTCAAAGTTAAAATCAGGACTCACAGTTTGTCGGACCACTCTGGTTTATTAGCGCAGCGCTCTGCCAATAACACCCAGATAATGTGAGTGGCCGTGCAAGACCCAAACAGTCTTATTTATACAGATAAAAGAGCGGGAATTAAACAAAGAGAGCAAAACAGTAAAATTCACCTGGGGCACAGCATGCATATCCTACTTCCTTACTAACTCTTATCGATCTAAGGCTAATGCTTCACCAATTGCCCTTAAATGGTGCAATTGTTCTATGTTAATGTCTGTATTCCTGACACCTGGACTGCAGCATTCCAGCAATTTTGCTTAAAGGTACAGACAGCATTTCTTTAATCCTATCTATTTTACAATATAATTCATTCTACTTTCACAATCCCTCCTTTCGGTCACGCCTCGCCATGACCAACATTGGACTGGGTTCCACATATTAACCGTTCTTTATCGCTTTGTTCATCAGCGATATTCAAAATCATCATATTAGCACTCTGTTCTGGGGCAGTCACCTGGGTGGCATATTTTACACGATTCCGGATACAACGGGAGATTAACTGAAAACATACAAAAATCACTAGGAGTCCAAACAGGATAGTCAGGGCTCCCTGAAACCACCGGTTTCCTGCGTCAGAGAAATTGAACAGGTTACTTAGCCACTTCCATAAAGAACTCGGCTCTTCATGGGGAACATATGCGATTTTTTGTAAGTGGTTAGCGCGCTCTATTACCTCCTTGGTGTTGTCAGGTATAAACACACAACTTTCTTTTCCAGTGAGAGCACAGGTCCCATCTTTGGCCGCCAGCACTATGTCCAATGCCTGACGGTTTTGGGGGGCCACCTGTCGGATCGCCCCTGTTTCTTTGGCCAGAGCTCGTAAACTCTCTCCGGTTTCATTTGCCATTATTTCAACTACGGCTTGTAACCTCGGGCGCCTTTTTGCCTGGTGTATGACTCCCCCAAGTGGGACAAGGGAACTGCCAATGGCCTCTTCCCAGGTTAAGGGGCTTATGTTATTTACGTACCATTGGGCATCTGGTAAGTCCCTTCTTTTTCGCCTGAAATTACGGCGGCGTTCTCGTGGGAGGGACCCCAGCACTCGGAATTGTGGGAAGAGTTGGGCGGGATAACAGATACCTGACCAGTTAGCTGGTAACGCAGTATAAGCTTTGGTTCCACAAACCCAATGATGGCCTATTAAGGCCGGGAAGGGTCGATTGCATCCATTTGTTACATAGGTGTTTGCATATGAGGCGTAATATCCTCCAAAGGGAACAGGGTAATTCTCCTTACGAGGAGTGGTAGTGTTTGTATGGCATTGAAAGATTGTATTATTTTTACTAAGATTACTGTAGGGGGAACATGAGATGGATTTTTCTGTTTGATCCCAGGTCGAGAAAAAATTCATATCCCCATACCCGGCCCGCCACTCTTTAGTTTTGTTTGAATAATCCCATACACCATTGGCCACGATATGCTGAAGGCAACGGCTTTTTCCCAGATCCAGCCCTGTCCCATTACACACCCAACACCAGTGACCCTTTCCCTCCACCACACTTATCCATTTAGATACATTTATTCCCACTGCTTCCCAGGTGTCATTGCTGTTCCATGTTTTGTTAAACGGACGAGGTCCTCCAGTGAGGTCTGGGGAATTGAGTGGGATAGCCAGGACAAGAACACCAGCTTGCGAGTGGGCTGGGATGTGGCTGCAGACCCAGCATTTAGAAATATTAAGGGTCTGAGCTATCCACACTTGCTGCTGGATAAAATAATTGTCATTGTGGGCTCCCCAGACCTTAAGACACCAGCAGCTGAGGAACAGGCGCCACCAGAGGTGCATGTTGGAGGCAAGGCCCTTCTGGTTCTGACAACCTCAACTGAGGAAACCCGCAGTCACGGTTTTACGTCCACCAGGCAGCAGGCGCTAGGCTCACTACTGCTTCTTCTTGGGCCTTGCTTTAGGTCGTCGTCTGCTTCTGGCAACCCTTACGAGAGCGTAGATTGAAAGGTGTTGCAGGCTGTTCCTCTACAGTCAAAATTGACTCTGCGCGGTTCTGAGGTGATGATTGGTTCACCGGGGAGGGTGTCGTCTTACACTGTGAAGCATGTATCCACGCTGCAATGCCAGATAGTTTAACAGCCGTCTGGGTAGTAAGCAGTGCCTGATGAGGACCCTTCCACCGGGGTTCCAAGGCGTGTTTCCGATGACGGTGCCGTACGTAGACCCAGTCACCTGGCTCGAGGCTCTGGCAAGCGTCGGAGGTGGGTTCCGTCAGCCAGGCGGCTCGAACCTGTGAATGGAAGTGACTTACAGCTGCATTAATCCCTTGCGGTATTGAAGGAGCGTACGGTGAGTCAAGTTCAAGTCTGGGACTGGAGCAATGGTAGCCACAGCTCGCATAGGGTGTCCCATAACAATTTCAAAGGGACTCAGTTTATGCCTTTGGGATGGAGTGGATCGCATTTCCATAAGGGCCAGTGGTAAAGCTGCTGGCCAGCTTAACCCTGTGGAGTCACAAATCTTTGCAAGCTTATTCTTAAGTGACACCATTTCGCCTTTCCACAGCACCTGCGCTCTGTGGGTGGTAGGGACAGTGCAGCAGGTGTGTGATATGGAATATACGATCCAGGTGTTGAACAATTTGTCCGGTAAAACGTGTACCCCGGTCACTGGACGGGGTGGCAGGAATTCCCTTGGCAGGCGTAATACGATTTAACAAACATTTGGCAACAGACAGTGAGTCAGCCTTGTGACAAGGAAAGGCTTCAATCCAACCAGAAAATAAACATACCACAACCAAGATAAATTAATATCGTTGGCATTTGGGCATTTGTACAAAATCAAGTTGCCAATTCAAGAAGGGTGCTTGGGGCAGGCCCCGGAATCCCTGAGCACTTTTACAGGTTTACCGATATCGTGGCTTTGGCAAGTGGTGCAGGCGGCACAGTGGTGGGCTGCAAAAGAGCTGAAATGGGGGGCCACCATCCCGCCTTAGTTACAGCAGAGACCAGCCCCTCCTTTCCGACATGCGAAACACTGTGTAGCCGGGCGGCCAGCGACGGGTAGAGTGAAAAGGGAGCCACAAAGGCACCGGTAGGCGAACGCCAAAGGGAATCAGGATGCGGAGAGCATCCCTGGGCAACCCAGGAGTCTTTCGGCTTCTGGGGCAGAGTCCTGGAGCAGGGGGAGGTTGGTGAGGGACTGCGGTGGTATAGAAACAGAAAGGGAACCTAGAAACGCATCTGGGGAAGGTTCTATGGCAGCAGCATGTTTAGCAGAGGCATCAGCAAATGCGTTACCCTTAGCGACATCAGTATCCGCCGTCGAGTGGCCAGGGCCCTTAACAAGAGCTGGGGCAGAGGGAAGTAACACTGCACACAGGAGAGCAGCGATGTGGGGGCCATTTTTAATGGGGGTACCGGCCGAGGTAAGGAAACCCCGAGCTTGCCAGAGGGTGCCAAAGTCACGTACAACCCCAAAAGCATAGCGGGAGTCAGTGTAACTGGTGGCGGAGCGTCCCTCCGCCAAAAAGCAGGCACGGGTGAGGGCGACTAATTCGGCGACTTGCGCTGAGGTCACAGAAGGTAAAGGCGCAGCTTCGAGGGTTTCAGAGAGTGGCGCCACCGCGTATCCTGCAAGGAGACGACCTGGGTTGTCTCGAAAACAGGCACCATCAGTAAACAAAACAAGGTCAGGGTTAGGGAGAGGGACATCAGAAAGGTCAGAGCGCGGGACGGTGACAGCAGACACAGTTGCAAGGCAGTCATGGGGATCACCGTCATCAGACAAGGGAAGGAGCGTGGCAGGGTTTAACTGAGAACAACGCTTTATGGGGATATACGAAGCCGACAGCAGTAGAAGTTCATATCTGGTGAGGCGAGCGGAGGAGGTGGCTTGTGTTACGTTGTAGCAGCAGAGTTTTCACAGAGTGAGGGACCATGAGAGTAAGGGAGAGCGAAGGACAAGGGATTCAGACATGTCGACTAGGCGCTGCGGCAGCCACAGCACGCAGGGAGGGGCGTAGGCCTTGGGCCACAGGGTTCAAAGTGGCAGAGAAACAAGCCACTGGGCGGTTCTTGCCTCCGTGCACCTGAGTGAGAACTCCAAGTGCACATCCAGATTGTTCATGGCAGAACAGGGTACAAGGCTTAGAATCGTCTGGCAGCCCTAAAGCGGGGGCAGAAGCCAAACCTTTTGAGGGAAACAAAGGCAGAGTCGGCTTCAGGGGGCCATGGCCTGGGGTTAGGCACAGAGAGTCGAGTGAGTTCCTAGAGAGGTTTTGCAAGGGAGGCATATTGGGGAATCCATTGCCTGCAAAATCCAGCCGTGCCCCAAAATTTTCGGACCTGGCGTGGGGAGCAGGGTCGGGGAAAGCTAAGGATAGCCTGGACGCGGGTGGGAGAGAGCATACGGGAACCCTGGGAGAGGAGAAAACCAAGGTATGTGACAGAGGCTTGACAGAGCTGTAGCTTAGCGCGAGAAGCCTTGTGACCTTTGTTTGCTAAGGCAGTGAGGAGCGCTAAAGAATCAGTTTCTGAGGCAGATAACGAGGGGGAACAGAGGAGCAGATCATCTACATATTGGACTAGAGTGGACCCGGATGGGAAAACAAGGTCAGCTAGGTCTCGGGCTAATGCCTGGGGAAAGTAAGATGGGCTTTCCGTGTACCCCTGAGGGAGCGTGGTCCATGTATATTGCTGCCCCTTGTAAGAAAAGGCAAAGAGGTACTGAGTCAGGGTGAACCGGAACAGAAAAGAAAGCAGAGCACAAATCAACAACAGTCAAATGAGTTGCAGCTGGTGGGATAGAAGCCAGAATCGTTGCTGGGTTTGGGACAACAGGAAAGGCGGGTAGGACAATACGGTTAATGGCTCGGAGGTCCTGAACAAATCGCCATGATTTACCATCAGCTTTTCAAACTGGGAGGATAGGGGTGTTACAGGGACTGGAGCAGGGAACAATAATGCCTTGTTCCCACAGGGCGGTTATAACCGGAGCAATGCCAGCCTCTGCCTCAGGGTATTGAGAAAGGCGAGGCAGGGGTTTGGAGGAGTCCACAGTAATGCAGACGGGGTCAGTGTTTAAGCGGCCCACCTCAGAGGGATGGGCTGGCCACAGAGAGGATGGGACCTGCAAAATTAGGTGTTCAAGGGATGGGACCAATGGGCAACAAGGGACCGGAGTGGAAAGGGAAGTTTCAGACAGCAGGGAGGCTACAGAATCACTCAGAGAGGACTGGGGGATTTATAGGTAGACCCCATCCGGGGAACAGTAGATGGTGCAGCCAAGCTTACATAACAGATCCCGACCCAAAAGCTTTACCGGAGTGGAATCAGAGGGAACAAACGCATGATCCGCGGAAAGGGGACCAACCTGGACCGGTAGAGGTTTTGAAAGGGGATGAGGGGTTGGGACTCCCGTAATGCCCACAGTGGACACGGTTTTTGCGGAGCGGGGAACCGCAGGCAGGTCTATAGTACGAACTGCAGAGAGCGAAGCTCCCGTATCCACGAGGAAAGGGAGAGAAAGATCATTGATAGTTAACACACACTCACCCGTGGGAGTGAGAGGTAGTAAAGGAGTTAAAATTTCCTGAGGTTCCCCGGCGTCCCGTCATTGCTGTGGGGCAAAGTAAGGCTGGGGACTGACTGGCTGGGCTGGCACGGGGTCTAGCTGGTATTTACAGAGTTATCAGGCCGGCTCGGACATTCGTTCTTCCAATGTCCGGGCTGTTTACAGTAATTACAAACATCCCCATAACCCGAAAATCCAGTTCCTTGGCCCCTCCTTTGACCACGTCCCCGTCCCTGGTATTTTCCCCATCCCCGGTACTGTTTGTCCTGCCCTGAATAATTCTGTATTTGCAGGGCCATTAACTGTTGAGCTGATTGTTCCTTTTTTCCCTTTAAAGTACGCTGGCAGCGCTCTGCCACCGTTTGCAATTTGTCCCTGGTTTCAGTCTCCCACCCAACACTTATTCGTGTTAGCATATTGCCAATAGCAGGCAGGAGGCCATTAACAAACGCACTAGCCAGGGCGCCCTGTCCATTTCTAGCTGGTTGCTGTATACCAGAATGTTGCAGAAAAATGTCAATGAGCCGGGTGTGATAGTCGCCCAGGTTTTCTCCCTGTCGTTGCTTACAGCCGTTTATGGCCGTCCAGTTGGTTTTAGGAGTCCATACCTGAGGGATGGCTTCAAATAGATTTTTAGCTCGCTCCTTACACTTTTTCTGGTATTCAGCGTTAGGACCAGTGTCTGTTAAAGTAGACTGGCGGTCAGCAGCGAGCCAATCTGCCGCTCTGAGCCATTTTTCATGCTCACTAGGGGCTGCTACAAGTAGCTTGCAAAGCTGCAGGAGGTCTGCCCCAGAAGGTTTACCAGAGTGGAATCACCCAGCCCGGACACGGAAAGGATTGACAGATTGATAGCTTGATTGATAGACAGAGGGTTCATAGGTGTCACATACTAACAAAAATTCCTCTGCGAATTTGGTAGGATTTTCCCAGGGCTTTGGAAAGCCTTTTACAATTGAAAGGAGCTCTGTGCGAGTCCAGGGTTTATAGCTCCAAGTGGGACCCCCGTCTTGGCCCCCAGTATGCAGGATTCGGAGGGGAGCCTGGACATTTTTAAGGCCCAAGCGCGAGCTTTTACGGGGCAGAGCGAGTCCAGAGGAATGAGCCTCGGCAGTACCGGACGATCTGGATGGGTCTGAACTGGAGATCTCTGGGAATTGTTCCTGAGCCAGGAAATCTGGTGACACTTGTTCCTGAGCTGGGGGCGCGGGTGACTGTCTATTGATCCGACGCAAGGCTGCCAGGCCAATTAATGCGTCTTCCTCATCATCGTCCCCGGAATCTAGCAAGGGGTTTTCTTGGTCTTTTCCCACCTGGAGACAGGAGTATGAAGGGGGATCTGCTTGGAGAACTGGATAAAGGGGAGCGCTCGGTCTGGTGGTGGGAGAGGAGGCTTCCAATAAAGCTTTTAACTTATCATTTGAATCTTTGAGAGAGGCGAGTTTCGATTCTGTCCATCTACGATTTGCCTCTTCCCACCATTGCATGAAACAATCAACCTCTCCTCTGGCCAATTTCATTTTAGATTGGCCGAGTTTGTCTTTTAAGACGTCTACTCGGTCCTTGTCCCAAGATCCTAACTGTGGCCACTGAGTTTTGGGATCTTCCTGAGTTAGCCTAGACCATTTTTCCAGAAATTTACAGGAGTCCGGACCCTTCCTAAAATACATAAAATGAGCCGGCGTTCCTTTAGGGAACTGTCCCGACTTAGAGGTCTGGTTACCATACAGGAGGACTTCACACACCAATCGCACAAGAAGGAAATTCGGGTTTGTCAGAGGGATGCCCGGTGCAACACACACAGGCTACTGCCTCAATCGCCCTTGCTTTCACACCAGGGGTTTTACCCAAGGTGCGGTGCGGCTGCGATTGTGCAGATTCCACTCACTCAGACCGCGGGGACAGGAACCCCTTGGTCGGCCGATCCCCGGACGGAGACGGCACCCAGACTCAAACACTCCACAGAGAGGACGGATAGACACAGAGACAGGACAGTCCTCAGTCCGGACAAAACACAGAAATAATTACCTGACCAGATTCCTGATGTCAGATCCCGGGATCCCTACCAGAACGGAGTGGGAACCAACAGGTTCGATGGCGATGGATTTAGCAGCAGCAGGAGGCTGAGAATTCAGAGCAACTTTGCCCAAATATCAGAGCCCTCTCCACTGGGTTCCCTTCTCGCTGGGGATAAATGTGTTTGACATCTGGCCAGTCAGATCCCCGGCACAGACCTGAGCGTCACCGGCACATGTGAGGCTCGGCAGGCTGGGGGCAGGCAACGGGAAGGGGAACTGCCATCTGGCTGATGCAGAAAACCTCAAAAGCTGAAGTGGTTTCACAAATGCACACGCCTAACCCAGGAGGAGAAAGTGCCGCGCTTCTGTGCCTGCACGGGGCTTTCCACCTGGCAGCCTCGGGCCTGCTTAAGGGCTGGGCCTCAGGACACCTGGTTTCTATTCCTGCCTTGGGGGGTGGGGTCTAGTGGTTAGAGCAGTGGTAGCTGGGAATCAGGACACCTGGGTTCTATTCCTGCCTTGGGGAATGGGGTCTAGTGGTTAGAGCAGTGGTAGCTGGGACTCAGGACACCTGGTTTCGATTCCTGCCTTGGGGGGTGGGGTCTAGTGGTTAGAGCAGTGGTAGCTGGGTTCTATTCCTGCCTTGGGGAATGGGGTCCAGTGGCTAAAGCTGGAACACCCAAGGAGCGAGAAACTGTTCAACGGGCCCATCTACCCCGGCGTCCTGTCTCTAGCAAAGCCCAGCTGCTTCCAAGGAAAGAACAAGACACCTCCTAGGTGAGGCTACGTTCTAGCCCCAGGTATTTTTAGTAAAAGTCATGGACAGGTCACAGGCAGTAAACAAAAATTCAGGGCCTGTGACCTGTCCCTGACTTTTACTATATACCCCTAACTAAAACTTGGCCCAGGAGGCCTGGGGGGGGGCACAGGTGCTCAGGGGGTGGCCCAGGACCACCACTGATGTTGGGAGGGTGGGGGCACAGAGCCCAGGACCCCCACAAGTGCTGGGGGGTGGAGTTGGCGGGGCAGCCAGGGGGGCTCTGTGCGCTGCTCCCACAAGTGCCGACTCCACAGCTCCCATTGGCCAAGAACCGCAGCCAATGGGAGCTGCAGGGGCGGTGCCTGCGGGCGTAGGCAGCACGCTGAGCCCCCTGGCCCCTCCACCTAGAAGCTGCAGGGAGCTGAGGAGCCCCCCCCAGGTAAGCACCGCCCTGCACCTCAACAGCCTGCCCCAGCCCTGAGCCCCCACCCAAACTGCTGCTGCTGGCCCCTGAGCCTGCACCGGTGGCTGCAGAAGTGTTGGAGGTCACGGAAAGTCATGGACTCTGTGACTTCCCTGACCTCTGTGACAGCCACGCAGCCTTACTCACCGGACCACCTCTTGCTTTCTTCTGTGCTGTGATTGGCAGTGAGTTTCCTGTGGCCCTGAGTCCCCCAGGCCACCGCTTTAATTCCAGGCCTTCCCTGTCGTCTGACCCAACATCCTCTCCTTTGGCTGAGCAACTGGCCATGGCAGCATCCAGTGGCAAGGTGTTCCACAGGTCGATGGTCTCAACATTGGATTTGACTGGTGTCAGATTTGCCGCTTGTCAATCACCATCACCCCCGGCCCTTCCTGCTTCGGTCACGGATTTGATGGCGGGGGGGTGAGCTGGGAGTCCGGACTCCTGGGTTCTATTCCTGTTCCACTCATCCCATCTGACCTCCTGCATAGCCCAGGCCAGAGAACCAGGGATTCCTCCGTCCAGCCCATAGCTGATGGTTGAGCAAGAGCGGCGCTTGCAGCAAGAGAGACCTGCTCTCGATGGACAGCACCGATGATGGAGAATCTGCCCTGTCCCTGGGACAGTCGCTCCAAGGATCCGTTCCCCTCCCTGGGGAAAATCTGCCCCTTATTTCCAGTCTCGAGTCGTGTGGCCTCATCCCCCAGCTGTCAGCTCCTGCTCTGCCTGTCCCGGCTGGGCTAACCAGCCCTTGCTCCCCGAAATCTCCTCCCCAGGGAGACGCTGACCGACCGGGATCTAGTCCCCTCTGAGCCACCTCTGGGAGAAAATCCACAGATCGAGCTCCTTCCGCAGGTTTTCCAGCCCTCGGATCATCCCCGTCGCTCTTCTCTGACCCCCTCTGATGTCCTGTTTGACGTGCACCCCCCCAGAGCTGGGCGCAGTCTCCAGCCATGGCGTCCCCCACGCTGTATCCAGAGGGGACCCCACCTCCCGGCTCCCACTCGCCCTCTGAACCACAGCGTCGGCCAGGGAGCTCATGGGCCGACAGTGCCCCAGGACTCCTGGGTCCTTCTCCACCGGGGGATGGAGGTAATCAGCCTTCTTGGAGCCATGGGACATGGGTGGGGGGTTTCACTCCCACCCCGGCACCAGCCCTTTCTTTGCCTCCCTCTCCGAGAGAGAGAGAGAGACACTCCCGCACCTCACAACCCCCGACCCCAGGAGCCCTCCCCTCCACAAGTCCAATCCCCCCGGGGCTTCCAGTCAAGATGAAATCAGCGCAGCGACGCTCCCAATTATTCCTGGTTGTTTATATTTGCTGTTTGTGGGTAATAAACGTAATTGAATTGAGCGCCGCAACGGGAGGCAGAATGGCTCTGAGCTGGCGGGGAGGGTCGGGCTGGGAGCCAGGACTCCTGGGTTCTATCCCTGGCTCTGGGAGGAGAGTGGGGTCTAGTGGTTAAAGCAGGGGGGTGGGAGCCAGGTCTCCTGCATCCTATCCCCAGCTTTGGGAGAGGAGTGGGGCCTAGTGGGGGAAGCTAGGTGTCAGGACTCCTGGGTTCCCTTTGGGGCTCATTGTGTGACCTGCAGCAATTGCTTCCCTTCTCTGTGCCTCAGTTTCCTCAACTCTAAAAGGGGGGAGGTCCTGCCTGGTGACTGAGCCCCCCCCAGATGCCAGGAGGCTGAAGCCACCTGCTGAGACCCATTTCTCATCTGGGCCAGACAAATGGTCAGGGCTGAAACCTGGGGCTGGGAAGCTGAACACACCTCATGGCTATGATGGGAACAAAACCTTGTGAAACTGCTGCACAGAGCTGGGGCTAGAACCCAGGAGTCCTGGCCCCCGGCCCGCCTGCTTCCTCTAACCACTAGCCCCCACTCCCCTCCCATTTCCCAGTGCTGCTGTGTACCCTGTGGATGGGGGTCTGTTTTCCCAAGAGCGTTGGGTTCCTGTTGGGGGTCTCAGGGGCCCAGCTCCGCTGCCGGGCTTGGTGTAACAGACACACCGGGGAGAGCTCAGAGTTACTGGGGGGGGTTAAGCTGGAAAAGGAAGTGGCGGCGGTTCCAGGAATTCCTTCACCAAGGGACTTACCATGAACGTGTCACTGAAACAAGACTCCTCACTTCTCCTTAGCTCTAACCACTAGACTCCACCCCATCCCCAAAGCTGGGGAATGAACCCAGGTGTCCTGACTCCCAAGTAGAATTCTAGGAGGGAGGCTGGCTCATCTGATTAAAAGAGCTTTAAACTAGACATTGGGGGGAGACGGTTGGGAGAGGTCCAGGTACTCTCCACGCCAAATGTATACGTTGAGAGTGAGAACAACAGTATAACAACAGATATAGACAGAGGGGGAGCGTTAGGTGTAAGGAAGAGCGGGGGGGACGGATACTAGACCGACAGGTCATACTGGTAGTACTGTGTCCCTATCAAGTTGGGTGAAAAGGGTGAGAGGAGCCAAACAGCAAAAATTAGGATGTTTGTTCACCAATGCGAGAAGCTTAGGTAACAAAATGGAGGAACTGGAGCTCCTGGTCCGAGAATTGAAACCGGATATCGTAGGAATAACCGAAACATGGTGGAACGGTAGTCATGACTGGAGTACAGGTATGGAAGGGTATGTGCTGTTTAGGAAAGACCGATACAAAGGTAAAGGTGGGGGAGTAGCATTGTATGTCAATAATGAGGTGAAATGTAACGAAGTAACTAGCAATGCAATGGATAATACGGAGTCTGTTTGGGCAATGGTGACATTGGGGAAGAAAACTACTAGAGCGTCCCCTGGGATAGTGATTGGGGTGTGCTATAGACCGCCGGGATCTAGCCTGGATATGGATAGAGAGCTCTTTAATGTTTTTAAGGAGGTAAATACTAATAGGAACTGTATGATCATGGGAGATTTTAACTTCCCGGATATAGATTGGGAAACAAATGCTAGTAATAATAATAGGGCTCAGCTTTTCCTAGACGTGGTAGCTGATGAATTCCTTCATCAAGTAGTTGCTGAACCGACGAGGGGGGATGCCATTTTAGATCTGATTTTGGTAAGTAACGAGGACCTTGTTGAGGAAATGGTTGTAGGGGACAACCTTGGTTCGAGTGATCATGAGCTAATTCGTTTCAAAATAAATGGAAGGATAAACAAAATTGCATCTGAGACTAAGGTTTACGATTTCAAAAGGGCTAACTTTACTAAATTGAGGCGACTAGTTAGGGAAGTGGATTGGACTAACATATTTAGGGATCTAAAGGCGGATGACGCCTGGGGTTATTTCAGGTTGAAGTTGCAGGAGCTGTCAGAGGCATGTATCCCGAGAAAGGGAAAACGGTTCGTAGGTAGCAGTTTTAGACCGAGCTGGATGAGCAAGCGTCTCAGAGGGGTGATTAAGAAAAAACAGAAAGCGTACAAGGAGTGGAAAATGGGAGGGATCAGCAAAGAAACCTACCTTATTGAGGTCAGAGGGTGTAGGGAAGCAGTGAGAAAGGCAAAGAGCCGGGTGGAGATGGACCTAGCGAAGGGGATTAAAACCAATAGCAAAAGGTTTTTTAGCCATATAAATAGGAAGAAAACCAAGAAGGAAGAAGTGGGATCGCTTAAAACTTTAAACGGATTGGAGATTAGGGATAATCTTGGCATGGCACAATATCTGAATGAATATTTTGCCTCTGTCTTTAATGAGGCTAATGAAGGGCTAAGGAATAGTGATAGACAGACTGATGGGAATGAAGATATGGGGGTAGACATTACGGTATCTGAGGTGGAAGCCAAACTTGAACAGCTTAACGGAAGTAAATCGGGGGGCCCGGATAATCTTCATCCTAGAATATTAAGGGAATTGGCGAGTGAAATTGCAAGCCCGTTAGCGATGATTTTTAATAAATCTCTAAACTTGGGGGTTGTACCGTTTGACTGGAGATTAGCTAATATAGTTCCTATATTCAAGAAGGGGAAAAAAAGTGACCCGGGTAACTACAGGCCTGATAGTTTAACATCTGTAGTATGCAAAGTCATGGAAAAAATTTTAAAGGAGAGAGTGGTTACGGACCTTGAGACCGATGGAAACTGGGACAAATTACAGCATGGTTTTACGAAAGGTAGATCGTGCCAAACCAACCTGATCTCCTTCTTTGAGAAAGTAACAGATTTTTTAGACAAGGGAAATGCGGTGGATCTAATATATCTTGATTTCAGTAAGGCGTTTGATACGGTACCGCATGAGGAATTACTGGTTAAATTGGAAAAGATGGGGATCGAAATGAAAATCCAGAGGTGGATAAGGAGCTGGTTAAAGGGGAGACTGCAGAGGGTCGTATTGAAGGGGGAACTGTCGGGTTGGAGGGGGGTTGCCAGTGGAGTTCCTCAAGGTTCGGTTTTGGGTCCGATTTTATTCAATCTATTTGTCGCTGACCTCAGAACCAAAAGTAGGAGTGGGTTGATAAAGTTTGCGGATGACACAAAGTTGGGAGATATTGCCAATTCGCAAAAGGATCGGGATATCCTCCAGGGAGATTTGGAAGACCTTGTAAACTGGAGTATTAGTAACAGGATGAAATTCAATAGTGAGAAGTGTAAGGTTATGCATTTAGGGATGACTAACAAGAATTTTAGTTATAAGCTGGGGACGCACCAGTTGGAAGTAACGGAGGAGGAGAAGGACCTAGGAGTCCTGGTTGATCGTAGGATGACTATGAGTCGGCAATGTGATGTGGCCGTTAAAAAAGCTAATGCGGTCTTGGGATGCATTAGGCGAGGTATTTCTAGTAGAGATAAGGAGGTGCTAGTCCCGTTATATAAGGCGTTGGTGAGACCTCATTTGGAGTATTGTGTGCAGTTTTGGTCTCCCATGTTTAAGAAGGATGAATTCAAACTGGAACGGGTACAAAGAAAGGCCACTAGAATGATCCGAGGAATGGAAAGCCTGTCGTACGAAAGGAGACTTGAGGAGCTCGGTTTGTTTTCCTTAACCAAAAGAAGGAGAAGAGGAGATATGATTGCACTCTTTAAATATATCAGAGGGATAAATACCAGGGAAGGAGAGGAATTATTTCAGCTCAGTGCTAATGTGGACACGAGGACAAACGGATATAAATAGTCAGCCAGGAAATTTAGGCTTGAAATTAGATGAAGGTTTCTAACCATCAGAGGAGTGCAATTCTGGAACAGCCTACCGAGGGAAACAGTGGGGGCGAAGGACCTCCATGACTTTAAGATTAAGCTAGATAAGTTTATGGAGGGGATGGTATGATAGGATAACGGGTTTAGTCAATAGGTCAATAACATGCCACAATGGTAATTCGTACAAAGGGTGAATGATAGGATATTGTTAGCCTTTTTCCAGAGGGTCTGGCTGGAGAGTCTTGCCCGCATGCTCGGGGTTCAGCTGATCGCCATATTTGGGGTCGGGAAGGAATTTTCCTCCAGGGTAGATTGGCAGTGGCCCTGGAGGTTTTTCGCCTTCCTCCGAAGCATGGGGCAGGGGTCGCTTGCTGGTGGATTATCTGCTACTAGAAGTCTTTAAATCATGATTTGGAGCATTCAACAGCAGAGTCAAGGGAGAGAATTATTTCAGGAGTGGGTGGATCGGCTTATGTGGCCTGCATCTTGCAGGAGGTCAGACTAGATGATCATAATGGTCCCTTCTGATCTTGAATTCTATGATTCTATGAACCCTCGCCTGCGCTAACCCACTAGACCCCGCTCCCCTCCCACAGCCAGGATAGAACCCAGGAGTCCTGGCTCCCAGCCCCCCACCCCGCTATGGGTAACTGACTTCCCCTTACGGCTGGACAGCTGATTACCCTGCCTCCATCATTAGCCTTGTTGCCATAGTAACAAATGTTATTAACGGTCACAAAATCACCCAACTCCTTTATTAAATCCAGCCACAGAACTGGACTCCCTGACCCACTGCGGCTGCTGGGAGGGGCGTGGGGTCTAAGGGTTGGGGGGCTGGGAGCCAGGACTCCTGGGTTCTCTCCCTGGCTCTGGGACAGGAATGGGGGCTAGTGGTTAGAGAGGAGGTGGGTGGGAGCTAGGCCTTGCGGATTCTATCCCAGCCCCAGGAGGGGAGAGGAAAGGGGTGGGGGTCTAGGAGCCAGGACTCCTGGGTTCTACTGCTGTCTCTTCTACAGACTGTGTGTGTGACCTTGGCAGATCACAGCATCACTCTGCGTCTGACGAAGTGGGGATTCACCTGCGAAAGCTCAGGCTCCAAAACGTCTGTTAGTCTTTAAGGTGCCACAGGACTCGTTGTTGCTTTTTACAGATCCAGACTAACACGGCCACTCCTCTGATACGCAGCATCACTCTGTGCCTCAGTTTCCCCACCCATAAAGCAGGGAGCAGACTCCTGCCTGTTCTATTGGGGGGGCTGGTTCTCGCTGTGTCTGAGCAGCGCCCTGCAGAGGGGCCCCGATCTCAGCTGGGACAGGGTCTGTCTCTGGCCCAGTGGGAGCACAGGGCCCAATCCTGTTGGCAGGGCTACCGTAATACCCCTACTAAACAGGACAGCTAAAATCTTCCAGCCTGCATCCTCCTGGGAAATATTCGTCCCTCAACAGGGTGTGGAGGTTGCCCCTCTTGAGGATCCCCCGCCCACCCCCCTGGCGCCTCGTGAGTGGGCTTAAGAGGCACAATTAACCCCCTGGTAATTAGCATCCCCCCCTCCCCCCATGTAGGCAGAGATAGAGCAGAACAGTCAATATGCTCCCCTGACAGTCAGCCCCTGGGGGCGGGGTGTTTCTCCCCTGGCAGTCAGGCCTGGCCCCCATGCCCCGGGGGGGGGATGTACTGCAGTGGGGGGGGCTGCTCCTTGAGGGACCGGACTGGGGGGGCTGGAGGGGACAATGAGGGTCTCCCCCGGCCCCTGTGACGCTGGGGGGGAGGGGCTGCGGGGGGGATCCCAGGTGCGGGGAGCTCCCCCCTGGCCCCGCCCCCCAGCAGTGCTGCAGTAACAAAGGACGCCTCATAAATCAGCGCCCCCTCCCACACCTGGCTGCTCCCCTCTCCCATTGGTCCACTCCCCGGGCCTCATTTGCGTTCCCGGCCCCGCTCCTCCCGCCCCTGATTCGTCGCTCCCCCTCGATCGCTGTTAACATTCAATCCCCCCCCCCCAGCCCACGTCACCCCCCCCCACTGCCCCCTCCCCCGCGCAGCCCCGATCTCCCGTCCCGCCCCGCCGCATCCCCGGGGCCGGAGCCGGGGCCGGAGCCGGAGCCGCCGACGCGATGAGCGGGGCCGCCTGGCCGGGCTGGCTGCTCTGCAGGCTGGGGCTGGTCCTGCTCTGCCGAGGTACCGCAGTGCCTGGCCCGGGGGGGGGTTTGGGGGGGGGAGGGTGTGTGGCCCCCTGCCGCCCCCTGCCGGAGGGGCTGAGCCCTGCGGGGTGGGGGTGGGGGGTTCACACACCTCGGGGTGTGCCCCTGGGTGCACAATTTGCTCTGGGTGTGAAACACGAGGATGCACCATTTGATCTGCGTGTGTGTGAGAGAGGCACTAGGATGCACAATTTGGCGTGCGCCTCTGGGGTGCACAATTTGCTCTCTGTGTGTCCCAGACACGGGGCCCCACAATATTCTCTCTTAGCCTCCATTTATCCAGGGGGGTGCACAGTCTGATCTGGGTTTGCAAATGGGATACACAATCTCGTGTGCGTGTGTGTGTGTGTGTGTGTGTGTGTGTGCGTGTGTCCCTGCTGCCTCCTGCTGGAGAGAATGAGCCCTGCTCAGTGTGTGTGTGTGCACCTCTGGAATGCACAATTTTTATTTCTGGGTGGGAGTGTGTGTACCTTTGGGATGCACAATTTGATCGTGTTTCATCGGAATACACAATTTAACACTGAGACACAAATTTGATCTCTCTGTCTTTTGCCACTGGAATAATGATATTTTATGTCCATGTCCATTTATATCTCCAGTAGACAGAATTTGTGTGTGTGTGTGTGTGTCTCGCCCCCTCCTGGGGGGGATGTGCCCTGATTTGGGGTGCCGGGGATACACACACCGTGCGCCAGGAAAAGGAACGTTGGTCTCTGACAGCCACTCAGATCCAGCCTCAGTTTTTATTCTGCTTCGATCGTTAAGTCAGGAGGGGTTTAAGCCAAGGGATCCCTAGCCCCAGACCCTCTCCCTTGGTCCCTAAATACAGTCCCAGCCACGTCAGGGCCTGATTTCCCAGCCGCCCGCAGAGCTGCGGGAATCTCCCCTCGGGGAGCGCTTGGCTCGAATGGATTCTGGCTGCTGGCTCCTCATTTGGTATCAAACATGGATCTCCGCTGCGCCGGCTTCCACTTGCCGGACAGGCCAGAGAGGAAAGGAGTGAGATCAGGGCCCCGTCGCGCCGGGCGCTGCCCAGACGCCGGCCGAGATCAGGGCCCCGTCGCGCCGGGCGCTGCCCAGACGCCGGCCGAGATCGGGGCCCCGTCGCGCCGGGCGCTGCCCAGACGCCGGCCGAGATCGGGGCCCCGCCGGCCGAGATCGGGGCCCCGTCGCGCCGGGCGCTGCCCAGACGCCGGCCGAGATCAGGGCCCCGTCGCGCCGGGCGCTGCCCAGACGCCGGCCGAGATCAGGGCCCCGTCGCGCCGGGCGCTGCCCAGACCCCGGCCGAGATCGGGGCCCCGTCGCGCCGGGCGCTGCCCAGACCCCGGCCGAGATCGGGGCCCCGTCGCGCCGGGCGCTGCCCAGACCCCGGCCGAGATCGGGGCCCCGTCGCGCCGGGCGCTGCCCAGATCCCGGGTGAGATCGGGGCCCCGTCGCGCCGGGAGCTGCACAGCCACAGAGAAACAGACCCGGCCTCAGAGAACTTACCAGCTGAACAGAAAAAGAACAGGGATGGAAACTGAGGCACGGGCCTTGCTCCTGGTCACCCAGCACAGCTGGTGTGGAGGGGGCGGGGGTAGCGATAGACAGAGGGGTCTGGAGACAGACGGGCTGTTTGCAGTGAGGTTGGAGCCGCACTGGGGAGGGACAGGCTGTCGAGCTCCACAGGGAACTTCTTTGAGTCACTGAGCTCCACTCTGTCCCCAGCAGACGTTGGTCCAATAAGAGCTGTTCCCGCCCCCCGCGCATCTCAAATTCTGGGACCGCCACGGCTGCAACAACGCTGCAAATATCTGTCCCCCGACACCACCCCCGTGTCTATCCCTCCATCCCTAACACTGCCCCCATCTATCCCTCCATCCCCGACACTACCCCCGTGTCTATCCCTCCATCCCCGACACCACCCCTGTATCTATCCGTCCATCCATCCCTCCATCCCCAAAACTACCTCCCATCTATCCATCCATCCCCCACATGACCCCCGTATCTATCCGTCCATCCCCAACACTACCCCCGTGTCTATCCCTCCATCCATCCCTCCATCCCCAACACTACCTCCCATTTATCCATCCATCCCCGACACTACCCTCCATCCCCGACACTACCCCCGTGTCTATCCCTCCATCCCTAACACTGCCCCCATCTATCCCTCCATCCCCGACACTACCTTCGTATCTATCCGTCCATCCCTCCATCGCCGACACTGCCCCCATATCTATCCGTCCATCCCTCCATCCATCCCCGACACTACCCTCCATCTATCCGTCCATCCCCGACACTACCCCCGCGTCTATCCCTCCATCCCTGACACTACCTTCGTATCTATCCGTCCATCCCTCCATCCCCAACACTGCCCCCATCTATCCATCCATCCCCGACACTACCCCTGTATTTATCCGTCCATCCCTCCGTCCATCCCCAGACACTACCCCTCATCTATCCATCCATCCCCGACACTACCCCCGTATTTATCCGTCCATCCATCCATCCCCAGACACTACCCCTCATCTATCCATCCATCCCCGACACTACTCCCGTATCTATCCATCCATCCCGCCATCCGTCCCCAGACACTACCCCCGTATCTATCCCTCCATCCCTCCATCTGTTCCCAACACTACCCCTCATCTAGCCATCCATCCCCAAATACTACCCCCATCTATCCGTCCATCCCTCCGTCCATCCCCAGACACTACCCTCATGTCTATCCATCCATCCCTTTGTCCATCCCCGACACTACCCCATCTATCCATCCATCCAGCCAGCCATCCTCACACACACCCCAGCTACCTATCCCCGATAGTATCCCCCATCTATCCGTCCATCCCCAGACTTTACCCCCCTATCTATCCGTCCATCCATCTATACATGCTGGGGGGAGGATGTAAGGAGAGTCAGGATGAGCTCTACCCTGACATCTGGTGGTGAATTATGGCAAGTGTGGAAAAGAATTTCAGGGGCTGATCTTGTTTGCATAGGCACACCCCCTCCCCCACACCCTCGCCTAGCATGAGCCCACGGCAGCCCAAAATGGTCACTTTGACAGCTGTGGGATCCCCAATTTCTCTGTTATTGGGGCAGGAGGAATAAAGTGTTTTTACCCTGATTATGTGAATGAGGGGCTATGAAACTGTTTTATGACACAGGGTCTCACCATCAGCTAAGTAGCACTCGCCAGACAAGGGACATGGGTTCCAAAACCCAATGAACTGAGAGAGGTGGGGAACAGGTATTTGTAGCTGGGCCTGGGCCTGGGCCTCTGCCTCTTGTGTGAGCCTGAAACACTAATTGCACTTTTTCTTCTCTCTACTGTTGCATAACAGAGCTAATTTTGTTTTAATTAAGAATCTAGCTACAGGTGATGGAGCTGAATTCACTTTGGGCTAATGGTGCACCAGCACTGGGGCTCCTCTACTATGAGCTGAAAACACTGAAGAGCTAAAGTTACTAAGGGCTGAGATCCCTGAGTGCTGTGCTAACTAGTGGGGGAGACTGAAGCGATATTGTGGAGTGGAACAGTTTGTGGAGATGGCTGAAGCGGATCACGGGATGGCTGGTGGAGCAGAGCAACTGGCAGAGCGGAGCTGAGCAGTTTGTGGGGACGGCTGGAGGAGCAGAGTGGAGTGGCTGATAAAGCAGAGCAGTTTGTGGTGAAGGTGGAAGTAGAACCCCACGGAGAGGCAGGGCAGTCGGCCCTGGACCACGTAAGGTGCCCCTTAATACCCTGGCCCCCCCTTTCCACCCAGGCTGGGGTTGGGGGGAACCCTGCAGATAGACTCTTGAACTCTGGGGCTGCACTGACCCGGAACAGAGACTTTTGGGTTGTGGGACTTTTTGGGACTGTGGGTGATTCTTGGGTTGCTGGACTCAAGAGACATTTGGGGTGTTGGACTTTGGAGTCTTGGGGTAAGTTTTGGGTTGCTGGACTCAAGAACCCAAGGGAAAGGACACGGACCAATTTGCTGGGGTGGGTCTTTGCTCATGGTTTGGTCTATGAACCCTAGTTGAGGTGTTTTCCCAATTTAATGCTGATGTCGTTTATCTCATGTTATTAAACATTTTCTGCTACACCGAGACTCTGTGCTTGCGAGAGGGGGAGTATTGCCTCTTTCAGGCACCCGGGTGTGTGTGTAAGATTTTCCCAGGTCACTGGGTGGGGGCTCGAGCTGGTTTTGCGTTATGTTGTAGGGAGGGGACCTCTATGTACTGAACCCGGCCCTTGCTGCCATCAATTCGGCCTGGCAGAATGGTTACATACATCTATCCTCATACACCCCTCTATCTATTCATCCCTATACACGCCCTCTTTATCTGTCTATCCCCAGACACCCCCTCTATCTATCTATCTATCTAGGACACCAGTGACATTGCTTCTACCATCTCCTTGCCTTCACCCACTAAATGACCCTGCAAATCCCCGCTTTCACCTCCCAGCCTTTAATGCACCCACACCCCGTCACCTCCCTCTGATTCGTGCCTCATTTGAATGCCATTTGCATAATCAGCGCTGCGGCGATTAGAGAGGAGATTACCAGGCAATTTCCAAAGGAAAATAAAATCTAAATAAAATCATTCGCACCACAGTGGGGTTAGTATTAATTGGCTGAGAGCAGCGGGGTCTAGTGGGTTAGAGCAGGGTGGGGGGCTGGGAGCCAGGACTCCTGGTTTCTCTCCCCAGCTCTGGGAGGGAAGTGGGGTCTGGTGAGTGGAAAGATGCCAAAGCTGGGGCAGGGGGGTTATGGGGCTTGTTCAACCCTCGGCCTGTCCCCTGAGATGGGGCAATGGGGGTTCATCCAGGCCCCCCATCCCCAGATCAAGCCACCCAGTTGTACTGGGAGCGAAGGACCTTCCCAGGGACCTCAAATTGACCACTCCTCTGACCTGTCCCCACAGGACCTTTTACCCCTGCTTCGCTTGCCCCGTGTGACCTTTGACCCCAGGCTTTGGCTCTCCTTGTGTGACCTTTGATCTCTAATCCCAAGGTTTAGGCTGTTCCTGTATGACCTTTGATCTTTGACCCACATGCTTGATCTCCCCCTATAGGACCCTTTTCCCCTGTGCTTGGCCTACATCTCCATGAACGTCACCCTTTGACCCCTGGCTCTAGTGCTCTTGGTCACATGGCCTAGGCCAGTGATACCCGGCCTAGGGATGACCCTTGACCTATGACCCAAGACATTGACCTGGATGACACCACTCCTGTCATGTGACCCTTTGATGCGATTGTATGACCTTTGCCACATGACCCAAGGCGAATGGGCCTTGACACATGACCGCATGACCTTGGCCGGGTGCTGGGACGGTGGGATTGTGTGTGTGTGTGTGTGTGTGCGCACCACCACAGGTCACACCGAAAGTCAGAAGTGACCCTTGACCCTTTTGACTTTCAGTGTGGCTTGTGGTGGTGGGCACACACCCGCACACAGGCAACTCGGACACCAGAAGCCAGGGTGACCTCACACAAATGTTTGTTTGTTCATTCATTCATTCTCTCTCTCACTCACACTCTCTCTCTCTCTCTCTCTCACACACACACACCCTTTCCGAGCCAGTGGCTCCAGGTACCTGGGAAAAGCCAATTAATTAGTTGACAAACAACTTCCTAATCTTATTAAAAACCGTTTCCCAGGCTTCTAATGAAAAGCGTTTGGAGGGAGGAAAACGCGGCTCCGGAGCTAGTTCTGTCCATGGGCCAGAGGGGAACTAATCGAAACAGCTTAAAAGTATTTACACCGGGATGGGTCAGGTGGTGCTGAGACACAACACAGCGCCCCCTAGTGGTGCCCTGGGGCATCGGGACCAGCCCTGCCTGCCAGGGGAGAGCCCCCACCCTGCCCCCTGCAGCACAGCGTCCCCTAGTGCTGCCCTGGGGCATTGGGACCAGCCCTGACTGCCAGGGGAGACCCCCACCCCACCCCCTGCAGCACAGCGCCCCCTAGTGCCACCCTGGGGCATTGGGACCAGCCCTGACTGCCAGGGGAGATCCCCACCCCGCCCCCTGCAGCACAGCGCCCCCTAGTGCCACTCTGGGGCATCAGGACCAGCCCTGACTGCCAGGGGAGAGCCCCCATACTGCCCCCTGCAGCACAAAGCCCCCTAGTGCCACCCAGGGGCATTGGGGACCACCCTGACTCTGAGAGCCCAGCACCCCCTAGTGGCCCACATTAACATTTCCCCCCAGTGGGGTCCCATCCAAATCCCAGCCGTGACCGTCCCTGCTTAGTGCAGAGTTTGCAGCCTGAGCACCAGCAAAACGTCCCGGGGGAAAGGTCCTGGCAGGGCTCTCTGACCACCCCCTTTCCCTCCTGTGCCCGACCCCCCAGCTCTTCCCGCCTGCACTGGAAGTTCCCCAGACGGGGCGGCTTGCTAGACTCCTGGCTGAGCCCCCTTCCCCTGGGTGGTGGGATTTGGGCTTCAGCCCCGGGCCCCGACCAGTCGAACGCCAACCCTGGTGACCCCATTAAAACAAGATTGCGACCGATTCTGGGGTCCCGCCCCACGGCTTGAGAACCGCTGACCCAGATCAGGAGACGGTGTGAACCCAGGACCCGCCTCCTAACTCCACGTGCCAGAGGAGAGCTGCAAAGCGGGGGAGCCGGGCTGAGGGGCGTCACAAACCCTCGTGCGTCAGATCGTCCGGCAGCCAGAGGACGTCCAAGTTTCATTCCTTAGCAGCGTTCACAAGGGCCAGGAGTCCAGGCCTCTGTTCACTACAGCGCTGACTCCGAGGGACGATGGCGGAATGATGCCAGCTGGGGGTCCGGCCCCATTGACTCCAATGGAACTCATGCCAATCAGCACCCGCCGGGGAGGGATCCCAGCTGGCTGGGAGGTGGGCTGTGTGGGGAGGGCAAGCTGGGGGATGTGGGGGGGATTGGGGAGAGGTCCCCACCCAGGGCCAGCCAGTGTCCTGCCCTGAGGCTGGATCAGAGCTGGTGCCCCTAGAGGGGAAGGGCCCCATGTCCCATTCCCACCCCCCGGAGCCAGCCAGTCCCGTGCCCTGGGGCTGGAGCAGAACCAGCGCCCCCTAGAGGGGAACAGCCCCATTCCTTATTCCCCCTGAGCCGCTGGGTGCAGGTTAATGCCGCCCCTAGAGGCGACCTGCCATCTGCCTCCCCATGAGCGGAATTACCAGCTTGCAGATGGGGGGAGTATTTTGATTCAAAGAAACGGGGCAGAGGGCTGGCTCGGCTCCCCCAGAGCAGGGCGACAGGCGGGCATGGGGGGCGGGGGGAATGGTAGTAAATGAAGTTAAATACCCTGGTGTCACCGGGAAATGAAGAACTTATAAATCACCCGGACAGGAGCTGGTTAGGGACAATTTTCTTGCTGTCAGGTCCCTGGGTGCATGATGTATTGGACAATATTTCCCCTGCCGCGTGGGGAGGAGGCGACCCGGAGATGTTGCCATAACAACATAATTTTTGTAAGTTTTATCTATATTCTCCCCCTCTCTCTCCCCCCGATAATACATATATATTTGGGGTGACATTTCAGAGCAAGGAATCCGATTGCGGCTCATTTCCTTAGTACAGAAGAAATCTGACAAGCAGGTCAAGGAGAGAGACTCGGCGGGTTGCGGGGGGGGAGTTTGATACAGACAGAGAGAGAGAGAGTGTGAGTGTGTGTGTTTGTGTGTGTGTGTGTCCCTGCTGCCCCCTGCTGGAGGGGATGAGCCGTGCAGGGCAGCAGGGACGGACACACACACACACACACACACACACACACACACACAAAATATCCTGGGTAGCCCAGGAAGATGCCAGGGGGTCTCAGGGCACGGCAGAGAGACCGAACGACAAAGGGAGCAAGGGAGAGAAACCGCATAAGTGAGCTGGAAGGAACTGATGAATGAATGAAAAAGTGACTGGAAGAGAGAACGAAAGGATGAAAAAGTGAGGGACAGAGTCTCCTCCCTCCCCTCAGTGTATATGAGCAAAGGGGCTTTTTCTCTCCATCCTTCCATTGTCTCAGTCTGTTCTTTTGGGCTGGATGGGGTGGGGTGGGGTGGGGTGGGGTGGGGTCGGGCGGGGCAGGGAGGAGGGTCCAGTGACTAGAGCAGGGGGCTGGGAGCCAGGACTCCTGGGTTCTCTCCCCAGCTCTGGGACAGGAAGGGGGGTTGAGTGGTGAAAGAAGGAGATCCTGGGAGGCAGGATTCTTGCGTCCTGCCCCGACTCAGTCTCCCCATTTATAGCTAGCGACATTCTCCCCTCGAGGCAGCAGTTTAGGACTGTTGTGCGCAGTGCTGGGAAGGGGCCGGAGGGAGATCAAAGGTTTATTGTCGTTGTTTTACGAGCAGTCGCGGCGCTGAATATTAGCCACAATAATTTGTTTTTAATAGACAGAACTATTCGATGGGAAACTGTCCACGAGAGAGTAGGGAGAGAGACACAAAACAACGGGACAGGTCGTGAATAACGGGAACTGGGATCAATGGGTCTATCTATCCCCAGACACCCCCTCTATCTATCTATCCCCATCCACCCCCTCTATCTATCTATCTATCCCCACACCCGCCCTCTATCTATCTATCCCCATCCACCCCCTCTATCTATCTATCCCCACACCCGCCCTCTATCTATCTATCCCCATCCACCCCCTCTATCTATCTATCTATCTATCTATCTATCCCCATCCACCCCCTCTATCTATCTATCTATCTATCTATCTATCTCCAGACACCCCCTCTATCTATCTATCTATCTATCTATCGAGTTTGTGGCAGGGCTGAGCTCCGGCACCTCTGGACTTGCCGCGTCAGTTATGAAGCCTGCATCTGTCTGTCTATTCCTATACGTCCCCCCACCATCTCATTTCGTTATGTGCAGGAGCCTCAATACTCTGAGATCTGCCTGACAGCCGGGGGAGCCATCCCTGTCCGGGCCGGCTCCAGCGTTTTTGCCGCCCCCAAGCAGCCAAAAAAAAAAAAAAGCCACGATCAGCAGCAGCTCTACCGCCGCCGCTTCGATCTTCGGCGGCAATTCGGTGGCAGGTCCTTGCCCGCGAGGGACCGAGGGACCCGCCGCTGAATTGCTGCCGAAGAGCCGGACATGCCGCCTCTCTCTGTTGGCCGCTCCAAGCACCTGTTTGCTGCGCTGGTGCCTGGAGCTGGCCCTGATCCCTGTGCAGTGTTGCTGTGTGGCTGCTCCCCAGCTGCTCCACCCCAGAGGTGGCTGCATCTCAGTGCCAGAGGAGCTACCCGCTGTGGCATGGTCGGGGGGGCTGTTCCCCGGCGCCCCTGCCCCATCTCTGCTCTGGGTAACCCCCACATGAGCTTTTGATGGAAAGGAGACTGTCTGCCAGGCCCCCGTACTCGTTAGACCCCGACAAGGAGAATCTGGCCAGGCTGGGGTGATCGATGCGAGAACCCGTTTGCTAAATGTCTGTTAATTAGAATTTAGCCTGTCAATAAAATTACAGCTTTGAATAAACACCCAGCCCAGATCTACGACTTCCCCACAGCCTGCAGGACAGTTATTACAAGCTCGATACGGATTAATAATTAAGTATTTAAATTATTTTTCTTCCGAGGTTTAAGCAAAGTTCCCAGCAGGTGGCTGGCAGGCTGGAGTAGATATGTGCTCCGATCCGAGACAGACTCTTCGGGGAGAATTATCCCCACTGTGGGGAGGGGAGGGGAGTCTAGTGGTTAGAGCAGGGGGGTGCTGCCGGCCAGGACTCTTGGGTTCTATTACTGGCTCTGGGAGGGGAGTGGGGTCTAGTGATGGAGGAGGGGTTGGGAGCCAGGACTCCTGGGTTCTATCCTAAGTTCCCTGTAAGCTGTGTGGCCATGCAGCAGGTTATCAAGGGCCGTGCAGTTGGGGAGAGGTGTCTCTCCCCCGGCCCAGCCCTGCTAGGGCTGCAGCAGCCAGGGAGAGGCATCTCTCACCTGGCCCCGAGCTGCTGCGGGGAGAGAGGGCTGGGAGGAGAACTCTCTCCCAGCTGCAGCCCTGGGGCAACCTGCACCCCAGAGCCCACACAACAGCCCTGAGCCCCCTCCCACACTCCAGACCCCTTGGCCCCACCCCCACCACACATCACCTCCATGTTGGCTCACATAACAAAATTCATTCCACACATGGATGTAAAAAATTAGAGAGAAAAATTCTATCCCCGGCTCAGGGAGGGGAGTGGGGTCTGGTGGTTAGACTGGGGAATCTGGGGGCTAGGACACCTGGGTTCTATCCCTGGCTCCAGGAGGGGCATGGGGCCTAGTGGTTAGAGTGGGGGGACTGGTGGCCATGACTCCTGGGTTCTATCCCTGGCTCCAGGAGGGGCATGGTGCCTAGTGGTTAGAGTGGGGGGACTGGTGGCCATGACTCCTGGGTTCTATCCCTGTCTCCAGGAGGGGTGTGGGGCCTAGTGGTCAAAGTATGGGGCTGGGGGCCAGGACTCCTGGGTTCCATCCCCGGCTGAGGGAGGGCAGTGGGGCCTACTGGTTAGAGTGAGGGGGCTGCGGGCCAGGACTCCTGAGTTCTATCCCTGTCTCAGGGAGGGGAGTGGGGCCTAGCGGTTGGGCCTGGGGGCCAGGACTCCTGGGTTCCATCCCTGGCTCCAGGAGCGGTGTGGGGCCTAGCAGTTAGAGTGTGTGAGGGGGGAATATCTCTTATTTCTGCATTGTCCCCTCCCGGCTTGCTAACTGCACCTGAAACACGTCCAGGATGATGCATGTCGGGGCTGTCGCCTCATCTGTCTCTCTCCCTGCGGACGCTGCAGCCTCATTGATTTTTGCTTTCACCTCCCACCTTCCCTCGCCGCGCTGGCAGGCGGAATCCTTCACCGGGCCCATCAGCTCCAGAAGCTGCTCCCGCAACCCCCAGCCCAGCGGGGATCTAGCTGCACGAGTGTTCTGAGCATTACGGTAGCGCCCAGGAGCCCAGCTGAGACCTGTACCCTGTTGTGCATCAGGGCCAGACCTCACTGCCAGGGGAGAGCCCCCACCCTGCCCTGCCCCGCCCCGCCCTGCCCCACCCCCTGCAGCACAGCGCCCCCTACTGCCGCCTGGGGCATCAGGGTAGCCCTGCCTGCCAGGGGAGACCCCCACTCTGCTCCCTTCTAACCACTAGACCCCACTCCCCTTCCAGAGCCAGGGAGAGAACCCAGGAGTCCTGGCTTCCAGTCCCCTCTGTTCAGTGCAACCCCCCCAAACGGACCCAGGAAAGGGGACGCTCCCCCTGCTGCGGTCCCAGCGCAGGGTGTAGAGGTCGGGGCCTGGGATCACGCTGCTTTGACTGACCCCGGCTCTCAGCCGCCCCGATCAATAGGCTCAGAGAAGCCCATAAACCACCAGGGAATGGAGCAGGCTGTAAATTGTCCCATTGATTTCCTATTGCAATTGGCCACAAGGCAGCGAGACTGAGAGGGAACTGTGGAGATTCCTGCTTGTGGTTAGAGCAGGGGGGAGGGCTGGGAGCCAGGACTCCTGGGTTCTATCCCTGGCTCTGGGTAGGAAGTGGTGTCTAGTGGCCAGAGCAGGCAGGGGCTGGGATTATGGATAACAGCTGCAGTGCAGTGCTAGGTACACCCAGCCTGTGTGCCGGGCATGAGAGTGTGAGGACAGGAAACTCTATCCACCCCTGTACATCCATCACCCCCCTCCATCCATCCCTGTACACCCCCCTCCATCCATCCCCATACACCTCCTCAGTCTACCCCATACACCTCCCTCTACCCATCCCTGTACACCCCTGTACAGCCCCTGTACAGCCTCCACTATCCATCCCCAAATATACCCCTCCATCCATCCCCATACACCCCCACATATATCTGTCCCTGTACATCCATCCCTATACACCCTCCTCCATCCACCCCAGTACACCCCACTGCATCCGTCCCCATACACCTCCTCAGTCTACCCCATACACCTCCCTCTACCCACCCCTGTACATCCACCCGTACACCCTCCACTATCCATCCCTATACACCCCCCTCCATCCACCCCTATAGACTCCCGTCCATCCATCCCCGTACACCCCCCCATATATATATCCATCCCCATACACTCCCCCCATATATCCGTCCCTGTCTCCCACCTCCACCTGTCTCTCCCCAGACACACCGCTCTATCTATGATTTTCTATTTTCCTATTGATTTATGGCGGCTCTTTTTTCATTTTTCTCCATTTGTCTCTTTCATCTCATCAAGCCCCTTAATCCCGTTAATCAAATTGATTTATCCAGAAGGAAACCAGCTAATTTCCACTACCCCTCTGATCCAAACTACCATTTCACCTCGGCAGAGACCCAGCTGCAGCCTTTTCAATTATCCCATCTAATCTGTTCAGTGAATCCGCCGAGCCATTGGATCAAAATCATGAAAACATCCAATCTGATTCTGTGTAAGGTATTTAATATAATCCTGATAATCTATTCAAGAATCCGTTACATCTTTGTAATCGAATGCGATTTCATTAATCTGTTTAATCTAATCCATTAATCTGTCTATTTTACATTTTCTACTCACTGTCTGCTGCTGTGTCTAAAATGTGCATCACAGAACTGGGAATCAGGACTCCTGGGTTCTCTTCTTGCTGCTGGGACAAAGTCCTGATGACCACCAGACCTCACTCACCTCTCAACGCTGGGGACAGAACTCAGCAGTCCTGGCTCCCAGCACCCACTGCTCTAACCACTAGACCCCACTTTCCTCCCAGAGCTGAGGATAAAACCCAGGAGTCCTGGCTCCCAGCCTCCCCACTCTAACCACTAGACCCCACTCCCCTCCCCGAGCACAGTCTAATTTGTCCCATTAAAAGAATTAGTGTTTCTCTCTTATTTTCATGAATTGGTGCAATCCAACAAGTGTGTGTGTGTGTGTGTGTGTGTGTGTTGTTCTGGATTCTTTTGTGCCTTGAACAGATGTAAAATTTGTGAATTGTAGATTTTAAAGCCATAAAAGGCATTTATAGGCATCTCAGGTGACCTCCTGTATAACACTGACCAGAGACCCACACCCAATAATTCCTACATCAAGCCCAGACCTTCTGTTTGATCTAGAGCACAATTTATGAGCCACATCAGAAATTGCGCTGAGAATAAAGAGCCTGATGTCTAGCCAGAATGAAACCGGGAACCCGAAGGATTCAGAATCACTCTGGCTTGTGTTAACATGGAATCTAGAAGAAGTAGCACTTTCAAAGAAAAATCCAATGTTCTAGACCATCTGGAAACTAGAATCTATGTCATTCAGAAGGGACTAGGCTTAATCTAGAACAGGGGTCGGCAACCTTTCAGAAGTGCTGTGCCGAGTCTTCATTCATTCACTCTAATTTACGGTTTCGCATGCCAGTCATACATTTTAATGGTTTTAGAAGGTCTCTTGCTCTAAGTCTGTAATATAGAACTAAACTATTGTTGTATTTAAAGTAAATAAGGTTTTTAAAATGTTTAAGAAGCTTCATTTAAAATTAAATTAAAATGCAGAGCCCCCTGGACCTGTGACCAGGACCCGGGCAGAGTGAGTGCCGCTGAAAATCAGCTCGTATGCCGCCTTCGGCACACGTGCCATAGGTTGCCTACCCCGATCTAGAATATAGATGTCTCGCTGCTCTAAAAGAAAGATTTTATATTCTAGCTCCTCTGAAATCTTGGAACCATGTCATTCAGAAGGGGATTAGAACCACTAACAGCTTGGACTGATTTAGAACCTATGAACTACCCAGCTCCAAGAGAAAAATCCTGCATTCTGGATCAAATGAACACTAAAGACTACATTGTTTTGCAGAACAACAAAATCCCTTGTGTCTTGCATTATTCTAGCTGTCAGCCATCTTTGAAAACAAACTGCAGACGTTTCTAAATTCTAGATGCTTTCAGTGGATATTTGCAAAATTTCTGGACGCTATTTGATTACTGAAGACCACAAACAATCCAGAACGTAAGTTGTTTGGGCACTAGTTATTCCTCGTCCAGATTAGTTTTTATCTCTGTACTTAGGTCTGGAGTTTGTCAGGACTTTTTGGCTACTGTCTCTCCTCAAATCTGGGTCATCTAGAATGCCTAGAATTCTCACGAGGGGACCAGTCACCGCTGTTGTTCAAAGTGGTCCTATACTAGTTTGAAAGAGAGAGAGAGACTCTGTCTAAAACTGGGGGAGTTCATTGTGATGGAGAAGCTTCTAGATTCTAGATTAGGGTGACCAGAGAGCAAATGTGAAAAATCGGGATGCGGGTGGGGGGTAATAGGAGTCTATATAAGAAAAAGACCCCAAAATCAAGACTGTCCGTATAAAATCAGGACATCTGGTCACCCTAATTCTAGAAGAAGAGGTAGTTTTTGTAAAATAAGCTCTTGACTCTGGCTCCAAAATTGTCAAGGGGTCTAGACCCCACAGCCAGCTACAAACTGGCAGGCAGAAATCTAGAACCCATGGGATGTTGCTGGGTTTTAAAGCACTCAGAGACCTGGCACCTATGAAATTCTAGAATCAATAAGGAATCTGGAACCTACAAGTTCACATCATGATGTTAAAAAGGAGAGAGATCTAGAACCCATGAAACCCGCTAGGAGTCTAGCACACATAGGGTCTGAGATGCATGGCTAGAAAGGGTTAAACATCCTGCAAAATAAATAAGGCACAGAAGACGTGGGGAGATAATGCATGAGTAGAGTGGACAATATAATCAGCAGTCCCTGTCTGTGCTGTATTCTGATCACTCAGAGCTCAAAAGAACATCCTAGCATGTAAATGAATTGTAAACATGGGACATCTCAGTATTCCTCTCTCTTTGAACTGCACTGTGAACGGTGGAGAAACAAGCAAACGGCCTTATGTTCATTTGTATAGGTAAGTACCGGTGATGGACCTCCTTCAAAGTCATCCTAATGACCTTTTGTTCCCTGAGCGACTCCAACTTGTCAAAAGACATGAAATTGTATGAAAGAGTCTTGGGTCCTGATTCTGTCATCTCAGATCTGTCCGATCCTTTGGGGTTGGTCGAGCCTTTTCTTTTATATGATGAAATGAGATTCCCAAAAATGTTCATCATATTTGACGTGGGTACCTGGATGGAGGCCTGAGGCCGGATCACTTGAAGGGAACTGTGTTGTTTGGACGTAGGAGTAACCAGTGAGGTAATAAAGAAGATGTTTTATGCTGGCTGGTCAATCTAAGTACTGGAACATCCACCAGCTTTATGGGGATTGTCTGCTCCATTCTTTGCAGTTCATCCTAATTGAGTGACCTCGGTTGGCCCCCACTAGGACCCTGGTCACGGTGGCGTAGTCGGCAGGATGCACATTACCACAGGTTAATTGGGTTTGGGATCAGAACCAGATGCTTGTCAACATTTAATTTTGATATTGGAGAGTTTAAGGGTTAAAAATCAGTTACAGGGAGTGACCCCTGATCGAGATCCTGACAGAAAAGCTTGGAAGAATTGTGCTGAGGAGAGGGTCGTATTTTAAGCAAAAAGCCCCAGAGCAGGAAGTGAAAAATCTGTTAATTGCCAGGCATAAGGAAGCAGAGCCAGCGAAAATGCTTGTGGTGAGAAACCAGCAGCTAGAACTTGAACAAAAGCAAAAAATAGCTGATATGGAAGGAGAAGCTGCTGAGAGAGAACGCCTGGGTTTGAACATGAACAGAGAATGGCAGATGTTCGATTGCAGGAACTAGAAGCTAAGGCAAAAGTGGACAGACTTAAGCTCCAGCTCAAGAGAATAAAGGAACAACAGGAACTGTCTCACCCTGAAAAACCAGCTCCTCTCAACAGCAAAGATGGGGAGAGAATCTCTCCAGTTTGTAACAATGTTGGGATGTTGTTTGACTCTAAGCAGTTGTCTGCATGTAACCAAATTTACCCCAATGCTGCCACCTTTTATGTAAATGCTTTTAGTGTGAGCTCGGGTGAAGGTAACCCCAGATCTTGTGCAGCGAATGTAAAAGTCGATGGGAAAAGCGGTTTAGGGCAAATTACAGCTTCTAACATCACTCTTGTTAAAACACATTTTGCCAAAGAGGAAGATTATTTACGAGTGTGAATATTGTGATCCTCTATGAGTTTCCTGGACGGGTGCCATTAGCCAGACTCCACCTGGACTGGAATGGTGTTAAACACGACGTTATCGCTGGTGTAAGGAAGTTATTGCCTAAGGATCTTTTGATTGGGGATGATATTAAAACCTTGTTCAGTCAAGTTGATGATATAAACCAGTCACAGGAAAGAAATAATCCTGAACCTGTGTCTGCTAGGGGCAAGGATTTGCCTATGGAGGGTTTCTCCAAAGGTTGGTCGGAGGAAGAGGGCTGTTTATCTGTGCAAAGAAGCAGTGCATGTGTGGGGAAAAATCCTAATTGTCCGTGTGGTAGCTCAGAAGTGAATCCGCCATTAGATAAGGCTCAGGCAGATGTTTCTCTAGAGTAAATTGAAGCTGGTGATCAGGGTAAAGCCCTGACGGAGGAAGAGAAGGGTAAATGTTTTATGGGCGATGGAACGTTGGCTAGTAAAGCTGGGGGAAGTCAGCCTGGCCCAGGTAAAGGGGATGTGCTTAAAGCAGCCACTGTTTGTGGAAAGCAGCAGTTTCTCTGTTAAGGGAGGGGAGGCACAGAGAGTTTAGATGAGCAGAGGCAGCCTTGGGAGCTGATGGCTTTGTCTAATCAGCAGTTTGGGAAGGGAAGGTTAGTGGAACATGAGTATCCCTGCCCCTTACCTGCGACCAGTGTGGAGAATTGTGACAGTGGAGGAAACGTTCCTGTGTCTGTTACGGGTAATGACCTGCCTATGAAGGGAGCTACCCCAATCTCCAAGCAATTGTCCTGGGACAAGGGAAAGGAGATCCCAAGCTGCGTGGCTGGTAAAGGGGAATGTTTCTCCTGCTCTTTTCTGTCTGCAAAGCAGCCAGGAGAAGCCTGCCAGCCTGTGATGGTTGAAAATGTATCAGTTGACCCAGAGCTGATTCTGGATACAACTAAAGCCCAGGAAGGAAGTGGTCCTGAATTTGGGTCTGCTAGGGATGATGACATTGTAACTAGGTTGCATCCGGTTAATGTCATAAATAGCTGCCAGAGACCAAGGGATTCTGGTGCTTCTATTTTGCCTGTTGCTTGTGTGTTGCTGGGTAAAGAGATGACAACCTTGTCCGATCAGGGTGATATCACAGCCGGGGCACAAGCAAAGCAGGAAGGTAATTTGACTGTGTTACCCACTGACAGTGTGGAAACTTGTAACACAGACCCGCATTAGCCCTACGCAAAGTAATTTCCCCTCTGTTGATATTCACCCCTTCTTCTCAGCTGTTGGGAACACGCTACCTCCTCCCTGTTTGAATTAACCTCATTAGCACTGGCCCCCAACACACACACACTTGGAAAGGCAACTCCCAACTTTTCATGTGCTGTAACATATATACCTGCCTACTGTAATTTTCACTCCATGCATCTGACGAAGTGGGTTTTAGCCCATGGAAGCTTATGCCCAAATAAATTCCTTAGTCTCTAAGGTGCCACAAAGGCTCCTCGTTGTTTTTGCTTCTAATCTTGTGACTACGAAATCCAGCAGTTTACCTGAAAGGTTTTTTTTTTAAATCCTACTGATGGGACAGAGGTGATTCTGCACTGAAGTGGACCCCAGAAAGAGTCTGTTATTGCTCAGGAAAATGTTCCTTTAGAGCAGTGGTTCTTAACCCTTCCTGCAGCCTGCACCCCTTTGGTTCCCAAAATCTGTTCCCGCGCCCCTTATCAAAAATCATTGAAGGAGGTTAGTTCTTTAAACCTAGCTATATTTTTTGTTTGTATAGTACAGTAATCGTCAAAAATGTATAATGTTAATAATACATACTTTGTGATGACACGAAATAGCTGTACTTACGTGCCTGTGCTTAGTTTGTGTTTTCGATGATTTACCTTCTAAAAAAAATCTGACCTGTCTCCCACCCCCAGAAAGGGCCTCTCACACGCCCAGGGGGTGCGTGCACCCCAGGTTAAGAACCACTGCTTTAGAGACAGCCCAAGGTGACCAGGGTAAGGGCAGACTTTCTGTGACAAACGGGTTGTTGCTTAGAAAGATTCCTGAAGAGAAAAATCATCAGGGCCCTTCTTGCAAGCAGTTTGCTGCAACGGATGGGTGTGGAAGCGATTTGACTGAGTTAACTCCGGGTCAATCCCTGCATACAGAAAGCAACCACTTGTTTGGCAGACTTGCTCCAGTTCCTAACTGCCAGAGTCTTTCTGCGGTGTATAGATCCACTGACTTTGCTTTGGAAAGACCCAGCGGGGAGAGCTTTGAAAAGATTTCAAACGAAATAAAAATGGTTCAGGAATTTAAACTGCTCTATAAGCTTAACCAGCCTGTTGGGGAGACAATGTTGTTGGAACCTGAATGTCTCCGTGTTGATTCCTTAAGTAAGCAGCCTGTGACCCAGGTACTGAGGAAAGATGGGGTTCCCGGTTACTGGGTTACAAGGGTGGGCAGACAAACCCTCATCTCTAGACACTTTGGATATGACTTGTAATCGCCTAGTGGACTTGACATCTGATTCCAGAGGTTGGTAAGAACCTTGAGTCTAAGGCCTGGTCTACACTGGGGGGGTGTCGATGTAAGATACACAACTTCAGCTACGGGAATAGTGTAGCTGAAGTCGATGTATCTTATTCCGACTTCCCTCCCGTCCTCACGGCGCGGGATCGATGGCCGCGGCTCCCCCGCCGACTCCGCTACCGCCGCTCGCCCTGGTGGAGTTCCAGAGTCGACGGGGCGCGCGTTCGGGGATCGAGCGCTACCCGCCGATACGGCGGGTCGTCTGGACGTACCCTAACCTGCCTTGTGAAAATAGACGGTGTCTCTTTAATTAGACAGAGGCCAGCCTTGGAACTGGTAACGCCTGAGGATCTGCAGACTAGTAAACGGGAGTGTCTGTGCCGATGCCAATGACCAGACCCAGGGCCATCAGCAAAGGGGCCGCACCCAGCCAGCCAATGGACTCTGTTATGCAAACGAGCTCAGACTCTGACCCTACTGGACAGGGACAAAGGGGAAAAGTTGCTCATGCAAATAAAAGCCCCAGGTTAACCCGCAAATCCCCAACGCCCAAGGAAGTGGTTACGCTGAAAGCCTGTGGGAAGGAAGACGCTGAGGTCAAGACAAAGCGACAAACGTTCCAAAGGAACATGGTCCAAGAATGATTTGTCTAAACTACGGGGACCAGCTGTCCCGATTTTATTGGGACAGTCCCGAGATTTGGGGCTTTTTCTTTTATAGGCTCCTATTACCCCATCCCCTGTCCCGATTTTTCACACTTGCTCCCTGCTCACCAGGGCCGTCCTTAGGATTTCTGGTGCCCTGGGCGGGATTATTAAACTGGTGCCCCTGTGCCTGTCTTGCTCTTAGCAACACAAACATAAGCTTACACTGCTGGAAAACTTGCCACAGGCGTGTTATTAAAACCAGTTTAACTTAATGAAGCACATTGTAATGCTGATGGACTAGCACTAAAGTAGCAGCACTATAGAAAAAATTCTGATTTGACAGAACGATGCAAATAATGTAATTTTTTTAAATTTGTCAACATTTTATTGGAAATTTATATGGAGAGGTATTGAAACAAGGATTTGTTTTTAATTAAAAACATCTTTCTGGCTTTTTTGGCTGCAAAATCAGTAATAATGTCATCTATGACAAAGACAAAGTGATGTCTTGTTTGATTGCAAGAATAGCAAGACCAGTCAAGAGTTCCTGACTCCTTGTAGAGCACAGAGAGTTTCTAATGAGCTTTAGTTGTGAGAAACTCTGTTCTCCTGATGCTCCTGTACAGGAATTGTCAGTAGAATACGAGTGGCAATGTACACGTTGGGATATATGTCAACAAGTTTGCTGGTCTGAGTAAACTGTACAATGTCCATCATCGATTTTGCATGTGGCGACATTGATGACAGTGTCCTCAATTCTTCGTACAGTTCAAATCCATTTAAATCAAAACGATCGCCGTGCTTCAGGAGGCTCTCTAGGTCAGGGGTCCCCAACGCGGTGCCTGCGGGTGCCATGGCGCCCACAGGGGCCTCTCAGTGCACCTGCGTACTGGCCGGCGGATGAGCATCCGCCAAAACGCCACCAAAATTCGGCAGCATTTCGGCAGTGACGCCTCTGGATGACACTGCTTGCCGCCGATAAGCAGCGTCATCCAGAGGCGTCGCCGCTGAAATGCCGCCAAATTTCAGCAGATGCTTGTTCACTGCCACGGTCCTTCGTCTGGTGCCCGCCAGACGAAAAAGGTTGGGGACCACTGCTCTAGGTTCTTGCACTTTGTCATTAGTTGCTCTTGTTTTCCTATTTTGTTGAATTTAGGCCTGCTCAGCCCACGTACCAGCTGAGTGAATGGAACCCCAGGCCGACAGCGGGTTGAGTGGCTCAGCCAGGGCATCAGCCGCCAGCCTGCTCAGCCCGCTGCCAGACTGGGGTTCCTTGGGGGTCCCCAGGCCAGCAGTGGGTGCTGAGTGGGGCTGGTGGCCGGGACCCCAGGTGGCAATGGGGAAGCAGCCGGAACCCCAGAGCAGTGACGGGCTGAGCCGCTCAGCCCACCGCCGCTGTGTGCCATCGAAAATCAGCTCGCGTGGCACCTTTGGCATGTGCCGTAGGTTGCCGACCCCTGCTCTATACACTAGTTGTTGGAGGGCTCTATTTAGCAGTAACAGGCTATAGGAAAGTCAGTCAACATTTTTTGTTTCTCTGATGAAAACTGACCCACTCCCTTCCCCATACCACACTTGTCACAAATAATTGTCAACAACTTAATTTTCTGTTTTTGGCTAAGATATTGATTTAAAAAAAATATTGAAATTGAATTCAGGATTGTTAGCAAGCTCTTTTGGCAAACAAAGTTGTTAAATGACAATCTAAATGGCAACACAGCACTGCTTTCATGCTTGGCTCACCCCCCAGCCTGCTGGTCCAACAGCTGCAGTACAGGAGGAGATAGGTGGAAAAATGCAAGACCCCAAAATCCACCTCTTGGGGTGCAGAGTGGCAACAGCAGCAGCAAACCCTCAGGTCCAATCACACGCCAATGGGCACCACCACCAGCCTTACGGACCATGATGAAGTTAGCCCAGCATCTGATCTCAGGGACGGGGCACCCATGGAGCCACAGCAGCTCATCCTGCCCTGTGCAGCTCCCCCCGGATGAGATGGATCACTGCCAGCCCGGGGGAGAGACGCACTCCCCAGCTAGGGTGCCCAGATCCAGATGTCCTGATTTTATAGGGCCAGTCCCGATATTTGGGGCTTTGTCTTATATAGGCACCAATTACCCCCACCTAGGGTGACCAGACAGCCGGTGTGAAAAATCGGGACGGGGGTTGGGGGGGGGAGAATAGGAGCCTATATAAGAAAAAGACCCAAAAATCGGGACTGTCCCTATAAAAACGGGACATCTGGTCACCCTACAGGTGAGTTCCTTCCCCCTCCCCTTCCCAGAGACCCCAGCAGCCAATCCCCCACCTCAGACTGTGCTGCATTCGGCTCTCTCTAGGACCCAGCAGCCCGGCTCTTACATGCTCCACTGCTTCGCGTCTGTAGTGGTGCCCCCAGACCTAGTGGTGCCCTAGCGGCTGCCTGTTCTGCCTATGGCTGAGGACGGCCCTGCTGGTCACCCTAGGCCTGACGTGACACAAATGACTGTAAATGTTCACGTGATCGAACTGATGTTGTTGCTAGTGACTGTAACTAACTCGTCGCTGATCCCAAGAACTGTAACAAGGGACACTGGGGGGGGGGGGGTTGTAAAAGCCGTCATGCTTAGACTGTTTCATCACATGCCGACACGCTCAATGTCAAAAGGCCTGGTGAGGCTGGTATCCCACAGTTAGTGCCTGTATCTAACATTGAACCTTTCCACAGCAGAAAAACCACCTACAAGCGTGAACTGCTGGGCACAAGGGGAAACTGAGGCACAACAGCTCACAGCCTTCACGGCTGGATGCCAGAGTCAGTGCTCTCTGAAAAACCATGAATGGCTACGTTACGTTGACTCATAGACCAAACCCTGGAATCACTAACGTGTTTCCCAAAGTACGGGGCTACATTTTTAACTTGGGCCAACGCGTGCCTCAATCATTTGGCTTTACAAAGAATTCAATATAAACACAGCTCATATCAACGTTGGAAGGTCGTTAAGGTGTATCTGGGAGCTCTAATTTTGCCTTTCCACACCAGCCTCACGTTGGGGGGGTGACGCGTGGCTGGAAAGGGTTTAACATCCTGGAAAATAGATAACCCTCAAAAGACACGTGGGGAGATAATGTTTGTGTTTTTGTGTATTTACATATGTATGAGTAGGGTGGACAATGTAATCAACAGTCCCTGTCTCTGCTGTATTCTGATAATGCAGAGCTCAAAAGAACATCCTAGCACGTAAGTGAATTGTAAACACAAGATATCTCAGTATTCATCTCTCTTTGAACTGTACTGGGAATGGTGGAGGAACAAGCAAACGGCCTTATGTTAATTCGTAGAGGTAAGTACCGGTGATGGACGTCCTTCAAAGTCATCCTAATGACCTTTTGTTCCCTGAGGAACTCCAACTTGTCAAAAGACATGAAACTGTATGAAAGATCCTTGGGTCCTGATTCTGTCATCTCAGATCTGCTTAGAGTTCATCAGAGGAAGTTTGAGTCGCAAGCAGGGCCGGCTCTACTGTTTTTGCCGCCCCAAGCAGCGCGCCGAATTGCTGTCGCGGACAGCAGGGGCAGTCTGTGTGCCGTTAGGGCGGCTTGCGTGTTTCTGCGGCGGCTGCTGCCATGGAAACGCGCGTGCCACCCTAACGGTACACGGACTGCCCCTGCTGTCTGCGACAGCAATTCAGCGTGCTGCTTGGGGGCAAAAACCCACAGACTGCCGCCCCTTGCAGATTGCCACCCCAAGCACCTGCTTGGGATGCTGGTGCCTGGAGCCGGCCCTGGTCGCAAGACTGAGGTCCCAGTTATGCTGATAGGCCCTGAATGTGAGAGATGGACACTGGACTGTGACCTATGAACTGAATTCTAAAGGAACTCTTTGCAACTACACAGCTCACCACCTCTGCTGTGAATCTGCACCTCAGTGAATTGAACTCAGGTCTGTATGTGTACAGATCTTTTAACCAGCTTCTCTCTCTTTTGTTTTTTAATACATTTTAGTTTAGTTAATAGGAATTGGTTGTAGCGTGTATTCCGGTAAGATCTGAAACATTCCTTAACCTGGGAGGTGATGTGTCCGATCCTTTCGGGGTGGTAGGACTGTTTCTTTCATGTAATGAAATGAGATTTACAAAATTTTTCATCATATTTGACGTGGGTACCTGGATGGGGCCTGAGGCCAGATCACTTGAAGGGAACTGTGTTGTTTGGACGTATGAGTAACCAGTGAGGTAATAAAGAACTGTTTTATGCTGGCTGGTCAATCTAAGTATTGGAATATCCACCAGCTTTATGGGGATTGTCTGCCTCATTCTTTGCAGTTCACCCTAATTGAGTGACCAAATTAGAGGATTGGGCCAAAAGAAACCTGATGAGGTTCAACAAGGACAAGTGCAGAGTCCTGCACTTAGGACGGAAGAATCCCAGGCACTGCTACAGACTAGGGACCGAGTGGCTAGGCAGCAGTTCTGCAGAAAAGGACCTAGGGGTTACGGTGGACGAAAAGCTGGATATGAGTCAACAGTGTGTCCTTGTTGCCAAGAAGGCTAATGGCATTTTGGGCTGTATAAGTAGGGGCATTGCCAGCAGATCGAGGGACGTGATCGTTCCCCTCTATTCAGCATTGGTGAGGCCTCATCTGGAGTACTGTGTCCAGTTTTGGGCCTCACACTACAAGAAGGATGTGGAAAAATTGGATGTGGAAAAAGAGTCCAGCGGAGGGCAACAAAAATGATCAGGTGGCTGGAGCACATGACTTATGAGGAGAGGCTGAGGGAACTGGGATTGTTTAGCCTGCAGAAGAGAAGAGTGAGGGGGGGATTTGATAGCTGCTTCCAACTACCTGAAAGGGGGTTCCAAAGACGATGGATCTAGATTGTTCTCAGTGGTAGCAGATGACAGAACAAGTAGGGGAGGTCTAGGATGGATATTAGGAAAAACTTTTTCACTAGGAGGGTGGTGAAGCACTGGAATGGGTTACCTAGGGAGGTGGTGGAATCTCCATCCTTAGAGGTTTTTAAGGTCAGGCTTGACAAAGCCCTGGCTGGGATGATTTAGTTGGGGGTTGGTCCTGCTTTGAGCAGGGGGTTGGACTAGATGACCTCCTGAGGTCCCTTCCAACCCTGATATTCTATGATTCTATGGCCCTAGCTGGCTTCCGCTAGGACCACAGTCACAGGGTCACACCAGGGTTTTAAATGGTGAGTGATCTAGAACCCATGTACTTCTTGACTGAACTAGAAACCATTGAGTTATTGAGCATTTGAGATCTGGGACATGCACAGTTCCAAGAAACAGTCAGGAATCCATAACCCATTCGATAACATCAGGGTTTTAAAGCATGATTGACCTAGAACCTGTTAAACCAATCATAAAACTAGAACATACACAGAAATTGTGGGTTTTAGGTGAGCTAAAATAGGTCAGGAACTCATGAAGCTATAGGACAAACCAGGAAGCTAGAACATACAGGGCTACATCGGGAGTTTAAAGGGGCAGATACCTAGAACCCACACTGTTATAGAACAAATTGCGAATTTAGAACATATGAAATCACACCAGAGGCTTGAAGGGGGATGAACTAGAACCCATCGTGTTCTAGATTCAGCCAAGAACCATTCTGATTTTTGTGAAAGCATCAGGAAATCTGGAACCTGTGACATTTCAGAACATGACATGATTCTAGAACCTGCGGCATCACACCAGACTTTCTGGTGCCGGGAGAGCTAGAGGCCATTAAGCTCTACATCGGTTAATCTAGAACCCTGGGTTCTAAGCTTCCTGTCCCTGAATCCAGAGGCCCCGTAACTTGCTCAGGCAGCTCCAGTTTGCCAGCTACCACCCCGGAGCTCTCATGCGAGATAGCACCGTTGCCGCTGAGGTCTTCAGCAAAAGTCTCCCGAAGCAGAGCAAGCAAGGATGTCTTAAGCACCTGCTGGAACCGCCGCCCCACGAAGAGGTAGAGGACAGGGGTGAAGCAGGTGTTGAAGCAGGAGGTGAGCGTGTAAATGACCAGGATGGAGTCCAACTTCCACTCGTCTTTGAAGAACTTCAAGCCGTGGTAGAGGTGGTAGGGCAGCCAGCTGAGGAAGAAGGAAACCACCGCGGCCACCATGACTTTGAAGGGCTTCCTGCTCCGCGCCAGCCCTTTCTCCTTCATCTCCAGCCCCACGCAGCCATAGCATCCTGCGATGGTGCAGAACGGCAGCAGGAAGCCCAGCAGGAACCGGACCATGAGGACGGCCAGGTGGACCCGTCTGCCCAGGTCCTGTGGCTCGGCTCCGTTCCAGACTCCGGAGAAGGTGTAATTATTGATGCAGGTGATTCTTCCCCCATCCCCCACCCGGGTCTCCCGGAAAGCCAGGTAGGGAGCGCTGAGGGCTAAGGAGACCAGCCACACGCCCACGACCAGCTTCCTGACCCAGGGCACGGTGCGGTGATGCCGGCACCAGATGGGACGGTGAGTGAGGATGTAGCGGTCCAGGCTGATGAGGGTGAGAAGGAAGACGGAGGTGAACATGCCCACGGAGATGCAGGCATTCAGAAGCTTGCACATGGCCGTGCCGAAGACCCAGTGAAAATCCAGGAGGACGTAGACGGCGAAGAAGGGGATCAGCAGGGTGAGGAGGAGATAAGAGGAGACCAGGTGGAGGAACACGAGCGTGGTCACCGTCCTCCTCATCTTCAGCCCCAGCACCCACAGGTACAGCCCGTTCCCCACCACACCCACCAGGAAGGTGATGAAGAGCAACATTGCAGAGGCCAGGTGAGCGGCACTCACAGCAGCTGGGGTCTGGCTGGAATTCTCCCCAGTGGTTGGTTGAAGAGTCATGTTGCCTCGGTCCATGGTGCCCTGGGGAGAGACAGAAGAGGGATTAGAAGGGATGACAGAGAAGGGGGAAAGGGAGAGTGGAAGATAAGGAAGGGAGAAATACCAGAGGGTCAGGAACATACTGTTGGACAGGACCTCTCTGGCACCCTCTGGTCCTCCAGACTATCCAGGCTGAGTATTCTCAGATCAGCTGGGATATGGCCAGTGGAACTCACTGCTCCAAGACAGAGCTACGGGTCACCTCTTGATCTGAGCATTCTGTGCCCAGGATTTTTGTAATCTCCTCCTCAGCACCCTTGTATGACCCTTTCCTTCCTAAGTGAGAGAAGGACCCTGGAGTTATAGGAAATGGATGGAGCCAGTTGGACACGTCAGTGATTTATCACCAGGAATTGCAAACCAGGTCTGGTTCCTTTTCACGAATGTAACGCGATTTTTTTTGTTGTCAATGAAAAACGTGGGAACTGGATTTTTTTCAGGTTTTGGAAACTGACGGGGGGAAAAAAATTGGGAGTTTCCGTAAACGTTTTGGAGGGTGGATAAAAAATGGCAGTTTTGGTAAGAAAATATGTGGGATTTGAGTCAAATGTTCAGTTTTTATAAACTGGTTTAAGCCCAAATGCTCGGGTTTTGAAAACAGATTTTTGGTAAGGGAAAAACACCCAATCAGGTTCCAATAACTGTCTGTGGGGGTTGATTCAAAACCATCAGTTTTGATGAAAACCATTCGGAGGCTTCGTAAAAGTCTTGAGTTTTCAGAAAACAGCTTTTAGCCCAAGCTTCGATTTTTGAAAACTGGTTTTGGGGTGGGGGGGGAAACAGTGATTTTTACATTTACAAAAATCCACTTGTCAGGTTGGTGGTTTGCTTAAAAACAGAACAAGGTTAAAGGTTTTTTAAAAACCAATTCTTTTTTAATTGAAAACTCAATACTCAATACCCCCCAAATGTAAAAGATTGTGCATTTTAGATCAGAGGTTAGGAAACACTTTCTAACTCTCAAGGGGGAGACGCTCTGGAATTGGCTTCCAGGGGTGGTTTGGGGATCCCCATCACTGGAGGGATTTAAGAACAGCCGGACAAACAGCTGGAGGCTTTTCCAGAAGATGCTCTTGGCAAACACGAGGGATTGGGCTCAGTACAGGGGGATTAATTGAGAGCCCCTCGCCTGGGCTGTGCCAGAGACGAGACTGGAATGATCTAGGGGCCCGTCTGGGTTCCAGACGGATTTATGAATTAGCAGCGGCAGGAGGCTGAGAATTCAGAGCAACTTTGCCCTCACATCAGAGCCCTCTCCACTGGGTTCCCTTCTCGCTGGGGATAAATGCGTTTGACATCTGGCCAGCCAGATCCCCGGCACAGACCTGAGCGTCACCGGCACACGTGAGGCTCGGCAGGCTGGGGGCAGGCAACGGGAAGGGGAACTGCCGTCTGGCTGATGCAGAAAAACCTCAAAAGCTGAAGTGGTTTCACAAACGCACACGCCTAAGCCAGGAGGAGAAAGTGCCGAGCTTCTGTGCCTGGACGGGGCTTTCCACCTGGCAGCCTCGGGCCTGCTTAAGGGCTGGGACTCAGGGTAGCTGGGTTCTATTCCTGCCTTTGGGGATGGGGTCTAGTGGTTAGAGCAGGGGGGGCTGAGAATCAGGGTAGCTGGGTTCTATTCCTGCCTTGGGGAATGGGGTCTAGTGGTTAGAGCAGGGGGGGCTGGGAATCAGGGTAGCTGGGTTCTATTTCTGCCTTGGGGAATGGGGTCTAGTGGCTAAAGCTGGAACACCCAAGGAGCAAGAAACTGCTCAACGGGCCCATCTACCCCGGCGTCCTGTCTCTAGCAAAGCCCAGCTGCTTCTGAGGAAAGAACAAGACCACTCCTAGGTGAGGCTACGTTCTAGCCCCAGGTATTTTTAGTAAAAGTCAGGGACAGGTCACAGGCAGTAAACAAAAATTCAGGGCCTGTGACCTGTCCCTGACTTTTACTGTATACCCCTAACTAAAACTTGGCCCAGGAGGCCTGGGGGTGGGGGGGGTACAGGTGCTCAGAGGGTGGCCCAGGACCACCACTGATGTTGGGAGGGTGGGGGCACACAGCCCAGGACCCCCACAAGTGCTGGGGGGTGGAGTTGGCGGGGCAGCCAGGGGGGCTCTGTGCGCTGCTCCCACAAGTGCCGACTCCACCGCTCCCATTGGCCAAGAACCGCAGCCAATGGGAGCTGCAGGGGCGGTGCCTGCAGGTGTAGGTAACACCCTAGCCCCTCCACCTAGAAGCTGCAGGGACATGCCGGTGGGAGCTGAGGAGCCCCCCACCCCAGGTAAGCACCGCCCTGCACCTCAACAGCCTGCCCCAGCCCTGAGCCCCCACCCAAACTGCTGCTGCTGGCCCCTGAGCCTGCACCGGCGGCTGCAGAAGTGATGGAGGTCACGGAAAGTCATGGACTCTGTGACTTCCCTGACCGCTGTGACAGCCACGCAGCCTTACTCTCAGGACCACCTCTTGCTTTCTTCTGTGCTGTGATTGGCAGTGAGTTTCCTGTGGCCCTGAGTCCCCCAGGCCACCGCTTTAATTCCAGGCCTTCCCTGTCGTCTGACCCAACATCCTCTCCTTTGGCTGAGCAACTGGCCATGGCAGCATCCAGTGGCAAGGTGTTCCACAGGTCGATGGTCTCAACATTGGATTTGACTGGTGTCAGATTTGCCGCTTGTCAATCACCCCCCCGCCCCCGGCCCTTCCTGCTTCGGTCACGGATTTGAGGGGGTGGGGGTGAGGCTGGGAGTCCGGACTCCTGGGTTCTATTCCTGTTCCACTCATCCCATCTGACCTCCTGCATAGCCCGGGCCAGAGAACCAGGGATTCCTCCGTCCAGCCCATAGCTGATGGTTGAGCAAGAGCGGCGCTTGCAGCAAGAGAGACCTGCTCTCGATGGACAGCACCGAGGATGGAGAATCTGCCCTGTCCCTGGGACAGTCGCTCCAAGGATCCGTTCCCCTCCCTGGGGAAAATCTGCCCCTTATTTCCAGTCTCGATTCGTGTGGCCTCATCCCCCAGCTGTCAGCTCCTGCTCTGCCTGTCCTGGCTGGGCTAACCAGCCCTCTGCTCCCTGAAATCTCCTCCCCAGGGAGACGCTGAACGACCGGGATCTAGTCCCCTCTCAGCCACCTCTGGGAGAAACTCCACAGATCGAGCTCCTTCCGCAGGTTTTCCAGCCCTCGGATCGTCCCCGTCGCTCTTCTCTGACCCCCTCTGATATCCTGTTTGACGTGCATCCTCCCAGAGCTGGGCGCAGTCTCCAGCCATGGCGTCCCCCACGCTGTATCCAGAGGGGACCCCACCTCCCGGCTCCCACTCGCCCTCTGAACCACAGCATCACCCAGGGAGCTCATGGGCCGTCGGTGCCCCAGGACTCCTGGGTCCTTCTCCACCGGGGGACGAGGGAATCAGCCTTCTTGGAGCCATGGGACATGGGTGGGGGGTTTCACTCCCACCCCGGCACCAGCCCTTTCTTTGCCTCCCTCTCCGTTTCCCCCCCCTGCCCCCGCACCATCCCAGTCCCCCCATCTCTCTCCCGGGCTTGGGTCCTTCCCACCACCCACCCAAGAACCTGCCGGACGGACCCACCTGCAGCCGGGCGGTGGGAGATCAGGGCCCTTGGATCCGTCTGTCCCGTCCCTGCCCGACCCAGCTCCGCAGCTGCAGCCCCAAGCAAGGCCTGGGGAGATGTGAGGCAGCGAGGAACCGGAGTCCAGGTTCCCCCTTTGCCTGGAACTTGAAATTGAAAGTGTGCTCAGGAGCCGGCGGGGGCAGGGCTGGGGGTAGGAAACACCTGGCCTGGGCTCCTGGGCTAGGGGGGTCCTTTCAACGGACAGCGAGAGGGAATGGGCTCGGTTCTGGCAGGCGCATCGCGTAATGCCCCCCCCCCGATCCCGACCCGCAGCCCTGGCTAGCCCAGCCCTACACCCCCCTCCACGCCCAGCTCTGGTGGTGCCCCTCACTCCCGACCCACAGCCCCCTGCTAGCCCAGCCCTGAGCTCCCCCCCACCCAGCTCTGCCGGTGCCCCTCAGTCCCGACCCGCAGCCCCTGCTAGCCCAGCCCTACACCCCCCTCCACGACCAGCTCTGCCGGTGCCCCTCAGTCCCGACCCGCAGCCCCTGCTAGCCCAGCCCTGGGCTCCCCCCGCCAGCCCTGCCGGTGCCCCTCACTCGCGACCCGCAGCCCCCTGCTAGCCCAGCCCTGGGCTCCCCCCCCCCTGCCAGCTCTGCCGGTGCCCCTCACTCCCGACCCACAGCCCTGGCTAGCCCAGCCCTACACCCCCCTCCACGCCCAGCTCTGGTGGTACCCCTCACTCCTGACCCACAGCCCATTGATATTTCTGCAGGGGTACCGGAGCCTGCAATCTGTGAGTATAACTGCACAAGGGTGTGTGTGTGTGTGTGTGTGTGTGTGTGTGGGTGTGTGTGTGTGTGGGTGTGTGTGTGTGTGTGTGTGTGTGTGTGAGAGAGAGAGAGAGAGAGAGAGAGAGAGACACTCCCGCACCTCACAACCCCCGACCCCAGGAGCCCTCCCCTCCGCAAGTCCAATCCCCCCGGGGCTTCCAGTCAAGATGAAATCAGCGCAGCGACGCTCCCAATTATTCCTGGTTGTTTATATTTGCTGTTTGTGGGTAATAAACGTAATTGAATTGAGCGCCGCAACGGGAGACAGAATGGCTCTGAGCTGGCAGGGCGGAGGCGGGCTGGGAGCCAGGACTCCTGGATTCTATCCCTGGCTCTGGGAGGAGAGTGGGGTCTAGTGGTTAAAGCAGGGGGGTGGGAGCCAGGTCTCCTGCATCCTATCCCCAGCTTTGGGAGAGGAGTGGGGCCTAGTGGGGGAAGCTAGGTGTCAGGACTCCTGGGTTCCCTTTGGGGCTCATTGTGTGACCTGCAGCAATTGCTTCCCTTTTCTGTGCCTCAGTTTCCTCAACTCTAAAAGGGGGGGAGGTCCTGCCTGACTGAGCCCCCCCAGATGCCAGGAGCTGCCAGGAGGCTGAAGCCACCTGCTGAGACCCATTTCTCATCTGGGCCAGACAAATGGTCAGGGCTGAAACCTGGGGCTGGGAAGCTGAACACACCCCATGGCTATGATGGGAACAAAACCTTGTGAAACTGCTGCACAGAGCTAGGGCTAGAACCCAGGAGTCCTGGCCCCCGGCCCGCCTGCTTCCTCTAACCACTAGCCCCCACTCCCCTCCCATTTCCCAGTGCTGCTGTGTACCCTGTGGATGGGGGTCTGTTTTCCCAAGAGCGTTGGGTTCCTGTTGGGGGTCTCAGGGGCCCAGCTCCGCCGCCGGGCTCGGTGTAACAGACACACCCGGGAGAGCTGAGAGTTACTGGGGGGGTTAAGCTAGAAAAGGAAGTGGCGGCGGTTCCATGAATTCCTTCACCAAGGGACTTACCATGAACATGTCGCTGAAACAAGACTCCTCACTTCTCCTTAGCTCTAACCACTAGACTCCACCCCATCCCCAAAGCTGGGGAATGAACCCAGGTGTCCTGACTCCCAAGTAGAATTCTAGGAGGGAGGCTGGCTCATCTGATTAAAAGAGCTTTAAACTAGACATTGGGGGGAGACGGTTGGGAGGGGTCCAGGTACTCTCCACGCCCAACCCTCCCCTGCGCTAACCCACTAGACCCCGCTCCCCTCCCACAGCCAGGATAGAACCCAGGAGTCCTGGCTCCCAGCCCCTCACCCCACTATGGGTAACCGACTTCCTCTTATAGCCGGACAGCTGATTACCCTGCCTCCCTCATTAGCCTTGTTGCCATGGTAACAAATGTTATTAACGGTCACAAAATCACCCAACTCCTTTATTAAATCCAGCCACAGAACTGGACTCCCTGACCCACTGCGGCTGCTGGGAGGGGTGTGGGGTCTAAGGGTTGGGGGGCTGGGAGCCAGGACCCCTGGGTTCTCTCCCTGGCTCTGGGAGGGGAGTGGGGGCTAGTGGTTAGAGAGGGGGTGGGTGGGAGCTAGGCCTTGTGGATTCTATCCCAGCCCCAGGAGGGGAGAGGAAAGGGGTGGGGGTCTAGGAGCCAGGACTCCTGGGTTCTATCCCTGACCCTGGGAGGGGAGTGGGGTCTAGGAGCCAGGACTCCTGGGTTCTACTGCTGTCTCTTCTACAGACTGTGTGTGTGACCTTGGCAGATCACAGCATCACTCTGCGTCTGACGAAGTGGGGATTCACCCGCGAAAGCTCAGGCTCCAATACGTCTGTTAGTCTTTAAGATGCCACAGGACTCGTTGCTGCTTTTTACAGATCCAGACTAACAGGGCTCCCCCTCTGATACGCAGCATCACTCTGTGCCTCGGTTTCCCCACCCATAAAGCAGGGAGCAGACTCCTGCCTGTTCTATTGGGGGGCTGGTTCTCGCTGTGTCTGAGCAGCGCCCTGCAGAGGGGCCCCGATCTCAGCTGGGGCAGGGTCTGTCTCTGGCCCAGTGGGAGCACAGGGCCCAATCCTGCTGGCAGGGCTACCGTAATACCCCTAGTAAACAGGACAGCTAAAATCTTCCAGCCTGCATCCTCCTGGGAAATATTCCTCCCTCAACAGGGTGTGGAGGTTGCCCCTCTTGAGGATCCCCCGCCCACCCCCCTGGTGCCTATGAGCGGGCTTAGGAGGCACAATTAACCCCCTGGTAATTAGCATCCCCCCCCCCCCGTAGGCAGAGATAGAGCAGAACAGTCAATATGCTCCCCTGACAGTCAGCCCCTGGGGGGGGGGGGTGTTTCTCCCCTGGCAGTCAGGCCTGGCCCCCATGCGCCGGGGGGGGGGTACTGCAGTGGGGGGGGCTGCTCCTTGAGGGACCGGACTGGGGGGGGGGCTGGAGGGGACAATGAGGGTCTCCCCCAGCCCCTGTGACGCTGGGGGGGAGGGGCTGCGGGGGGGATCCCAGGTGCGGGGAGCTCCCCCCTGGCCCCGCCCCCCAGCAGTGCTGCAGTAACAAAGGACGCCTCATAAATCAGCGCCCCCTCCCACACCTGGCTGCTCCCCGCTCCCATTGGTCCACTCCCCGGGCCTCATTTGCGTGCCTGGCCCCGCCCCTCCCGCCCCTGGCTCCTGATTGGTCGCTCCCCCTCGATCGCTGTTAACATTCCATCCATTCCCCCCCCAGCACACGTCACCCCCCCCCACTGCCCCCTCCCCCGCGCAGCCCCGATCTGACGCGCCGGGGGCTCGCTCCGACCGCCCGTCCCGTCCCGTCCCGTCCCGCCGCATCCCCGGGGCCGGAGCCGGAGCCGGAGCCGGAGCCGGAGCCGGAGCCGGAGCCGCCGACGCGATGAGCGGGGCCGCCTGGCCGGGCTGGCTGCTCTGCAGGCTGGGGCTGGTCCTGCTCTGCCGAGGTACCGCAGTGCCTGGCCCGGGGGGGGCTGGGGGGGAGGGTGTGTGGCCCCCTGCCGCCCCCTGCCGGAGGGGCTGAGCCCTGCGGGGTGGGGGTGGGGGGTTCACACACCTCGGGGTGTGCCCCTGGGTGCACAATTTGCTCTGGGTGTGAAACACGAGGATGCACCATTTGATCTGCGTGTGTGTGAGAGAGGCACTAGGATGCACAATTTGGCGCGCGCCTCTGGGGTGCACGATTTGCTCTCTGTGTGTCCCAGACACGGGGCCCCACAATATTCTCTCTTAGCCTGCATTTATCCAGGGGGGGTGCACAGTCTGATCTGGGTTTGCAAATGGGATACACAATCTGATGTGTGTGTGTGCGTGTGTCCCTGCTGCCTCCTGCTGGAGAGCATGAGCCCTGCTCAGTGTGTGTGTGCACCACTGGAATGCACAATTTTTATTTCTGGGTGTGTGTATCTCTGGAATTGTGTGTGTGTGTGTACCTTTGGGATGCACAATTTGATCTGTGTGTGTTTCATCGGAATACACAATTTAACACTGAGACACAAAGTTGATCTCTCTGTCTTTTGCCACTGGAATAATGATATTTTATGTCCATGTCCATTTATATCTCCAGTAGACACAATTTGTGTGCGTGTGTGTGTGTTCACGCTACCAGAATATTGACTAATTATCTATCACTATGCATATGTACCTCTGGAATAGGCAGTTTGCATCTATTACCATCTATCAGTGGCATACACAATTTGTGTGTGTGTGTGTGTGTGAGTGTACATGGCTGAAATAGAATTTTATAGTGTTTGTGTTTCTCTGAAATAATCGAATTTTCTCCTCTGTGTGTGTCTCTGGAATACAGAATCCCCCCCTCCCCCCATCTCCCTGTACCTCTTGGAATACAAACTATTTCCTCTGTGAGTGTGTCCGTGTGGACACGCATGTACCGCATGTGGGAGTGGGGGCGACGGGGAGGCCGCCCTCTAGCAGTGGAAGGGGACGGAAAGGGATGTGCGGCTCGGCTGATGGATGGAAGGAGAGACGCACATGAACCCTGGTGAATGGCCCTGGAGGAAAAGGAAGGGTATGTAGAGATGTGGGTGGAGATGGGTGGATAGATGGGGTGTGGGCATAGAAAGGTGGATGGGTGGATAGATGGATAGGGGTCTTGGGGAAATGGGTGGATGGGTAGATATAGGGCTATGGGGGGGATGGATAGAGAGATGCGTATGGGGTTAGATAGATGGATGGATAGAGGGGTGGGGGATGGGGGGATGGATGGATAGAGGGGTGTGTATGGGGTTAGATGGAGGGGGGATGGATGGATGGGGTGGGGGATGGGGGGGTGGGGGATGGGGGGATGGATGGATAGAGAGATGCGTATGGGGTTAGATGGATGGATAGAGGGGTGGGGGATAGAGGAGTGGGGGATGGGGTTAGGTTGATGGAGGGGGGATGGATGGATAGAGGGGTGGGGGATGGATGGCTAGAGGGGTGTGTATGGGGTTAGATTGGAGGGGGGATGGGGGGATGGGGTGGGGGATCGATGGATAGAGAGGTGCGTATTGGGATAGATGGGGGTGGATGGATAGAGGGGTGGGGAATAGATGGATGGATAGAGGGCTGTGGGAGGATGGGGGGTAGAGAGGTGCATATGGGGCAGATAGATGGGGGGATGGATGGATAGAGGGGTGGGGGATGGGTAGATAGGGGGCTCTGGGCGGATGGACAGATAGAGAGGTGCGTACGGGGTTAGATGGATGGAGGGATAGAAGCTGGGGGGGATGGATGGGTAGAGGGGTGGGGGATGGGGAGATAGAGGGCTCTGGGGGGATGGACAGATAGAGAGGTGCGTACGGGGTTAGATGGATGGAGGGATGGATGGATAGAAGCTGTAGGGGATGGATAGAGCGGTGTATATGGGGTTAGATAGATGAGGGGATGGGGGATAGAGGGGTGGAGGATGAGGGGATGGATGGGTAGAGGGGTGCGTATGGGGATAGATAGATGGGGGATGGATGGATGGATAGAGGGGTGGGGGATGGATAAAAGGCTGGGGGGGAGGATAGAGAGGTGCACACAGTATTAGATAGATGGAGGGGGATGGACAGGCTAGATAGAGGGCTGTGGGGGATGGATGGATGGGGGGGATAGAGGGGTGGGGGATGGGTAGAGGGGTGCGTACGAGGTTAGATGGATGGGGGATAGAGGGGGGAATGGGGGGCTAGAGAGGTGCATATGGAGTTAGATGGACGGGTGGGATGGGGGGGATAGAGAGTTGGGGGATGAGGGGCTAGAGAGGTGCGTACAGGGTTAGACAGATGGGGGATAGAGGGGGGGATGGGGGGATAGGAGGCTGTGGGGGGGATGGGTAGAGAGGTGTGTACGGGGTTAGATGGATGGGTGGGATGGGGGATGAGGGGGGGATGGGGGGATACAAGGCTGTGGGGGGTTGGGGGGCTGGAGAGGTGCGTACAGGGTTAGATGGATGGATGGGTGGGATGAGAGGATGGGGGGGGATGGGGGGATACAAGGCTGTGGGGGGTTGGGGGGCTGGAGAGGTGCATACGGGGTTAGCTAGCTGGAGGGGGCGGGGTGGATGCAGGTTACTCTCCGTGGCCACGCCCAGGTCATTTCCTCTGCTCCCGTCTGCCCTGGTACCCAGGGACTCGGCGGCAGCCGCGGGGAGCCTGGCCGAGCCCCTGGGGACTTGGCTGTCCAGGTTTGCAGGGTCCCTGCGACGTGGCTCTGAGCCCGGCCAGCCCCGCGCGGCAGCACCTCGCTGGGCTGTAGAAAGCGCAGAGGGATCCGGGCCGATAGTGGCATTGAATTCCTCCATCCAGAAGAGGAGGGGACGGGGTTACGTGGGGCTGAGGTCACACAGGGGGTGTTAATGACCAGCACACTGTGGGATTGGAAGCGCCAGGATCTGTGGGACTGAAGTGCAATGAGATTTGTGGGCAGGGCCGTCCTTAGGATTTCTGGTGCCCTAGGCGGGATTATTAAACTGGTGCCCCTGTGCCTGTCTTGCTCTTAGCAACACAAACATAAGCTTACACTGCTGGAAAACTTGCCACATGCATGTTATTAAAACCAATTTAACTTAATGAAGCCCACTGTAATGCTGATGGACTAGCACTAAAGAAGTGGCACTATAGAAAAAATTCTGATTTGACAGAATGATGCAAATAATGTAATTTTTTAAATTTGTCAAAATTTTATTGGAAATTTATATGACGAGGTATTGAAACAAGGTTTAGTTTTTAATTAAAAGCATCTTTCTGGCTTTTTTGGTTGCAAAATCAGTAATAATGTCATCGTATGACAAAGACAAAGTGATGTCTTGTTTGATTGCAAGAATAGCAAGACCAGTCAAGTGTTCCTGACTCCTTGTAGAGCGGAGAGAGTTTCTAATGAGCTTTAGTTTTGAGAAACTCCGTTCTCCTGATGCTCCTGTACAGGAATTGTCAGTAGAATATGGGTGGCAATGTACACATTGGGATATATGTCAACAAGTTTGCTGGTCTGAGTAAACTGTACAATGTCCATCATCGATTTTGCATGTGGCAACATTGATGACAGTGTCCTCAATTCTTCGTACAGTTCAAATCCATTTAAATCAAAACGATCGCCGTGCTTCAGGAGGCTCTCTAGGTCAGGGGTCCCCAACGCGGTGCCTGCGGGTGCCATGGCGCCCGCAGCTCAGTGCACCTGCATACTGGCTGGCGGACGAGCATCCGCCGAAATGCCGCCAAATTCGGCGGCATTTCGGCGGCGACGCCTCTGGATGATGCCGCTTGCCGCCGATAAGCAGCGTCATCCAGAGGTGTCGCCGCTGAAATGCCGCCAAATTTTGACAGATGCTCGTCCACTGCCACGGTGAAAGGTTGGGGACCACTGCTCTAGGTTCTTGCACTTTGTCATTAGTTGCTCTTGTTTTCCTATTTCGTTGAATTTAGTCCTGCTCAGCCCGCTACCAGCTGAGTGAATGGAACCCCAGGCCGACAGCGGGTTGAGTGGCTCAGCCAGGGTCTCAGCCGCTGGCCTGCTCAGCCCGCTGCCAGCCTGGGGTTCCTTGGGGGTCCCCAGGCCAGCGGTGGGTGCTGAGTGGGCCGGCGGCCGGGACCCCGGGTGGCAATGGGGCAGCAGCTGGAACCCCAGAGCAGTGATGGGCTGAGCCGCTCAACCCACCGCCGCATGCCATCAAAAATCAGCTCACCTGCCACCTTTGGCACGTGTGCCGTAGGTTGCCGACCCCTGCTCTATACATTAGTAAGGAGATGAGCATATTACAGTTGTTGGAGGGCTCTATTTAGCAGTAACAGGCTATAGGAAAGTCAGTCAACATTTTTTGTTTCTCTGATGAAAACTGACCCACTCCCTGCCCCATACCAAACTTGTCACAAATAATTGTCAACAACTTAATTTTCTGTTTTTGGCAAAGTTATTGATTTTTTTAAAAAATTGAAATTGAATTCAGGATTGTTAGCAAGCTCCTTTGGCAAACAAAGTTGTTAAATGACAATCTAAATGGCAACACAGCAGTGCTTTCCTGCTTGGCTCGCCCCCCAGCCTGCTGGTCCAACAGCTGCAGTAGAGGAGGAGATAGGTGGAAAAATGCAGGACCCCAAAATCCACCTCTTGGGGTGCAGAGTGGCAACAGCAGCAGCAAACTCTCAGGTCCAATCACACGCCAATGGGCACCACTGCCAGCGCAACGGACCATGGTGAAGTTAGCCCAGCATCTGATCTCAGGGACGGGGCTCCCATGGAGCCACAGCAGCTCATCCTGCCCTGTGCAGCTCCCCCCGGATGAGCTGGATCGCTGCCAGCTGCCAGCCCGGGGGAGAGGCGCTCCCCAGCTAGGGTGACCAGATCCAGATGTCCTAATTTTATAGGGCCAGTCCCAATATTTGGGGCTTTTTCTTATATAGGCACCAATTACCCCCACCTAGGGTGACCAGACAGCAAATGTGAAAAATCGGGACGGGGGTGGGGGTGGGGGGAGAATAGGAGCCTATATAAGAAAAAGACCCAAAAATCGGGACCGTCCCTATAAAATCAGGACATCTGGTCACCCTACAGGTGAGTTCCTTCCCCCTCCCCTTCCCAGAGACCCCAGCAGCCAATCCCCCACCTCAGCCTGTGCTGCATTCGGCTCTCTCTAGGACCCAGCAGCCCGGCTCTTACATGCTCCGCTGCTTCCCATCTGTAGTGGTGCCCCCAGACCTAGTGGTGCCCTAGCGGCTGCCCGTTCTGCCTATTGCTGAGGACGGCCCTGCTTGTGGGGCGCCTGTAGCTGATGTGGGTGGGTTGATATTATGGGGGTTGGGAGGATGGGGTTGGTTTTGGTCGGTTGGTGGATGGGGGTCGGGATGGTCGGTTGGCAGGATGAGGGCCAGGGGGATGGGTTGGTTGGATGGGAGTCGGTTGGCGGGATGGGGGTCGGCCATGGGGGTTGGCTGGATGGGGATCGGGGGGTCGGTTGGTGGGATGGGAGTCGGGGGACTCGGTTGGCGGGATGGGGGTCAGTTGGCAGGATGGGGGTCGGGGGGTTGGTTGGCGGGATGGGGGCCAGGGGGGTTGGCTGGGTGGGGGTTGGGGGGTTGGTTGGCAGGATGGGGGTCGGGAGGGTCAATTGGTGGGATGGGGGCCGGGGGGGTTGGCTGGGTGGGGGTCGGGGGGTCGGTTGATGGGATGGGGGCGGGGGGGGTTGGCTGAGTGGGGGTCGGGGGGTCGGTTGGTGGAATGGGGGCCAGGGGGTTTGGCTGGATGGGGATCGGGGGGTCGGGAGGTCGGTTGGTGGGATGGGGCTGGGGGGGTTGGCTGGGTGGGGGTCGGTTGATGGGATGGGGGCCGGGGGGGTTGGCTGGGTGGGGGTCGGGGGGTCGGTTGATGGGATGGGGGCCGGGGGGTTTGGCTGGATGGGGATCAGAGGGTCGGTTGATGGGATGGGGGCCGGGGGTCGGTTGGCAGGATGGGGATCGGGGGGGTCGGTTGATGAGATGGGGCCGGGGGGGATTGGCTGGGTGGGGGTCGGGGGGATGGTTGGTGGGATGGGGGTTGGGGGGATGGGTTGGCAGGATGGGAGTCAGTAGAGCTGACTCTGTTGAGATTGATGATTGAGGTTCTTGGATCGGTGGCATATGGGGTTGGAGAGGTGGCGTTACTGGGTCCGGGGGCTGAGGTTATTGGGCTCAGAGCGCTGGCATGATTGGGGTTGGTGGGGTCCGTTGGCGTGATTAGGTTGGTGAGATTGGCTGGCGTTATCAGGGTTAGTGAGTTGAGGCGATTGGATCGGTGATGTTGGCGTTCTGTGGTTGGGGAAATGGCATGATTGTGGTTGGTGGGTCGAGCTGATTGGGGTCGGTGGGATCCGATGGCGTGATTAGGTTGGTGAGATTGGCTGGCGTTATCGGGGTCGGTGGGCCGAGCTGATTGGGGTCAGTGGGGTCCGATGGTGTGATTAGGTTGGTGAGATTGGCTGGCGTTATCGGGGTTAGTGAGTTGAGGCGATTGGATCGGTGATGTTGGCGTTCTGTGGTTGGGGAAATGGCATGATTGGGGTTGGTGGGCTGAGCTGATTGGGGTTGGTGGGGTCGGATGGCGTGATTAGGTTGGTGGGATTGGCTGGCGTTATCGGGGTCGGTGGGCCGAGCTGATTGGGGTTGGTGGGGTCGGATGGCGTGATTAGGTTGGTGAGATTGGCTGGCGTTATCGGGGTCGGTGGGCCGAGCTGATTGGGGTCGGTGGGCTCCATTGGCGCGATTGGGGTCGGCGGCGTTGCCGTGACTGGGGTTGATGTAACTGGGTCGGTGGTTTTGCTGTGGGAAGGCTGGACCAGCGGTTTGGCTTCCGGCGTGAAATACGGGCTCCCACGGTCTCAGATCGGACTCAATCCTACGACTCTGAGTCTTGGGGCAGCGCCAGGCGGGGGCAGGGCGTGCGCCCCTTCGCCCGTCGATGGCGAGTTCCAGCACAGCTGGTGCTGGGGGGGCTTTGCCCGTCCTGCCCCTTGGGAGAGCAGGGAGCCACTGGAGGGCGGCCAGATCCCGGCGCTTGGCACCACGTGCTGCCCCTTTCTGCCCAGGGCCCGGCGCTGACGGCGCAGCTGGAATCCTTTACAAGAGCAGCCTTTGAGGATCGGGTCCATTCTGGATCTTTCTGACTGAAGTTTGTGTTACCATCGCACCACGAGCGCCTGTTGTCACCACGGCGCCAGGCACTATACAGACTCAGAACAAAAAAATAACCCAGTGCCTGTCCCAGACGGCGCCCAGTCGGAGTGTACCACAAGAGACAACAGGCGGATTCAGGAGTCTTGCCGTCGGTGCCATCAGTGGAATGGGGTTGACTACAATCGGTGCAATGTTGTTCGTCTACCCCCTCCCCCGCCCCCACAGAGACGTTGTGTCTGACAGCAGTAAAATGGCCCGGCAAGGGGTTTGCACATTTGTGTGTGTCCGTGTGCGGTTGATGGTGTGTGGTGTTCGTGGATGTCTGAGTTTGGGAGAAGGTGTGTGGTTTTGTGTCTGTGTTTGTGTGTGTCACACCGCTTGTGAGAATGTGTGTGGTTGTGTTATGAGACTGTGTGTAAGTCTGTGTGTTGGTGAGATTGTATGTGGTTGTGTGTATGCGCTTGTGTGTGACAGAGTGTGTGTTTGTCAGGATGACTCTTTTATGAGGTACATGCGTTTGTAAGACAGTACATGTTTGTATGAACATGCATCTGTGTGGTGTTGTATGTGTTTGTGTGGTTGTGTTGTGATTGTGCGTTTATGTGCATGAGTGTGTTTGTGGACAGGTTGTGTGTGTGTGCCCATTTGTGTGTGGGTTTGCGTGTGTCTCTTGCTGGGTGTGTGTCTGCATGTTCTTATTGTGTGTTAGTGATAGAGGAACATACTAACAGGTACTAAATGCTGGTGTAGAAGAGAAATCAGGGTAAATTTCAATGCACGTCTAACTATCCATCCCCATTCAACCCCTGCAGCCATCTATCCATCCCCACACACCCCTCTATCTATCTATCTATCCATCCCCACACACCCCTCTATCTATCTATCTATCCATCCCCACACACCCCTCTATCTATCTATCTATCCCCACCCACTCCCTCTATCTATCTATCCCCATTCACCCCCTGCAGCCATCTATCCATCCCCACACACCCCTCTATCTATCTCTCTATCCATCCCCACACAGCCCTCTATCTATCTATCTATCTATCCCCACCCACCCCATCTATCTATTGATCGATCAATCTATCTATCCATCTATCCCTATCCACCCCCTCTATCTATCTATCTATCTATCCCCATCCACCCCATCTATCTCTCTATCGATCTATCTATCCCCAGATGCCCTCTCACCTCTCCAGTCCCGTGGCTGAAGCCCCCCAGGCCCCGCACGCTGCCCCATGGGGGTTCGACCCCTTCCCTGTCTGCGCGCCAGGGCGGCCGGGGCTCTGGGCACAGCGGGGAAGGGGCAGCAGACCTGACGGGACGGGGAGCCCCCTGCCCCTCGGATTGCATTGGGGGGGTGATAGACCCACAAACCAGCTCATCGGCTTCCCCTCCGTGGAGTCCCACGGGGGGGTCGGCCTTGTCCCCGGTGGGCAGATAGATAAATGGGGGGGGGAGAACCAGAGCGGATGGAGGGAGGGATGGAGGGAGGGCTGAAGGGGGACAACGGAGGGAGAACGGCTGGACAGGACGGGGAGGACGATGGCTCCAGACAATGGCGAGCAGCCGGATGGGAGGAATAGCTAAAGGAAGGCTGGACAGCGAGATAAAGAGCGGGTGGGTGACTCGCTGCGTCTCTCGTGGGGGGCAGAGCTGGGGGATCCCCCGCCGAATGGCTGTGGGGAGGGGAGGGGCCAGGCATCTGGGGGCGGGACAGAGACCCTGGTTATGGTAGGATCACTCGGAAGGGCTGCTTTGTTGTTGTGGTTTCTCTCAGAACCCCTGGGGCTGTGCAGGGGTTTGTTATTGTAGGGTCGCCTCCCCCCCCCCCGCCCCACCCGGCTGCCAGGATCCCTCCCCATTCCCCCCCCCCCACTTCCCACCAATCCCCCGAAGTGAACCTGAATTGGCTGGACTGAGGGGGGGGCAGGGGGGGCGGGTGTGAAATAGACGAATCTTCCCCCATTAGGAGTTTGGCAGTGACAAAGCAGCTCTGCCTCTTTCCCTCGTCCTTTGCCAGGCGGGGAGCCAGGACTCCTGGGTTCTCTCCCCAGCTCCAGAAGGGGAGTGGGGTCTAGTGGTCAGAGCAGGGGAGCTGGGAGCCAGGACTCCTGGGTTCTTGGGGAGGGGAGGGGGGGTCTAGTGCAGGGGCGGGCAAACCTTTTGGCCTGAGGGCTGCATCGGGTTTCGGAAATTGTATGGAGGGCCGGTTAGGGGAGGCCGTGCCCCCCCCCCAAACAGCCAGGTGTGGCCCGGCCCCGCCCCCTATCCGACCCCCCCCTGCTTCTAGCCCCTGATGGCCTCCCCCGGGACCCCTGCCCCCCCACTCCCTGTCCCCTGACCACCCCCAGAACACCCACCTCTGACTGCCCCGTCCAACCTCCCTCTTTCCTGACTGCCCCCCTCCTCCCCGGCCGCCCCCCGCTGCCCCGGCCAACACCCCCCTCCTCCCCGGCCACCCCCTGCCGCCCCGTCCCACCCCCCCCTCCTCCCCGGCCGCCCCCCGCCGCCCCGTCCCACCCCCCCCTCCTCCCCGGCCACCCCCCGCCGCCCCGGCCGACACCCCCCTCCTCCCCGGCCACCCCCCGCCGCCCCGTCCCCCCCCCCTCCCCGACCGCCCCCCGCCGCCCTCTCCGACCCCTCCCCATCCGACCCCCCCCTCCCCGACTGCCCCCTGGGACTCCTGCACCCGTTCAACCCTCCTGTTCCCCACCCTCTGGCCGCCCCAACCCCTATCCACACCCCGAACTCCCCTGCCCTCTATCCAGCCCCCCCTGCTCCCTACCCCCTCCCTGCGCTGCCTGGAGCACCGGGTCAGGCCGGCTCTGCAGCTGCGCTGCCCCAGAGCTCGCAGCCCCTCCGCCCAGAGCATGGCGCTGGTGGTGGGGTGAGCTGAGGCTGCGGGGGAGGGGGAACAGCGGGGAAGGGCCGGGGGGGGGGGGAGACTCCCCGGCTGGGAGCCTGGGGCCCGGGCAGGAGGGTCCCGCGGGCCACATCTGGCCCACAGGCCATAGTTTGCCCACCTCTGAACTAGTGGTTAGAGTGGGAGGTGGCTGGGAGCCAGGACACCTGGGTTCTAGCTCTGGGAGGGGAGTGGGGCCTTGTGGGATTAGTGGGATAGAGCAGGGAGCCAGGACTCCTGGGTTCTCTCCCCAGCTCTGGGAGAGGAGCGGGGCCTAGTGGGATAGAGGGGGGAGGGCTGGGAGCCAGGACTCCTGGGTTCTCTCCCCAGCTCTGGGAGGGGAGCGGGGCCTAGTGGGATAGAGGGGGGAGGGCTGGGAGCCAGGACTCCTGGGTTCTAGCTCTGGGAGGGGAGCGGGGCCTTGTGGGATAGAGGGGGAGGGCTGGGAGCCAGGACTCCTGGGTTCTCTCCCCAGCAGCAGGGACACACACACTATTCATTGTCCCTGGGATTGCAGCTCCAGGCAGGCGCTTTCACGCAGGGCCATGAGGTGCCCTTGGCTGGCCCCTGTAGCGATGGGATTCAGCGCAGAGGGACCCCCCCCCCACCGCTACACACCCAGAAATGGGGAGGGGGGGAAGGGAACCGAGAAGGAGCTTCTGCCACAGCCTTGGGCTTCCCTGTTCTCAGGCCGGCTGCCTCTGGAAAGGGCAGGGGGCGGGGGAGGATGACAACTCAGCATCAAAACAAAGGAGCTGATGCCTGAGGACAATGGGCTAGAGAGAGATTGGAGAGCCAGAGCCAGCGAGTGATTAACATGGCAGCCTGCGTCCATCCATTCCCCCCCACAGCTACCGGCTAGATATCCCCAGCCCCATCCATCCATCGATCTATCTATCCCCACCCCCCATCCATCGATCTATCCATCCCCACCCCCCATCGATCGATCTATCTATCCCCACCCCCCCTCTATCCATCCCCATCCACCCCCTCTATCTATCTGTCCCTATCCACCCCCTCTATCTATCTATCTATCCCCACCCCCCCTCTATCCATCCCCATCCACCCCCTCTATCTATCCCTATCCACCCCCTCTATCTATCTATCGATCCCTGTCCACCCCATCCATCCATCCATCTATCTATCTACCTACCTATCTGTCCCCATCCACCCCATCTATCTATCTATCTATCGATCTATCTATCTATCTATCCCCAAACACCCCCTCTATCTATCTACCCCCACTTACCCCATCTATCTATCTATCTATCTATCTATCTATCTATCTATCTATCTATCCCCTTCCACCCCATCTATCTATCTATCTATCTCTCTATCCCATACAGTACTGATCTGTCTGCTTCACCTCTTCATCACATCTCAATATACAGGAGTTGTTTCAAGACGTGACTCCACCTGGAGTCGGTGAGTTTTGGAGCAGCTGAGTTCACTAAAATTGTCTGGTTCCATCTCCTGTGGTTGGGGAGGAAGCATAAAGATGTGATTTCCCCCCCGCCCCCAGGGTCCAGGAACCCAGCAGGCAAATAAAGCCCCCAAATATATGACTGTTTAAAATCTTGTGATTTGATGGCAGTTGTGATTTTGGAGGCCAGTGTTGCGATTTGGGTGCAGTCTCGTGATTTGGGGGGATCGTTATGATTTCGGCTCCATCTCCTGATTTTGATGGCGAATTCGTGATTTTGCGGGACAGTCTCCTGCTGTCAGTGATGCTCGTAGGATTTAGCAGGACGGTTGGGGGATTCTGAGGCGAGCCGGTGATTTTGACGGTAAACGTGTGATTTTTGCAGGGCAGTCGCTGGAGTTGGAAGGGGGTCTGGTGATTTGGGGGGCACGGTCTCGTGGTTGTGAGGGCATGGTCACGATTTATGGCAGCAGGCTTCTGATCCTCCAGGCCGTGTCCTGACTTTGGGGGCAGGCCCGCAATGGGGCAGGCAGTATTCTGGTTTTTATGGTAATCTCCCAGTCGGGGGGCAGACTCGCACGTTTTGGAGATGATCTCGTGATTTGATGCAGCAAGCTCGCGATTTTGAAGGTAAACGGCCTCATTCTAGGCATCATGGGGCTGAAGGCAACATGATTTGGTGGGGGGGAATGTGTGATTTGCAGGAGGCTGTCTCATGAGTTGGGGGGCCCCAGCTCTCAGCGTGTTGCTGTGTGTGTGGCGGGGGGGGGGGAGTCACCAGGGTCAAGACACACAGGCTGAGACACTGACGTGACACCCCGTTGAGCAAGCGATTCAGGAAGAGCTGATTGATTCTGAAAAGGCCACCGGGACGGGAAGCGACGAAGGAGGGGACTGCAGCCCTGCCAGCCCCTAGCAGCGTCCTCCTGCTTTGGAGGCAGACGGCAATTCCCCCCCCCCACGCTCCGTTGCACCCAATTCCAGCACTGGATCCCTGCCCCCCTCCCCAGCCCCACTCAGCTGGGATCCCACCGCCGCCTGCGAGGGACTGAAGAATCTGGAGCGGGGGGACCTGGGGAGAAGCCAGGGAGAGAGGAGGGATGGGAGGGGAAACTGAGGCTCGCAGTCGTGACCCCCTTGTTGGGGACCACAGAGCCGGGCAGGTGAGAAGCGTATTGGTGTGAGTGGGGGGATGGGAAGGGTCGGTCAGGCAGCTCGGGGGAGGGGATGGGTGGATGAATACACAGGTACCGTCTCTCGCGGGCCCCGCCCGTCTGTCCGCAGACCCCCCCCCCCCCAGCTATCGAAACCCGGCCCCGGCGCAGCCAGACGGTGACTCCGGACTAACAGCAGAACTCGCCCCCTGAAAGTGAGAAGTGGGGAACCTACTGGCCAATCACTGCCTCAGTTTCCCTCAGGGGCGAAGTGGGGGGTAGTGCGGGGCCCTGAGCTGGCTTCTGGTTTCAGGGAGGCGGAGGGGTGACGGCCCCCCCACTGCTGTGCCGGACTGAGACTGGGGGGATGGTGGGGCCGCATTTCAATGGGGTTACCCTGCCCTAGGGAAGTGTGTGTGTGTGTGTCCTGGAGGGGCTGTGGGGTGTGTGGTGTGTGTGTGTGTGTCCATCCTGGAGGGGCTGGTGTGTGTGTGTCCCCATCCTGGAGGGGCTGTGGGGTGTGTGTGTGTGTGTGGGGTGTGTGTGTCTCCATCCTGGAGGGGCTGGTGTGTGTGTCCCCGTCCTGGAGGGGCTGTGGGGTGTGTGTGTGTGTGTGGTGTGTGTGTGTCCCCGTCCTGGAGGGGCTGGTGTGTGTGTGTGTCCTGGTCCTGGAGGGGCTGTGGGGGGTGTGTGTGTGTGTGTGTCCCCATCCTGGAGGGGCTGTGGGGTGTGTGTGTGCGAGCGATCAGGGCCGGGGGTGCAGTATGTAACACAGGGCAGCAGGGACACCCCCCCCCCCACACACACACTCGAGCCGAGTAACGACGCCCCGAGGATCATTATCACTCACTGTCTCCAGCTTTATTTGCTGCATTTTCTTCCCAGCTCGAGGCCTTGGCTCCGATCCCTGCACGGCCCCCGGGCGGGGAGAGAACCCAGGAGTCCGGGCTCCCAGCCCCCCCCGCATTTAGACTCGCTGCACCTCGGTGTGAATCGTGGCCAGGCTCCATAAATCACCTGAATTAGCCGAAGCCGGGGGAGGGGTGTTATTAGTCATGCACCGAGAGCCACTTTAATCCCGCCCCCCAGGAGCTGGGCTTGCGGGGGCGGGAGTGAGGGGCACCGGCAGAGCGGGGGGAGCCCAGGGCTGGCCGGGGGGGTAGGGGGCGGGCAGGGCGGGGGTGAGGGGGCTGGCGGGGGGAGGCAGGCAGAGCTGGGGGGGGCAGGCGGGGGGGGCAGGCAGGGCGGGGGTGGGGGGGCTGGCAGAGCTGGGGGGGCAGGCGGGGGGAGCCCAGGGCTGGCGGGGGGGGGGCGGGCAGAGCTGGGGGGGCAGGCGGGGGGGGCTCTGCGGCGGGCGATGCTCGAGCTCTGTCTGTGCCCGTCTGCCCCCGTCACCTTGTCGCTGGCGCTGAATGTAAAGTGACCGGCGCCCCCCCCCCCCCGCAGCCCCCTGCTCCCCCGCCCAGCGCACCCCGTGTCCGGCCGGGTCACTGGGGGGGGCGCCCCCATTTCGCTGCAGGCTCCTCCCCGGCTTCGCTTAGCTGCGACCCTGCCCGGGCCAATAGCCGGGCTCCCCCCCCCGTGACCCCCTGGGCCCGGCCGCCCCCCCGCCCCGAGTCACGTCCCCGCTCAGCCGGGGGGACACACGTGGCTGCGGGTCAGGATCGGCCTGAGGGAGCCGGGAAGGTCCCCGCGATCCCAGCCCTGCCCCCCCACTGCCCCCAGCCCCCCCGATCCCAGCCCTGCCCCCCCAGCCCTGCCTGTGCCCCCCACTGCCCCCCCATCCCAGCCCTGCCCCCCACTGCCTGTGCCCCCCACTGGCCCCGATCCCAGCCCTGCCCCCCCCTGCCTGTGCCCCCCACTGCCCCCTGATCCCAGCCCTGACCCCCACTCCTGACCCCCAGCCCCCCTGATCCTAGCCCTGCCCCCAGCCCTGCCTGTGCCCCCACTCCTGACCCCCAGCCCCCCCCGATCCCTGCCCTGCCCCCCCACTCCTGACCCCCAGCCCCCTGATCCCAGCCCTGCCCCCCAGCCCTGCCTGTGCCCCCCACTTCCCCCAGCCCCCCTGATCCCAGCCCTGCCCCCCACTCCTGACCCCCAGCCCCCCTGATCCCAGCCCTGCCCCCCCAGCCCTGCCTGTGCCCCCCACTGCCCCCAGCCCCCCGATCCCAGCTCTGCCCCCCACTGCCCCGCCGGTGCCCCCCACTCCTGACCCACAGCCCCCCATGATCTCAGCCCTGCCCCCCAGCCCCACCGGTCCCCCCCACTCCCTCCCAGCCCCCCTGATTCCACCCCTGCCTGTGCCCCCCACTGCCCCCAGTCCCCCCGATCCCAGCCCTGCCTCCCACCCCTGCCTGTGCCCCCCATTGCCCCCTGATCCCAGCCCTGCCCCCCACTCCTGCCCCCCAGCCTCCCCGATCCCAGCTCTGCCCCCCACTGCCTGGGCCCCCCACTGCCCCCAGCCCCCCTGATCCCAGCCCTGCCCCCCAGCCCTGCCGGTGCCCCCCGCTCCCGACCCGCAGCCCCCCGTGATCCCAGCCCTGGGCTCCTCTGAGGTTGTTACATGGTGTGTGTGTGGGGGGGGGCAGTGAAGGTTGAGATGCGGGTGTTGAAATGAGACAAGCCGCTGCTGAGGCCTGAGGGGCTCTTGGCCTGTGACTCCCTGTCCCGGGGGGGCGCGGGGGGGGGAGTATCCATCACCGAAATCCCCCTGAGGGACCCAGACGGGTGCGGAACAAACCGCCCGGGGCTGGGATCAGAGCGGCCTCCCGCTGGCCTCAGCTGAATTCACATTCCAGGGGGTTCGAATCCCCTGTCCCCAAAGTTAACGGCTGCTGGGGGGCGCTGTGCCGTGTGAGCGGGGTGGGGGCGCTGCCCCGGCTGTCAGGGCTGGTCCCCCTGCCCCAAAGCGGCGCTAGGGGGCGCTGTGCCGTGTGAGCGGGGTGGGGGCGCTGCCCTGGCAGTCAGGGCTGGTCCCCCTGCCCCAAAGCGGCGCTAGGGGGCGCTGTGCTCCCAGAGGCCCTAGCGTTTCCTCCACTGAATTGTGAATTAAACAGCCACTGTGCTCCACCCCAGAGGTGGCTGCATCTCAGCGCCGGGTGAACCAGCCCCGTGTGTTGTCATGTGCGGCTGTTACCCGGTTGCCCCACCCCAGAGGTGGCTGCGTCTCAGCACCGGGCGAGCCGTCCCCAGACACTGGCTCATCCGTTCTCTCTCTCTGCCCTCAGGGCTGCTGGTGCGGAGCCTGGAGTATAACCAGCCGGCCGACAACTACACGGTGTGTCAAGGGGACGATGCCATTCTAAGGTGAGACCCTGCGGGAGCGGCCCCCGTGCGGAGGGTGAGGCTGGGGGTCTCTGTCCCTGCTGGCCCCTGCTGGAGGGGCCCCCACCCCGCTCCCCGCAGCAGGGCGCCCCCAATGCCACTCACCCCAGGAAGCCGTCGGCAGCCCCCGGCCTAGTAACGTTTCATCCTCGCGCCGGGGTCGTGTTCAGAGAAAACACAGGAGCCCAGCTAAGGCTCTGCCACCTTCTCAAGAGCTCCTGGGCACGGGGGGGGGGGGGTCATGCTGTCAAAAAGCCAGATTATGTACATCCCCCAAACCCTGCTTCAGTGCAAGGGCTGGGATGGCAGGGGGCTGCGGGTCGGGAGTGAGGGGCACCGACAGAGCTGGGATTGGGCGAGACCAGGGCTGGGCTAGCAGGGGGCTGCGGATCAGGAGTGAGGGGCACCGGCAGAGCTGGGGTGTGGGGAGAGCCCAGGGCTGAGCTGGCGGGGGGCTGCGGGTCGGGAGTGAGGGGCACCGGCAGAGCTGGGATCGGGGGGAGCCCAGGGCTGGGCTAGCAGGGGGCTGCGGGTCAGGAGTGAGGGGCACCGGCAGAGCTGGGGTGTGGGGAGAGCCCAGGGCTGAGCTGGCGGGGGGCTGCGGGTCGGGAGTGAGGGGCACCAGCAGAACTGGGATTGGGGGGAGGCCGGGGCTGAGCTGGCAGGGGCTGCAGGTCGGGAGTGAGGGGCACCGGCAGAGCTGGGATTGGGGGGAGCCCAGGGCTGGGCTAGCAGGGTTCACCTGAGCGTGTTTTGATGGAGACCCTACAATAACAAACATGTGCAACATTAGGGTTCGGATGAGAGACCCGGTGATGATAAATTGTGCTTGAGACCCTGGAGTAACAAACCACAGGGGAGAGACTCGCCCGTAACAGCTGAGTGCTGCAGTGCCCGGCCCGGCCCCTCGGCTAACAAAGCCGGGTGGGGGGTGGGTCCTTTACAGAGCACCAGGAAGGGATGTGAAAAGTTGTGATCACTCCATGTATCCCCATCCGCTGTCTGTCTGTCCATCCCCACCCACCGCCTCTATCCCCATCCGCCGTCTGTCTGTCTGTCTGTCCATTCCCACCCACCGCCTCTATCCCCATCCACTGTCTGTCTGTCCATCCCCACCCACCGCCTCTATCCCCATCCACCGTCTGTCTGTCCATCCCCACCCACCGCCTCTATCCCCATCCACCGTCTGTCTGTCTGTCCATCCCCACCCACCGCCTCTATCCCCATCCGCCGTCTGTCTGTCCATCCCCACCCACCGCCTCTATCCCCATCCGCCGTCTGTCTGTCTGTCTCCACCCACCACATCTCTCTATCTATCTCTCTATCTCCCACCCCCGTCTCTCTCTCTCTCCTCCCCCCCCACCCCCGCTCCCTCCTGCAATGCACCAGCCAGCCTGACTCATGCTCACAGCTGACCTAGATCCGGCTCCCCCCACCCCCCCTCGCTGCAGCCCTCCCAGCCGCTCTGCTCTGCCCTGGGGCGATGGGGCTGGGCTGACCTAGATCCTGGGGGTAGGTGGTGTGGGGGGGGGCGGCTGGGAAGGGGGGGGCAGTGGGTGCTGAAGGGGAAGGGGGAGCCCACACAGCCCCCTGCAGGGCCCCCCCGACCCCATATCTCCTTCCCAACACCCCTGCGGCCCCCCAGCCAGGCTGGCTCCCCGGCCCCTAACATTGTCTGTGATCCCCACCCCCCCCAGCCTCACCTCCGACTGACACTGAGCCGGTCACACCCCTGCTGTGAGCCCCACACACCCAGCAGGGGGCGCTCCCAGAGCCCCGCCCCCCTCCTCCCCTGCACAGGTCTTGGAACGAGACCCCCACCCCGCCCCCTGCAGCACAGCGCCCACTAGTGCCAGGCTGGGGCATCGGGACCAGCCCTGCCTGCCAGGGGAGATCCCCCACTCCACCCCCTGCAGCACAGCGCCCCCTAGCGCCACCCTGGGGCATCGGGGCAGCCCTGCCTGCCAGGGGAGAGCCCCCACTCCACCCCCTGCAGCACAGCGCCCCCTAGTGCCACCCTGGGGCATCGGGGCAGCCCTGCCTGCCAGGGGAGACCCCCACCTGGCCCCTGCAGATCTCACAGTGTGATTGGCTGAGCACTGTCCAATCCGCGTCCTGCAGCTGCCGGGTGCTGGCGCCTGGATCCCCTGAGCGCTGGAATTATTTCGTGATTGTGGCATTAAAAGAGAGAAAACCCCCTAATTCAATCTCGCTCTGCTGATTGGGGGGCTCACAGACAGGAGCGAGCAGGAATGGCAGGGGGCTGCGCGTCGGGAGTGAGGGGCACCAGCAGAAGTCAGAGGGGGGCAGGGCTGGGCTGGCAGGGGGCTGCGGGTCGGGAGTGAGGGGCACCAGCAGGAGTCAGAGGGGGGCAGGGCTGGGCTGGCAGGGGGCTGCGGGTCGGGAGTGAGGGGCACCGGCAGAGCAGGCTCAGTTTTGGGACATCTCCATATAGGCATTAAATTGAGAGGCTGCTGCATATGCTGCGTCTTTCCAAGCTTTGCTAACCCAGCCGTCCCAGACCTGGGAGCCGACCCCGTATTTTTTGGGGGGTGGGGGTGGGGAGGGGGAATGAGCTGTAGAAGCTCCGACATCTCGCCGTCCTTGGGTCTGGACACACAACTGCTCCTGAGCTGAGAAGGGAACCCAGGAGTCCGGGCTCCCAGCCTCCCTGCTCCAACCACTAGGCCCCACTCCCCTCCCAGAGCCTGGGGTAGAACCCAGGAGTCCTGGCTCCCGGCTCCAATTACCCTGTCAAGGTTCTTTATCTCAGCCCGGTGCTGAGATGCAGCCACCTCTGGGGGGGAGCTGGTTCACAGCCGCACCATAGCAGAGCTGAGAGGCAAAAGGGGGATTCCGGCTCCTCCCATCACCACGGGGGAGGTTTCCAGGAGGTAAAATGGAAATGGCCTTTGGGCTGCGAACCAGGGTCATGGGACAGCGGTGAGCCAAAGGGGGCGATTACTGGTCTGGGCTCCCCCCAGCTCTGCCGGTGCCCCTCACTCCCGACCCGCAGCCCCTGCCAGCACAACCGCGGGCTCCCCGGTGCCCCTCACTCCTGACCCGCAGCCCCCTGCCAGCTCAGCCCCGGGCTCCCCGGTGCCCCTCACTCCCGACCCGCAGCCCCCTACCAGCTCAGCCCCGGGCTCCCCGTTGCCCCTCACTCCCAACCCGCAGCCCCCTGCCAGCTGAGCCCTGGCCTCCCCCCCCTCACTCTGCCGGTGCCCCTCACTCCCGACCCACAGCCCCCTCAGTCCCGGGCTCCCCGGTGCTCCTCACACCTGACCCGCAGCCCCCTGCCAGCTCAGCCCCGGGCTCCCCGGTGCCCCTCACTCCTGACCCGCAGCCCCCTGCCAGCTCAGCCCCGGGCTCCCCGGTGCCCCTCACTTGCCAGCTGAGCCCTGGCCTCCCCCTCCCAGCTCTGCCGGTGCCCCTCACTCCCGACCCGCAGCCCCCTCAGCCCCAGGCTCCTCAGTGCCCCTCACTCCTGACCCGCAGCCCCCTGCCAGCTCAGCCCCGGGCTCCCCGGTGCCCCTCACTCCTGACCCGCAGCCCCCTGCCAGCTCAGCCCCGGGCTCCCCGGTGCCCCTCACTCCTGACCCGCAGCCCCTGCCAGCTCAGCCCCGGGCTCCCCGGTGCCCCTCACTCCTGACCCGCAGCCCCCTGCCAGCTCAGCCCCGGGCTCCCCGGTGCCCCTCACTCCTGACCCGCAGCCCCCGCCGTCTCTGCCCCCAGCTGTTCCATCGACGAGGAGGTGACCCGGGTGGCCTGGCTGAATCGCTCCAACATCCTGTACGCCGGGAACGACAAGTGGTCCATCGACCCGCGGGTCCGGCTGCTCACCAACAGCCCGGCCGAGTTCAGCATCCTCATCGCCAGCGTGGACGTGTGGGACGAGGGGCTGTACACCTGCTCCTTCCAGACCCAGGCCAAGCCCCACACGGCCCAGGTCTACCTCATCGTGCACGGTACGGGGCGGGGGAGGGGCGGGGCTAGGCTTGGGGGCAGGGCCATGGGCGGGGGCAGGGAGAGGAGGGTGGGGGTCTTGGGGGGGATGGGCAGGAATGGGCTGGAGGGGCTGAGTGGGCAGTGATGGGTCGGGGGTGGGGGGATGGGCAGTGACTGGGGTGGGGGGATGGGCAGAGATGGGGATGGGGTTGTGGGGATGGGCAGAGATGGGTCGTGGGGGATGGGGGGGTGCTGGGCAGGGACGGATTGGTGGGGGGATGGGCAGAGATGGAGGAGCGGGGACCGATGGGGGCAGAGGAGGGGGAGGGGGCTGGGTCGTCATGCGGGGGAGGGAGGGGGGTCTGTGGAGGGATGCACGACTGAGGGGGGGGATTGGGGGGCTGGGGGAGGGAGGGGGCAGGTGCATGCGGTGGGGGATGGGGGGCGGGTCCGTGGGGGGGCTGCACAGAGATCTATGGGGAAGCTGGGGGAGGGGGTGGGGCGGGGCTTTCTCCGGCTCTAGGGCTGGTGCTGGAGCCACGTGTGTGTCCGTCCCTCGTGCCTGCGACCCCCCCACCCCGGAGCCTGTCGCTTGGGGCTGGGGGTGGGACGTCCGTTCCCCCGCGCGGCGCCGCCCCCCAGAGCTGGCTGCATGTCAGGCCCAGGCCCAGGCCCGGGGGCCCTGGATACCAGCCCCGCGTGCTCGGAGCTCAGGGAGGATTTGCCGGCTCAGCTCCCGCCCCCCAGCTGCCCGCGGCGCCAGGAAGTGGGGACAATGGAGCCTGATTGGATCCGGGGGGACAATTGCGGGGTCCCTGCCGCAGCTGTTCGCCGCTTCGCCCTGATTGGCTGTGGCTCTCGTCGTCTGGCCAATCAGCTCGCGCCACAGGCCTTGTTAGCGGGGCTGGGGGAGACTCACGTCAAGGGGCGGTTTTTTTTGGCTTTTCTACCAAATTGTCCCATGCGGGGAGGGGGAGTCTAATGTTAACACCCCACATGCTGCCCAGCCCTGGGATGCGGCCACCTCTGGGGTGGGGCGTCTGGGTACCAGCCCCACTCGGTCAATCCCTAGCACTAGGCATGGGGGCTCGGGGGGCAGGGCGCCCCCCGGGGGTCGGAGGCTGGCGCTGCTCTCACGGCTCTCCCCCCCCCGCCCCCCCAGTGCCGGCTCGGATCACGAACATCTCCTCGGCTGTGACGGTGAACGAAGGCAGCGACGTGAGTTTGCTGTGCATGGCCACGGGCAAACCTGAGCCCACCGTGACCTGGAGACAGCTGCGAGGTAAGAGGGAGCGGGCCGGGGAGGGGCCCTGTGCAGATGGGGGGGCAGGGGAGAGAGGAGGGGAGGAGTAGGCGGGAGATGATTGGGGGAGGGGACAATGGGGGGGGCCGGGGCAGGGGGAGATTGTGGGGGATTTGCCGGGATGGGGGGGGAGGGAGGTTGGGCAGGCTGAGGAAAGAGGGGATCCGGGTGGAGCGGGGGCTGGGGGGACCTGGAGCTGTCATGGAGGAATCAGACAGGAGCCCAAACTGCTGCCCCTCACTCCCGACCCGCAGCCCCCTGGGCACCCCGACACCCCGCGGCTCGGCCGGCGCCCCTCACTCCCGACCCGCAGCCCCCTGGGCACCCCGACACCCCGCAGCTCGGCCGGCGCCCCTCACTCCCGACCCGCAGCCCCCTGGGCACCCCGACACCCCGCAGCTCGGCCGGCGCCCCTCACTCCCGACCCGCAGCCCCCTGGGCACCCCGACACCCCGCGGCTCGGCCGGCGCCCCTCACTCCCGACCCGCAGCCCCCTGCGCACCCCGACACCCCGCGGCTCGGCCGGCGCCCCTCACTCCCGACCCGCAGCCCCCTGCGCACCCCGACACCCCGCGGCTCGGCCGGCGCCCCTCACTCCCGACCCGCAGCCCCCTGCGCACCCCGACACCCCGCGGCTCGGCCGGCGCCCCTCACTCCCGACCCGCAGCCCCCTGCGCACCCCGACGCCCCGCGGCTCGGCCGGCGCCCCTCACTCCCGACCCGCAGCCCCCTGCGCACCCCGACCCCCCGCAGCTCGGCCGGCGCCCCTCACTCCCGACCCGCAGCCCCCTGGGCACCCCGACGCCCCGCGGCTCGGCCGGCGCCCCTCACTCCCGACCCGCAGCCCCCTGGGCACCCCGACGCCCCGCGGCTCGGCCGGCGCCCCTCACTCCCGACCCGCAGCCCCCTGGGCACCCCGACGCCCCGCGGCTCGGCCGGCGCCCCTCACTCCCGACCCGCAGCCCCCTGGGCACCCCGACGCCCCGCGGCTCGGCCGGCGCCCCTCACTCCCGACCCGCAGCCCCCTGGGCACCCCGACGCCCCGCGGCTCGGCCGGCGCCCCTCACTCCCGACCCGCAGCCCCCTGGACACCCCGACGCCCCGCGGCTCGGCCGCCCCCCTCACTCCCGACCCGCAGCCCCCTGGGCACCCCGACGCCCCGCGGCTCGGCCGGCGCCCCTCACTCCCGACCCGCAGCCCCCTGGGCACCCCGACGCCCCGCGACTCGGCCGGCGCCCCTCACTCCCGACCCGCAGCCCCCTGCTGGCCCAGCCCTGGCAGGTGGTGGCCGTACCTCAGGAGGTGTTGATAACTGTTGTGTTGTTGTGTGTTTTTTTTCTCGTGTGTAAGTCTGTGTTTGTGTCTGTCTCCCCCCCGCTCCACACCTCCTCCCCACACACAGACGGATTCACCAGCGAAGGGGAATATCTGGAAATCACCGAGATCAACAGGCAGCAGGCCGGGGAATACGAGTGCATCACGGCCAATGACGTCTCTGTGCCCGACAGCAAGAGGGTCCTGATCACAGTCAACTGTGAGTCAACCTTCGGGCTTCCCCCTCTAGGGGGCGCCGGCTCCCGTCCAGCCTCAGGGCGGAGACTGGCTGGCTCAGCGGGGCAGGCAGTGGAATATGGGGCTGTTCCCCTCTAGGGGGCGCCAGCTCCTCTCCTTTAATTCCTTCGCTTTCTCCTATCAGACCCTCCCACCATCAAGGACGTGAAGGACGCCTTTCCCCCCGTGGGGAAGCCGGCACTGCTGAGATGTGAGGCCATGGCCGTGCCCCCTGCCGAATTCGAGTGGTTCAAGGATGACAAGCAGTGAGTGACCCTCCTTCCCGGCCACACCCACCCCCTCCAGGAACAGGCCCCATTGGCCTGCCCCAGGGGTGACTGACGTCCAGTCAGCGACCCTCTGGCCTCTCGTTGGCCATGCAGAGTCATGTGATCTGTGGTAGATTGAATGCCAAAATTCCCCTCCCAGTGAGATCTGAGCTGTGAGAGTCTCCTCCAGGAACGATTTAATCCCCTTTCCGGCGCTCTCTGTCATTGCTGGTTTTTTGTGTTGGTGGTTGGATGATCGTTGCTACGTTGGGTTGGTTGATTGATGGGTTGTTGACTTGGCTGTTGGTTTGTTGAGCTGGTTGAAGGGTTGATTATTGGGATTGATGGGTTGGGTCAGTTGGTTTGTGGGGTTGGTTGTTGGGCTGGTTGGTTGATGGTTTGTGTAGGTAGTTGGTTGTTGGTTGGTATGTTTGGCCAGTTGGTTGGTGGCTGGTTTGCAGAGTTGGTTGTTGGGTTAGTTAATTGATGGGGTCAGGGCTGAATTCCCTTCTGGCACTTCGAGTGCAGAAGGTGGGACCCGCAAGGACTCTAAATATTAATACCGGCCACCCCAGACTTGTGTTACACTCCCAAGGTTACAGCTTCTCTCTGATCTTGGCTCGGTAAATGCTGCCACCACCCAGAGGACACAGTGGAGTCCACAAGCCAATGGTTCCTTCTAGGTATGGAAGATGAATTTTCATACCTGGTTCAAACCTTACACAGCATTCCTGCTTATCGCATTGCTGCGCCGTGACCCCCAGGCCGTTGGTTGGATGGTGGTAACGGGTGGCAACCAAGTGGTTCACTCCATGAGCTTCCCAAAGGCGTTTCATGGTCCCTGCCAGGAAGTTGGTCTCCGAATCCGTAAGGATCTCAGAGGGCCAATCTACCCTGGCAAAAATGTCCGTCAGTGCCTGGCTCACGCTTTTAGCCCTGCTGTTGCTTAGAGCTCCTGCTTCCGGCCATCGAGTCGCAAACTCCATGAAGATCAGTATGCTCAGCCTCCCTCTGGGTGTCTTCTTAGGGAAAGGACCCAGAATATCCACAGCTACTCGCTGAAATGGGACCTCAGTGATGGGGAGTGGCTGGAGAGGAGCCTTGACCTGGTCTTGGGGCTTTCCTACCCTCTGGCCCAACTCACAAGACCGGACACAGGTAGAAACCTCCTTGCCCATCCCCTCCTGGTGGAATGACCTCCCCAAACGGTCCTTGGTCCTGTTCACCCCAGCATGGGCACTAGGGTGATCGTGGGCTAAGTTCAAGAGCTTTTCCCGGTACTTAGCTGGAAATTCCACTGTCTCTGAGGATGCCAGTCCTCCTTGTGCCCACCAGAAAGGGTCTCCTTGGGTAAGAGTCCTCCTTCTACAACAAACCTGGACCTGTCAGAAGAGCTGAGAGGTGGTGGGTCGCTCCGTGCCGCCATCCAAGCTCCTTTGAGTCTCTCATCCGCTTCCTGCTCTGCCTGGAACTGTTCCCTTGCTGCTGGAGACATCAGTTCCTCGCTGGGTTGTGGACGTGGGCTTGGTCCCACTGGAAGCGATGCAGGGGATGGGGGTGTCTCTGACTGTGAACCGCTCGCCCTGGGGCACTGGGGGGTATTTCAGGCTCCGGTTGAGCCTCTTGCGCTGGTTTAGCTGCTGCAGCAGGTGCAGGCTCTGTGGCGCCCTTTGGTGCTGGCTCCCCTGGCTCCGGTGGGGTTGCAGGGACGGGCTCTGGTGCTGACTGCGCCGCCGGTTCCGATCCTTGGGCTGGTTCTGGCTGGGTCCCAGGACCTGGATTTACAGCTGCTGTCATTGGCTCTGCTCTGGGGTCTGGTTCCACCACCTCTGGCTGGGTCCCTGTAGGAGGCTCAGGAATGGAGTGAGGTTGTTGGTGTGTTGGGTTGGTTTTTGGGTTAGTGAATTGATGGTTTGTTGAGTTGGTGGTTGGTGTGTTGGGTTGGTTGTTGGGTTAGTGAATTGATGGTTTGTTGAGTTGGTTGTTGGTGTGTTGGGTTGGTTTTTGGGTTAGTGAATTGATGGTTTGTTGAGTTGGTTGTTGGGTTAGTGAACTGCTTGTTGAGTTGATGGTTGGTGTGTTGGGTTGGTTGTTGGGTTAGTGAATTGATGGTTTGTTGGGTTGGTTGTTGGGTTAGTGAATTGATGGTGTGTTGGGTTGGTTGTTGGTGTGGTTATTGGGTTGATGGTTGGTATTTTGGGTCATTTGATTGTTGGTTTATTCAGATGGCTGGTTGGCTGTTGGGTTGATTGTTGGTTTGTAGGCTACCATTGTTGTTTGACACCTGAGTTCCTTGTCAATTGGTTAGTTTGGCTGTTGGATATCAGGGTTCTTGGTGGTTTAATGGTTGGTTGGTCTATTGGGTTGCTTGGTGGTTTCCTGGTTTTGTTCGGTGCATTGGTTGTTGGCAGGTTGGGTTGTTTGCTGGGTCTGTTGTATGTTGGTTGGTTAGGTTGGTTCTTGGGCTGGTTGTTGGTGTGTTGGGTCGGTTGTTGGTTTGGGGTTGTTGGTTTGGTTGTTTGGTGGGTGGTAACTTTGTCAGGTGCCCCTCACTCCCAACCCGCACCCCCACTAGCCCAGCCCTGGTCTTCCCCGTCTCTGCCGGTGCCCCTCACTCCCAACCCGCAGCCCCCACTAGCCCAGCCGCTTCTGTGGTTTGTCGTGTTTCATGCTGGTTTGCTGATAGCCCCCTACCAGGGGTGAATCTGTGAGATCTTGTAATGCTCCCCCCCCTTTGCCCCCGACCCAGCAGACTCTTTGGGGGCCGCGAGGGGCTGCGGATCCGGAACGAGCGCACGCGTTCCATGCTGCTCATCGACAACGTCACCGCTCGGCATTATGGGAACTACAGCTGCCTGGCCTCCAACAAGCTGGGGGTCTCCAACGCAAGCCTGCGGCTGATACGTACGTCCCCCTGCCCTGTACAACGGCTGGTCCCGCCCACTGTCATTCGCCGGTGGCCCCGCCCACCATTCCTCACAGCCCCCGCCCACTGTCCTTCACCACTGGCCCTGCCCACTCTTCCCAATACTCCCGGCCATAATTCACAGCTGGCCCTGCCCTCTGTCTTTCAAGACTGGCCCAGCCATAAACCCCACAATGGGGTATAGTAACATTTAGACAGAACATCCTGGCTCCCAGCCCCCAGCCCTGCTCTAACCACTAGACCCCACTCCCCTCCCAGAGCCAGGGACAGAACCCAGGAGTCCTGGCTCCCAGCCACCCTGCTCTAACCACTAGACCCCACTCCCCTCCCAGACCAGGGATAGAACCCAGGAGTCCTGGCTCCCAGCCCCCCCTGTTCTAACCACTAGACCCCACTCCCCTCCCAGACCAGGGATAGAACCCAGGAGTCCTGGCTCCCAGCGCCCACAATCTAAACCACCCTCCTCTAAAACGCTAAAGGCCAGTGAAGTACTTCAAATGCCTCTGAAAATCACCTTTGCTGCCCCCAGTCCCTTGAAAGTCTTGTCCCTGGCTCTGAAATCCTCTTTCTTCTCTGGCCAGGACCCGGCTCTCTGGAAAACGTAGCCGTGACCGGGATGGAGTCCCCCTTGTTCCTGGGCTTGCTGTCGTCTGCCTTTGTGACTCTCCTGTTTAAAATCTAGCGTGTTCGGCAGGCACAGCGGGAGGAGAGGCGGCTCGGGCGGAGAGGGAGAGCACGCGAGAGAGACCTTCTCCTTTCCGGGAGAGACGAAGAGAGAAAACAAAGAAACAAATCTTATCGAGAACCCCAGCACTGTGAGGGAAACATGAAAAAAAGAAAAAAAAACGACAAAAAAAAATATGCATTTCTTTCTACGGCCATTTTCCGTCACTTTCATCCCAGACACTTCCAGCCGGACTTGTTCTAAAGGGACGAACAAACTGACCTGCAAAGACACAGGGCTTTAAAGGGTTAACGGCCAGTGCTTCTGTGCCCCATGGGGGCCCCCCGCCATAGGGCTCGCGGTGAGGGGCTGTTCCCCTGCTCCGGGAGAGTTTGTGGTTCTCAGCTGCCCTGAAGGACGAGCTTCGCTGGCTTTTGCAAAAGTTGGGGGCTGGGCCTTTCTGTACCACACAGAGTGTTTGAGTGCGGAATTTCCCTAGTCTGGGGCTGAAAAATTCCTCAGCGAACAACGTTTCTCGGGCTGAGATTGACCCTTGTTTACACAGGTTTGGGACTCTGAATTTCCTGAAGCTTTCCAGGCTGACATCTTCCTTCGCTCACCAAGTTTTCCGGGCTGAGAATTCCCTTGGTTTACACAGATCTGAGGCTGAATGTTTCCTTCCTTCACAAAGGTTTTTGGGCTGAGAATGATCCTTGTTTACACGGGTTTGAGGCTGCGAATTAATTAGTTGGCAAAGTTTTGGGGCTGAGAATTACCCTGGTTTGCACAGGTCTGAGGCTGAAAATACCATTAATTCACAAAGTTTTTTGGGCTGAAAATGTCCTTAATTGCCAATTTTTTTTGTGCTGAGACGGACCCTTGTTTACACAGGTTTGAAGCTGGAAATGTCCTTAGTTCACAAAGTTTTGTGCACTGAGACCTCCTAATTCACACTGGGTTTGGCTTGAGAATTTCCTAGTTCACAAAGGTTTTAGGGGCTCAGAATTTCCCTAGTTTATGCAGGTTTCAGGCTTTCTTAGTTCACAGGGCTTTCTGGGCTGAAAATGACCCCAGTTCTGGGGTGCAGATTTATTTCCTTCACAAAGTTTTCTGGGGTGAGAATTTCCTTGGTTTACTGAGGTTTCGGGTTGAGCCTTTCCTTAATCCAGCGAGTTTTTTGGGAATTTCCTTAGTGAACAAACCAAACCTAAAAATACCCCCTTTTTAGCTATGAATTCATAGAATCATAGAATCTCAGGGTTGGAAGGGACCTCAGGAGGTGTCTAGTCCAACCCCCTGCTCAAAGCAGGACCAATCCCCAACTAAATCATCCCAGCCAGGGCTTTGTCAAGCCGAGCCTTAAAAACCTCTAAGGAAGGAGATTCCACCACCTCCCTAGGGAACCCATTCCAGTGCTTCACCGCCCTCCTAGGGAAAAAGTTTTTCTTAATATCCTACCTAGACCTCCCTCACTGCAACTTGAGACCATTGCTCCTTCTTCTGTCATCTGCCACCACTGAGAACAGCCTAGATCCATCCTCTTGGGACCCCCTCACTTAATCCAGCGATTTGCCCCAGCGGGAATTGTTGACCTAATAAATTCTGTCGCCTGGCAATTTTCATCGTTCACAAGGTTTTGTGCCCTGCAAATTGCCTTCAGCCGGTGCCGGTTTCACCTGGGAATTCCCGGGCGTCGCAAAGTTTTGGGGGCTGAGAATTTCCTTCATTTTTCAATCGTTTCCCCGGGCTCGGAGAAGACAGAGTTGGAAGCTGGCTGCCGCCTGGGGGATTTGGATTCAGCACCTTGATTCTGCTCCGTCCCTGCACTCTGGGCACGAGGGGGTTCACACGCCCCTCTAAGCTGGCCGGCTCCCCAGCTCTGGACGGAGGAAGGCTTATAGCTGAGCGTTGAAACCACCCGTCTCTTCGCCTGAGGAGCTCCCCTCCCCGCTCTCCGTGCATGGTGGGGCGGCTGGTCAGGTCCGAGACGTCACATCTGCTTCTCGCCGTCCCCGCTACACCGAGCCAGGGTGAGTCAATAGGGAGGGGACTGATTGGGATGGGCTTCATGGGGCTCGGGCTTCGAGCAGTTGCCTCGGGGGTGGGTGGGAGGGGGCTTGTCCTGGGGTCTGACGAACGTTTGCAAAGTTGGTGTCGTCGTTCGCAAAGCGGGGACCTGGCAGTGGGAGACCGGGAGACCCTACAATAACGAAGGGGCCCACTCAGTCCCAGCCGCTGCAATGATGCACCAGTTTGCCGATCCCCTCTGCTTGTGGGAGACGTTAGAGTAACTGAATGCAAACGCAGTCCTGGCATTTACGAGAGACCCTCCAATAACAACCAGCATGTGTACAGCCTTATCCTGCCTGAGAGACCCTACAATAATAACCAGCATGTGGTCAGCCCTATCCTGCCCAACAGACCCTACAATAATAACCAGCATGAGTGCAGCCTTGTCCTGCCCGAGAGACCCTACAATAACAAACTAGCATGTGGTCAGCCCTATCCTGCCCAACAGACCCTACAATAATCACCAGCATGAGTGCAGCTCTCCCCCTCCAAAAAGACCCTACGATAACAACTGGTATAGGTACAGCTCCACCCCTCCTAGGGTGACCAGATGTCCTGATTTCATAGGGACAGTCCCGATTTCTGGGTCTTTTTCTTATATAGGCTCCTATTACCCCCCATCCCCTGTCCTGATTTTTCACATTTGCTGGCTGGTCGCCCTAACCCCTCCTGAGAGACCCTACAATAACAAAGCAGCATGTGTACAGCCCTACCCGTCCCGAGAGACCCTACAATAACAAAACCAGGGGTCTCAGGATCAACTTTCCTGAGAGACCCAACGGTCCCAGCTTGATATTTATCACCTTAATGAAATTAAGTTAATGAACCTGGCCTGGGACTTTCCTGGACCGTTTGGGGGGCTGGCTGGAAGGAATTACACGCGGGTCTGTTATTGCAGGGTCTCCTGGAAGTGCTGGAGGTTGCTCGCTTGGCTTGTTGTTATTTGGTCTCCGGGGAATGGCTGGGCTGTAGAGACTTGGTGTAATATTGTAGGGTTTCCTGAGAATGCCAGGAGCTGTGCAGGCTTGGTTTATTATTGTAGGGTCTTCTGGGATGGCTGGGGGTTGTGCAAATTAGGATTATTATTGTAGGGTCTCCAGGAAGTGCCAGGGACTGTGCTTGCTTGGCTTATTATTGTAGGGTCTGCTGGGAGTGCCAGAGGCTGTGCAGGCTTGGTTTATTATTGTAGGGTCTCCTGGGAGTGCCAGGAGCTGTACAGGCTTGTTTTGTTATTGTAGGGTCTGCTGGGAGTGCCAGGGACTGTGCTTGCTTGGCTTATTATTGTAGGGTCTCCTGGGAGTGCCAGGGGCTGTGCAGGCTTGGCTTATTATTGTAGGGTCTCCTGGGAGTGCCAGGGGCTGTGCAGGCTTGGCTTATTATTGTAGGGTCTGCTGGGAGTGCCAGGAGCTGTGCAGGCTTGGTTTGTTATTGTAGGGTCTCCTGGGAGAGAGGTGTGTGCATGCATACAGCATGAGGGCAGCGCTCATTCCAAGCATATTACCCGGTAAACATCTCCTCCGTCACTGATCCTCTAAGGTCCTAGGATGATGGGTTATTCCGTGGGCCCATCTAGGCTGGTATCCCGCCATCTGCTCTGGGGAACATCCTGAAACTCCGGTGGGGGAAAAATTCCCACTGGATTTTTTTCTCAACACAGAACAGGAGAAAAAACAGCATCGGATCAGACCCTTGAGTCAGGGCTGGGTTGAGAAATAGAAACTTGGTCACCTTGACTGAGATATTAACAAAGGTCCCCAAGTTTTTGGTCTGGGAATTTCTTAGGTTTTTTTTTAATTTGATTTGATTTTTAACGAAGCGCAGTGGCCTGAGGGCTGAGGTGGCCAAAGATGTCTAAAGAATTTAAACGCCTAATTTATTATGTATTAAGTGTATTGTCTCGAGGTTCTTTTTTCTCGTAGGCTATTTGAATTTAATTTCTAGGAGCCGATATTGTTCGGTATAAAAATATGCTCGTTTGGTTTTGTCCAGGAGACAAAATCTGGGTTGACAGGTTTGGTTTGGTCTCCCCTGGGAAGGGCCTTTGGGTTTTTAGAACAATTGTGAATGTCTTTTCCCCAGGCGCTAGATTTAGCGAAGTTAGTTATTTATTTTTGCGGTGCCAGCAAACGCAAAACTCCGTAAGGAAGATGATTCACTAACTAGCGGTCGTTATTATTGATCAGGTGTGTGACGGTCGTGCCCAGGAACCCCTGTCATGGACCAAAGCCCCATCGCGCCAGGTGCTGTACGTTTGAGTGCCACTTATTAGGTGTATTACGGTAACACCCAGGCACTGCAGTCATGGCCTAGGACCCCTGTGTGCTATTTATTAGGTGTATTACGGTGTCAGCCAGAACCCCAGCTAGAGAAGGAGGCTGCCTGGGCCTCCGGATGCCTGGGTTCTATTCCACAGACTTCCTGGGCCACGCTGGGCAAGTGGTGCCCTGCCTCAGTTTCCCCATTGGTACAGTGGGGCCGGGCCTGGAGGAGCGGTACCCAGATGCCACGGTGATGGGCACCCTGGAGAACTAGACAGTTCAGGGTCCCTGGGAATCCCGGCTTGTTGGAGTATCTGACCCTTGTGTTTCACACCGTGCTCACGGGGTCTCCGCGTTGGCTGGAGCGAGAGCAGGTGTGTGGGGGGTGTCCTTCCTACCTGCGGGGGGCGCTACCGGGCACCTGTGATGTCATAGCTTTGGTGGCGGCATCCTCTGGCATCCCAGCATTGAGCCTGATGTCAGAGTCCAGGCGTCATCAGCGCCTGTGACATCACAGTCATGGGATCAGCCTGGTCTCTGATGTCACAGTCATGGAATCACCCTCCCTGGTGACACACAGTCATGGACTCAACAGCCATCAGCCCTAGGGGGACCCTGCTCCCTTCCTCCTGTGTGGCCCCCTTGGGCCAGCTTCAGCTCTTGGTGTATGTGGGTTTTGGGGTGAGTCGGGTATCGCGGGAAAGCCCCCTCTGCCCTGAACCCCAGGGCGCCCCCGGGACGTCGCTCCGGAGGTTGACGACTCGGCGTTCCTGACGCGTTAGCCCCTGGCCTGCTTTGCTCAGCCCCGCACGCAGGACTCACCCCACGGAGTCCCCAGCATCCGGGCGGGCGGGTGGGGGTTCCCCACGAGCCACGTTCTCCGCTTTACGCCCCTCCATTGGGGAGCGCAGGGTATTTCACACACGGCTGGCCCGATGCTCCGGCCTCCAAGACCCGTCCGTGCCTGGTGCCCTGGGTTCAGCCATCCCAGAGGCGCTGACTTTTATATTTCCGGGGGGGCTCCACCCCCCCCTCTGCCCCGAGACCCCTCATCTCACTCCGCCCCTTCGCCCAAGGTCCCACCTTTGATCTGCCTCTTCCCATCCCCCACTCTGCCCCCTCCCCCAAGAGCCTCCGCCTCCCACCGAACAGCTGACTGGGGCTCCCGCTGAACAGCTATGGCTGGTGGGTGCCGAGCACCCGCTATTTTTTCCCCGTGGGTGCTTCAGCCCCGGAGCCTTTCCCCCGCTTGGTCACTTGCCTCTCGCCAGGAGGTGTAACTGCTCCCCCTGTCCGCGGCACGGCTGCATCCCCCGGGGAGCGCTGCGCGGGGCGGCGTGCTGGGCTTCCCACGGGAACCGCGGTGGTGAGATGCCTCTGGGCCGGTGCAGAGCTCAGCAGTGACCGTCTCCAGGGGCTGAAGCCAAGCGGCGTTACCCCGGTGCCCTGCAGCCTTTCCTCATTTGCAGACCCAGACACGTTTGGAAGGGGGGCACGGCCCCCATCGGCGTAACCTGCAGAGCCCAGGCTGAAAACCGCTGCATCACGGCACGCGCCGGCCAAATCCTTCGAGCGACAATTCACACGCTGGAGCCTTCGTCCTGCGAGGGACGAGGTTAACGCCGCCTCGGTGCCAGCAGCGTCTTCGCTGGGCCGTCGGGGAGCTACGTGGAGTCACTGGGCCGCGCCGCGGGGTCTCTTCTCTGCAGGATTATTTCCCATTGATTCCTCCGCGTGCGCGTCAGACGCAAGGCGGGTTTCGTCCTCGGGCCGGTGTTTCCCTGGCGCCTCACAACAAAGGGTGCAGACAAATCTCAGCCAGCGTTAGCAGATCCGGGTGTGTCCAGTGCTCGTCCCGCTGCGGTCGCCATGTGGAAGGGGCTTGGCGGGAATAAGGTACCGTCCGCGGGGTTGGCGTCGGCCGTGTCGGCCGTGTGTTCGTTTGGTTTTCGCCCGGCACCCCGGCATTGTTCCGTCGCGTTCGCACAGCAGTTGTGCTGCCCTGGAGAACTTGTCCTGACCCAAAGTCTCATCTCACTGAGCTCCGGCCACCACCAGCAAACGCCGACCCGACCTGCGGTTAGCTCCGTCCCCACCACCTTCTGCTTTGCCTTCGAGCTCAGCGTGACTCTGTTCTCCCTGCCGCGCGCCCGGAGAGCGACGGAGCCTTGGATAATTCTCATGACCCAACATGCCCATTGGACTGACACCCGGAACGAGCTCCTCGCCGCTTCCCTCTTCCCGTGCCTTGCAAATCGCCCCAGCACGTCATGGAGCTGGAGCTTGATTCGCTCTGGGGACGTCATCCCGGCCAGGCGTAACGGTTCGTTCGGAAGCCAGCGGCGCTCTTGGGTGGCCAGGAGAAACCGGGACAGAGCGTTTGGACGCGGCGTCCCGCCCGCCAGCCCCCGGCGGCTGTCACGGCTCCGTTTTGGGCACTGGGACCGCGGGTCGGGGTACATCCCCCCCATCCGACCCCCACCCATGTCCTGCCCCCAACTGCACCCCTCAGAAACCGCAACCCATCAACCCCCCCTGCTCCTTGTCCCCTGACCACCCTCTCCCGAGACCCTCCACCCTAACTGCCCCCCAGGACCCCACCCCCTACCCAACTCGCCCTGCTCCCTGTCCCCTGACTGCCCCAACCCCAACCCCATCCACCACCCCGACAGACCCCCGGAACTTCCATGCGGTGCCTACCCAACCCCCCCATTCCCCATCCCCTGACCGCCCCCCCAAACCTCTGCCCGATCCACCCGCCCCCAACCCACTCCCTGTCCCTGGGGCTCCCTGCCCCTGCCTTATCCAACCCCACCCCCGCCCCCCGGCCCTGGTCTCTTACCAGGCCGCTTACCCCCGCCGGAGCCGGGCCGGAGCCAGGCCACCTGGAGCCGGAGCCGCGCCACCAGGCCAGAGTCAGGGCCTTCCTCGCCCCACCCTCCGGCCCCGCGCCCCAGCTTACCTGCCCCTGCTTGTTTCCAGGCTTCCCGCGTGAACATCTGATTGGCGGGAAGCAGGGAGCGGGAGGAGAAGGGGGCGGAGCGTTCAGGGGAGGAGGACGACGGGGAGGGGAGCTGGGGCCGGGGCGGACGGCTGCCGGAGCTTGGGAACTGGCTCCAACTCACCACTGGGTGTGGGGTCCTCTTAGGCGCTGAGCTCGATTCAGGGGAATCGGCCTAAAGCCGGCCCTGGGCAGGGGAGAGATTTCAACCTACTTCGGGTGTGTAAATGGGTTCATTCGCCAGCCTGAAAGCTCGTGCTGCTTGCATGGCATTATGGGATCGAAACATGGCTTCCTCCGCCCAGGGCATTATGAGAACGCTCAGAGCCCAAGTTGCAAGATGGTTCAGAGCTCAGGGCTCGATTCAGATCTTAGCTCCTCCAGGGGGCATCTGGAGTCACTCCACATAACACGGCAACGTTCCTCTGTCTTTGGGGCACGAGCGCGTAGACCAGAATACGGCTTCTGAATTCTTTCCCTGGCCCCTGGCTTCTGACCCTTTGTTATCTCCGTTGCCAAAAGCCCTCGGTGGTAACACTGAGTTTCCGTGAGTGGCATAACAGTTTCTGTCGTTTTTGCGAGGTTGTTCGCTTGCTTTGCCTTGTGTTCACAGCGAAGCTAGATGCTGAGTTTGGACGCGTAAGCCCGCCATGTGAAAGGGCCGGCTGACGCGTCGGCAAACAGTGCAAAACTGTGTGCGGACACTGCGTAAAGCTGATGTGAGCAAGTGACTCATGTAACCGATAAGTAAACCGTATGTGAAGCACGCGTGAACAATGCGCAAGGCATATGGAAGCTACGCGTAAACCGTGTGTAAACGATGCAACGCACTTGCAAGCAATGAATAAGATCTAAAGTACGCGATGAGTAAACCATGTGCAAAGCATGTGTAAACCGTGAGTAAATCACGTGTAGACAAGTAAACCACCTGCAAACGAGTGAGCAGTGCGTAAAATCATATGCAAAGCATGTCGAATTCATGAGTGAACATGTGAAAGCCAGATGCGCAAGACACATGCTAATCACGAGTAAGCCATATGTAACGCATGAGTAAATCATATGCAACGCATGAGTAAACACAGGGCAGAACACACGTAAACTATGTACAAACGTCATGCAAATCACGAGTAAGCCACTGTGTGAAGCATGAGCAAAGCATGCGTTACCCATGAGTAAATCATTTGTTAACTGTGTGGAAGTCACATGTAAGTTTCCCACTACTACATGTAAACAATATGTCTGCCACAGCCATGTGCAGAGATCATAGAATCAGAGACTATCGGGGTTGGACGAGACCTCAGGAGGTGCCTAGTCCAACGCCCTGCTGAAAGCAGGACCAATCCCCAACTAAATCATCCCAGCCAGGGCTTGGTCAAGCCAGGCCTTAAAAACCTCTAAGGAAGGAGATTCCTAAGGATGGAGATCACGTGCACTAACACACGCTAAGCATGTGAGTTACATGTACATGCTATAGGTAGTAAATATGCAAACCATGTGCCATGCTGTATCATGTAACATGACGACTCACGTGCAATGCATGTCAGTGCTAGTTAATATAGACACGTGTGAGCCAGCGTCTGCTTTCAGTGCGAGTCTGGAGCGACTCCGTTGCGGTAACTCTGTATTTACACCCTGCTGCGATCGAACGCAGCGGTTGGTGGGTGTTACAGCAAATGGCTGGTGAGAATGTGATTTGCACCCGTCCACGTGTGACTCGGGCAGTGCTCAGCCGCTATTAACCGGGTCTCACGCCTGTGCAAACAAGGAGCAACCTCTGTGCAAAAGCGGTGCAAGCAACGCGTAACCGTGGCGTGAGCTGTCGGTAAAGCAGGGGTGAATGAGGGGTAAACTACAGGTCAAACCCATGTAAACAAGGCGCAAACTCTGGGTAAATCACGTGCAAACAATGGGGGAGCAGGGCCTGAGCGCTGGGTAAAGCAGCGTGTGTACAGGGCATGCGGGTGTCCATTCAGTGTAACGCAGATGCAAATACATGTAAATGAGCTGTACAGTCTGTGCAAAGCGTGAGGCAGTTACACGCAAGCCCATTGTACGTGCCGTGTAAAGCACACACAACCAGACTGTGAGCTCGTGGCAAACCCCCCCACATAGCTGACCCCTGGGTAACGCATGCGGAAACAGTGTCCACACACGCTTTGTGCTCATCATCTCAAGAGGGTGTAAACCATGCGCACAAGCGCATGTAACCATGAGCAAACCCAGAGCAAGCCCCACGTGAACACGGTGCACATTTCAGGCACGCTATGTGCAAGCCCAATGGCCATTTTGTGCAAACTCCTTCTCGGCTCTGTGGAGCGAGGCGCAGCCCGGCGCCCACCGAATGCGTGAGCCTGCCAGAGAGGGGGTAAAGGTTTTGCAACCTGCACGTAAACCAGGTGTAAAGCCACGTGTCAACGGTGCAAGGCTGGTGCAGGCAGCGGGTCTGGTCTGTGCAGAAGACATGTCACGCCCTGTCTTCGAAGCACGGGGAAACGGCGTGGACAGTGCGGGTAACTGGTGCAAACTCTCAGCCAAGTGTGTGTAAACGTGCAGCGAGCACGTGTAAACTGAGTGTAAACGTGGGGAAAGACCTCTGCAGACCTAACGTCAAGTCCGTGTAAACAGGGTGTAAACACTGTGCAAAGCAGGTGTAACCGTGGTGTCCCGAATGCAGTGACACTGTGCAAAGCAGGTGTAAGCAGCGTGTGCAGACTGTCAACATGGAAACATGGTGCAAGCCACGTGTTACCACAGTGCAAAACCCAGCTAGAGAAGGGGAAACCGCCCACGTGGCCTCCTTTTCGGTTTGCACGCTCGGCGCTCGTGCAAAGCAGTGGCTGGCTCCTGCCTTGGTTTCTCCCAGAGCCAGGGAGGTGTCAAAGGGGGGATAGCTGATGAGGGGGGTAAGAGCTTTGGAGGGCTGAGTGGCTGCTGCAGGTGACCCCGAGGGGGGAGTCCGTGTTCTCTCCCCCCAGGGGTGGTGCTGGGATCTCAGGCCCAGGGGGCAGGTTAAGGGTGGGAGGGGCTGGGGTGCAGCACCTTGCACTGGGAGGGAGGTGGGGAAGGAGGCAGAAGAGGAAGGGAGGAGAGGAAGGTGAGCAGCAGGATGACGGGAATGCAAAAGGGAGTGGAAGGAGAAATGGAATATGTGAGGGAGTGGAGGGGTAGCCAGGGAGAGAGGGAGCGGAGAAGGGACCAGGAGGAATGAAGCAGCGGAGGAGTGAGGAAGGGACCGGGGAAGGGAGCAGGAGGAATGAAGCAGCGGAGGGAGTGGAGGGGTGAGGAAGGGACCGGGGAAGGGACCGGCAGGAGGAATGAAGCAGCGGAGGGAGTGGAGGGGTGAGGAAGGGGCCGGAGAAGGGACCGGCAGGAGGAATGAAGCAGCGGAGGGAGTGGAGGGGTGAGGAAGGGACCGGCAGGAGGAATGAAGCAGCGGAGGGAGTGGAGGGGTAGCCGAGGGGAGAAGGGAGCAGGAGGAATGAAGCAGCGGGGAAGGCCGAGGGGGGCAGGCCGAGGGGGGCCGCAGCAGCCCCCCCCCGAGGAGGCCGGGCGTGATGGCCGTGCGGGGCACCGGGGGCAGGGCACGCGGCTCGATTCTGTACCTCAACGTTTGCGACACAACTGGGAAAAAAGGACAAAAAATCTATTGTAAAAAAAAAAAGTGGGAAAAAAACGTTATTGCAAGAAACCACTAAAAAGCCACTTTGTCTTCCATTCCCACCGGGGGTCTGGGGCCATAGGGGGTGGGTCCCCCCATGCCCCCCGGATCCCCCTCGTGAGGGACTCGCCGGGGTCTCTCGGGTGAGTCACTCGATTTTCCTTTTCAAAACACCCTTTTGTTTAATTTGTCCAAACTCCATGGGGGGCGGGGGGGAGGGGGGGGCGACCGACGTGAAAAAAAAAGATCATCAAAACTAATTCACGAAACTCCTTTTTCCAATAAAATGCAATAAAAGCAGCGCCGCAGGCCTGGCGTGTGGTGTGGGGCAGGGCTGGGCTCCGAGCCGCTGTTTGCCAGCAGCTGGGACTGGGTCACGTGCTGGTTCCCTGTTCGGCTCCTTCCCTCTGGGGCACCTGGCACTGGCCACTGGCGGCAGACGGGAGACGGGGCTGGATGGACCCTCGGTCTGACCCAGTCCGGCCGTTCCGTGGGAGGATGGATGGAGGGTGTGTGGGGAGATCGATGGGGGTGGGGTGGCTGGTTGGAGGGGATGAGCAGGGAGGGAGGGGTGAGAGATGGTTGTGTGTGGGGGGGGTTGGTTGGATGGGGCGGGGGATGGCTGGTGGGGGGGTGAGGGAGGGGGGTGTATGGAGCTAGATGCTTGGGGAGTGGGTGAGGGAGGGGGGTGGGGGGTGGATTGGGGAAGAAGGATGGGGGAGGGGCTGGCTGGAGGGGGAGGAGATGGGGTGGAGGGAGGGGGGAGGCGGACTGGTGGTGAGACAGGATGGATGAGGGAGAATGGGGGAGGATGGGGGGGTGGGGGCAGGGGATGGCTGGAGGGGGAGGAGCTGGATGGTGGGCGGGATGGAGGGAGCCCCCCCCCCCCCGGTGGCTCAGCTCTAAGTAACTTACAGGACTGACCCGTATGGGCCAGAGTCCTGAGGGGGCGTGGCCTCACCCAGAAGGGGCGTGGCCTCAACAGGAAGAGGCGGGCCCCTCAAGATTTAAAGGCTTTGGGGCACCGGCTGTGGCTGGGAGACCCAGAGCCTTTAAATCACCCCGGGGCTCCCAGCTGCAGAGGTGGCTGGGAGCCCCCGGGGCTCAGGGGCAAATTAAAGGGCCCGGGGGGGAGGGAAGGGGGGTCTAGTGGTTAGAGCAGGGAGGCCAGGAGCCAGGACTCCTGGGTTCCATCCCCAGCTCTGGGAAGGGGGTGGGGTCTAGTGTGGTGGGGGGAGGCCTAAGGGGGAGCCAGGACTCCTGGGTTCTAGTATCGGTTGTTGGCACCTGTTTCTATGTGCACAGATACCGTATCCCAGCCCTGCCCCACCCCCGCCTGGTGCCCCTCAATCCCGACCCGCAGCCCCCTGCCATCCCACCTCCTACTTAGGGTCTCTCTTTTCCCTGGCCTGTCCTGGTTTGTTACCCTCCCTTGCGCCCCATGGATCAGCCAGCCTGGGGGCTGCCCCCCCCGCGCAGGCCAGCGCTGGGGCCATGATTCAAATCCATGGTCCATCAGTCTGGATGGGACAGATTGTCCATGCGGGGAGGGGGGGGGTGCAGCGAGCTGGGGTCTGGGGGACCCTGGGGGGAGGGGCTGAGATGGGGGGGGTCAGCGTGGGCTGCAGCCAGGAAAACACACAGCAGGACTCATCCCCTCCCCAAGGAGGGGGCAGCTCCAGTCCTTCCAGGCTCTCGCTGGCCTTCAGATCATGGGGGAGGGAGTTCCACAGGTTAATCGTGTTTAAAAGGAAATGTGCCCCACTGCCAAGTCTTTCCCTGTGGATTCAGGCCGGGCTAGGTAGTCAGCAGACACCAGCCTCCGCCACAGGCGCCGGCGGGAGGGGTCGGATTGGCAAGAAAAGTTCCAGAAACACGTTATTAAAAATATAAATCACTCTGTTACGCACCAAACTAATCACCTGTAACAGTGGCACCTTCTGCCAAAACACCCGCTGCCAATCTCCCGTCCTTCCTCCCCCCACCCCGCCAGCAAAACCAGGCGTCTTCATCCGCGTAACAGGTGGGGGGAGGATGGATTGATGGGGCTGGAAGGATGGATAGAGGCGTTTGGGAGGGGCGGGAGGGATGTGGATGGGGATGGCTGGAGGGAAGGATGTGGATGGCGATGGATCGAAGGAAGGATGGAGGGATGGAAGGAAGGATAGAGGGCTGTATATGGGGATGAATGGATGTGGACGGAGATGGATGATGGATTGAGGGAGGAAGGATGGATGGATGGAAGGATAGAGGGTTATGTATGGGGATGGATGTGGATGGAGAGGGACGAAGGAAGGATGGATGGAAAGATAAGAGGACAGTGTATGGATGTGGACAGAGATGGATGGATGGATGGAAGGAAGGATAGGGGGCTGTGTATGGGGATGGATGAATGGATGGAGGGAAGAAGGAAGGAATGATGAAAGGATGAAGATGGATGGATAGAAGAATAGAGGGCTGTGTATGGGGATGGATGGATGTGGACGGATGGAGGGAGGGAGGAAGGATGGATGTGGATGGAAGAATAGAGGGCTGTGTCTGGGGATGGATGGATGTGGACAGAGATGGATGGATGGAAGGATAGTGGGTTATGTACGGGGCTGGATGGATGTGGACGGAGATGGATGGAAGGACAGAGGGCTGTGTATGGGGATGGATGGATGTAGACGGATGGAGGGAGGGAGGATGGATGTGGATGGAAGGATAGTGGGTTATGTACGGGGCTGGATGGATGTGGACGGAGATGGATGGATGGAAGAATAGAGGGCTGTGGGGGATGGAAGAATAGAGGGCTGTGTATGGGGATGGATGGATGTGGACGGACGGATGGAGGGAGGGAGGGAGGAAGGATGGATGTGGATGGAAGGATAGTGGGTTATGTACGGGGCTGGATGGATGTGGACGGAGGTGGATGGATGGATGGAAGGATAGAGGGCTGTGTACGGGGCTGGATGGATGTGGATGGAGGTGGATGGATGGATGGAAGGATAGAGGGTTGTGTCTGGGGATGGATAGATGGATGGATGGATGGATGTGGACGGATGGAGGGAGGGAGGGAGGAAGGATGGATATGGATGGAAGGATAGTGGGTTATGTACGGGGCTGGATGGATGGGGACGGAGATGGATGGATGGATGGATGTGGACGGATGGAGGGAGGGAGGGAGGGAGGGAGGAAGGATGGATGTGGATGGAAGGATAGTGGGTTATGTACGGGGCTGGATGGATGTGGACGGATGGAGGGAGGGAGGGAGGAAGGATGGATGTGGATGGAAGGATAGTGGGTTATGTACGGGGCTGGCTGGATGGGGACGGAGATGGATGGATGGATGGAAGGATTAATGGATGGAGGGATGGGTGGACCAAGAGGTGGGGATGGGGGTGGGGGAGGCAGGCACAGACAGACGTAATTCTCCCTCTCGCTCTCTCCAGAGAGCTAATCAGAGCCATGTATAACCTGAGATAATTTGCAAAAACAGGAAGTCCCACCCTCTCCCCAAGCACACCAAGAAAAACAGGAAGTCCTGCCCCCTCCCTTTCTTCCAGCAGAAGCATGTGGACCCCTCTTAGTCCCATAGTCAGTTCTGGGGAGGTTGGGGGGGGCCAGCACAGGACCAGGGGACACTCAGGGGGGAGGGGGGCCCACGGAGCCTCATCCTATGCAGGCTCAGTCCATTCTATCGATGCCTCCCGGACTCCTGGGTTCATTGCTGGCACTCAGTCCCCTGTAAGGCTCTCCCGGACGCCTGGCTCCCACGCTGGCTCTCCCGTGCCAGTCACACCCGTGTGGCGCTGCGCGCTGTCCTGGGGCCCTGCCAACTGGCCAGAGATGGGAGCCCGGGGCCCCTGCCGTCTCCAGGGTGCCTGGGCTAGGAAGAGGAAGGCGAATGAGAGACGTAGTCGGGGGCAGGTGGGGGGGCTCTCCCCCGGCAGTCAGGGCTCTGGGGAGCAGCGGGGGGGGGGGCAGCAGGGTGCTGGGGGGATGGGCGAGGGTTGAGCAGGGGGCACCGTGCTGCGGGGGGGGGCACTTACCCAGGGGGCGGGGGGGCCGTGGATGCGCAGATGCTCCTCGTAGCTGATGAAGGACAGGTCGCCATCCCCCCAGGAGCAGCGCGAAGACGCCCGGGAGGGGGGGGCCGGGGGCTCGACGGGGTCGGACTCTCTCCCGTGCGGGAACTGGAACAGAGCGACGCGTCATCAGCGTCCCGCTTCAGCATGGGGAAACTGAGGCACGGGCCAGTCAGCCTCGGCAGAACCCAGCGCTAGGCCCCGCCCCATCTGGCCCCGCCCCCTCGCACTCACCTGACGGGGAAGGTAATGCTGGCGGGTCCCGGGCGGGGTCAGGGGCATCTTCTCCCTCTTTCCTAGGATGGAGAAAAGGAGCCTGATTGGCTGGTGCCAGGAGCACCCAATTCTCATTGGCTGGTGGTAAGACCACTGATTGATTCCCTTGCTTCTCATTGGCTGGTGCCAGGGCACGCCCCTTCCTATCTCCCTGTATTTTGATTGGTCAGTACCAGCCCCCCTTCCCCAACTGAAACAGTGAATTCTGACTGGCTGGTGCCCGAAGCCCCATGTCTCCCGGATTCCAACTGGATAATACCAAAGCCAGTGCGGTTGGATTGGTTAATGGCAGCATGACCCTTTGGTGCTCATTGGCCAATGACAATGGCCCCTTCTTCTTGCTCGGGCAGTAGAAGGCCACTGAGCCCATCCTGGCACCTGATTGGCTGAGAACAGGAGACCAATTCTGCCTTTTGGCTGTGATTGGACAACATCTCATTGACTCCGCCCCTTGCAACTGATTGGCCAACAGTGACTCCCCCTTGCATCTGATTGGCTAGAAACAGTTCAATGACCATCCCTGCATCTGATTGGTCAGCACATATTTTAGCAACCCGATTCCCACTTGCATTTGATTGGATAAAAGCAGCCCTCCCTTCCATTGGCTGGGACCAGGGTGGCAATTCTACCCTTGCATCTGATTGGCTGAGAGCAGCATATCCTGCCCCCAGACCTCCTTCCCGGGGGGACCCCGGCTTCGTACTCACCCCATCGCGCCCGGAGGAACCAGATCAGGAGCACGAGGAGGGCAAGGAGCAGGATCATGCCCAGGATCGAGCCCAACACGATGCCCGCGATGGCGCCGGGGCTCAGGGTAGAGGCTGCAGAGAGAGAGAGGGGACAGGGAGAGAACCCAGGAGTCTGGGGTCCCAGTTCCTCTGCTCTAACCACCAGACCCCACTCCCCTTCCAGAGCTGGAAAGAGAACCCAGGAGTCCAGGATCCCAGCTCCCCCTAACCACCAGACCCCCCTCCCCTTCCAGAGCTGGGGATAGAACCCAGGAGTCCGGGCTCCCAGCCCCTCTGCTCTAACCGCTAGACCCCACTCTCCTCCCAGATCTGGAAAGAGAACCCAGGAGTCCTGGCTCCCAGCCCCCCGGACTCACCTGGCAGGAGCGTCTGCGTGTGGCTGGGCTCCCCAGCCTGGGTTCCGAGCAGGGGCAGCAGCCGGAAGGAATAGGAGGTGTGGGGCTGGAGCCCCCCCACGGTGCTGGAGCGAGTGGCGCCCCCTAGCGTCTGCAGCGTCTGCCACTCCCCGGCCGCCCGGCCCCCGGGGGGCCCCTGGATCTGGATCAAGAACCCAGTGACCACGGAGCCCTCTGGCACCACCCAGCTCAGCCGGGCCGAGCCGGGCTCCGAACCGCGCACCAGGGTCCAGCCGGAGACAGACGGACCTGCAGGGAGGAGGGTGGGTTAGAGGGGCCGGGGAGATCTGTGGGGACAGGACTCCTGGGCTCCATCCGCAGCTCGGGGAAGGGAGTGGGGACTAGTGGTGGTGGTGGGGGGGGTTGGGAGCCAGGACTCCTGGGTTCTCACCCGTCAGCGTGAGGTTACTCTCCTGCGAGCCCAGGGGGTTTTGGCACCGCACCGAGTAGCCCCCCAGGTCCTGCGGGGCCGTGAAGTTGCTGATGGTGAGTCGGGCCCCGTCGGCGCTGACCCGGTACCGCCCGCCCGGACCCAGCGGCGCCCCGTCCCGGGCCCAGGCGATTTCCACAGGCCGGTAGGTGCCCCGGCACTGCAGATCCAACAGGACAGTGTCCCCGGGGTCCAGGGAGGCCTGGAATGAGAGAGAGACCCCCGAGGGGGCTTCTGGGGGGCGGGGGAGGGGAGTTGGGGAGTTCATTTGGGTGGAGTTGCCAGGTGTTAACCCCGCCCCATCGTCCAGGCCCTTCCCCCTTGGGGGTAGCCCCACCTGCAGAATCCTGGCCCCACCCCCTGGATACTAGCTCCTCCCATAGTGTCCTGGCCACTCCCCCTGGATACTAGCTCCTCCCATAGTGCCCAGGCCCCTCCCATGGATACTTGCTCCTCCCATAGTGTCCTGGCCCCTCCCCTTGATACTAGCTCCTCCCATCGTGTTCTGGCCCCTCCCCCTGGATACTAGCTCCTCCCATGGTATCCTGGCCCCTCCCTCTGGAGGCCAGCCCCACCCATAGTGTCCTGGCCCTGCCTCCACCAGCTGGACTTTAGCTCCGCCCTCATACTCCAGGCCAAACCCATTGGATACTAGCCCCGCCCACTCGATTCATGCCCCACCCACTGGACATCAGGGCCTCTCCCCTGCATTCACTCCTCCCGTCCTGCCCATCCATTGGACACCAACTCTGCCGACATGGCCCATGCCCCGCCCATGTGGCAGGGACCCCCTGCCCCTCCCCCCTGGGGGTGCAGGCCCCTCCCTAGAATTAGGGTCAGGGTCAGTGCCCCAGCCCAGTGCTGCCCCCGGTGGCCGAAGCCGGCACTGCACCCAGGCGGTGGGGCTGGGGTCTCACCGGGTGTCATGCTGCAGTTCCCCTCGGCGGCGAGGTGTCTCCCCAGGCAGGTGACCCGGGTGCCATTGAGGGCGGGCGGGGGGGAGCTCAGGGTCCGCTCGAGGGTGGGGCCGACCCCTTGCTCCTCACCACCAGGCAGCCCGAGCAGACTCAGGCTGGGAGCCGGGGAGCCCCCCGGCCACGAGCAGAGGAAGCGAAGGGCCGTGCCATTGGCCACTGAGTTCAGGGAGCAGAAGGGGGATCCGGGGGGGATCTCTGGAGGGGGAAGAGAGAGAGAAACAGATCAGCCCCATAGCCCCATTCCCCACCCCCCTGAGCCAGCCAATCCCCTGCCCTGGGGCTGGCTGGGAACCCGCCGCCCCCTAGAGGGGACAGGGCCCCTGCCCCATTCCCCGTCCCCCTGAGCCAGCCAATCCCCTGCCCTGGGCCTGGCTGGGAACCCAGCACCCCCTAGCGGGGAAAGGCCCCATTCCCTGCCCCCTGAGCCAGCCAATCCCCTGCCCTGGGGACAGACAGGAGCTGGCGCCCCCTGGAGGGGAAGGGCCGGGGGCACCCACGGGTGACGGTGAGGATCAGGGTGGCGCGGAGCTGGCGCTGGGTTTGCGGGTTGCTGGCGAGGCAGGAGTAGAGCCCGGCCTGGCTGAGCTGCACCCGGGGCAGCGTCAGCTCCGGCTGGGCCGGGACCAGGGGGTCGCTGGCGTCGGCCAGGCTCCAGTAGATCTGGGCAGGGGGGTCCGAGGGGGCCCGGCAGGCCAGCGTCACGGTGCTGTTCACCCGGACGTAGCGCCGGGGCTCCGGGTCCCGGTCCGACGAGAGGACGATCGTGGGGGGCTCCGGCCCATCTGGGAAGGGAACCAGAACCGAGTCAGAACCGGGGGAGGGAGTCTGGTCTCCCCTGCTCCCCCCTCGGCCCAGGCAGCCCGGGATCCCCGCCCCAGATGGGCCCAGGCCGCCCCCCTCCCCAGCTTTCTGGCCCGGCTCAGGCCCATCTACCCCGGCGTCCGGCCTGCACTCACAATAGACCCGGATGTGGGCGGCGCCGGCACCGGTGCTGAATGGGTTGGACACGGTGCAGTTGTAGGTGCCGCTGTCGTTCCGCTCAGGCCGGCTGATCTGGAGGGTCCCAGCCGAGACCCGGTACCGAGGGTTCGGGTCCAGGCTTTGCCCATCCTTGGTCCAGGTGACGGTGCCCCGCACGGGGGCGCAGGTGAGAGCGGCCGACCCGGCGCCTTCGCTCACCGCCAGGGCCGGGGGCGTCACAGAGACATTCCCTACCAGCTCTGCAGGGGGAAACAGGCGTGGGGAGAGAACCCAGGAGTCCTGACTCCCAACCCCTCCCACCTCTTCTCCATCCACTAGACACACCCCCCCCCCAGAGGGGGAGAACCCAGGAGTCCTGACTCCCAGCCCCCCACCCCTGCTCTATCCACTAGACTTCCCCCCCGCACCCTCCAAGAGGGGAGAGAACCCAAGACTCCTGACTCCCAACCCCTCCCACCTCTTCTCTATCCACTAGACACACCCCCACCCCCCGCTCTCCCAGAGGGGAGAGAACCCAGGAGTCCTGACTCCCAGCCCCCCACCCCTGCTCTATCCACTAGACCTCCCCCCCGCACTCTCCAAGAGGGGAGAGAACCCAGGAGTCCTGACTCCCAGCCCCCCACCCCTGCTCTATCCACTAGACACCCCCCATCCTAGAGGAGGGATAGAACCCAGGTGTCCTGGCTCCCAGCCCCCCCCCTCCAACCACTAAACCCCACTCCCCTCCCAGGGCTCGGCATAGAACCCAGGCGTCCGGGCCGCCCCCACTTACCGTACACCTCCACCTGGACGTCCCCCCTCCACACCTGGCCCCCCAGTGGAAAGACCTCGACCGTGTAGGAGCCGGCATCCTGCAGGGCCACGGGGGCGATGGCGAGCGCCCCCCCTTGGGGCTCCACGCTGAGCCGGCCCTGGTAGGCCGAGGCCACGGCCACCGAGCCGTTGGGACCCAGGTGTCCGTCTGCCAGCACCGTCCGGTTCCTCTGCCACACGATTCTGGGGGGCGGCTGGGCCGGGGGGTAGGAGAGCGGGATCGAGAGGTTCCCCCCCAGCAGCACCGCCAGGGGGCCGGGGGGCAGCTGGAGGGGAAAGGGGAGCACAGGGCCTGGTGGGGGGCAGAGGGAGGCTGGTTAGTTCTGGGCTCGGTTGCACCCCCCACCCCTAGCCAGGGGTCCCAGGGAGCCTTTCCCCTCCCCCACCGCCTGCCCAAGGGGCTGGTCCAGCCCCCTCACCCCCAACACAGAGACTGGATCCTCTCCTCTGTCAGTCGCCCCCCACCCGCTGTAGCCCCCAGACACCCACACGTACCCCACCCCACGCGCCAGCTATGGGCAGCCAGTGGAGTCCGGGCTCCCAGCTCCCTCCAGATATAACAACTGGACCCCACTTCCCTCCTGGAGCTGGGGATGGAACCCAGGAGTCCGGGCTCCCAGCGCCCCCTGTTCTAACCACTAGACCCCATTCCCCTCCCAGAGCCAGGCCTGACACTGGGGGGCGGGGGCAGGGCAGCTGGATTAGCAGGGGGCTGCGAGTCGGGAGTGAGGGGCACCGGCAGGGCACGGGCGGGGGGAGCCCAGGGCTGGGCCGGAGGCTGCAGAATCCAGGCCAAGAACCGGCCACCAGGGTCATCGTGACAGAAAATGGCCCAGATAGAGCAGTGCTGGTGCCCCTCACTCCCGACCCGCAGCCCCTGCTAGCCCAGCCCTGGGCTCCCCCCGATCCCAGCTCTGCCGGTGCCCCTCACTCCCGACCCGCAGCCCCCACTAGCCCAGCCCTGGGCTCCCCCCCATCCCAGCTCTGCCGGTGCCCCTCACTCCCGACCCGCAGCCCCCACTAGCCCAGCCCTGCCTGTGCCCCTCACTCCCGACCCGCAGCCCCTGCTAGCCCAGCCCTGGGCTCCCCCCGATCCCAGCTCTGCCGGTGCCCCTCACTCCCGACCCGCAGCCCCCACTAGCCCAGCCCTGGGCTCCCCCCCATCCCAGCTCTGCCGGTGCCCCTCACTCCAGCCCCTGCCAGCCCAGCCCTGGGCTCCCCACCCCCAGCTCTGCCGGTGCCCCTCACTCCCGACCCGCCTGGCTCCTTCGTGGCCCTGGTGATTTGCTAATAGCCAAGGAGGGTGATTTCCCGCTGCCGGATCCCTCCTGTGCCTGGATTTAACACAGGATCCGCCTCCCTCCCCGGCCTCAACTCTAGCGAGCTGCGCCCGAGCGGCGTTGTGTGCGGCTGTTCCCCAGCTGCCGCGCCCCAGAGGTGGCCGCATCTCCCCACTGGCTGAGCCGCCCCTACCATCCCCTGGAAGCAGCCCGGCGCCGTGGGCTGGGCCTGGGCCCAGAGGCTTCGGGCTGAGTCGGGGCTGGGGGTGGGGGGCGCTTGCGGCGCTGGCAGATGGGGGCGGGGGCTGAGCCCACAGGGCGGGGGGCGCTCGCTGCGGCTCTGATTCATCGGGTCCCTGGGGGGTCAAAAGGGGCCTGCCGCTGTGGGAGGGGAGTGGGGTTTAGTGGTTACAGTGGGGGGAGGCTAGAAGGCTGGACTCCTGGGTTCTCTGGGCGGGGGGGGGGGCGGAGCCAGGACTCCTGGGTTCTCTGGGCTGGGGGCGGGGGGGGGAGTCAGAAATCCTGGCTTCTCTCCCGAGCCGTTTCCTCCCCCTGCCCCAATTCCGGGGGCACCGAATCCCCAGCCCCGTGGGGGGGGGGGTCAGTACGGGGCGGGCGGGGGCAGGTCCCCGGGTGCCCTGGAGGCTCCGGTGAATCTTCCCCGAGCGAGTCTGTCCCGGTGACGTTTTCGGGACCGCGTCCCCCCCCCCGCAGGACCCCCCCAGCCCGGGCCGGGCCCCCCCGGACTCACCCAGCAGCAGCAGCAGGAGCCGGGCGGCGCCGGCCCAGGTGTCCGGGCACCTGCCGGCCATGACAGGGGCGGGGGGGGGGAGGAGCCGGACAAAGGCTCAGGTCTCCCGGCGCTGCGGGCGGGAACCGGTTAAGCCGGCGGGGTGGGAGGGGCGGGGTGTGCCCGGGGGGGGGGCGTCGGGACCTTTCTAGCAATAGCTCCGGGGGGGGAGGGGCGCACAGGGAGGGTTCCTGGCCGGGGGGGGGGGGGGGAGCCGGTGTAATTAGCCACAGGCATCATCACCTCTGTGCCCCGCTCCCGGGGGCGGGGCTGCTCCCCCCGCGGAAACCGGCTGCATCTGAGCAAACCACCCCCCTGCAGCGTTATATGCGGCTGCTCCAGCCCAGAGGTGGCTGCATCAGGGCCCAGCCCCCCCCAGTGAGAGCCGAGGAAATTGTGCGGGGGGGGGGGGTGACCAGCGCTTTGCTTGGAAGCAGACGGACTCCCAGACACCCCCCCACCCGCAGCAGGGGGCCCGGCTCGGGGGGCCGTTCACACCCAAAACCTCCTCCCCCCCCCACGGGGAACACTCCAAACCCCCCTTTCCATGGTGGATTGGGGGGATCCTCCCCCCATCCCCGGCACTGATTTGATGAACCCATTTTGAAAGCCCCCCCCCCCCCCAGGCCTGGGGCCCGGAGCCGGGATGGGGCGCGCGGGGGGCCCGGCTGGAGGAGCCGAGACCCGTCTCCGGCAGGCTGGGCACTGACCTGGCCAGCTGCGGCAGAGGAAGGTGGGGGAGCCGGGCTGTCACCACCGGGGGGGCTCCTCTCCCCCCCCTGCCCCCCAGGGGCTCTGCCCCACCAGCAGGTGGAGCCACGCGGGAGGAGGAACATTCACAGCCTGCTCAGGCCCGAGCTCCGCAGGCAGCCCAGGGGCATCCAGGGGCAGGGAGTTCCCCAGGGTAACAGCAGGCTCCGCCCCCTCGGCTCCTCCTCCAGGCTCCTGGGGTGGGAGCGAGGGGAGGAGCCGCCTGGCCGAGCCCAGCGGGGATGGATCCCGGCTCAGGTGAGGGGCCCCCGTCTGTCCAGGCCTCCCTGGCGTTCAGCCAGTAACGCCCCCACTGCCCCCCGCAGGCCACCATCCACCCAACCCCAATCCTACAATAAACCCCACCCCTACCACTCCCCCCTCCTCTCCCCCACTAAGCCCCGCCTTGTCTTCCCAAGCCACGCCCCTTCTACAATAAACCCCACCCCTACCACTCCCCCCTCCTCTCCCCCACTAAGCCCCGCCTTGTCTTCCCAAGCCACGCCCATTCTACAATAAACCCCACCCCTACCACTCCCCCCTCCTCTCCCCCACTAAGCCCCGCCTTGTCTTCCCAAGCCCTGCCCATCCTACAATAAACCCCACCCCCAGATTGCCCATAATCCCACCCCCGCTCCCTGTACGCCCCACCCTCAGCCCCCCAAACCCCGCCTCTGGGCCTGGGCGGCCCCCCAAAGCCAGGCCCCTGGCGGGCGCGGCTGGGCCGGACAAAGGACAGGCGGACAGCGACTCTCCAAAGACCCAGCGGGGTTTATGGGTCCCGAGCCCCGGGGCTGACGGAGCAGCGGCTCGGGGCCGGAAGGCAGCACGGTTACAATCACGGGGGGCAGTGCCAGGTCCCAGGGACCCCCAGGGGCACCACCCGTCACAGCAGCAGGAGAGCCGGGCGCAGCGGCTCCAGGAGGGGCTGGAAGAGAAACAAGCCACGGAGAGATCAGTGGGGGGGGAGCAGGGGTTATGGGGGGAGCAGGAAGGAGGGAGCCAGGATTCCTGGGTTCCCTCCCCAGCTCTGGGAGGGGAGTGATCTCTAGTGGTTAGAGCAGTGCCGGGGAGGGGGGTGCGCTGGGCATCAGGATTCTTGGGTTCCCTCCCCAGCTTGGGGAGGGGGTTAGTGATTAGGGACGGGGGGGGGGAGGGAAGGGAGAGGCTGAGAGCCCGGACTCCTGGGTTCTCTCCCCAGCACTGTCAGCGACTGCAAGGGGAGAGGCAGGGCAGGGGCCGTACTCACCGGCTGGGGGCTCAGATCAGGCCCCCCTCCTTCAGCTTGCCCACGAGGTCGTCCACGGTCTCCACCTTGACGCCGGCCTGGCGCTGGGGCGGCTCTTCCACGCGCTCCACGGCCAGCCGGGAGGAGAGATCGACCCCCAGGTCCGACGCCTTCAGCACCTCAATCTTCTTCTTCTTGGCTTTCTGGGGAGAGAGCCAGGCGTGGAACCCAGGAGTCCAGGCTCCCAGCCCCCGCTACTCTAACCACTAGATCCCATCCCCCCTCCAGAGCTGGGACAGAACCCAGGGGTCCTGGCTCCCAGCCCCCGCTGCTCTAACCACTAGATCCCACTCCCCTCCCAGAGTTGGGACAGAACCCAGGAGTCCTGGCTCCCAGCCCCTGCTGCTCTAACCACTAGACCCCACTCCCCTCCCAGAGCTGGGACAGAACCCAGGAGTCCCATCAGGGTGCGCGGCTGCCAGGCACACAGCCTGAGGGGATACACCAGGGGACGGCAGCCTCCTGCCTCGGCCTCTCTCCTCCCCCACCTACGCTGGCAGCACCCAGCGCACTGGGGAAGAGAAAACTTCAACCGAGGAGCCTGGTCCCGGCATTGGAGGGAACCCGGCGCGTTATGGCCGGCAACGTGCAGCAGGGTGAGAAAGTGGCAGATCTCAACCCTGCCCAGTGAGAGATGGTGTCAGACTGACATCGGGCCTTTAGCTTCCCTTTTCTTTGCCCTTTGATGGCGAGCAATCAGCTCTCGGGGGTCAGTCGCCTCTGAGCTCTCCCTAAAACGGGGCACTCGGGAAACGTCTAGCGAAGGCGGGCGCGTGGCCGGTCCGCACCGAGGGCGGGGCCGGCTGGGTGATGAACGTACACTGGTCAGGCGGCCGCCCGGGGCCGGCGGGTACAGCTGTGGGGTGCCAGGCCGGGGCCTTTCCCTGGGTGAGTGGCTCTGGGCGCATGCCCGCAGCCTGGCTGGGTGTGGGGCGCCACCCGCTGGCGGCTGAGGGATGCCAGCGCCCGGAGGGGTCTGCGGCGAGACAGCCCAGGCTGGAGAGGGGAAGGGGGCTCAGCCCCGTTTCCAGGTTGCACCCCCGGGGAAGGGTCCCCATGTAACCAGCCCCTGCCCCGCCCCAGAGATGGCTGTGTCTCTGAGCCGGGGGAGGGGTCAGCCCCGCCCCCCCTCCCCTCACCATGATGTTGGGCAGGGTGGCGTAACGGGGCTCGTTGAGCCGCAGGTCGGCCGTCACCACGGCCGGCAGCCGGAGCCGGATGCTCTCCAGGCCCCCGTCCACCTCCCGCTCCACCGTCAGCTGCTCCCCCTCCAGCGTCAGCGCGGAGGCGAAGGTCCCCTGCAGGGCACGGGGGGGGGGGTTAGCGCCCATCACCCAGGATCCGCCCCCCCCCCAGCCCCTGGAATCCTACACTGCTGGGATCCCCCCTGCCCCACAGTTCCCAGAACCCACCACTCTCAGGATCCAACCCCCCCCCCCAACAGCTCTCAGAACCACCCTGCTGCCAGGATCTGACCCCCTCCCCCGCAGCTCCCAAAGTCCCCCGCTGCTGGGATCCCCCCCGCCCCACAGCTCCCAGAACCCACCACTCCCATGATCCAACCCCGCCCCCCGCAGATCCCAGAGCCCCCTGCTGCTGCAATCCTCCCCCCCACACACACATATCCAAAGTCCCTCGCTGCTGGGATTCCCCCCCCCCCACGGGTCCCAGAGCCCCCTGCTGCTGGGATCCACCCTCCCCCAGAGCCCCCTGCTGCTGGGATCCACCCTCCCCCAGAGCCCCCTGCTGCTGGGATCGGACCCTCCCACACACAGCTCCCAGAGCCCCCCACTGGCAGGATCTGACACCCCTCCCGCAGCTCCCAGAGCCCCCCCCACCCCCCGCTGCTGGGATCCGACCCTCCCCCACCCACAGCTCCCAGAATCCACCACTCTTACCCCCGCCCCGCAGCTCCCATAGCCCCCCGCTGCCAGGATCTGACCCCCACCCCCAGCAGCTCCCAGAGATGCCCTCTGCCAGGATCCAACCCCCTGCCCCGCCCCACGGCTGGGATCCCCCCCCCCCAGCAGTTTCCAGAACCCCCCGCTGCCAGGACCCCCCAAGGGGGGCAGCCACCTGGGGCCAGTCCAGCAGCGCCGCCGTCATCTGCCCCGTCTGGTTGCAGTCGTCGTCGATGGCCTGGGAAGGAGAAAACGAGTCACACCCAGGACGGGCCCTTCCCATCACTTGCCGCAGGGAGCAGTGTCACGAGCCGGGATGGCACAGCAGGCGGGATACCGGGGTAGATGGGCCCGTGGGGCAGAGGGGGGAGGAGTGGGGGAAAGGGAGGCGGGATACCGGGGCAGATGGGCCCGTGGGGCAGAGGGGGGAGGAGGGGGGGGGCAGGGAGGAGGCGGGATACCAGGGTAGATGGACCCGTGGGGCAGAGGGGGGAGGAGGCGGGATACCGGGGTAGATGGGCCCGTGGGGCAGAGGGGGGAGGAGTGGGGGACAGGGAGGCGGGATACCAGGGTAGATGGACCCGTGGGGCAGAGGGGGGAGGAGGCGGGATACCGGGGTAGATGGGCCCGTGGGGCAGAGGGGGGATGAGTGGGGGAAAGGGAGGCGGGATACCAGGGTAGATGGACCCGTGGGGCAGAGGGGGGAGGAGGCGGGATACCGGGGTAGATGGGCCCGTGGGGCAGAGGGGGGAGGAGTGGGGGACAGGGAGGCGGGATACCGGGGTAGATGGGCCCATGGGGCAGAGGGGGGAGGAGTGGGGGACAGGGAGGCGGGATACCGGGGTAGATGGGCCCGTGGGGCAGAGGGGGGAGGAGTGGGGGACAGGGAGGCGGGATACCGGGGTAGATGGGCCCGTGGGGCAGAGGGGGGAGGAGTGGGGGACAGGGAGGCGGGATACCGGGGTAGATGGGCCCGTGGGGCAGAGGGGGGAGGAGTGGGGGACAGGGAGGCGGGATACCGGGGTAGATGGGCCCGTGGGGCAGAGGGGGGAGGGGAGGAGGCGGGATACCCAGGTAGATGGGCCCGTGGGGCAGAGCGGGGGAGGGGAACTCACCTGCTTGCCCAGCAGCACCAGGCTGACCCCCTCCTTCTTGGCCAGCGCCGCCAGGATCTTGGCCACCTGGAAGGGGCCGAGACTGTCGTACTGGGGGGCTGGGATCTCCACGTGCAGCCCCCGGTCGGCCCCCATGGCCAGCGCGGTCCGGATGGTCTCCTGCGGGGGGCGGAGTTTGAATTCAGGGCAGGCTGGGCAGGACCCACCCAACACACGTGCCCGAGCCCGGGGCCCGCCCAGCCCTTGGCCTCGCAGCCGCAGGGGGCGGGTCAGCAGCTCTTCCTCTGCGAATGGGGCTGAGGCTGGGGGGGGGGGGTCAGGAGGAGCAGGGGGTGGGGACCGGTACCCGGAAGAGGGTGGGGTCAGGAAACACGGAGGGGGGGGCACGGTACCTGACACCAGGGGAGGGGGGGCTGTAGGAGGGCAGGGGGGGTCTATACAAGCTTGGGGAGGCAGTGCCTGGCACTGGGACAGGGGTCTGTAGGAGCCGGGGGGGGGTCAGGAGGCTTGGGGGGGCGGTACCTGGCACTGGGGGTTCGGGGGAGGCGATGAGGGCTGTAGGGAGGCAGTGGGGGGTCAGGGGGAGCTGGGGGGAATGTTGCCGGAGAAGGGGAGGACAGTACTGGCACGGGGGGGGGTCTGTAGGAGCAGGGGGGGCGGCGTGAGGAACTGGGACTGTCCTTACTGGGGTCCGTGAATGCTGAGGGGGGGCCGGGCTGCACTGGGGGAGGGGAGACTGGCCTGAGGGAGGAGACCTGAGCAGGTAACGGCAGAACCCAGGAAGTGGTGAGAGGCCAGGGGACCCCTCTGCCCGGGGAGTGGGGCTGTGGGGCTCCTGGGATGCCAAGATGGACCTAACTGGGGAGCATCCTGTTATCTGTGCCTGCAAGACCTGTCCTGGCCTGTGTTCCTGTCATCTGAATAAACCTTCTGCTTTACTGGCTGGCTGAGAGTCCTGGTGAATCGGCAGGGAGCCCGGGGGGTGCAGGGCCTTGTGTCCCCCCACACTCCGTGACAACTGGTGGCAGAGGTGGGATCTACTGCACCCCAGGGACGGCGCTTCCTGCAGTGAGTGACTGGGGAGCAGTAAAGCGAAGGGGGATTGACGGGGACCAGGTGGGCTGAAGATTCAGAGAGAGACGGTTTCAGGGGGCGATTAACCCCTGGGAGTGTGTGACCAGAGAGAAGGACTTTGCAGTAACAGGGTCCCCCGGGGGCGGAGGAGTCTGCAGCTCGACCCTGGCAGAGAGGGGGTGACCTGGAGACGGGCTGGCGCACTCGGGGTCTCCCGGGAACGGTGGGAAGCTGAGAGCACAGGCCGGCGAGTGGCCAGCAGAGAGATGTTTGCTAAATGCCTTAAGAGCCACCTGGTGGCGCTGTGCAGGCAGAGGGGGCTGCGCACTGGGAGGTCCACCAAGGAACAGCTGATTGCCCAGCTGGAGGAGAAGGGTCACTTGGGTGAACTGAGCCCTGTCCCGGAGGGAAGCCGCCCGGCGGACGCAGCGTGGGCCCCGGGGCCTGACCTGGCTGGGAGGGGTCAGACTACTGCCGAGGGGATCCCGAGACCCTGCCCACCTATGCCTAGGGGAGGGGTTGGGGGAAGTCCAGCGAATACCGAGGGCACCGTGACTCCGGCGGCCAGCAGGAGCTGGAGGAGGAGAAGGAGAACCAGCGCCAGCGCGAGCTGGAGGAGGAGAAGGAGAACCAGCGCCAGCGCGAGCTGGAGGAGGAGAAGGAGAACCAGCGCCAGCGCGAGCTGGAGGAGGAGGAGAAGGAGAACCAGCGCCAGCGCGAGCTGGAGGAGGAGGAGAAGGAGAACCAGCGCCAGCGCGAGCTGGAGGAGGAGGAGAAGGAGAACCAGCGCCAGCGCGAGCTGGAGGAGGAGGAGAAGGAGAACCAGCGCCAGCGCGAGCTGGAGGAGGAGGAGCAGGAGAACCAGCGCCAGCGCGAGCTGGAGGAGGAGAAGGAGAACCAGCGCCAGCGCGAGCTGGAGGAGGAGAAGGAGAACCAGCGCCAGCGCGAGCTGGAGGAGGAGAAGGAGAACCAGCGCCAGCGCGAGCTGGAGGAGGAGAAGGAGAACCAGCGCCAGCGCGAGCTGGAGGAGGAGAAGGAGAACCAGCGCCAGCGCGAGCTGGAGGAGGAGGAGAACCAGCGCCAGCGGGAGCTGGAGGAGAAGGAGAACCAGCGCCAGCGCGAGCTGGAGGAGGAGGAGAACCAACGCCAGCGGGAGCTGGAGGAGGAGAAGGAGAACCAGCGCCAGCGCGAGCTGGAGCTGGCCCGGCTGAGGAGCAGCGGGGCCCCGGCTGCAGTGAGTGAGGCGGGACCCAAGCCTACAAAGAGCTTGGATAAGTGTTTCCTGGCCCGGCGTAAGGAGGGGGAGGACATGGATACCTTCCTGACGGCCTGCGAGCTGCACAGGGTTGACCCTGCAGACAGGCTCCAGTTTCTCACCCCCGTGGAGCTGTACAGCCGAATGGAAGGGGCGGAGGCAGGGGACTACGAACGGTTCAAACAGGCCCTGCTCCGCGGGTTTGGGCTGACCCCGGAGATGTACCGGGAGAGGTTCCGGAGTCAGCGTAAAACCCGGGAGGTCACATACCTACAACTGGCCAACCGGGCACAGGGGTACGCCTGCAAGTGGACAGCTGGGGCCCAAGCTAAAGGGGACCTGCTTGACCTATTCGTACTGGAGCACCTGTATGCGCAGTGCCCACCCAACCTGAGGCTGTGGTTGATGGACCAGACGCCGGAGAACCCGCAGGCCAGCTGGCCGACGAGTTTGTGGAGAGTCGGGCAGGGGATGACAGGGAGGAATCCCAAAGGAACAGACCCGCCACGATGTGGAAAGAGAGTGACCCTGGGACCTCCCAAGGGGAAGCATGGAGGACCCCTCCCAAGGGGAACATCCAGCGTCAGGTCCATCCAACCCGCTCGAGGGGACCCACGGGACATGGGCTGCTCTCACTGTGGCCAAAGAGGCCACATACGGGCCCAGTGCCCCAAGCTCAGGGACAGACTGAGCAGACCCAACCCGCAGAGGGTTAACTGGGTAAAGACCCAGCCGGACGAGGGGCACCGCTCCCAGGCAAGGGGGGCTGGCAGCGAACCACCTGCTAAGGAGGGAGGAGAGCCCCAGGCCAGCTCCTCTGGGGGGCTGGATGCTCCAGACTCCGGGTTTTTGGTTTACAGGGTGGGCGCGGGGCTGCCCCTCCGGAGCGAGGGCCTTGTTCCCCTGGAGGTGGATGGGAGGAAGGTTAGTGGATACCGGGATACGGGCGCAGAGGTGATGCTGGCCAGGCCCGGGGTGGTGGCCTCAGATCGGGTGGTGCCCGACACCTACCTGACCCTGATGGGGGTGGGCGGGACCCCATTCAAGGTGCCCATGGCGAGGGTGCACCTGAAGTGAGGGGCCAAGGAGGGCCCCAAGGACGTACACCCACATTTGCCCACGGAGGTGTTGATGGGGGGGACCTGGAGGACTGGCCAAGCAACTCGCAGGGGGCCCCGGTTGTGACCCGTAGCCAGAGCTGGCGAGGGGCACTGTGCCCTGACAAGGGGGAGGGTGCCTTGCCGAGGCGCAGGACCCTGACCTGGTGGGGAGAGAACGCCCAGGGACAGGGCTCAGGGAGGCTGCGGCTTCAGACCCAGCCGGGGAGAGAGAGCAGGTCCCCATCCCGGCCCCAGCGGCTGAGTTCCAGGCCACGGTGCGGGAAGACCCCTCCTTGCGGAGGATAGGGGACCTGGCCGACCTCGGTGGAGAACAGACCATGGGGGGTGGTGGCCGGAAAAGGTTCCTGTGGGAGAAGGGGTTCCTGTACCGAGAATGGGCTCCCCCAGGGGAAATGGAGTCGGGGGGATCAGGAGGCAGCTGGTGGTACCCCAGGAGTATCGCCGCCAGCTGCTGTGCCGGGCCCATAACATCCCCCTCGCAGGGCACCAGGGAGCCTGGCGTACCCAGCAGAGGCTGCTACAGAACTATTACTGGCCTGGGGTCTTTGCCCATGTCCGGCAGCACTGCCGCTCCTGTGACCCCTGCCAGAGGGGGAGGAAGGCCCGGGACAAGGGGAAAATGGCTGTAAGACCCTGGCCCAGCACAGAGGAGCCTTTCCAGAGGGGGGCCAGGGTCAAAGGGGGGCTCTGAACCAAGAGAGCCCGAATCGCAGCCCCCCAGACTGGAACGCAGGGAGAAGACCCCAGCCCAGCGTGCACCCCAGGGGTATGGGGGGGGGGAAGGGCACGGGCCGCATACCCTGTGAACTACGAGTGCCATGACAGCCATCGAGCACCCCCGACCTAAAGGGGGGCGGGAAACCGGAAGGGCCTGGGGTAATTCTCCCCAAGGAATGGGAGGGATATTGGGGCATCCCTGGGAACGTGGGTGGGTTCGAACTTCCCCCGGTCACTGGCTGGAGGGACCCCGCTGAGTTCGGTCTCGAAGAGGGGAGAGATGTGAGGAACTGGGACGGTTCTTACTGGGGGCTGTGAGTGCTGAGTGGGGGGTGTTGGCCTGGGGGGCCGGGCTGCACTGGGGGAGGGGAGACTGGCCTGGAGGGAGGAGACCTGAGCAGGTAACGGGAGACCCCAGGAAGGGGTGAGAGGCCAGGGGACCCCTCTGCCCGGGGAGCTGGACAAAGGGGGGGAGGAGACGCTGGGGAGTGAGGGAGGTTTCAGGAGGTGGCTGGGGATGGAGGGAGGCCAGACAGGGCTCTGACCCCCCAATGGGACTGTGGGGCTCCTGACACCCCAAGATGGACCTAACTGGGGAGGATCCTGTTGTCTGTGCCTGCAAGACCCTGTCCTGGCCTGTGTTCCTGTCGTCCGAATAAACCTTCTGCTTTACTGGCTGGCTGAGAGTCCTGGTGAATCGCAGGAAGCCGGGGGCGCAGGGCCCTGTGTCCCCCCACACTCCGTGACAGGCGGTACCTGGCAGGTGGGGTCTGTTGGAGTGGGGGGGTGGTACCTGGCCGGGGGGGGGGGTGTCTGTAGGAGCGGGGGGCAGTACGAGGGCGGGGGTCTATGGGGGTAGTACCTGGTGGGAGGATATGGGGGGCGGTACCTGGCAGCGGGGGGCTGTAGGAGAGCAGAGGGAGGTCTATGGGGGGGGTACCCGGCCGGGGGGGGGGTGTCTATGGGGGGGGTACCCGGCCGGGGGGGGTGTGTCTATGGGGGGGGGTACCTGGCCGGGGGGGGGGTGTCTATGGGGGGGGGTACCCGGCCGGGAGGGGGGTCTATGGGGGGGTACCTGGCCGGGGGGGGGTCTACGGGGGGGTACCTGGCCGGGGGGGGGTACCTGGCACTGCTGCGGCCCGCAGCTGACCACCACGATCTCCTGCAGCAGGCGGCGCTCCCGCAGCCGCACCGCCTCCTCCAGCGCGATCTCGCAGAAGGGGTTCATGGAGTGTTTCACCCCGTCCGTCACCACCCCGCCGCCCGGCCGCACCCGCACCTGGGGGGCAGAGCGTCACCGCGGGACCCAGGCGTCCGAGTGCCCCCCCTCGGGACAGGGACCCAGGTGCCCGGGCGCTCCCCCCGCCCCGCGGGACAGGGACCCAGGCGTCCGGGCGCTCCCCCCGCCCCCGCCGGACAGGGACCCAGGCGTCCGGGCGCTCCCCCCGTGGGACAGGGACCCAGGCGTCCGGGCGCCCCCCGCCCCCGCCGGACAGGGACCCAGGCGTCCGGGCGCCCCCCGCCCCCGCCGGACAGGGACCCAGGCGTCTGGGCGCTCCCCTCCCGGGACAGGGACCCAGGCGTCCGAGTGCCTCCCCTCGGGACAGGGACCCAGGTGCCCGGGCGCTCCCCCCGCCCCGCGGGACAGGGACCCAGGCGTCCGGGCGCTCCCCCCGCCCCCGCCGGACAGGGACCCAGGCGTCCGGGCGCTCCCCTCCCGGGACAGGGACCCAGGCGTCCGAGTGCCCCCCCCGGGACAGGGACCCAGGCGTCCGAGCTCCCCCCGCCCCCGCGGGACAGGGACCCAGGCGTCCGAGCCCCGCCCACCTTCACGGCATAGTCTATGACCCGCTTCACCCCAACCAGCGCCCGCAACGCCGCCATCGCCCCGCTCCGCGCCTGGCCGCGCCCCCTTCCTGGATCGGAGCCAATCAGCGCGCGGGGTCCGGCCGCAGGGCGGGGCTGGAGCCCTGCGACCAATAGGCGGAGGGGTGGGCCGGCGGCGGAACCAACCGGCGCTGCTCAGAGGCGTGACCGCAGTCTCGGCCAATGGAGACGCGGCATGTGAGGCGTTCAGCCAGTGGCAGCCAGGCCTCGCGGTTGTCCAATCAGGAGAGAGTGACTCCAAGCGGCGCTATCAGTGGATAGAGGGCCCGACGCCGACCAATCAAAACGTGCAACGGTTCGTGAACCAGCCAATCATGGCGGCCAGACCGGGCTTTAACCATCTGACCAGGCACGATGGGGGCAGTACCTCTCCCGGAACCAATCCCCGTGCCCGATGGGCGGGCCTCAACACGCCGACCAATCGGCGCGCAGCCTGCATCTCCACGGCCACGCGATGAGGCGGGCAGGGCCACGTGACCCAGGCGCCAGCGGCCAGTCACAAGGGGCGGGTCTATGCCGTCCCCGGTGAAGATTGACGGGGCTGGACCCGCCCGGGCCCTAGAGCCCCGCCCCCTCGGGCGGGAACCCAGGCGTCCGGGCCGTTAGTTACACACAGCTGCGCCCCCAGGCGGGGCCATCGATCCCCGCGCGCTGTTATATGCGGCTGTTCCCCCGCGGCCCCACCCCAGAGGTGGCTGCATCCCAACACCAGAGGCGCCGAGTTGGTCCCGAGTCCTGCGGGGCATCTCTGGCTGGCAGAGAGGGTTTAATAGCTCTGCTTGGGAGGCGAGACGGGGGACCCAGGCGTCCGAGCGCCCTGCGGGGGCATCATCCCGAGCCAGGTGATCCTCTCGGGCCGCCGTGCGGGTGTCGCTCCCTCCTCCGAGCCTGGCAGTGGCAGGTGCCTGGAACAGATCAGGGGGGTCAGCGTGGCTGAAAGACGCTTCTCCTCCGTGTGTCCCCCCCTCCCCGTGCCCTCTGGGTGCTCACCTGCCAACCCGGCCGCGGGCACCGCCGCCCAGCCCACCACCAGCGACCAGGCCCAGCTGCCACCGGCTTCCCCGGCCGATCCGCCCATGAAACAGCCCAGAGCCACCACGGCCAAGGTGCCTGCGAGACACAAGATGTGGGGCTGGGGGGGTGGGAAGTCAAGGTGGGGGGTACTGGAGGGATTTGGGGGGCAGATGGAGGGAGGGTGGGGGTCAGGGGATGGGGCAGGGGTGGAGTTGCGGGTCACATGTTGGGTTGGGGGTCAGGAGGGCTGGGAAAGGGGGAGGCATTATGGGGGTCAGAGGGTAGGAGAGGGGTTGGGGGGGTTCCACGTACCTGTGAGGAAGCAGAGGGCCGCAGCCCCCCGGGCCCAGTTAAGCCTCCTGGGGGCCGGGCGGGGGGCGAGTGCCAGGGCCCCACACAGCACGGAGAGGTACCCGGTCAGGATGGCCAGAACCAGGCAGCCCCTCGATGCTCCCACATAGCCTGGGGGGAGCAGAAATGGGGGTGTCAGTGAGACCTCACCCTGCCACCCCCACCCCTCTACACACCCTGGGGTCCCCCCCAACTCCTGCCCTGGGATCCCCAGTACCTGGTCTGGGCTCACCCCAACCCCCAGGACGTGTCCCCATGTGGCCGGTGGATGGCGCCAACGCTCAATGCGCGGTGCACTGACAGCAGCAAAGTGGGGAGGAAAAGGGGGAGCTGCCCCTCCCCCCGAACCCAGGCCTTCCTCCTGGGGGGTAGAGCTGACCCCCCCCCCCCGCTTCTTTCAGTCAGTTTCCCCATCCAGCTACGCCCTGATGATGGAGCATGAGGCCTTAAGCTGCCAGGGTTAAGGCGGATCATTGCCCGCCACTACATAGGAGCTGGGTTAACCCGTGGGACTCCCCGCCACTGGATCAGAGCAGGGTTAACCCGTGGGACTCCCCGCCACTGGATCAGAGCAGGGTTAACCCGTGGGACTCCCCGCCACTGGATCAGAGCAGGGTTAACCCGTGGGACTCCCCGCCACTGGATCAGAGCAGGGTTAACCCGTGGACCCCTGCCCCCCCGTCACTGGATCAGAGCAGGATTAACCCTTGGGACTCCCCGCCACCGGATCAGAGCAGGGTTAACCCGTGGGACTCCCCACCACAGGATCAGAGCAGGGTTAACCCTGGGACTCCCCGCCACCGGATCAGAGCAGGGTTAACCCTGGGACTCCCCGCCACCGGATCAGAGCAGGGTTAACCCGTGGGACTCCCCGCCACTGGATCAGAGCAGGGTTAACCCGTGGACCCCTGCCCCCCCCCCGTCACTGGATCAGAGCAGGGTTAACCTGTGGGACTCCCCGCCACCGGATCAGAGCAGGGTTAACCCGTGGACCCCCCCCCACCACTGGATCAGAGCAGGGTTAACCCGTGGGACTCCCCGCCACCGGATCAGAGCAGGGTTAACCCGTAGGACTCCCCACCACCGGATCAGAGCAGGGTTAACCCGTGGGACTCCCCGCCACTGGATCAGAGCAGGGTTAACCCTGGGACTCCCCACCACTGGATCAGAGCAGGGTTAACCCGTGGACCCCCGCCCCCGTCACTGGATCAGAGCAGGGTTAACCCGTAGGACTCCCCACCACTGGATCAGAGCAGGGTTAACCCTGGGACTCCCCACCACTGGATCAGAGCAGGGTTAACCCGTGGACCCCCGCCCCCCCCGTCACTGGATCAGAGCAGGGTTAACCCGTGGGACCCCCTGTCACTGGATCAGAGCAGGGTTAACCCGTGGGACTCCCCGCCACTGGATCAGAGCAGGGTTAACCAGTGGGATCCCCTGCCACTGGATCAGAGCAGGGTTAACCAGTGGGACTCCCCGCCACTGGATCAGAGCAGGGTTAACCCGTGGAACCCCCCCGCCACAGGATCAGAGCAGGGTTAACCCGTGGAACCCCCCCGCACCGGATCAGAGCGGGGTTAACCAGTGGGACTCCCCGCCACTGGATCAGAGCAGGGTTAACCAGTGGGACTCCCCGCCACTGGATCAGAGCAGGGTTAACCCGATGTCCCTACCTCGCTGGCCCTGGAGGGGGGTGCAGGCCCCCAGCTCACACTCCCTCCACAGCCCCCGGTGAATGACGATGGCCAGGACCCAGAGCCGGAGCCAGGACTCGGTGGCAGCAGATACCGCCAGCAGGACGGTCGCCACGCAGGAGAGACAGAGCCCGGCTTCCCCCAGCTTGGAGCCCATCATAGACAGGGGAGACCAGGCACAGCAACACTGAAAAAACTGTGGGGTTAACCCCCGGGACTCCCTGCCACTGGGCATTGGTGGGGTTAACCCCCAGGACCCCCTGCCACTGGGCATTGGCGGGGTTAACCCCCAGGACTCCCTGCCGCTGGGCACTGGTGGGGTTAACCCCCAGGATTGCCCACCGCTGGGCATTGGTGGGGTTAACTCCCGGGACTCCCTGCCACTGGGCATTGGCGGGGTTAACCCCCGGGACCCCCTGCCACTGGGCATTGGCGGGGTTAACCCCCAGGACTGCCCGCCGCTGGGCATTGGCGGGGTTAACCCCCAGGACCCCCTGCCGCTGGGCATTGGCGGGGTTAACCCCCAGGACTCCCTGCCGCTGGGCATTGGCGGGGTTAACCCCCGGGACCCCCTGCCGCTGGGCATTGGCGGGGTTAACCCCCGGGACTCCCTGCCGCTGGGCATTGGCGGGGTTAACCCCCGGGACTCCCTGCCGCTGGGCATTGGCGGGGTTAACCCCCGGGACTCCCTGCCGCTGGGCATTGGCGGGGTTAACCCCCGGGACTCCCTGCCGCTGGGCATTGGCGGGGTTAACCCCCGGGACCCCCTGCCGCTGGGCATTGGCGGGGTTAACCCCCGGGACTCCCTGCCGCTGGGCATTGGCGGGGTTAACCCCCGGGACTCCCTGCCGCTGGGCATTGGCGGGGTTAACCCCCGGGACTCCCCGCCGCTGGGCATTGGCGGGGTTAACCCCTGGGACTCCCTGCCGCTGGGCATTGGCGGGGTTAACCCCTGGGACTCCCTGCCGCTGGGCATTGGTGGGGTAAACCCCTGGGACTCCCCGCTGCTGGGAACTGGCCAGGTATCCCTTGGGGTCAGGCCTAGTGGTTAGAGCCAAAGAGCCAGGCCCCCCTCCCCCGGCTCTAATCACATTGGACTCCCATGGTAACCCCAAGATTCTGGAACCCCCATGGTCCAGGCTGCCCCCCCGATCGGCCCCGGGGCCCACCCAGCCCGGTCCCCGCGTGGGCCCAGGAACGGGGGGGCGACGGGGCTCGGATGCAAAGAGACGATTTATTTCAAAGCAGGAAAAGGCCCAACGAGGAACAGACCCTAAAACCACCGACGTGAGCGTCTGGGGCACCGCCCGCCCGCCAGCCCCACGGCAGAGGGCGGGGCCGGCTGGGGCAGGGAATGGGGCACGAGGCCTTTCCCCTGTAGGGGGCGCCGGCTCTGCTCCAGCAGGGGACAGCGGGTCCGTCCCGCCCCCCATCTCTCTGGGGCTCCGGTCACAGGCTTTCGTACCCCACATGGCGCTGGTGGGCCACGAGGGCGAAGGTGCCTGGGGGGAGATGGGAGAGATTGGAGACGTCCCCACAGCCCCCTGCAGCACCCCTGCCCCACAGCCCCCCACAGTGCCCTCATCTCCCCACAGTCCCCTCCAGCAGCCCTGCCCCACAGCCCCCGGCCCCCCACAGTGCCCCCTGCTCCACAGCCCCCTGCAGCACCCCCTGCCCCACAGCCCCCGGCCCCCCACAGTGCCCCCATCTTCCCACAGCCCCCGGCCCCCCACAGTGCCCTCATCTCCCCACAGCCCCCGGCCCCCCACCGTGCCCGCATCTCCCCACAGCCCCCCAGTGTGCCCCCCGCCCCTCCGCCCCCTCCAGCAGCCCTGCCCCACAGCCCCCGGCCCCCCACAGTGCCCCCATCTCCCCACAGCCCCCTCCAGCAGCCCTGCCCCACAGCCCCCGGCCCCCCACAGTGCCCCCATCTCCCCACAGCCCCCTCCAGCACCCCTGCCCCACAGCCCCCCACAGTGCCCCCATCTCCCCACAGCCCCCTGCAGCACCCCCTGCCCCACAGCCCCCCACAGTGCCCCCATCTCCCCACAGCCCCCTCCAGCACCCCCCTGCCCCACAGCCTCTGGCGCCCCAGAGTGCCCCCATCTCCCCACAGCCCCCTCCAGCACCCCTGCCCCCCAGCCCCCGGCCCCCCCCAGTGCCCCCATCTCCCCACCGCCCCCTCCAGCAGCCCTGCCCCACAGCCCCCTTTCCCCCACAGTGCTCCATATCCCCACAGCCCCCTCCAGCACCCCTGCCCCACAGCCCCCGGCCCCCCACAGCGCCCCCATCTGCCCACAGCCCCCTCCCCTGATTTCCTCCCCTCACCCTGTGCAGCATCCCCTCCCTGCAGCCCCCCAGCCTCCTCCCCCCAACACGGCACCTCGCCCCCCCACAACCCCAGCCGCCACCTGCTCCCCCATGGCTCCATACCCCGTTCCCCTGAGCACCCTGACCCCCTGTGGCACCCTAACCTGGCCCCCTCCCCTGCCCCCCAGCACTCCCTCCACTGGCTCCTGCCCCCCATGGCTCCCTACCCCGTTCCCCACAGCACCCTGCCCCCCTGGGGCACCCTGCCCCAGATTCCCACCGCGCCCCCTCGCACCCTGCTCCCCACAGCCCCCCCTCCACTGGCTCCTGCCCCCCATGGCTCCCTACCCCAGCCCCCCAGCACCCCATCCCCTGTCCTCTCCCCGCAGCACCCTGCCCCCCACCCACTGGCTCCCGCCCCCCCGGTAGCCCAGCCCGGCTCCCCGCGGCGCCCCCTGCAGGCAGCGCCCGGCCCGGCTCTCACCGCTCAGGGCCAGCAGGGGCAGCGCGGCCCAGCCCAGGTAGAAGGACCATTCGAAGGTCAGTTGGATCTGCCCGTCCTGGTTCTTGTGCCAGGACTCGCCGGTGTAAACGCCCATGGCCACCAGGGTGCAGCTGCCTGAGGGGGCGGGGGGGGGGATTAGAGCGCCCGAGCCGGCCGGTCTCCCCCCGCCATGGGGCCGGATCGGACCCCCTGGGCCAGCCCCCTCCCCCCGTGGGGCCAGATCGGACCCCCCTCGGCCAGCCCCCTCCCCCCGTGGGGCCAGATCGGACCCCCTGGGCCAGCCCCCTCCCCCCGTGGGGCCAGATCGGACCCCCTGGGCCAGCCCCCTCCCCCATGGGGCCAGGTCGGACCCCCTGGGCCAGCCCCCCAGATCGGACCCCCTGGGCCAGCCCCCCAGATCGGACCCCCTGGGCCAGCCCCCTCCCCCCATGGGGCCAGATCGGACCCCCTGGGCCTGTCAGTCCCCCACCCAGGGGCCGGATGGGAGCCGGCGCCCCCGAGAGGGGACAGGCCCCGTGCCCCATTCCCCGCCCCCCCGGGCCAGCCAGCCCCCTCCCCTCCCCGCCGGGCCAGGCCCGAGCCCAGTCCCTACCGGCGGTGAAGGCGGCGATGGAGGCCAGGAGGCTGGTGCTCACGGGGATGTGGACGCAGGAGGTCAGGGAGAGCAGGAGGCACAGGACGGACGCGGCGGTGGCCAGCGCGCCCAGGATCAGGAAGGCCCGTGTGGCTTGTATATACCCTGGGGGGGGACACGAAGGGTTAATGAGGACCCCCCCCCCACTCCCAACCCCCCACCTGCGCCAGGGGAGGCCAGGGCTGGGAGACCAGAGGGCTGCGGGTCGGGAGTGAGGGGCACCGGCAGAGCTGTCCGTGTACACCCCAGGATTGGGCAAGGGGGCCCTGTATAAATACCCCCCACGTCCCCCCCCCAGAGGTGGCTGCATCTCAGGGCAGGACGAGGGGCCCCTGTGTAACCAGCCCCCGTGCCCCACCCCAGAGGGGCCACATCGCAGCGCCAGGTGCAACAGCCCAGAGGTGGCCGCATCCCAGAGCCGGGTGAGGGGGCCCTGGTTAACCAGCCCCCCGCCCCACCCCCAGTGATGGCCATGTCTCAGCGCCGGGCGTGGGATCCCCCTATAAACACCCCCCACGCCCCTCCCCAGAGGTGGCCGCATCCCAGCGCTGGGTGAGGGGCCTCTGGATAACCAGCCCCCCGCCCCACCCCAGAGGTGGCCGCATCCCACATCCCAGCGCTGGGTGACGTGCCCCTGGTTAACCAGCCCCCCGCCCCACCCCAGAGGTGGCCGCATCCCGCATCCCAGCGCTGGGTGACGGGCCCCTGGATAACCAGCCCCCCGCCCAACCCCAGAGGTGGCCGCATCCCAGCGCTGGGTGATGGGCCCCTGGTTAACCAGCCCCCCGCCTCACCCCAGAGGTGGCCGCATCCGAGCCCCGGGCGTCTCCTCACCGGTGGCGTGGGCTGGGCTCACGCACACGCCAGCCACGCACTCCTGCCAGAGCCCGCTGTGGCCCGTGGAGCTGGGGCCGAGGGCCAGGAGCCAGTAGTCGGTGAAGAGAGCCATGCAGAGCAGCACCAGGCTGAGCACGGCCAGCAGGCAGCTCCCCACGCTACAGGCCAACATCTCCCGCCGAGCCGCCACCGGGCAGAGTCCTGGCTCCCGGACCTGCAAGAGGAACCCGAGCTGGGCGCATGAGCCCTGGAATCGGGGGACACCCCCCCCCATTGCTGTCATAGCCCCTCCCCCCACCCCACGTCCCCGTCACCCCAGCTGGGCCCCACTGAGTCAAACAGCTGCAGTGACTCATGTTCTCCCCCTAGTCCTGGAAAGAGGAGTGGGGGCTAGTGGTTAGAACGGGGGCGGGGCTGGGAGCCAGGACTCCTGGGTTCTAGCCCCAGCAATGGGAGGGGAGTAGGGGCTGGTGGTTAGAGCGGGGGGGGCTGGGAGTGAGGATGCCTGGGTTCTCTCTCCAGCTCTGGGAGGGGAGTAGGGGCTAGTGGTTAGAGCGGGGGCGGGGAGCTGGGAGCCAGGACGCCTGGGTTCTCTCTCTGGCTCTGGGAGGGGAGTGAGGCCTAGTAGCTAGAGGGTGGGGGCTGGGAGCCAGGACGCCTGGGTCTCTCGCTAGCCCCGGTGGGGGCAGGGAGGAGTGTTATCTAGTGGTTAGCGTAGCTGCTGTTCTTCACAGCTGCATTTCACACCCCAGCCACTTCCTTGAGCCGTTCATACACCTTCTCGTCAGCCTGGGACCCGCGTAAATCCAGCCCCCCTCAGCCAGCTCGCCCCCCCCGGGATCAGCCCCATGGACCCCCCCAGCCTGGTGTCCTGCCCCCTCCCTGTCCCCCCAGCTCAGCCCCATGGGCCCCCCTGGGCTGGTGTCCTGCCCCCTCCCTGCTGCCCCAGCTCAGCCCCATGGGCCCCCCCTGGCCTGGTGTCCTGCCCCCTCCCTGCTGCCCCAGCTCAGCCCCATGGACCCTCCTGGCCTGGTGTCCTGCCCCTCCCTGTCCCCCCAGCTCAGCCCCATGGACCCCCCTGGGCTGGTGTCCTGCCCCCTCCCTGTGGCCCCAGCTCAGCCCCATGGACCCCCCCTGGCCTGGTGTCCTGCCCCCTCCCTGCTGCCCCAGCTCAGCCCCATGGACCCTCCTAGCCCAGTATCTGGCCCCTCCCTGTCCCCCCAGCTCAGCCCCATGGACCCCCCCTGGCCTGGTGTCCTGCCCCCTCCCTGCGGCCCCAGCTCAGCCCCATGGACCCCCCTAGCCTGGTGTCCTGCCCCCTCCCTGCTGCCCCAGCTCAGCCCCATGGACCCTCCTAGCCCAGTATCTGGCCCCTCATCCCCACTCCTCACTTTGGCTTCATTTCTTTCCATTGCCCCTGGATGGCCACCCCATGGACTCTGCCCCCCAGCCCCTCCCTGCTACTAGGGACTCGCGACACCACCCACAGGGCTCAGGACTCCTGGGTGGCATCCCCGGCTCTGGGAGGGGAGTTGAGTCTAGTGGTTAGAGGAGGGGGAACTCCTGGGTTCTCTCCCTGGCTCGGGGAGGGGGGTGGGGTCTAGTGGTCGTGGGGGGCTGTAGGGCGGAGGGGCCCAGAGCGGGGCGCATGGCAGGGGTTGGGGAGCAGAGCACGGCGTGTCCTTACCTTCCTGGGTGCCCCCTGCACAGTCTGGCCCGTTGCACCCACGCCCGGTGGGTGGGGTCACGGGGGGCGGGGCTGATATTTAGCAGAAAGGAGCTTGTGGGGCTGGGTGGGGCGAATGAGTGTCCGAGGAGACAGTGTGTGTCCAGCCCTGTGTCCCCCCATCCATCCCTCCAACCACCCCATGTACCCCCATCCATGCCTGTGTACCCCCATCCCTGCGTGCCTCCATCCATCCCTCCAACCACCCCATGTACCCCCATCCATGCCTGTGTACCCCTGTCCCTGCATGCCTCCATCCATCCCTGTGCACCCCATCCATCCCTCCAACCATCCCTGTGTCCCCCGATCCCTGTGTCCCCCCATCCATCCCTCCAACCACCCCATGTACCCCCATCCATGCCTGTGTACCCCCATCCCTGCATGCCTCCATCCATCCCTGTGTACCCCATCCATCCCTCCAACCACCCCTGTGTACCCCCATCCCTGTGTACCTCCATGCGTCCATCCCTGTGTACCCCGTTATCTATCCTTCCCCTGACACCCCCTGTATCTCCCCATCCCCACACCCAGCCCTTTCTCTCTCCCCGGCTGAGCCGTGTCTCTCTCTGCACCCGGCCACCTCCCCCCGCTTCCTTCCCCCCCCCCGGCTTCCTGTCTCTGTGGTTATGGGGGGGGCTTCGCAGACACAGCTCAGCGACTCGCCAGTGACAAGGGGACAAGAAATCCCCACCCCACCCCCACTCGGCCCACTTTGACTTCAGTGGGATGCTGCTGCTTCAAGGCTGGGAGCCAGGACTCCTGGGTTCTCGCCTGGCTCTGAGAGGGGAGTGGGGGCTGGTGAGTTAGAGCAGGGGGGTGGGAGCCAGGACTCCTGGGTTCTCGCCTGGCTCTGGGAGCCAGCCGCATCTCAGCATGAGCGAGGGGTATAACCAGCCCCTGCGCCCCACCCCAGAGGTGGCCGCATCTCAGCGCTGGGCGAGGGGTGTCTGCCTAACCACCCCAGAGGGGGCCGCATCTCAGTGCCGAGTGAGGGGTCCCTGTATAATGTCGGAGAAAAACTCAGTTCTCGCTTTTTCTTTGGGTGCAGCAAAATCAAATACTTTATTCTTTCTCCAGTAATTACAATGGAGGGAGGGAGTGCCCTAGGACACAGGGTCGCCCCAGTCCCGGACAGGTCTCTCCACTGGTAAACAATTACATCAAGCCTTTATACCTTTGTTACAGACAATTACTAGCAATAACACAGACAATAATGAGCAACAGCTGCATTTTGTTTATACATAAGCCATCATCCTGCTATCTTATTTGTCTCACTTCTAGGAGACGCCAGGCTGCATGTTTGGTTACAAGTTGCAAGATCGTAATAACTCCTTACACGGTTCTTTCCCTCTCGCCTCGCACCATCCTCGCTTCTACAAGTCTCACGTCGTTAGGGTTACAGTGTGGCCTAGCTCTTGCTAACTATTCACCTGACTCTTGCTAACTGACTGACATGCATTAAGATCCCCTTCAAATCCTTGTTAATTCTTTCCCTACTTCCACAATACCCAGCCCCGTGTCCCACTCCAGAGGTGGCTGCATCTCAGTGCTGGGTGACGGGTCCCTGTATAACCAGCCCCCCACCCCGCCCCATCCCAGCCTCCAGAGGTGGCTGCATCTCAGCACTGAGTGAGGGGGCCTATATAACCAGCCCCCAGCCTCCCCCCAGCCCCGTCCGTGTGCCAGCGCCAGGCGGGGAGGAAACACGGCGCTACCTGCAGGGCCGCCCAGAGAATTCAGGGGGCCTGGGGCAAAGAAATTTTGGGGGCCCCTTCTATAAAAAAATTGCAATGCTATCTTCTCCTAGGGGCCCTTGCGGGGCCCACGGCAAATTGCCCCACTTTCTCCCCTCCACGGGCGCCCCTAGGAAAAATAAACCTTCCGCATTTCGGCACAAACCCAGTTTTGAGAAAACTTCTTTACAAGGTATCACTGGTTCTCAGCATCAGCCAGTGCTAAAAGGCATAAAGCTCATTAAAAGGGTTGGACAAATATTTTCCATCAAAAATTTTTCTGGATCGAAAACTAGGGGTTTTAAAAAGCAGAAAAAAATCACGGACAATGTCTGCTTTCCTTCAGAATTTGTTGTGGTTTTTTTAATTGAAAAGCTGAAATTAGTCTGCCAAACCCTGAACATGGTTTGATGTTTCAGAAGTGTGTGGCCAAATATCTGCTGCTTGCTGTATTTGATTGTTTAAAGAAACAATAAAAAAATTCTGCTTAAAAAAAAAATCCAAAACTTTTGACTACCTCAGCTTGTAACCAAACACCTGAGCCCATCCAGGCAGAGATTTTTCCAGGTTTCTGATACTCTGCTGGCTTCCTTGACTCATATCTGTCTCCATAACTTTGGGTTCATTTAGGTTAGAACATAAGAACAGCCAGACTGGGTCAAACCAAAGGCCATCCTGCCCAGTATCCTGTCTACTGACAATGGCCAATGCCAAGTGCCCCAGAGGGAGTGAACCTAACAGGCAATGATCAAGTGATCTCGCTCCTGCCATCCATCTCCACCCTCTGACAAACAGAGGTTAGGGACACCATTCCTTACCCAGCCTGGCTAATAGCCATTAATGGACTTAACCTCCATGCATTTATCTGTTTCCTAGAGACTGGCTCTATGGGGTCCCTCACAAACTGGAGACGGTTACTGTGGGTTTGTCTTTAGTATAGCTTATGTACATACTCCACAAACTGAGCATTTGAGCTTGTTCCAGAATCTGGGATGAGCCTATGTTGTGAAAACTCACATGCTCAAAATAGCACATGCCTGTGAATGGACACAGGGTGCTAAAATTAAATTAATCCAGGGGTTCTCAAACTGGGGGTCAGGACCCCTCAGGGGGTCAGGAGGTTATTACTGGGGGTCGTGAGCTGTCAGCCTCCACCTCAAACCTGCTTTGCCTCCAGCATTTATAATAGTGTTAAATATATTAAAAAAGAGTTTTCAATTTATAAGGGGGGGGTTGCACTCAGAGGTTTGCTATGTGAAAGGGTCATGAGGACAAGAGTTTGAGAACCACTGAATTAACCCCTCTGAAGCCTCAGGGAATGCAGGGGAGGGGGGGGGTCTCTCTTGGTAGGGTTGGGAAGGAGGTAGGTGGTGTAGGATATTGCTCTTCTCATGTGATCCCTCCCCCCAGTGGCTAATTTTAAATGAAGTTACCCTCCCCTGACCTGAATCCATACAGACTGTAATTTGGAATTTGAGAAGTGACAGGGACGGTGGCCCTAATGGAAAAGCTCACAGCTTGGCTCGTCTGCAAGCCTCAAACTGCTGAATGAGCTGTAGGGTAGGGCAGGCTGTGCCTCCCAAACAGCCTGGCACTGCCCCCTATCCGACCCCCACCCACTTCCTGCCCCCCAACTGCCCACCCCCCTTAGAATCCCCGACCCATCCTGCTCCTTGTCCCCTCACTGTCCCCCAGAGACCCCCCACCACCACCACCCTGGGACCCCACCCCTGCCCCTGTCTGCCCCAACCCCTAGCCACCACCCCCTGAGTCCTGACAGACCTCCCCCGGAACACCCACAATCCAACGACCCCCCATTCCCTGCCCCCTGACTGGCCCCCCCAACCTCCACCCCCTCCCTGTGCCCTGACTGTCCCCAGGACTCCCTGCCCCTTAGCCAACCCCCCCCGGCCCCAGCCTCTTACCCCCGGCTCCCTCCTCACCCGGAGTCTCAGCATCTCGGCTGAACAGCTGCAGCATGTCTCCGGCGGGGCCTGAGCTCCGTCCCGCTCCGAGCCGCGTGGGGAGGGGGCGGGGCTGGGAGCTCCACGCCGAGCGGAGGGAGCTGAGCTCAGCCTGGAGCTCGCAGCCCCGCCCCCTCCCCACGCGGTTCGGAGCGGGGCGGGGCTCAGGGGCCCCGCTGGAGACACGGCGCTTGAGCGGGGTGGAGGCGGGAGCCTCAGCTGTTCTCTTGGGGGCCCCTGCGGAGCCCGGGGCAAATTGCCCCACTTGCCCCCCCCTCTGGGCGGCCCTGGCTACCTGCGGTGAAGCTGGCTGCTGCAGCGCTCAGCAGGCCGGGCACCTTCCCAACGCGGGCGAGCCGGGAGCAGCGCCTGAGAACGGCCACAGCCAGTGATTTCCCTACACCCCCCCTGAATTTTCCCAACACCCCCCCAGTTTTGTGAGCTAGTTACATACCAATTCAGTGACTGTTTGGAAATCTGAATTTAAACTGAAACATTAATACACACTTTAAAAGCTTATACAGTGTATGATAAAATATGTGAATCTGAAAAATATAATAGATTTGAAAAGTGTGAACATAGACTAGCTTCCTTGCTTCCTTATACAGCTGTTTTTTATGATGTCAGTGCATTCATTTCGGTGATGTTGGCCAACCTAATAATTTCAAATGATGATTTATAAGCAAAGTCGAAATGAGCTCTCCCTGACAGCTAGTGATGAGCTGGGGGCTAAAGCTTCAGGGCCAGATTAAAAGTTTATTAGAGAATATTTAAAAGCTAAACGATACAAAGTGTTTGAAGCGTCAGTAATTGTGTCATTGGGGGTAACATACAGGTTGTAGGGGGATGTTAGCGTTTTGGTGTTAGGCAGCATATACCATACACAGTCTGTCATGTCCCCAATGTGGGGTATATGGTGGGTGAGTTCAAGGTACAGTCAGCAAACAGTGAGGGTACATCACTCATACAAACAGGTTACAGATAGTCATGGGCATGGATAAACGGGCTGAATAATGGGGCTAGGACGACCCTCACATGGTGGAGTACGGTTTGGTGGGTTCAGGGCTTAGGGGATAGAGTCCAACGGGGGGGTCCACAGGTCTCGACATTCACACCTAATCTACCTAGGTATCCAGCACACAGCGCTGTGTTGTCCAAGTGATAGATTTCGGCTGGGGTTGGATTACAAACCACTTGAATGTGGGGGGAAGAGGAGATGAAATGTTGTTCTTATTGTGTGAGTAAAGGGCAGTAGAACTGTACTTAGCCTGTGCTGATTGAGGGCATCAAGAGAAAGGGTGGGGACCTGCCCCTCTCCGCTGTTTAAAGACAGAGCTGATTAGGCTCCATAGATAGTCTCTTGTTCTGTTAAGTGACCACTGCAGCTGAACTCACTGACAATCACGTCTAAGTGCTGGTGGAACCTCAAGAGACCAACTCGCAGAGGTCACAGTGGTAGGTGACAGCAGAAGGTGACTGTGCAGGGCCATTGGCAACAGAGCGGTGGAGTGAACGGTGGCACAACGAACAGCCATGGCCAGAGCAAACTGTGCCTTTTTGTCCCCCACCTGGGAGGTGAACTCACGTGAAAGCACCTCTGAACTCTGAGTCTCCACTGACCAAGGACAACACCGGTGAGTGGAGTGCGGTGGAGGGAAAAGTGAGGGGCATGTTAAATAAACATTTGTTTGTTGGACTATATTTTAGTCACTTTGCTCCAGAATGCTGGATTTGTGACTGGGAATGGAAACTTATATAAATATGTTTCCCAGTAGGCCAAGATTTTTAAAATGCAGTATTTGCCAAGGTTGTTATCTCACATTGTTGCTATCTTGGGAGGTCATTATGTTGGGGAGTTTCTGTACTAAACATTTTTATTATAATTAATTTTTACATAAGAATGGCCATACTGGGTCAGACCCATGGTCCATATCGCCCAGTGCCCTGTCTTACAACAGTGGTCAAGGCCAGGTGCTTCAGAGGGAATGAATAGAACAGGGAATCATCAAGTGATCCATCCCCTGTTGCCCATTCCCAGCTTCTGGCAAACAGGCTAGGGACACTCAGAGCATGGCGTTGCATCCCTCTCATCCTGGCTAATAGCCACAGATGGACCTGTTCTCCAGGAATTTATCTAGTTCTTTTTAAAATCCTGTTATAGTTTTGGTCTTCACAGCATCCCCTGGCAAAGAGTTCCCTGGGTTGACTTTATATTGTCTGAAGAAATACTTCCTTTTGTTTTTTTAAAATCTGCTGCCTATTAATTTCATTGGGTGACTGCTAGTTCTTGTGTTATGTGAAGGATTAAATAAAATTTCCTTATTCACTTTCTTCGCACCAGTCAAGATTTTGTAGACCTCTATCATATCCTCATTAGTCATCTCTTTTCTAAGCTGAAAATTCCTAGTCACTTTAATCTCTCCTCCTGTTTCATACCCCTCATCATTTTAGTCGCCCATCTCTGTACCTTTTCCAATTCCAATATATATATTTTTAGGGTGGGTGACCAGATCTACACACACTATTCAAGGTGTGCACGTACCATGGATTTATATAGAGGCAATATGATATTTTCTGTCTTATTATCTATCCCTTTCTTAATGATTCCCAACATTGTTTGCTTTTGTGACTGTTGCTGCACATGGATTGGATGTTTTCAGAGAACTATCCACAATGACGCCAAGATCTCTTCCTTGAGTGTTAACAGCTAATTCAGATGCCATCATTTTGTATGTATAGTTGAGATTGCTTTCCAATGTGCATTACTTTGCATTTATCAGCATTGAATTTAATTTGCCATTTTGTTGCCCAGTCACCCAGTTTTGTGAGATCCCTTTGTAGCTCTTCGCAGTCTGCCTGGGACTTACCTATCTTGAATAGTTTTGTAGCATCTGCAAATTTTGCCACCTCACTGTTTACCCATTTTTCCAGATCATTTATGGATATGTTGAACAGCACTGGTCCCAGTACCGACCCCTCAGGGATACCGCTATTTATCTCTCTCCATTCTGAAAACTGATAATTTATTCCTACCCTTTGTTTCCCATCTTTTAACCAGTTACTGATCCATGAGAGGACTTTCCTCTTACCCCATGATGGCTTACTTTTCAAAAGTCAATTTAAATTAAATACTTTTTTTTAAATGTATATTTTTTTAGAAATCTAGACTTGTTATGTATTTTGGTGTAACTTGCATTATTCTTAAGTTAAATTTGCATAATCCCAACAAAACATTTACTTTATTCATATCTCTTTTATATATCTCATTGGTCCTGACACCCTCCCCTGTAAATTCGAACACCCCCCCAATTTCAATTCCTGGGGAAACCACTGGCCACAGCAGCCACGAAGCCGGCGAGAGCGGCGAGGGTCAGGCAGATGCGAGTGGCCCCTGGAGATCTGCGGGGACACCAAGGGCCACGCGGGGTTACAGACCCAGCACCACTCATGGCATCGGGCGACTGGTGGGTTTCGTCCCCTGGGACGGGTCAGACCCACTTCTCAGGTCACTCCCCAGCCCCCGCCTGGTCCCCTTTGCCGGCTCGTTCCCACGCTGACCCGTGCCGGCTTTTCCGGCTCTTCCTGTACGGAAGCCGCCTCGCACCCGGGCTCGGCCTTTGCCATTTCTAAGGTGTCCCTCTGGAGCTGGGCCTGGCCGGTCGGCGCTGTGTCCCGGGGGCGGGCGGACCCTGGCTGTGGAGAGCCGCGCTGGGGCCTTTCCTGCCTCCTTCTCGCCCCCGGCCCAGTGACCCCAACACTCCTGCAGCCCAGGGGAGTTGGGCACCCAAATACCTCTGGGGCGCGGGTCCCGCCCGGGACACCCAGTTTGGTGTCAGTCCCGCCCCCCCCCCCCACACACACACAAAGCTCAGGAGCCGACAGGCCGGACGTGTCACCAATGGAGCCTTCATTGGAGGGATTGAGAATTAATTCATCGGAATAATTGTGAATCCGGAGAAACAGCCTCTGCGCTCAGCGCCGCGACCCGCGTGTCCGGGGCAACGCCAGGCAGCAAACCCCAGACACACAGACACAATCACACCCAGCAACACAACCACACAATCCGCCCCCCGCCCCCCAGTGCAATCACACAATCGCCCCATCGCACACCCACCATAGCGCCCGGCCCAGGGCCCGCGCTGCGTCCTGGGGCGAATTGGCACCAAAGGGGCCTAGGGGAAAACACCCCCTTTGACCTCACCCTCGGGGTCCTGTGCCTCCCCCTCCTGCCCCAGCGGGAGGGGCTCTGCCCCCGGCCCCCCCTCGAATCCCCCCTCCAGCCCCCCCTGGGCCGGCGTCACCTGCCCCAGCGGGAGGGGCTCTGCCCCCGGCCCCCCCTCCAGCCCCCCCTGGGCCGGTGTCGCCTGCCCCAGCGGGAGGGGCTCTGTCCCCAGCCCCCCCTGCACCCCCCCCTGGGCCGGTGTCACCTGCCCCAGCGGGAGGGGCTCTGCCCCCGGCCCCCCCTCCAAACCCTCCCCCAGCCCCCCCTGGGCCGGAGTCACCTGCCCCAGCGGGAGGGGCTCTGTCCCCAGCCCCCCCTCCAGCCCCCCCTGGGCCGGCGTCGCCTGCCCCAGCGGGAGGGGCTCTGCCCCCAGCCCCCCCTCCAAACCCTCCCCCAGCCCCCCCTGGGCCGGCGTCACCTGCCTCAGCGGGAGGGGCTCTGCCCCCAGCCCCCCCTGCAACTCCCCCTCCAGCCCCCCCTGGGCCGGCGTCGCCTGCCCCAGCGGGAGGGGCTCTGCCCCCGGCCCCCCCTGCAACCTCCCCTGGGCCGGAGTCACCTGCCCCAGCGGGAGGGGCTCTGCCCCCGGCCCCCCCACCAGCCCCCCCTGGGTCAGAGTCACCTGCCCCAGCGGGAGGGGCTCTGCCCCCGGCCCCCCCTCCAGCCCCCCCTGGGCCGGAGTCACCTGCCCCAGTGGGAGGGGCTCTGCCCCCGGCCCCCCCTGCAGCCCCCCCGGGGCCGGTGTCTCCTCGAGGTCCTGGCTGGGCTGGCCCCAGGGTCCCACGCGGGGGCTCGGCACCGGGCAGCTGCTGTGGACGAACAGAGCCAGGATCCCTGGGGGCAGAGGAGGGGGGGTTAGATGGCAGAGGCCCCCCCCTCTGGTCTGTCCCCCGGGGCAGAGGTGGATGAAGATTTATAGGGGCCCTGGGCACAGAGAACACTTCCCCCCCACACACATAGGGGCCAGGGAGGCTGGGGGGGCCATTGCCCCCCAAACTGGCAGCCTCGGGCCAGGGGCGGCAGGAGCGGCGCCGCATGTGGTTGCTGCCTCAGGCACAAAGCCCAGGTGGCAGCGGGAGCAGGAGGGACCCAGGGGCACAGCCTGGCAGCGGAGGGACCCGGCGGGTGCAGCCTGGCAACGGAGGGACCCGGCGGGCGCAGCCTGGCAGCGGAGGGACCCAGCGGGCGCAGCCTGGCAGCAGAGGGACCCAGGGGCACAGCCTGGCAGCAGAGGGACCCAGGGGTGCAGCCTGGCAGCAGAGGGACCCAGGGGTGCAGCCTGGCAGCGGAGGGACCCAGCGGGCGCAGCCTGGCAGCAGAGGGACCCGGCGGGTGCAGCCTGGCAGCGGAGGGACCCAGCGGGCGCAGCCTGGAAGCGGAGGGACCCGGCGGGCACAGCCTGGCAGCAGAGGGACCCAGGGGTGCAGCCTGGCAGCAGAGGGACCCAGGGGTGCAGCCTGGCAGGGGAGGGACCCGGCGGGCGCAGCCTGGCAGCAGAGGGACCCAGGGGTGCAGCCTGGCAGCAGAGGGACCCGGTGGGTGCAGCCTGGCAGCGGAGGGACCCAGAGGTGCAGCCTGGCAGCGGAGGGACCCGGCGGGCGCAGCCTGGCAGCGGAGGGACCCGGCGGGCGCAGCCTGGCAGCACAGGGACTCAGGCACAGGCTCTGAGTGAGCCCGGGCAGAGGGTGGCGCCCGCGTAGGCTGGGCCAGTAGCCGCGGGGGCTGCACCTGGGGCCCTCCCTGGCACCGTCCTGGGGCTCCCCGCAGAGCGCGTCTGCAGGCCCCGGGGAGGGGGCAGAAGCCCAGACCGGAGCCCCCACCTCTGGGTCCCGCGGGCAGCGGCGCAGCCTGGGGGGCAGGGACACGGGCTGGGGCAGCTCTTGGGGGTCCGGGGCTCCCCGGGCGGTTCTGACCACGGCCCAGCTCCAGGTTCCGGCCTGGCCGGGGCAGAGCCCTGGGGGTCAGAGGAGGAGTGGGGCGGAGCGGGCGGGGGGGTCTCACCGCTGAGGACGAAGAGGGGGCAGAGGGTCCAGGCGAGGAAAAAGGCCCATTGGAAGGAGGCCCTGGCCTGCGGGTTGACGGAGTCCAGCATCACATGGGCCGTGAAGAGCACGACGCTGATCAGCACCAGCAGCCCTGGGGAGACCAGACACCCCCAGAATGCAGCCACCCCCCCCCCCGCACCTGTGATGGGATCGACAGGTAAACTGCTCCCATAGCTGGGGCCACTAGGGGGCATTTCCCATTGGCTCCTTGCTCCACCCGTAACCAGCCACCAGGGGGCAATGCACAGCCTATGCGGCTGTTCCTCAGCTGCCCCGCCCCAGAGGTGGCTGCATCTCAGCACCGGATGAGCTGTCCCTGTGCATCGTTATGTGCGGCTGTTCCTCAGCTGCCTCACCCCAGAGGTGGCTGCATCTCAGCACCGGATGAGCCGTCCCTGTGCACCGTTATGTGCGGCTGTTCCCCAGCTGCCCTGCCCAGAGGTGGCTGCATCTCAGCACCGGATGAGCTGTCCCCGTGCATCGTTATGTGCGGCTGTTCCTCAGCTGCCCTGCCCAGAGGTGGCTGCATCTTGGTGCCAGGTAGCCGGGGCTGGCGGCTGCCTGGGGCGTGTGTGCCCCGTGGGGCACGGGGGAGGGAAGGGAGGTGATTATTTTACCTGCGATGAAATTGGCCGTGGCCGAGACCAGGAAGCGAGCGCCCCGCCATCGGGCGAAGGGTCTGACGGAGACGAGTAGCGACGCCACGGCCACGCACGAGGCCAGCAGCGCAAACAGCAGCAGGGCCCGGATCGCCTTAAAGGAAGCTGCGGGGAACCAGGAATCCAGCGGGCTCAATGGAACCATCAGCACAGCTGGGGGGGGGGGCAGCGCTGGGAGAAGAGTGGGGGGCTGTGGGTCGGGAGTGAGGGGCACCAGCAGAGCTGGGGAGGGGGAGCCCAGGCCCTGGGCGCAGGGGGCTGCGGGTCGGGAGTGAGGGGCACCGGCAGAGCTGGGGGGGGCAGGGGCGGGGACAGGCCCGTCCCTTACACGTCTCGGTGATGATGCCGGCGCACACGGGGCGGGAGCAGAGCCACCAGACCCCGCTGTGGTACCCGTCGTCTTCGGAGTCGATGAGGAGCCAGCGCGGGCTCAGGACGGCGCAGAGGAGCAGCGCCAGGCTGCAGCAGGTGGTGCCGGCGCCCAGGCAGCGCAGGGTCCACGGGCCATGGGACGGGGGAGCCCTGCGGGGAGACGAGAGGCTGAGCGGGGGCGGGGAGACCCCTTCTGGCACCGTCCCCATCCCCCACCCCTCATCCAGCACCACATCTGTCCGTCCATCCAGCCCCGTACACCCCCGTCTGTCTGTCCATCCCCGTACCCCCCGTCTGTCCCTCCATCCCTGTACCCCCCGTCTGTCCCTCCATCCCCATCCACCCCCTTATCTATCTATCTCTCTATCTATCTATCCCCAGACACCCGCCCTCCCTCCCTCCCTCCCTCCCTCTCTCTCTCTCTCTCTGGGCCTGGCTGCTCTCAGGGTGTTTTCGGGGCCCAGATCTCTCCCCTCCCGGCCTCACTCACTCACTGGCTGTTCCCGGCATCGGGACCCTTGTTTCCATCGGGGCTGCAGGCTCAGGTCGGGGAACCGATCGCAGCTCCATCCCATGGCCCCAGCGACCCCGGCCTGTCTGCAGCCGCCGCCAACTGCCATGGAACCTTCCCGGGTGCTAGGGGGCGCTGTGCTGCAGGGGGTGGGGTGGGGGTCTCCCCTGGCAGGCAGGGCTGGTGCCGATGCCCCAGAGCGGCACTAGGGGGCGCTGTGCTGCAGGGGGCAGGGTGAGGGGTCTCCCCTGGCAGGCAGGGCTGGCCCCGATGCCCCAGGGCGGCAGTAGGGGGCGCTGTGCTGGCGGGGGCAGGGTGGGGTGAGGGGTCTCCCCGGCACTCAGGGCTGGTGCCGACACCCCCGGGCAGCACTAGGGGGCGCTGTGCTGCAGGGGGCATGGGGGGGTCTCCCCGGCACTCAGGGCTGGCACCGACGCCCCCGGGCAGCACTAGGGGGCGCTGTGCTGCAGGGGGCGGGGTGGGGGGTCTCCCCGGCACTCACGGCTGGTGCCAACGCCCCCGGGCAGCACTAGGGGGCGCTGTGCTGCAGGGGGTGGGGTGGGGGGTCTCCCCGGCACTCAGGGCTGGCGCCGACGCCCCCGGGCGGCACTAGGGGGCGCTGTGCTGCAGGGGGCAGGGGGGTCCCCCCTGGCACTCAGGGCTGGCGCCGACGCCCCCGGGCGGCACTAGGGGGCGCTGTGCTGCAGGGGGCGGGGTGGGGGGTCTCCCCTGGCAGGCAGGGCTGGTGCCGACGCCCCTGGGCAGCACTAGGGGGCGCTGTGCTGCAGGGGGCGGGGTGGGGGGTCTCCCCTGGCACTCAGGGCTGGTGGCGACGCCCCCGGGCAGCACTAGGGGGTGCTGTGTTCAGCTGAGTTTCGGAAGGCCGGGCAGTGTCCTCTCCAATGAGCCTACATGGGCCGGGCTTGTGACCAGGGCAGGGCTGGACAGTTCTGGGGTGTGAGGCCGGGGGGCGGGGTGGAACTGGCTGGAGCCTCCCTATTGATGGTTCACGAGGGGCTGGGAGACCATTCCTGGAACTCGGCCGGGCGTGGCCCTGCCTGGGGGTGGCCGTGTCAGTGCAGGACCTGCCAGAGGTTCGTAGCTTGTCACCGTGCCACAGGGCTCGGCGGATCTACCGTTAGGTGGATACAGAATTGGTTCAATGGCAAACAAGGAGTGACGGAGAATGGCCTGGCCGATTGACGGCAGGTCCCAAGTGGGGCTCCACAGGGATCGGTGCTGGGTCCCGGGTTGTTTAATGTCTTTATCAATGACGTGGATGTAGGACTAGGGAGCAGACTGATCAGATCTGCAGAGGACACAAAGCTGGGGGGAGTTGCCAACGCTTTGGAGGATGGAGCTAAAATTCAGAGGGACCTCGAGAAATTGGAGAACTGGGCTGTAGACGACACAATGAAATTCATGAAGGACAAACGGAAGATGCTCCACTTAGGGAAGAAAAACCAAATGCACAAATACAGGATGGGGAAGAACTGGCCTGGCAGCAGCACTGCTGAGAAGGAGCTGGGACTTGGGGTGGATCACAACCTCGACAGGAGTCAGCAATGTGATGCTGTTGCAAAAAAACAAATGCAATGTCAGGCTGCATGACCAGAGGCAGAGCATGCGAGTCACGGGAGGTGACAGTACCGCTCTGCTCGGCGCTGGGTAGGGCTCAGCTGCGGACTGTGTCCAGTTCAGGTCACCAATGTATAGAAAGGATGCAGAGAAACTGGAAAGGCTCCAGAGGCGAGGGATGAAGCTGATCAGAGGGATGGAATGGAAGCTCTAGGGGCACAGCCTGAGGGAACCGGGCAGGGATAGTGTGGAAAAGAGCTGGGGGAGGGGGACATGATCGCATTTGAAAGGCTGCCAGAGAGAAGCTGGAGAAAAGTTGTTCTCTCTCGCCCCAGAGGGCAGGACAAGGGGCAACGGGTTCAAAGTGCAGCAGAGTCGATTGAGATTAAATCTCGGGAAGTTTCACCAGTGAGCCCGGTGCTGAGGTCAGGCTCACCGGCCTGGATCTGCCAGCGTCACCTCCGGAGCCGTTTGTCAAAACTGGAGTCACATTCGCTGTCCTCCAGTCAGCTGGTCCAGAAGCTGATTTCAGTGCCAGGTTACAGACCAGTTAGTAGTTCTGCAATTTCACATTTGAGTTCCCAGAGAGCACTTGGGTGAAGCCCATCTGGTCCTGGTGACTTATTACCGTTTAGTTTATCAATTTGTTCCCAAACCTCCTCTGTTGACACCTCAATCTGGGACAGTTCCTCAGATCTGTCACCCAGAAAGAACGGCCCAGGTTTGGGAATCTCCCTCCCATCCTCAGCTGTGAAGACGGATGCAAAGAATTCATTGAGTTTCTCCGCAACGGCCTTATCGTCCTTGAGTGCTGCTTTAGCATCTCCGTCGTCCAGTGGCCCCAATGGTTGTTTAGCAGCTTCCTGCTTCGGCTGTAATTTTTGCTGTAACTTTTCCAGTCTTTCGCCAGCTGTTCTTCACATTCTTTTTTGGCCTTTCGAATTATATTTTTACACTTCACTTGCCAGAGTTTATGCTCCTTCCTATTTTCCTCACTAGGATTTAACTTCCACTTTTTAGAGGAGGCCTTTTACCTCTCAAAGCTTCTTTTCTTTGGTGTTTAGCCACGGGGGCACTTTTCTGGTTCTCTAACTATGTGTTTTCATTTGGGGGATACCTTTAAGTCGAGCCTCTATCATGGCGTCTTTAAAAAGCGTCCACGCAGCTTGCAGGGATTCCACATTTGGCGCTGAACCTTTTCATTTCTGTTTCACTAACGTCCTCGAAATAAAACGCTACCATGGTGGGCTGCTGGGGAGTTTCCCCCACCACAGGGATGTTGCATTATATTATATTATGGTCACTATTACCATACGGTCCAGCTATATTCGCCTCTTGGACCGGATCCTGTGCTCCACTCAGGACTAAATCAGGAATTGCCTCTCCCCGTGGGGGTTCCAGGACCAGCTGCTCCGAGACCCTTCATTTAAGGTGTCAAGAAACTATCTCAGCATCCCGTCCCAAGGTGACATGTACCCAGGCAATATGGGGACAGTTGAAATCCCCCATTATTATTGAGGGTTTTTTTTAATTTTAACAGCCTCTCTAATCCCCTGAGCATTTTACAATCGCTGTCACCATCCTGGCCAGGTGATCAGTAATAGATCCCTACCGCTATATTCTTATTATTAAAGCATGGGATTACTATTGTGAAAGTAGAATGAATTCTACTGGAAAAATGGACTGGATTAAAGAAATGCTGGATGTACCTTTAAGCAGACATAAGAACTGTTGAACTGCAGGTGTCAGGAAAAGAAACATTAAGGCATAAATGACTCCACTTAAGCTAATGGTGGAACATTAACCAGAGATTGGTAAAAGTTAGTAAGGAAATTAACGATGTACGTCCGGCCTCAGGTAAACCTCTCAGCTCTGCTTTCTTTGTCCTCTTGTTAAGTTCGTGCCCTTCTTATCTGTATAAAATAAGGTAGGGTGGGTCCTGCATGGTGCTCACATTGTCTGGGTGTGTTAGCAGAGCGCTGTGCTAATAAAACAGAGCGATCTGACAAATTGTGAGTCCTGAGTCTGACTTTGACACTATCCACAGAGGTTCTGTGGTGCAGTTTGGTTCATTTAAGATTCTGACTTCATTTGCTTCTACGCTTTCTTTCACCAATAGTGCCGCTCCCCCACCAGCACCACCCGGTCTGTCCTTCGGATCCATTTTGTACCCTGGTATCACAGAATCCCAGTGATTATCCTCATCAGGGCGGGCGCAACCCGTTAGGTGACCTAGGTGGTCTCCGAGGGCGCTGACATTTGGGGGGCGGCGACCGCGGGGGCCGAACATCCAGCCACCGTGGTCGTTGTCGGTATTTTGGGGGCGGGACCGTCCGCCGCCTCAGGCGCCAAAAGGGCTGCCAGGGCTCCTGATCCTCATTCCAGCAGGTTTCTGTGATGCCTCTTGTAATCTCGAGTTCACCCAGCCTGCTATTTAGACTCCCAGCGTGGGTATAGAAGCACTTTAAAAAACTGGTCACTTTTTAGCTGTCTGCCATCACACGACGTAATTGAATGGGGCTTTTTTTTTTTTTTTTTTTTTAACCACGATGCATCTTTACCTGGTCCGGACCAATACCATGAGGCGGTATGACAACCCCTCTTGAGGCGGTAAAACCCCCTCAGCACCGGTGCATTCTAATGCATTTACCTATGCATTACCTTATGCATTACCTTGTTGGCCAACTCAGCAGTTCCCAGTACTGCTATAAACTAACCTTGTTGGGGCCTCTCCCCAATACCACTTTGCATCTGATCCTGCTGCACAGTCAATAAGTTCAGATGGCGTGAGCCCAACAGAGACAGACGTCCTCAGGGAAAGTCCTCCTCCGATACCCCAATAGAGATTTCAAAAGGTCTCATACCTCTCATGTGGCGCCATGGGGTTCGAAGGGGAATGATCCGTAGTAGCCGTCTGTGGGTCCGTGGGCGTTGCCATCCCGGACGAGCCCCCAAATTGTCGGAGAAAAACTCAGTTCTCGCTTTTTCTTTGGGTGCAGCAAAATCAAATACTTTATTATTTCTCCAGTAATTACAATGGAGGGAGAGAGTGCCATAGGACACAGGGTCGCCCCAATCCTGGACAGGTCTCTCAACTGGTAAACAATTATTACAAGCATTTATACCTTTGTTACAGACAATAGCTAGCAATCATGGAGACAGTAAAGAGAAAACAATTGCATTTGTTTATACATAAGCCTTTCTGCTATCTTATTTGTCTCACTCCTAAGAAAAGCAAGCCTGCATATTTGGTTAGACTGTTGCAAGGTCGTAATAACTTTGTACACAGTTCTTGTCCAGTTGCCTCGCACTATCTTTGCTTCTACAAGTCTCACGTCATTAGGGTCACAGCTAGCCTAACTCATGCTAACTGACTGACATGCATTAAAATCCCCTTCAAATCCTTATTAATTATTTCCCTGCTTCCACAGTATGTTTCTAACAATCGAATCACCAATTACTAATACCTGCTTCTTCCTAATAACTGGAGTTCCCTCCCCCGGCGAGGTGTCCTCAGGGCGAGAGGAAACCACCTCATCATCTTCTCCAGTTGGACGTTCTCCTTCCCTGCGGCTTTCATCCCCCTCAGCAGCACAGAGGCTGGGAGACCGGGGGTGAGACCGTTCTACTGTGTCCCTGAAAGTCTCATCTATGTACCTCTGTCTCCCTCAGCTCCTCCAGCTCAGCCCCTCTGGTCTCCAGACTCCGTACGTGGTCTCTGAGGGCCAGGAGCTCCTTGCACCGAACGCACACATACGCCACCTGCTCATGGTGCGGGTCATCAGACATGCTGCACTGGGTGCAATCAAGTGGGTAGTTCCCACCCGCTTGCTGGACTTCTGCCTGCATCGTCTTTTTACTCCCGAAGCTCCTTCCTCTGTTGTCTTCTTTCTATTGGGGGTGATTTGGGCTTTAAGTTTAAGGAATATTAAGTGTATCTAGCGCCACCCTCCCCCACCCCCGCCCGTAAACTCCCTCGCAAAACTCCCGTTAGATCGGACGAGGCCATGAAACAGTGTCGGTGTTTCAGTGACACCAAGAGCAGCATTTTCCCTCTGCACAGGAACATCTCCAAGCGGTGTCAAGCCAGCGTTGAGTTGTCAAGTTTTTTAAAGACCAGGCAGCAGGTTCTGTGGAGTCACCCCCCGCCCCCACACCCCGTTCGCGATGGGTTCGGATCTCGGCGGTTCTGCTGCATCCATCGATCGATCCCCACACCCTGGGATTATCCCCGTCCCTATTTGCAAAGCCCCCCCAGACCCCACCCCGCCCCGGGCGCCGGCCATGTGGGCTCGGCCATGGGCCCGGCTCGGCGGGTGGAAGGTTCCACGACAGTTGGACGCGCCCAGAGGTTCCACCAGCCGTTGGGGGCCCCCGGACGGAGCCACCATCGCAGCCGAGGGGGGTCGTTTGCCCCCCGGGTCCCGGGTCCTGCTGCCCCACCCGGCCGCCACAGCTCAGTGCGGCCAGCCCAGGACGTGTCTGTGAGAACGAGCAGCAACCAGGAGCTCCCGGCACCTGCACTGGGCGGAGCCGCAGAAACGGGGTCGGTGGCTGGAATAAGGGTCTGTCCCTCTCTCCCCATCCATCCATCTCTCCATCCCTCCATCCACCCCTCCATCCGTCTACCTCTTCATCCCTCCATCCACCCCTCCATCCGTCTTTCTCTTCATCCCTCCATCCACCCCTCCATCCCTCCATCCGTCCATCTCTTCATCCCTCCATCCCTCCATCCACCCCTCCATCCGTCTACCTCTTCATCCCTCCATCCCCCTCCATCCCTCCATCCATCCCTCCATCCGTCTATCTCTTCATCCCTCCTCCCTCCATCCCCCTCCCTCCATCCTTCCACCCCTCCATCCATTCATCCATCCCCCTGTCCCCATCCGTCTATCTCTTCATCCCTCCATCCCCCTCCATCCCCCCATCCACCCCTCCATCCGTCCATCTCTTCATCCCTCCATCCCCCTCCATCCCTCCATCCGTCTATCTCTTCATCCCTCCATCCCCCTCCATCCCTCCATCCGTCCATCTCTTCATCCCTCCATCCCCCTCCATCCCTCCATCTGTCTATCTCTTCATCCCTCCATCCCCCTCCATCCCTCCATCAGTCTATCTCTTCATCCCTCCATCCCCCTCCATCCCCCTCGCTCCATCCTTCCACCCCTCCATCCATTCATCCATCCCCCTGTCCCCATCCCTCCATCTCTTCATCCCTCCATCCCCCTCCATCCGTCTATCTCTTCATCTCTCCATCCCCCTCCATCCCTCCATCCGTCCATCTCTTCATCCCTCCTCCCTCCATCCCCCTCCCTCCATCCTTCCACCCCTCCATCCATTCATCCATCCCCCTGTCCCCATCCGTCTATCTCTTCATCTCTCCATCCCCCTCCATCCCTCCATCCATCTATCTCTTCATCCCTCCTCCCTCCATCCCTCTCCATCCTTCCATCCCTCCATCCACCCCTCCATCCATCCATCCTCCTCCCTCTGTCCCCATCCGTCCATCTCTTCATCCCTCCATCCCCCTCCATCCCTCCATCCCTCCATCCACCCCTCCATCCGTCCATCTCTTCATCCCTCCATCCCCCTCCATCCCTCCATCCGTCCATCTCTTCATCCCTCCATCCCCCTCCATCCCTCCATCCCTCCATCCACCCCTCCATCCGTCCATCTCTTCATCCCTCCATCCCCCTCCATCCCTCCATCCGTCCATCTCTTCATCCCTCCATCCCCCTCCATCCCTCCATCCGTCTATTTCTTCATCCCTCCTCCCTCCATCCCCCTCCCTCCATCCTTCCACCCCTCCATCCATTCATCCATCCCCCTGTCCCCATCCGTCTATCTCTTCATCCCTCCATCCCCCTCCATCCCTCCATCCACCCCTCCATCCGTCTATCTCTTCATCCCTCCATCCCCCTCCATCCCTCCATCCACCCCTCCATCCGTCTATCTCTTCACCCCTCCATCCCCCTCCATCCCTCCATCCACCCCTCCATCCGTCTATCTCTTCATCCCTCCATCCCCCTCCATCCCTCCATCCACCCCTCCATCCGTCTATCTCTTCATCCCTCCATCCCCCTCCACCCCTCCATCCGTCTATCTCTTCATCCCTCCTCCCTCCATCCCCCTCCCTCCATCCTTCCACCCCTCCATCCATTCATCCATCCCCCTGTCCCCATCCGTCTATCTCTTCATCCCTCCATCCCTCTCCATCCTTCCATCCCTCCATCCACCCCTCCATCCATCCATCCCCCTCCCTCTGTCTCCATCTGTCTATCTCTTCATCCATCCATCCCCCTCCATCCCTCCATCCGTCTATCTCCTCATCCCTTCTCCCTCCCTCCCTCCATCCATCCATCCCTCTGTCCCCATCTCTCTCTCCATCCCTTCTCCCTCCATCCTCCATCCCCCCATCCTCTCTCCCTCCACCCCTCCATCCATGCATCCCTCTGTCCCCATTCATCCACCCCTCCATCTATCTATCCCTCCATCCCTCCTCCATCCAAATGTCCTTCCCACCATACGTCCATCCCCTCCATCCTCTCTCCATCTTCCTCCCTCCATGTGTCATCCCACCTCCATCCTTCCATCCATCCATCCACCCCTCCATCCGTCCATCCCTCTGTCTCCATATGCACCTTTCCATCCCCCTCCCTCCCTCCATCCTTCCATCTGTCCATCCCCTCCTCCCTCCATCCCTCCATCCCCACATGCACCTCTCCATCCATGCCTCCCTCCCCCATCCCTCCATCCCCATAAACACCGCATCTGTCCCCACCTCTCCATCTCCCCCACCATCCCCCTACACTCCCCCTCCATCCATGTATCCATCTGACACCCCCCTAGAGCAATGGGCTCAGGCATTCTGCAGACTCAGGCACGTACATTCTCTGGGCTTTTCCCCCAGCTGGTGGCCCCCGAGCGGTGCTGTTAGGTCGGAGCTGCTGCTGTCCCCAGCTCTCTCCTGCCTGTGCGTCAGCCCAGCTCCTCCCATCCCTGGCGTCTCTCCCTACAGGTTACCTCAGCCCCTCGGAGCCTGTCACCTCACATGCAATGTTCCCCTACCGGGTGCTGAGCATCTCCCTAACCTGCTTCAGTTTCCTTCTCATCCTGGTCGTCGGGACGTGTCCCTGCTGGCTGATCTTCAGCTCGGACATGGGGATGGTGCATTTCGGGATATGGACTGTGTGCAAGGAGGCCACCTGCAAGAACCTGCCTCCCAGGACAAGTACGTGTCCCCCTCTGGCGTCCATCGGCATCGTCTGGATGGGGCTGGACAATCGGCCAGAGATCTGCCGGAGTTGACGGGGCCGGATCCCCCAGCCGGTGTTGATTGGCCGTTGCTCCGCCAGCGTTAACGGGGCCGGATCCCCCAGCTAGTGTTGATTGGCCGTTTCTCCGCCAGCGTTGACGGGGCCGGATCCCCCAGCTGGTGTTGATTGGCCGTTTCTCCGCCAGCGTTGACGGGGCCGGATCCCCCAGCTGGTGTTGATTGGCCGTTTCTCCGCCAGAGTTAACGGGGCCGGATCCCCCAGCCGGTGTTGATCGGCCGTTGCTCCGCCGGAGTTGACGGGGCCGGATCCCCCAGCCGGTGTTGATCGGCCATTGCTCCGCCAGCGTTGACGGGGCCGGATCCCCCAGCCGGTGTTGATCGGCCTTCACCCAGATCCCCCACCCAGCTTCAATTGCCTGTAGCTGATCATTGTTCATTGTTCTTGCAGCTGAGATGGGCACGTGTCTAGGGCTGGGCGGGTGGGCAGGTGGGCTGAGCTACCCCCCTGATTCTCCCCATGCCCCCCAGGTGTGCTGAATGCCAGCCGGGGGTTCGTGCTGGTGGGGATCATCGCCGCCATCATCGCCGTGTTGTGCTGCCTGGATTCCTTCCTCCGCCAGGCGAGCAAGTTCTTCCCGGAAACCAACGTCTCGGCCATGACTTGTTTCACAGCAGGTAGCACAGGGGAGGCTGGCTGGGCCTTGAGACGCTGCCACCTCCCTGGTGGGCAGTGGTGGCTGGTTGACGACCAGCGTTGGATAGAACAATGACGCCTGTTTCTTATACGCCCCTTCTCATTGGTAGAGCTCAAAGCGCTGCATGGTCTGTAAGGGATGATCTTCACAACACCCCTGTAGGCAGGCAGCCAGCCCCATTGTACAGATGGGAAACCGAGGCATGGAAAGGCTGAGTGACTTGACCATGGTCAAGCAGGGAGCTGATGGTAGAGTAAGGGACGTAGGCAGCCTAAGCCAGGGCCCTAATCAGGGGACCATCCTTCCCCTCTAAATCCCCAACCCTCAGTATGGATGGCTGGAGGGGTGGGGATGGGGGTGGCCGGGCAGATGATGGATGGCTAGAGGGTGTGTCTGGAGAAGGAGGGAGGAATAGATGATGGGGTGTGTATGGTTGGATTGACAGGGTAGGGTGTGGAGCTGGGGCGGCTCTAGGTATTTTGCCACCCCAAGCACGGCAGGCAGGCTGCCTTCGGCGGCTTGCCTGCGGGAGGTCCCCGGTCCCGCGGATTCGGCGGCACGCCTGCGGGAGGTCTGCCAAAGCCGCGGGACCAGCGGACCCTCCGCAGGCTGCCGCCGAAGACAGCCTGCCTGCCGCCCTCGCGGCGACCGGCAGAGCGCCCCCCGTGGCTTGCTGCCCCAGGCACGTGCTTGGCATGCTGGTGCCTGGAGCCGCCCCTGGTGTGGAGATAGGTGAGTAGGTGGGGTGGATGGATGGATAGAGGGGAGTGTACGGGGATAGATGGGTGGGTGGATAGAGGAATGGGGGATGGATGTGGATGGATGGATGGAGGGGTGTGTTGGGGGGATGGATGGAAGGATGGATAGAGGGGTGTAATAAATAATAATAGGAGATATACCAATCTCCTAGAACTAGAAGAGACCTTGAAAGGTCATTGAGTCCAGCCCCTTCCTTCACTAGCAGGACCAAGTACTGATTTTTGCCCCAGATCCCTAAGTGGCCCCCTCAAAGATTGAACAAACAACCCTGGGTTTATGGGGCCAGTGCTCAAACCACTGAGCTAGGGACAATTGGGCTGGATTCCCCAGCTGGGGGGATGGATGGATGGATGTGCTGAGGGGACCGATGGATGAAGGGGTGTGTATGGGGATGGATGGATGGATGGGGATGGATGTTGATGGATGGATGAATGGAAGGATAGAGGGGTATGTATGTGGATGGATGGAAGGAGAGAGGGGTGTGTATGGGGATGGATGGATGGGGATGGATGTTGATGGATGGATGGATGGATGGAAGGAGAGAGGGGTGTGTATGGGGATGGATGGATGGAGGAAGGGAGGGGTATGTTCGGGGAATGGGAGGATGGAAGGATGGGTGGATGGAGGGGTGTGTATGAGGATAGATGGATGGATGGATGGATGGATGGATGAATGGATGGATGGAGGGGTGTGTATGAGGATAGATGGATGGGGATGGAAGGATGGATGAATGGATGGGTGGGTGGAGGGGTGTGTATGGGGGATGGACGGATGGATGGATGGATAGAGGTGTATGTTGGGGCGATTGATGGATGGATGGAGGGGTATGTATGAGGATAGATGGATGGATGGATGGATGGAGGGGTGTGTATGAGGATAGATGGATGGGGATGGAAAGATGGATGGATGGATGGGTGGAGGGGTGTGTATGAGGATAGATGGATGGGGATGGATGGATGGAAGGATGGATGAATGGATGGGTGGAGGGGTGTGTATGGGGATGGACGGACGGATGGATGGATAGAGGGGTGTGTATGGGGATGGATGGACGGATGGTTGGATAGAGGTGTATGTTGGGGCGATTGATGGATGGATGGAGGGGTGTGTATGAGGATAGATGGATGGGGATGGAAGGATGGATGAATGGATGGGTGGAGGGGTGTGTATGGGGATGGATGGATGTTGATGGATGGATGAATGGATGGGTGTGGTTGGGGATGGACGGACGGATGGATGGATAGAGGTGTATGTTGGGGCGATTGATGGATGGATGGAGGGGTATGTATGAGGATAGATGGATGGGGATGGAAGGATGGATGAATGGATGGATGGAGGGGTATGTATGAGGATAGATGGATGGATGGATGAATGGATGGATGGAGGGGTGTGTATGAGGATAGATGGATGGGGATGGAAGGATGGATGAATGGATGGATGGAGGGGTGTGTATGGGGATGGACGGACGGACGGACAGATCGATGGATAGAGGTGTATGTTGGGGTGATTGATGGATGGAATAGCCAGTAGGGGATTATCTGCTCACATCGGCTCACAGGAGTAGAAGAGAAGCTTGACCCAAGAGTGCCAGCTCCCCCTGGTGGTGGTGGATGGCATGTGCCCCTGACGCTCTCCCTTTGGCCTGTAGGAGCTTGCGGGCTGATCAGCTCGGTGATGTTCCTCGTGTTTGTGGTCTACGCGCCCCAGCACCCCCAGATCCAGCGCAGGTACAACTGGGCCTTCTACCTGTCCTGGGCCGTGGGCCCCGCCTTTGCCCTCTCCGGTAAGCAGGGGCAGGGTCAAAGGGCCCCCAGACTTCATTCCATAGGACCCAGCACCGTCGGGCCGAGCTGGGGATCCCAGACTTGCCTCGGGGGGTGAAGAACGTAGGCCGTTTCCCCAGTGGGTTCCCTGGGACGAGGGGTCAAGCTGCAGAACAGGGGGAGATTTTTCACTGAGATTTTTCCTGCCATAAACAGACTTTTTAACCCAAATCAAATTTGGAGGGGGGGATGTCAATTTTTTTCATTTTGGTGGAAATTTTTCCAAAAAAAAACCCCCAGACATTTTTAATTAAAATGTTCACTGAATTTCCCTGTAAGTATTGTCCAGTTTTCTGATGGAAAAATGAAACAGAAAAATGTTCTGGTTTTGAAAAGCCGTTTGAGTTAAAAAAAAATCCATTCTCAGAAAATGTCTTTTCTGGGAAAAAATCTGTTTATTAAGTGTGTTGGGGGGGGCAAAAGCCATTTTTTGAAAACCCTTTTTCAGTAGAAGAGTTTGTTTTTCATAACTGTTAAATTAAAAGTTTTGATTAAAAACGTATTTTTCATTAAAAATTTCAGGTTGGAAAAACCATTTTTGGTTTTAAAAATCCACTTTCAAACCTGTTTTGTATAAGAAAAAACATCTGGTTTTGAAATGCAGCTTGGGGGGGAAAAATCGGTGAAATCTCGTGTGAATCTTCAGTAAATGTTTCAATTTCCCGTAATTTTTCAAACCTCTGTGCTCCTCTTCCCCTCTCTCCGCGCCCAGGGATCTCCAGCCTGATCACCCAGAAGCAGTCGCCTGCCCTGGGCACGAAGCCGGGCAGCCAGGTGGCCCCGGCGGGGGAGACGGGCGCAGCACCAGTGTAGCCAGGGGGCGCCGTCGCTCCTCGGCTCCCAGGGCCCATCTCCCCGCTCAGCCAGCCACCTCCTGCGCGGGATTCTGGATGCCGATTGGTCCGCGGATATTCCAAGCTCCGACACCGCCTGACTCATTACACCGTCGGGAGATCCATTCGCCAAGGGGCTCATTTTTTTTGAAGTGCAACTGGGAACTATTGAATATCCTTCCGCTGCTGGGACTATTTTCCCATCGATGCTAGACGACATTATTGGACACCCCTACACAGTCAGGACTAACTCTCCTCTCACGTGCCTTAGCACTATCAAATATCCCTCCACTACTGGGACTTTTCCCCTAACCGTCTCCCTTGGCACTGCCATCTAGCCCTCTATCACTGGGACATTTTCCTCCCCATTGCACTTAGCGCTATTGAGTATCCCTCCACGACTGGGACGTTTTTCCACTTGGCGCTATTCAGTATCCCTCCACCACCACCTCTTTTGTGACCCTTTGTGCTGTAAGATATCCCGCCCCTGAGGGACTTGTTTTTTCTCAGCACCGCTCACCGCCGTAGAATATCCATCCACCGCAGGAACTCGATTGCTCGTCCCAATTAGCTGTATTGAATGGCCTGCCGGTGCCGGGGGCGGTTTTCCGTTCTCACTCAGCACGTATTGAATATCTCGCCACTGCCGGGTCTTTTCCGCCTCTAGGCTACTCGGCACCATCAAATATTCCTCCCCTGCCAGGACATCGTCCTTCTGAGTCAATTAGCTCCATCACGTATCCCTCCACCCCCAGGACTATTTCCTCTGTTGGCCACGGATTTTTGCGTTGCTCCGCGATTCCCCTGTTACCATCGTCTCGGCCGCGGGGCTGGAGCCAGGCTCTGTGACTCCGGCCACGGCGTCTGGGTTGAGCTCAGCTGCCGGGGGAATTCCGCAGAGCCACGCCTCCCCGTGGCCAAATGGCCCCAAACAAGCCCCTGGTCTGTTTCTCTCGGTGCCGCCATCTGCGTGTGTATAAAGTCCTGAGAGTTTAATCGTCGTTTGGTTTGGACGTGTGAGTCATTATGAGATCGGGAACCTGTTGTCCTGGGCACTCCACAGACCCCAGCTGAGATCAGGGCCCAGTCGTGCCGGGCGCTGCCCAGACACACGGACAGAGACAGACCCTGCCCCAGCTGAGATCAGGGCCCCGTCATGCCGGGCGCTGCCCAGACACACGGACAGAGCCAGGCCCTGCCCCAGCTGAGATCAGGGCCCCGTCGTGCCGGGCGCTGCCCAGACACACGGACAGAGACAGACCCTGCCCCAGCTGAGATCAGGGCCCAGTCGTGCCGGGCGCTGCCCAGACACACGGACAGAGACAGGCCCTGCCCCAGCTGAGATCAGGGCCCCGTTGTGCCGGGCGCTGCCCAGACACAGCAAGAGACAGGCCCTGCCCCTCCTACATACAATCTATGTAGCCAAAGGCACATTATCCCCACTTTCCAGATGAGGAAACAGAGGCACAGCGAGCTGATGTGACTCTCCCAAGCTTGGAACTGAAGCCAGGAGTCTGGATGCCAGCGCATAACATACAATCTGTAGAAACACTGCCCACCCGCAAACAAGTGGGTCACTAAACTGTACCGGTAAAAACTCTCTGCTTTTCTCAGGCCATTTCAACCTCAAGGATCCGGACTCAATTTTCAGGTGGTGCAGCCTCACCCAGAGCTGAGATGCAGCCACCTCTGGGGCAGAGCAGCTGGGGGACAGCTGCATATAACGCCGCACCGGAACGGCTCTCCTGACGCTGACAGGCAGCCACCTCTAGGGTGGGGACACAGTGGCTGGTTAATTCACAACAATTCGTGCACTTTTAGATGGGAAGTGAATGAAAATCTCAGCTCGAGGGTGCATTTTGGGAAGCCGAATGGAATTGCCCCAGCAGGGGTTTGGCCCAGCCCTTGGAGGAAATGCTAGCACCTCTGGGAGCACAGCGCCCCCTAGTGCCGCCCTGGGGCATCGGGGCCAGCCCTGCCTGCCAGGGGAGAGCCCCCACCCTGCCCCCTGCAGCACAGCGCCCCCTAGCGCTGCCCTGGGGCATCGGGGCCAGCCCTGTCCCCCAAGGGAGAGACCCACCCTGCCCCCTGCAGCACAGCGCCCCCTAGCGCTGCCCTGGGGCATCGGGGCCAGCCCTGACCCCAAGGGAGAGCCCCCCACCTGACCAATTCCGACCAGGAAGCAGGTGCCCGGTGTGAGCAGGGAGGGGAGCTGGCCGCTGGGTCTCCAGCCCCACGGGCGGTTTCTCAGGCTCTGGTTCGAACAGGGGAGCCGGGGCCCCAGGCCGTGCAGCAGGAGGGGGCCGGCCGACCCCAGGTCCCTTGTGCTGCGTAGTCGCTGGGTGGGGGCCGGGCACCCTGGGCTGGGGGGGGGGAGGTTCTACGGCAGTTGGAGGCAGCCGGGGCCCAGCGATGGCAGCTGGGGCTGCTGGGTCGCAGGGAGGCCACGGGGATCAGGGTTTGGGGCTGATCGGGGTGTAAACCCAGCCCCCCTCCACCCCACAGAGCATCGGGGTCACCCCCTGCAGCAAGTATATGGCAGAGGGATGGGACGGGGGACCTAGCTAATGGCGGGGGAGGGGTCATTCTCGGGGGTCTGACTAATGGGGGGGGCAGAGGGCTGTTAAGGGGGATCTGGCTAGTTGGGGTGTAGGGGTTCGTTATGGGGATATAACGGGCGGGGGGGTCGTTACGAAGCGATGTGATATTTGGGGGCTGGGGGCATTATGGGGGGAGCCAGCTAATGGCTAGTGGAGGGTCCTGGGTTGTTAGAGGGGACAGGGATCATGGTGGGGTGATCTGGCTAACGAGGGGGCCGGGGGCTGTTATGGGGGATCCCTGCCCCCCATTCACACATAGCCGCCCCTCCCCCCAGTGTCTCTCGGGCTGGCTGAGAAGCTGAAATTCAAGCAGACGACCAAGGCCCTGTCCTGCCTGAGCCTCCTGACGGAGCTGCTGGTGCTGGTCTCCCCGTACTGGATGGAAGTCGAAAGCCCCGGGTTCGAGACCAGCGTGGGGCTGTGGAACATCTGCCTCAATTTGTCCTGCAGCAAACTGCCCATGGGGACGGGTACGGGACCCCGTCCGGCCCTGGTATCCCCCAGCACGGGCAGCACGACGGTGCCCCTCAATCCCGACCCGCAGCCCCCTGCTAGCCCAGCCCCGCGCTCCCCCCCCCAGCTCTGCCGGTGCCCCTCAGTCCCGACCCGCAGCCCCCTGCTAGCCCAGCCCCGCGCTCCCCCCCCCAGCTCTGCCGGTGCCCCTCAGTCCCGACCCGCAGCCCCCCAGCCCACCCGCCACACACAGGGCAACCATTGTCCCCCCAATCCCGACCCACAGCCCCCTGCTAGCCCAGCCCCGCGCTCCCCCCCCCGCAGCTCTGCCGGTGCCCCTCAGTCCCGACCCGCAGCCCCCAACCCACCTGCCACAGTACAACCCCAGTCCAGCCCCCTGCTAGCCCAGCTCTCCCCGCCCAGCTCTGCCGGTGCCGATGAATCTCAGGCCAGTGGGGTTGGGGTGCAGGGGGGTGCAGGGAGATTCCCCTCATTAACCAGCCTGGCTCTTGATCCCTCAGTGGCATTCGAGGTGGCCAAAGCGCTGATGACGCTGTCCACTCTGCTTGGGTTCATCGCCGTCTGCTCCGTCCTCACCTCCTTCCACACCTTCCGCAAATACAGGCTGGCCGCTGTCACCAACCTCTTGACAGGTACTGCTCGCCCGGCGCTGGGACGCGACCAGCTCTGGGGTGGGGCGCGGGGGCTGGTTATACTGGGACCCCTCACCCGGCTCTGAGATGCAGCCAGCTCTGGGGTGGGACGTGGGGGCTGGTTATACAGGGACCCCTCGCCCAGCGCTGAGATGCAGCCAGCTCTGGGGTGGGGTGCGGGGGCTGGTTATACAGGGATCCCTCGCCCGGCCCTGAGATGCAGCCAGCTCTGGGGTGGGGCACGGGGGCTGGTTATACCGGGACCCCTCACCCGGCACTGAGATGCAGCCAGCTCTGGGGTGGGGTGCGGGGGCTGGTTATACAGGGACCCTTCGCCCGGCGCTGAGATGCAGCCAGCTCTGGGGTGGGACGTAGGGGCTGGTTATACAGGGATCCTCGCCCGGCGCTGGGACGCGACCAGCTCTGGGGTGGGGCGCGGGGGCTGGTTATACAGGGATCCCTCACCCGGCGCTGAGATGCAGCCAGCAATGGGGTGGGGCATGGGGGCTGGTTATACAGGGATCCCTCGCCCGGGGCTGAGATGCAGCCAGCTCTGGGGTGGGACGTGGGGGCTGGTTATACAAGGATCCTCGCCCGGCGCTGAGATGCAGCCAGCTCTGGGGTAGGACGTGGGGGGCTGCTACACAACAATCCCTCACCTGGTGGCCAGCTTTGGGGTGGGGGAACTGGCTAAGGAGGTTGCAGCTAGACCCTTCCCCCACCCCAGGGATCGTCATGCTGGTGAGCGTCCTGGTGTTCGGCGTCTCGTTTACCTCGATCTCGGAGCCCTTCCACTCCGAGATGAGATTCCGGCACGGCTGGTGCTTGTACGTGGGCTTCCTGGCCTCCTTCCTCTTCCTCCTGAGCGGTGAGACCCAGAGCAGGGGGGGCGGATGGGGGGTATGGCGGGACAGCTGGAGACCCAGTGGGGGGCTTTGGGGGAGGGGTGGGGTTCTGGGGAGGGAATTGGGAGCACTGGGGGCTATGGGGGTTGGGGGAGGGGCTGGGGGGTTACCCCATGAAAGCACTGGGACCCCCTCCGAGACCACCACTCACCCCAGCTCTGCCCCTCCCCCACAGCGCTGGTGAGTCTCATCACCCATATCCAGGGCAACAAGACGCCCACCCAGAGCCTCAACCAGGTGCAGCAGGGTGGCCTGCGGCCCGGCTCCACCGCCCGGCTCCACGAGGACCAGCCCCGGACGGAGCCGGCCCCGCCCCCGCCGGTGTAAGGGCAGGGACCAGGTCGCTCTGTGTGTGTGTCCCTGCCGCCCCCTGCTGGAGGGACTGAGCCCTGCACTCGTGTGTGTGTGTGTGTGTGTGTCCCTGTCGCCCCCTGCTGGAGGGGCTGGGCCCTGCACTCCGTGTGTGTGTGTGTGTCCCTGCCGCCCCCTGCTGGAGGGGCTGGGCCCTGCACTCCGTGTGTGTGTGTGTGTGTCCCTGCCGCCCCCTGCTGGAGGGGCTGGGCCCTGCACTCCGTGTGTGTGTGTGTGTGTCCCTGCCGCCCCCTGCTGGAGGGGCTGGGCCCTGCACTCGTGTGTGTGTGTGTGTGTCCCTGTCGCCCCCTGCTGGAGGGGCTGGGCCCTGCACTGTGTGTGTGTGTGTGTGTGTGTGTGTGTCCCTGTCGCCCCCTGCTGGAGGGACTGAGCCCTGCACTCGTGTGTGTGTGTGTGTGTCCCTGTCGCCCCCTGCTGGAGGGGCTGGGCCCTGCACTGTGTGTGTGTGTGTGTGTGTGTGTGTGTGTGTGTGTCCCTGTCGCCCCCTGCTGGAGGGACTGAGCCCTGCACTCGTGTGTGTGTGTGTGTGTGTGTCCCTGTCGCCCCCTGCTGGAGGGGCTGGGCCCTGCACTGTGTGTGTGTGTGTGTCCCTGTCGCCCCCTGCTGGAGGAACTCGGCCCTGCACTGTATGTGCGCATGCCTCTCACTCCCGACCCGCAGCCCCTGTGTCCAGCTGGCGTGTGACTGTGCATCTCCGGGGGTGTGGTTCTGTGTTCAGGGTCTCAGGGATGCGACGGCTCACACAGAGTGGGGACCCCCGCCCCTCTGGCCAGCGCACGCCCCTCTTCCCTTCCCCCCAGAGATCCTTGTGCCGAAGGATACGGAATCGGGACAATTTCTTGCACTGAATTAAAAAGAGCGTTTGCAAGTCGCTGGCCGTGCATCGCCCCAGCTGGAATCACATCGGCACCATGGGGCCTGACGCCGGTGTGACGGGTTCCCGGGGTGCAGCCTGAACTGGGGTACACTGAGCCCCCTGTCCCACCAGCCTGGGCTCCCTCTCACACCCTGCTGCTGTGACAAGCTCCAGACACGGCCATCCCCAGGCAGGGGCACACCCAGCCGGGTCCCAGCCCCTCGTGAACCAACAACAGAGGCTCCAGCCAATCCCCCAGCTCTCCCCCTAGGACCGGGCCGTCCCGCTGTGGTCTGAAGCCTGACCAGTGCGAGGTTATTGCTCCATCCGCCCCTCCCTTGACGTGGCGAGGACACGCCCCAGCTTGGGTTCCTGAGCGGATTCCCCAGGTACTTCGACCAAAACCCCCTGGTTTACGTAAAACATCAACCACGTTTATCCACTGCAGAGCGATGGATTTCACGGTGAGCGTAGAGATCACAGCTGGTTACCTGAGAAATAAATGTCAAACACCAATCTGAGTTCTCTGAACTAGGCAGGATTTGAACCAAGCCGTGTCTCGCGCTGATAGACAACACAGGCAGCTCACAGCTCCTCCATACCCCGGCGGGGGCTCCCCGTCAGGCTACGGCCCCCTTCCCAGTTCAGTATCAGAGGGGTAGCCGTGTTAGTCTGGATCTGTAAAAGCAACAAAGAATCCTGTGGCACCTTATAGACTAACAGACGTTTTGCAGCATGAGCTTTCGTGGGTGAATACCCACTTCTTCAGATGCAAGTGGTGGAAATTTCCAGGGGCAGGTTTATATATGCAAGCAAGAAGCAAGCTAGAGATAACGAGGTTAGATCAATCAGGGAGGATGGGGCCCTGTTCTAGCAGTTGAGGTGTGAAAACCAAGGGAGGAGAAACTGGTTCTGTAATTGGCAAGCCATTCACAGTCTTTGTTTAATCCTGAGCTGATGGTGTCAAATTTGCAGATGAACTGGAGCTCAGCAGTTTCTCTTTGAAGTCTGGTCCTGAAGTTTTTTTGCTGCAGGATGGCCACCTTAAGATCTGCTATTGTGTGGCCAGGGAGGTTGAAGTGTTCTCCTACAGGTTTTTGTATATTGCCATTCCTAATATCTGATTTGTGTCCATTTATCCTTTTCCTTAGAGACTGTCCAGTTTGGCCGATGTACATAGCAGAGGGGCACTGCTGGCATATGATGGCATATATTACATTGGTGGACGTGCAGGTGAATGAACCAGTGATGGTGTGGCTGATCTGGTTAGGTCCTGTGATGGTGTTGCTGGTGTAGATATGTGGGCAGAGTTGGCATCGAGGTTTGTTGCATGGGTTGGTTCCTGAGCTAGAGTTACTATGGTGCGGTGTGCAGTTACTGGTGAGAATATGCTTCAGGTTGGCAGGTTGTCTGTGGGCGAGGACTGGCCTGCCACCCAAGGCCTGTGAAAGTGTGGGATCATTCTCCAGGATGGGTTGTAGATCCCTGATGATGCGCTGGAGGGGTTTGAGCTGGGGACTGTATGTGATGGCCAGTGGAGTCCTGTTGGTTTCTTTCTTGGGTTTGTCTTGCAGTAGGAGGCTTCTGGGTACACGTCTGGCTCTGTTGATCTGTCTCCTTATTTCCTCGTGCGGGTACTGTAGTTTTGAGAATGCTTGGTGGAGATTTTGTAGGTGTTGGTCTCTGTCTGTGGGGTTAGAGCAGATGCGGTTGTACCTCAGTGCTTGGCTGTAGACAATGGATCTTGTGGTGTGCCCGGGATGGAAGCTGGAGGCATGAAGGTAGGCATAGCGGTCGGTAGGTTTTCGGTATAGGGTGGTGTTAATGTGACCATCAATTATTTGCACCGTAGTGTCTAGGAAGTGGACCTCCCATGTAGATTGGTCCAGGCTGAGGTTGATGGTGGGGTGGAAGCTGTTGAAATCGTGGTGGAATTTTTCCAGAGTCTCCTTCCCATGGGTCCAGATGATGAAGATGTCATCAATGTAGCGTAGGTAGAGAAGGGGCGTGAGTGGACGGGAGCTGAGGAAGCGTTGTTCCAGGTCAGCCATAAAAATATTGGCATATTGTGGGGCCATGCGGGTGCCCATAGCGGTGCCACTGATCTGGAGATATATATTGTCATCAAATTTGAAATAGTTGTGTCTGAGGATAAAGGCACAGAGCTCAGCAACCAGTTGTGCTGTGGCATCATCAGGGATACTGTTCCTGACAGCTTGTATTCCATCAGCGTGTGGGATGTTGGTGTAGAGAGCCTCTACATCCATGGTGGCCAGGATGGTGTTTTCTGGAAGTTCACCAATGCATTGTAGTTTCCTCAGGAATTGTGGAAAAACAACATCGCTTGCCTCATAACCTAAGTCGTGCAGAACGCAATGCCATCCACAGCCTCAGAAACCATCCTGACATTATAATCAAAGAGGCTGATAAAGGAGGTGCTGTTGTCATCATGAACAGGTCTGACTACCAAAAGGAGGCCGCCAGAGAACTCTCCAACACCAAATTCTACAGGCCACTTCCCTCAGATCCCACTGAGGAATACACTAAGGAACTGAACCATCTACTCAAGACACTCCCTACACTAACACCGGAACAAGTCAACATACCCTTAGAGCCCCGACCAGGGCTATTCTATCTACTGCCCAAAATCCACAAACCTGGAAATCCTGGACGCCCCATCATCTCGGGCATTGGAACTCTCACTGAAGGACTGTCTGGATATGTGGACTCTCTACTCAGACCCTATGCCACCAGCACGCCCAGCTATCTCCGTGACACCACTGATTTCCTGAGGAAACTACAATGCATTGGTGAACTTCCAGAAAACACCATCCTGGCCACCATGGATGTAGAGGCTCTCTACACCAACATCCCACACGCTGATGGAATACAAGCTGTCAGGAACAGTATCCCTGATGATGCCACAGCACAACTGGTTGCTGAGCTCTGTGCCTTTATCCTCAGACACAACTATTTCAAATTTGATGACAATATATATCTCCAGATCAGTGGCACCGCTATGGGCACCCGCATGGCCCCACAATATGCCAATATTTTTATGGCTGACCTGGAACAACGCTTCCTCAGCTCCCGTCCACTCACGCCCCTTCTCTACCTACGCTACATTGATGACATCTTCATCATCTGGACCCATGGGAAGGAGACTCTGGAAAAATTCCACCACGATTTCAACAGCTTCCACCCCACCATCAACCTCAGCCTGGACCAATCTACATGGGAGGTCCACTTCCTAGACACTACGGTGCAAATAATTGATGGTCACATTAACACCACCCTATACCGAAAACCTACCGACCGCTATGCCTACCTTCATGCCTCCAGCTTCCATCCCGGGCACACCACAAGATCCATTGTCTACAGCCAAGCACTGAGGTACAACCGCATCTGCTCTAACCCCACAGACAGAGACCAACACCTACAAAATCTCCACCAAGCATTCTCAAAACTACAGTACCCGCACGAGGAAATAAGGAGACAGATCAACAGAGCCAGACGTGTACCCAGAAGCCTCCTACTGCAAGACAAACCCAAGAAAGAAACCAACAGGACTCCACTGGCCATCACATACAGTCCCCAGCTCAAACCCCTCCAGCGCATCATCAGGGATCTACAACCCATCCTGGAGAATGATCCCACACTTTCACAGGCCTTGGGTGGCAGGCCAGTCCTCGCCCACAGACAACCTGCCAACCTGAAGCATATTCTCACCAGTAACTGCACACCGCACCATAGTAACTCTAGCTCAGGAACCAACCCATGCAACAAACCTCGATGCCAACTCTGCCCACATATCTACACCAGCAACACCATCACAGGACCTAACCAGATCAGCCACACCATCACTGGTTCATTCACCTGCACGTCCACCAATGTAATATATGCCATCATATGCCAGCAGTGCCCCTCTGCTATGTACATCGGCCAAACTGGACAGTCTCTAAGGAAAAGGATAAATGGACACAAATCAGATATTAGGAATGGCAATATACAAAAACCTGTAGGAGAACACTTCAACCTCCCTGGCCACACAATAGCAGATCTTAAGGTGGCCATCCTGCAGCAAAAAAACTTCAGGACCAGACTTCAAAGAGAAACTGCTGAGCTCCAGTTCATCTGCAAATTTGACACCATCAGCTCAGGATTAAACAAAGACTGTGAATGGCTTGCCAATTACAGAACCAGTTTCTCCTCCCTTGGTTTTCACACCTCAACTGCTAGAACAGGGCCCCATCCTCCCTGATTGATCTAACCTCGTTATCTCTAGCTTGCTTCTTGCTTGCATATATAAACCTGCCCCTGGAAATTTCCACCACTTGCATCTGAAGAAGTGGGTATTCACCCACGAAAGCTCATGCTGCAAAACGTCTGTTAGTCTATAAGGTGCCACAGGATTCTTTGTTGCTTCCCAGTTCAGTGTCTTCCAGACGTGTTTCCAGGGGTCCGATTGTGGGGGGAGCGAGGCCAAGTGATGACGTCACTTCCCCACCTTTATAGTTTCTTCCAGCTTGTTGGAAAGATCTTTCGCTATCATAGATTATCAGGGACCTCAGGAGCTCATCTAGTCCAACCCCCTGCTCAAAGCAGGACCAATCCCTAGCTAAATCCCCAAATGGCCCCCTCAAGGATTGAACTCCCAACCCTGGGTTTAGCAGGTCAATGCTCAAACCACTGAGCGATCCCTCCATTGTCTGCCTGCTCCCTCGGCGACGTCTCCATTGTCTACAGTTCCTGGGATCGTCCCTAGGCGTGTGGATTCCTTCAATGGGCCGTCAGCCCATCTGGCTGCTCCAGTGTTGTACCCGAAAGGCTGGTTGTGGGTGTTCCCAACCTTGCAACATATTTCAGTAACACACACGTAGCAAAACGTCACAGCTCCCCATGCAACGACAGCACAGCCAATCCAACAGGGCATTAACGTTCAACAGATCCAGCCTTTTAACCTGGTACCTCACAAGGCAGACTCGGTACACAACTCATCATACCTAGGTGACAGTGGTGAATATGGGGGCTTCAGGGGGCTCCTTTGAGGCACAGAGTGTCACAGCTGGACAGCAGGGAGAGGGGGTGTCTATGGGGATGGATAGATAGAGGGGGGGTTTGGGGATGGACAGGGATGGGGTGTATGGATACAGACACAGATTTGTATTTATGGGATGGATGGATGAATGGTTGGACGGACGGACGGACAAGCCGAGGGAGGTGAGATCTTTTACTGGACCAACTTCCTTTGGTGAGTGACACAAGGTGTCAGGCCACACAGAGCGTCCCAGCGGACTACACGGCAGGATGGTTTATTCAGCATAAGGAGTGATGTGTATTTCAAGAGACCATTCAAGGAGAAGTGGCCAATAAACAGCCGTCCAGGCTGCTGCCCCCACCCCGTCCCCGCAGCACAGCGCCCCCTAGTGCAGCCTGGGGCAGCGGGGCCACCCTGTCCCTGTAGCACAGCGCCCCCTAGTGCAGCAGGACCAGCCCTGCCTGCCAGGGGAGAGCCCCCCCCTGCAGCACAGCGCCCCCTAGTGCAGCCTGGGGTATTGGGGCCACCCCGTCCCCGCAGCACAGCGCCCCCTAGTGCAGCCTGGGGGGAGGGGTTTGGGGTGCAGGAGAGGGCTCCGGGTTTTGTGGAGGGCTCAGGGCAGGGGATTGGGGTGCAAGGTTGAGGCGGTGCAGCCGGGGTGGCGGGCAGGCTTCCTGCCTCTCCTGGCACTCTCGGGGCCACCCCATCCCCGTAGCACAGCGCCCCCTAGTGCAGCCTGGGGTATCGGGGCCACCCCGTCCCTGTAGCACAGCGCCACCTAGTGCAGCCTGGAGTATTGGGGCCACCCTGTCCCCATAGCACAGCGCCCCCTAGTGCAGCCTGGAGTATCCGGGCCAGCCCTGCCTGCCAGGGATGAGTGCCCAGCCCGCTCCCAGAAGATGGCAGGTCACTAATATAGAGGGATCTGGGTCACTTGGTGGGCTGGGCACAAGTGAAAAACGTGTTTCTCTCCGGCCCAAGGTCCCTGTAGACAAAGCCCGGCTTCCAGGGTGGGGGATGCTCTCCTGGGGGCAGGGATTGCAGAAGATCGGGGGCGGGGGGACGACAACCAGCTGATCAGAAGTGCCCCAGGAACAGCTAAGGGCGTCCGGGGGGCATCCAAAGGGGATTTTCCCTCTGGCTTTGGCCCCGGTGCTGCCGGGATCCCTGCGCCCAGCTGCGACGGGCCCCGTTCCAGGCGGACGCCGAGCCACCGGCGAGGATTAGAAAACCTGCCGCACGTCGACACCGCGGCGGCCCTGCCCGTCCCGCCCCGGCGGGGCCCCTTCCCCCAGCCGGGCTGAGTTCTCACCCGCTGGCGTTAATCCACCTCCCCGGAGAGTCGGTACCTAGAGCCCTTCGCTCGACCCCGCCGCGGGCACGGGGCCCCGGCGCCCTCACGCAGGTTTGGACGAGCTCAGTTTTGGACAAGGCCTTTCCGGGGTAGCCAGTTAGTCCATCTGCCCGCCCATGTCCCCGCGCGCTCGGTGCGGGGCTGGGGGACGTACACGATCAACGGCCACGGAGGAGACGGAGTTCACAGGATCCTAGACGCCCGGGACGGGCCCGAGCTTAGGAGCGATGGGTGTTCGGGGGGGGTGGGGCAGGACTTTCCGGGAGGCTCCAGGAACGACAGATTCGGGCACGTGATGAAACCTCCAGGAATACGTCCCACCCAACCTGGCAACCCTCAGTGCACCGGTAGAGCCACAGAGCGGGTGGCTTTCAAACCGGGGGTCACGAGCCAGGACTGGGCCGCGGCACGTAAGGCCCTGGGTCGCTCTGGTCAGCACCACCGACCGGGCCGTTAGAAGCCCCATTGGCGGCGCTGCCAGGTAAGGCAGGTGACTCCCTACCTGTTCTGACACCGGCCAATGGGAGCTGGGGGGCGGGGCCTGTGGGCAAGAGCTGCTGGTGCGCCTCCACCTAGGAGCCGGACCTGCTGCCGGCCACGTCCAGGGCACAGCGCGGTCCACGGTGCCAGGACAGGCGGGAAACCTGCCTGCCACCCCGGCTGCACCGCCTCAACCCTGCGCCCCAATCCCCTGCCCTGAGCCCTCCACAAAACCCGGAGCCCCCTCCTGCACCCCAAACCCCTCCTCCCTGGCCCCAGCCCAGAGCCCTGACCCCCTTCCACATCCCAATCCCCAGCCCGGAGCCCCCCAAAGCCACAGCCCTCTCATGCACCCCAAACCCCTCCTCCCTGGCCCCACCCCAGAGCCTGCACCCCCAGCCCAGAGCCCTAACACCCTCCTGTGCCCCAATCCTGAGCCTCCCCCCAAAGCCACAGCCCCCTCCTGCACCCCTAACCCCTCCTCCCTGGCCCCACCCCAGAGCCTGCTGTCACGGAGTCCCCGGGCGATGCTCTGGAACTGCTCCCCCCGAAGCCAGGCAGGGCTCTGGGGGAGTCTCCTCTCTGTGAGCAGACTGGCTCCAGGGCAAGAAGCTGACACGGCTTCACCTTGGAGCATTCAGCATCCTCTGCCCCTCCATGCACTTCCCCCAGCGAGCACACCCCGGCGGGGTCCTGGGGGGGCCACAGGGTCCTGCACCCCCACTTCGCAGTCAGACGTGACTCTCAGCCAGCCAGTGACATAGAAGTTTATTAGACGACAGGAACAGGGTCTAACACAGAGCTTGTGGGTACAGAGAACGGGACCCCTCAGCCGGGTCCATTCTGGGGGGCAGTGAGCCAGACCCCCCCGTCTGCCCTCACTCCTCGTCCGCAGCCAGCTCCAGACTGAAACCCCCTCCAGCCCCTCCTCTCTGCTTTATCCCTTTCCGGGCCAGGAGGTCACCTGATTCCTCTGTTCTCCCCCACCTTTAGCATCCCCTTGCAGGGGGCGGGAAGGGCCTGGCCATTAGTTGCCAGGAGACAGAGTGTCGGCCATTTATGCACAGTGGCCTTTATCCCACCACCTAGAGACTTAAGAAATGCATAGGGGAAACTGAGGCACCCCTAGAGCATTCAGAGGAAACATTAAAAACAGTCTCACTTCGTCACACCAGCACCTCCAGCCCAGAGCCCTGACCCCCTCCTGCACCCCAACCCGCTGCCCCAGCCCTGAGCCCCTCCCACACCCCGAACCCCTCATTCCCAGCCCCACCTCACAGCCCTCACCCCAACCCGCTGCCCCAGCCCTGAGCCCCTCCCGCACCCCGAACCCCTCATTCCCAGCTCCGTTGGGTCGCAGGCATCAGTTTTCTTCAGCTGGATCTCCAGAAAAAAAAAAGTTTGAAAACCACTGCCCAAGACACCTCCTGCCTCCCGGTACTGGGGGAGGCAGGATCTAACGGGGAGGACACGTGATCCCCTGACGTGTCTCCTCTGTCCAGTGACCCCCCCTGGGGCCGCTGCACTCTCCCCACCCCACCAGAGTTACTGGGGGGGGGGGATTTGTCCTCCTCCCGCTGTGCCTCCCCCCCGGCACCTTCGGCTGCTCTCCCTGGGCATGGAGCGGGACGGAGCCACGTGGGCTGAGGGTGGCCGCTCCTGGTCGCTGCTCCGGGCCTGAGAGGCAGCCCAGCTGGGGAGGGAGCGGTGACCCACGGGGCGTCCCCTCCGCTCCCTGCCCAGGCCTGGCTGCCGGGGACAGAGACCGAGCGTGCCCCGGGGGAGACCACCCCGGCAGGCCAAGCAGAAATCTGGGGGGGGAGGGGGCACTTAACCCCCGCTGCCGCCCCCCGCCCATGCATCCCCTCTGGGTATCTCAGCCAAGCCTAAGACCTGTAGGAGCTTAGCTCAGCCGGCCCAGGCGTGGGGAGCGAGGAGCAGCCCTGGGCCAGCGAGGTCCCCAGCCTGCTGCCGAAGACGTGCCAGGAGAAGAGGTTCCGGGGAACGGGATCGCGACGCACGGAGCTGTATCGGCCCGGCCGCCGGAGTGTAACAGCTTTGCCTGGCCTAGGGCGACCAGATGTCCCGATGTTACAGGGATGGTCCCAATATTTGGGGCTTTTTCTTGTATAGGCTCCTATTACCTGTCCCAGTTTTTCACACTTCTTGTCTGGTCACCCTGGCCCCGGCCCCTGTCGTGCGTCGGTGCTAACGAGGAGAAGGGGAACCGCAACCCGCGGGAACCGTCTCTCCGGGGCTGATCGTCTCTGGGGGGGTCCCGGGCCCCTCGAACGTGGCTCAGGATGTGCGGAGGGGCTCCAGCGATCGTGATGACATGGTGCCACAGGGCCCAGCCCCCGCTGTCCGCCCGGGCGGCTGCACCCGCACGCCCCCTGCGCTGCTCACGGCGACCCCTGCTGGCCGTTCGCTGTCTCAGGGACTCAGCCCCTCCGCACGCAGGCCGTGTGTGAATACCCCGGAAAGGGACCCCTTCCGGGGGCAAGAGTCCAACAGGGCCTGGCACGGCGCCCTGGTTACCACCCCTCCCGGGCTCGCTCTGATCGGGAGCGGCGCCCCCCAGGGCTTCTTCGCCCCGTTCCCTGACTGAGTCACTGTTCAGCCCCCTCCTGGGGATAACAAAGTTCAAAAGTTACTGACCCTCTTCCAGGTCTTCAGCCCCATCTCTGGGCCACTCCGACCGTAGCTGGTGGGTAGCGGGGACACGGTCCCACCCACTACTCCAGCACCTACCTTGCTCCTCTGGCTCCAGCCAGCAACTGAACAGCTCCGGCCCCAGCTCCTTTTTATATGAGCCTGCTGGTCTCTGATTGGCTGCTTTCCCTGCAGCCTCTCTAGGCAGCCTGGAGGACCCACCTCTCCTGCTCTTTCCTGGGGCAGGGTGTGGTAGGATGGCGAGGCCTCCAGCAGGGGGCCGTAGGGCCGTGGTTCCCAAACTTCAACAACCCGTGAACCCCTTTCACTAAAATGTCAAGTCTCACGAACCCCCTCCTAAAAACGAATATTTCCAGGGATTTTCTCCTTTACCCGAGTAGAAATGATAAAAGCCGTGATCTGGGAAATATAACATTTGTTTTGATGACACGCTTATTACACACTATTTATTATTATTGATCATGACAGTATGTTTATTACATTATGAAAATGGCACCACTCCTCCGAGATCTCACTTCCGCGGCTTGTATCACGTTGAAGAAGCCTGTTCTAAGACAAGGACCCTACGGTTCATCAAGGGGTATCAGATGTGAAACAGCAGGAAGGGATTTAAGAAGCCAACTCACAGAGATCCTCCTCCACAAGCATTCAGGGCTTGAGCAGTCCAGGCAAACAACAGACGTTACAACAAAGCTTAAACTTCTTCTTCATAATAATTTTTAAAACAATACTAGCTGCCTATTTAATTTTAAAAACAGCAAAAAAATATCCACCTCCCCTTTCCATTTCTGATAAGGAGTCTTGAAGTTTAAATCTCCTCAGTGTGATAGAGACGCTTGCTTTGATCTGCTCAGCTCCTGGAAGGCCCCAAGGCTGTGCCATTAGGGATTTTTTTCCCGAGAACCCCCTGTAACATTTCACGAACCCCCAGGGGTTCACGAACCCCAGTTTGGGACCCACTGCCTTAGGGCCTGGTCCACCCGCTCACATATGGGCGGGTAGGATTTCGATCCGCCTGGGGAATTGGACCTTTACTCATTGATTTAATAAAACTGGGCGTGCGGCTAAGACGTGGTACTTGGGACGTATCTGAGGTCGCTCGCCTGGGGCGCGGCGTGTTCCCAGAGCACCAGGGGCCGGGCTGACGTATTCCTGGAGGTTTCATCCCGCGCCTTAAGCCTTAATGAAAGATTCGCCTTTAATTCCTGGGGACTCCAGAGCACTCCTGGAGGGTCGGGGACGCTCCTCCAGGGGCCATTTCACTCCGTTGAGCAAGGAACCGCAGCAACCGGAGCCGAAGCCGCGGCGCCATCATCCAGCCTCACTATAACCGAAACAACGGGCCGCACAGGGTGTGTCTGCACCACAGAAAACAACCCCCAAGCCCCACGGCAGCACGTCTCAGAGCCGGGGTCTGCACCGAAACCTTCGGTCCACGGGCGGGTCCTCGACCCCCCTCTCCACCCCAGGCCCCACCTCTTCCACCGAGGACCCACCCCCGCCTAGTCTCTCCCCATCCCTGCTCCACCCCAGACCTGCCTCCACTGCACCTCCTCCCCCAAGTCCCTACCCCCACCCCACCTCTACCTGTCCCCTCCGCTGCCTCTCCCTGCCCTGGTCCACCCCCACTCCACCCCGTCCCCCAAGCCCCTGCCCCTCCCCGCCTCTTCCTGCCCCGCTCCTCCCACCCACCGTGTCTCCCGCACGTTGCTGAACAGCTGATCGTGGCAGGTGGGAGGTGCTGGGTGGGAGGGGGAGGTGCTGATCTGCGGGGCTGCCAGTGGGTGCTCAGCACCCACTGTTTTTTCTCCATGGGTGCTCCAGCCCCAGAGCACCCACCGAGTCGGCTCGGGTGCTCCGGCTGACCTCCGGACGTGGCGGAGGGGAGTGAAACAGCCGTGCCCTTGGGAGACGGAGCCGAGCCCCGACGGGAGACTTCTCCCCCGCGTGTCCGAGAGGTGGGTTTGCTACAGGCGCAGCAGCACGTCCCGGCCGTCGCTGCAGTGACCGTCCCCACCGCGGCCGCGGTTCGGGCAGCGACGTGCGGCCCCGCGGAGCCCGGGTCTGCCCGCACGACGGCGCTAAACCCAGCCGTGCAGCCGCTCCCGTCGGGGGGGGGTCACAGCCTGACCAGACCGGGCCACGCGGCTAGTGTTAGCGAGGTCGTGCGAGCCCCTCGCTCCGGCATTGGGGCTGGGGGTGTGGACGCAGCCCTAGCGAGCGGCGCCCAGCAGGATTTGGCGTCGCAGAGGGGGAGCCCGGTCGGTGAGAACCGCCACGGGAACCGCCAGCTCTGAGCAGGGCGCTGCCGGTGGGATGGGGCGTCCGGCCAGGTCGGACGGGAAGCAGGGAGGGGAGCTGGGTCTCCAGCCCCACGGGCGGTTTCTCAGGCTCTGGTTCGAACAGGGGAGCGGGGCCCCAGGCCGTGCAGCAGGACGGGGCCGGCCGACCCCAGGTCCCTTGTGCTGTGTAGTCGCTGGGTGGGGGCCGGGCACCCTGGGCCGGGGGGGGAGGTTCTACGGCAGTTGGAGGCAGCCGGGGCCCAGCGATGGCAGCTGGGGCTGCTGGGTCGCAGGGAGGCCGCGGGGATCAGGGTTTGGGGCTGATCGGGGTGTAACCCCAGCCCCCCTCCACCCCACAGAGCATCGGGGTCACCCCCTGCAGCAAGTATATGGCACAGGGATGGGGGCACCTTGGGGATGGGGGGATCTGGATAGTGGGGGGGCAGGGGGGTCATTCTGGGGAGATCTGGATAACTGAGGGGAGGGGAGGGGGGTCATTTTGGGGATCCAGCTAACGGGGACAGGGGGTCATTATGGGGGATCCCTGCCCCCCATTAATGCACATCCGTCCCTCCCCCCAGTGTCTCCCGGGCTGGCTGAGAAGCTGAATTTCAAGTGGATAACCAAGGTCCTCTCCTGCCTGAGCCTCCTGACCGGGCTGCTGGCGCTGGTCTCCCCGTACTGGATGGAAGTCGACAGTCCCGGGTTCAAGACCAACGTGGGGCTGTGGAACATGTGCATCAATTGGTTCTGCAAAAACATCCCTGTGGGGTCAGGTGCTGGACCCACATCGGCCCCTGGTATCCCCCAGCACAGACAGCGCGATGGGGCCCCCCAATCCCGACCCGCAGCCCCTCAACCCACCTGCTGCGCAGCACAACCAGTGTCCCCCCAATCCCGACCCGCAGCCCCTCAACCCACCCACCGCGCAGCGCAACCAGTGTCCCCCCAATCTCGACCCGCAGCCCAGTCCTGGCCTCCACCCCCTCAGCTCTGCCAGTGCCGATGAGTCTCAGGTCAGTGGGGTTGGGGTGCAGGGGGGTGCAGGGAGATTCCCCTCATTAACCAGCCTGGCTCTTGATCCCTCAGTGGCATTCGAGGTGGCCAAAGCGCTGATGACGCTGTCCACTCTGCTTGGGTTCATCGCCGTCTGCTCCGTCCTCACCTCCTTCCACACCTTCCGCAAATACAGGCTGGCCGCTGTCACCAACCTCTTGACAGGTACCGCTCGCCCGGCGCTGGGACGCGACCAGCTCTGGGGTGGGGCGCGGGGGCTGGTTATACAGGGATTCCTCACCCGGCTCTGAGATGCAGCCAGCTCTGGGGTGGGGCACGGGGACTGGTTATACCGGGATCCCTCGCCCGGCACTGAGATGCAGCCAGCTCTGGGGTGGGACGTGGGGGCTGGTTATACAGGGATCCCTCGCCCGGCCCTGAGATGCAGCCAGCTCTGGGGTGGGACGTGGGGGCTGGTTATACAGGGATCCTCGCCCGGCGCTGAGATGCAGCCAGCTCTGGGGTGGGGCACGGGGGCTGGTTATACCGGGACCCCTCACCCGGCGCTGAGATGCAGCCAGCTCTGGGGTGGGGCGCGGGGGTTGGTTATATGGGGATCTCTCAGCTGGTGGCCAGCTCTGGGGTGAGGGAGCTGACTAACAGCTGAGTGGGGCTGGAGAAGGGAGGTTGCAACCCAGACCTCTGCCCCGCACCACAGGACTCCTCATGCTCCTCAGCATCCTCATCTTCGGGTTGTCGTTCTCCAAGATCGCGACCGCCTTCCACCCCGAGGTGGAAGCCCATCGCGGCTGGTCCTTCTTCGTGGCCTGCCTGGCCTGCTTCCTCTTCCTGCTCAGCGGTGAGAGACCCAGAGCGCGGGGAGGCAGGGGGTGGGGATGGGACTGGATGGGGGGATAGGTACCCTGGTGGGAGGGGCTGTGGGGTGGGATGCTGGGGAGGGGGTTGGGGGTGCTGGGGCTGTCGGGGAGGAGGTTGTAGGGGGTTGGGGGGATGGGAAGCACTGGGGGCTATGGAGGTTTGGGAGGGGCTGGGGGGGTTCACCCCATGGATGGGTTGTGACTCCCTCCGAGCCCACCACTCACCCCAGCTCTCCCACCCCCCACAGGGCTCGTGAGCCTCATCACCCACACCCAGTGCTGCGAGACGCCCACCGAGCACCTCAACCAAGTGGCCCCTCAATGGGGCAGCCTCTGGCCCGGGTCCACGGCCCAGATTCACCAGAACCAACCCTGCCAGGATCTGCCCCCGCCGGTGTGAGGGCAGGGACCAGGTCGCTCTGCGTGTGTGTGTGTCCCTGCCACCCCCTGCTGGAGGGGCTGAGCCCTGCTCTGTGTGTGTGTGTGTGTGTGTGTGTGTGTGTGTCCCTGCCACCCCCTGCTGGAGGGGCTGGGCCCTGCTCTGTGTGTGTGTGTGTGTGTGTGTGTGTGTGTGTGTGTGTGTGTGTGTGTCCCTGCCACCCCCTGCTGGAGGGGCTGAGCCCTGCTGTGTGTGTGTGTGTGTGTGTGTGTGTGTGTGTGTCCCTGCCGCCCCCTGCTGGAGGGGCTGAGCCCTGCTGTGTGTGTGTGTGTGTGTGTGTGTGTGTGTGTCCCTGCCGCCCCCTGCTGGAGGGGCTGGGCCCTGCTGTGTGTGTGTGTGTGTGTGTGTGTGTGTGTGTCCGTGCTACCCCCTGCTGGAGGGGCTGGGTCCTGCTCTGTGTGTGTGTGTCTGTGTGTGTGTCCCTGGCGCCCCCTGCTGGAGGGGCTGAGCCCTGCTCTGTGTGTGTGTGTGTGTGTGTGTCCCTGCCGCCCCATGCTGGAGGGGCTGAGCCCTGCTGTGTGTGTGTGTGTGTGTGTGTGTGTGTCCCTGCCACCCCCTGCTGGAGGGGCTGAGCCCTGCTCTCTGTGTGTGTGTGTGTGTGTGTGTCCCTGCCACCCCCTGCTGGAGGGGCTGAGCCCTGCTGTGTGTGTGTGTGTGTGTGTGTGTGTGTGTGTGTGTGTGTGTGTGTGTGTCCCTGCCACCCCCTGCTGGAGGGGCTGAGCCCTGCTCTGTGTGTGTGTGTGTGTGTGTGTGTGTGTGTGTCCCTGCCGCCCCCTGCTGGAGGGGCTGAGCCCTGCTCTGTGTGTGTGTGTGTGTCCCTGCCACCCCCTGCTGGAGGGGCTGAGCCCTGCTGTGTGTGTGTGTGTGTCCCTGCCGCCCCCTGCTGGAGGGGCTGAGCCCTGCTCTGTGTGTGTGTGTGTGTGTGTGTCCCTGCCACCCCCTGCTGGAGGGGCTGAGCCCTGCTGTGTGTGTGTGTGTGTGTGTGTGTGTGTCCCTGCCACCCCCTGCTGGAGGGGCTGAGCCCTGCTCTGTGTGTGTGTGTGTGTGTGTGTGTGTGTGTCCCTGCCACCCCCTACTGGAGGGGCTGAGCCCTGCTGTGTGTGTGTGTGTGTGTGTGTGTGTGTGTGTGTGTCCCTGCCGCCCCCTGCTGGAGGGGCTGAGCCCTGCTGTGTGTGTGTGTGTGTGTGTGTGTGTGTCCCTGCCGCCCCCTGCTGGAGGGGCTGAGCCCTGCTGTGTGTGTGTGTGTGTGTGTGTGTGTGTGTCCCTGCCACCCCCTGCTGGAGGGGCTGAGCCCTGCTCTGTGTGTGTGTGTGTGTGTGTGTGTCCCTGCCACACCCTGCTGGTGTGGCTGAGCCCGGCGCTGTGTGTGTGTGTGTGTGTGTGTCCCTGCCGCCCCATGCTGGAGGGGCTGAGCCCTGCTGTGTGTGTGTGTGTGTGTGTGTGTGTGTCCCTGCCACCCCCTGCTGGAGGGGCTGAGCCCTGCTCTGTGTGTGTGTGTGTGTGTGTGTGTCCCTGCCACCCCCTGCTGGAGGGGCTGAGCCCTGCTGTGTGTGTGTGTGTGTGTGTGTGTGTGTGTGTGTGTGTGTGTGTCCCTGCCACCCCCTGCTGGAGGGGCTGAGCCCTGCTCTGTGTGTGTGTGTGTGTGTGTGTGTGTGTGTGTGTCCCTGCCGCCCCCTGCTGGAGGGGCTGGGCCCTGCACTCGTGTGTGTGTGTGTGTGTGTGTCCCTGCCGCCCCCTGCTGGAGGAGCTCGGCCCTGCACTGTATGTGCGTGCGCGTATCCCAGAGCATGTAGCCACACGTGCCCCTGTGTCCGGCTGGCGTGTGACTGTGCGTCTCAGACAGCCTGTGTCTCCGGGGGTGTGATTCTGCGTCCGGGAGCTCGGGGAGGCGCCGGCTCACACAGAGCGGGGACCCCCGCCCCTCTGGCCAGCGCACGCCCCTCTTCCCTTCTCCCCAGAGATCCTTGTGCCGAAGGATACGGAATCGGGACAATTTATTGCACTGAATTAAAAAGAGCGTTTGCAATTCGCTGGCTGTGCATCGCCCCAGCTGGAATCACATCAGCACCACGGGGCCTGACGCCGGACAGCGGGACAAGCAAAAGGGGGTGGGGGGTGTCTGGGGATAGATAGATAGATAGAGGGGGTGGATGGGGATAGATAGATTGATGGGGGGTGGATGGGGATGGGGGGTTGGACGGGGAGGATCGCGACATAGTTAACTCCCTGTCCCAGCCCCTGTGCTCTGACCCCAGCTGAGCTCAGGGGCCAGTTGTGCCAGGCGCTGCCCGGACACACAGGGGAGACAGGCCCGGCCCAGCAGTTCAGGAACTGACTAGCCAGCGGGCAGACGTGTCGCTGGCCCTGCGTTCAGACGGGGAATGGGAGGCCAGAGACACTGTGGCTCGCGCTGGCTGGGAAAATGTAGTTCAGGTCCACGAAAATTTCCAAATGTTTCGGGGGGGAGGAGGGATTAAACCATCCAGGCTGAAGCAGGAGAAAAAGCCCAAAACACTCGAAAATCTCCAGAGACCCGAAATCCAGCGGCCGATTGTTTTGGAAACACCAACAAGGGGGGGGCTTTTTTGAAGGAAATGTTGTGGGAAGCTCATGGGGTGAGCTGCAGACGGGGCGGGACACTGGCCTGGTCACTTTCGCGCTGCTCCCCAGGCTGCAGGGTCCCCGGCCCGTGGCAGCCCTCGCGCCCCCATAGTCCGGCCGGAGGGGGGGCTGCGGCCCTGTGAGCCCCAGGGGCTCTGAGGCTCCCGGCTGAGCGGGGCTGTCGGGCATTCGTGGAGATCCGGCCACGGGACGGTTCGATTCGGCCGCGCGGGTAACGGCCGACGGAGGAACGTTTCGTGGGAATTGCTGATTCCATCAGTGGGACCTGGAGCTGGATCTCTCTCACATTTCATTCGAGGCTTGAACGACCGACAGATCTTACAGCGATCGGTTACATGAGTCTCACGCAAGGAGCGAAGACACTGAGTGTGCGGGTCGCTTCTTGGCACAGAACTGCGACAGGAGTCGCACGACTTGAAGCCTGGGGCATGGGCCATGCTCCGCACCAGACACCAAACTAAAGAAGTTATCCAGCTAAGGGGAAGATGAACACGACTCAGGCTACTCGAAGGCCGACAGCAAGGCTGGAGCACAAAGTACCAACGACCTTCACTGGCGGCAAGAAGGAAGTGAGGGTGGGGGGAGTGCGCAGCTCCCCTTACAGCGCGTGATAGAGGCGCCTCTCCGGGGGTCGCAGCGGTGCTCCCCCGCTCTGGGTACTGCTAAGGGAAAACCTTCCGGCACCGGTGCACGTGGCGAGCACACACACCTGCTGTGGAATACGCAGGAGCAATCACTCAAAGAAGAATAGCTAGTTCCACATTGTTCTTCAAACCTCAGATCACTGAAATGCAGCTGTGCATCTGAGATACTGTATGACTGTAGTGCGTTTGGCACTGCCTGCATCTAACATCAGGAGAGGAGAAGAGCACAAGACTGGCCCGAGCTTCTCTGAATAAAAAAAAAGGCGAGACACCCCCACCCCCTAGCAATGCAACAAGAAGGGAGAACAGTAGCTGGGGCCAAGATAGGAGATGCAATGAAACCCTTCTGTACCCACACACGTATTCACACACAAACAAGGGAAAGCGCCTCAATCATCCCGTAGATCAACTTGGCACATTAGCCAGGAGGAAGCAGATTGTGAGTGTTTTCGACCACAAACCCCATCCCTCCAGATTTGCAACCATCCCTGGACCAGTGACAGGTGCACAACCATCCCCGGACCAGTGACACATGCATAACCATCCCCGGACCACTGACAGGTGCACAACCATCCCTGGACCAGTGACAGGTGCATAGGCAGCCAAGTCATTCGAAATAAGCAAGGAGGGAGCCAGTGGAAAAAATGAAAGGGGCCACTCTGGTTATCACCTTGGGGTCAGGGGTGTGCTCTGTACCCCCAAACCTTACCTCCCTTTTCACGTATTCACACACAAACAAGTGAAAGAGCGCGCCTCAATCATCCAAAAGATCAGGGGTCGGCAACCGTTCAGAAGTGCTGTGCCGAGTTTTCGTTTAGTCTCTCTGATTTAAGGTTTCACATGCCAGTAATACAGTTTAATATTTTTAGAAGGTCTCTTTCTATAAGTCTATAATATAGAACTAAACTATTGTTGTATATAAAGTAAATAAGGTTTTTAAAATGCTTAAGAAGCTTCATTTAAAATTAAATTAAAATGCAGAATCCCCTCCCCCAGACCCCTGCAATAGGTCAATTTGGCACATTAGGCAGGAGGAAGCAGAATGTGAGTGTTTTCGACCACAAACCCTGTCCCTCCTGATTCGCAACCCCATGGACCAGGCGGCAGCAAGTCCTGAGCAGCAGGAGCACAGATGGTTACGTTGCGCTGCAGAAACTGCAACTAGTTGCAAAACAGGAGGGTTGCACAATGTGTGGTGACACCTGCTCACACAGAGCGGGGACCCCCGCCCCTCTGGCCAGCGCACGCCCCTCTTCCCTTCCCCCCAGAGATCCTTGTGCCGAAGGATACGGAATCGGGACAATTTCTTGCACTGAATTAAAAAGAGCGTTTGCAATTCGCTGGCCGTGCATCGCCCCAGGTGGAATCACATCGGCACCACGAGGCCTGATGCCGGAGAGCAGGAAGAGCGAGAAAGAGAGAGAGAGAGAGAGAGAGAGAGAGAGAGGTGTCTATGGGGATAGATAGATAGATAGATAGATAGATAGATAAGAGGGGGTGGATGGGGATAAATAGATAGATGGGGGGATGGGGATGGGGGGGTTGTACAGGGAGGATCGCGACAGAGTTAACTCCCTGTCCCAACCCCTGTGCTCTGACCCCAGCTGAGCTCAGGGGCCAGTTGTGCCAGGCGCTGCCCGGACACACAGCGGAGACAGGCCCGGCCCAGCAGTTCAGGAACTGACTAGCCAGCGGGCAGACGTGTCGCTGGCCCTGCGTTCAGACGGGGAATGGGAGGCCAGAGACGCTGTGTCTCGCGCTGGCTGGGAAAATGCAGTTCAGGTCCACGAAAATTTCCACGTGTTTCGGGGGGCGGAGGGGGGGTTAAACCATCCAGGCTGAAGCAGGAGAAAAAGCCCAAAACACTCGAAAATCTCCAGAGACCTGAAATCCAGCGGCAGATTGTTTCGGAAACACCGAGAAGGGGGGGGGGGCTTTTTTGAAGGAAATGTTGTGGGAAGCTCATGGGGTGAGCTGCAGATGGGGCGGGACAGCGGCCTGGTCACTTTTGCGCTGCTCCCCAGGCTGCAGGGTCCCCGGGCCGTGGCAGCCCTCGCGCCCCCATAGTCCGGCCGGAGGGGGGGCTGCGGCCCTGTGAGCCCCAGGGGCTCCGAGGCTCCCGGCTGAGCGGGGCTGTCGGGGTTCGCGGAGATCCGGCCATGGGACGGTTCGATTCGGCCGCGCGGGTCACGGCCGACGGAGAAACATTTCGTGGGAATTGTTCGTACCGGGTCAGCCCAACGGTCCATGAGCCCAGTGCCCCGAGGCAGGCGCCCCGGAATCTCGGTAGACGTAGGGAGACCAAGAGACCCCGCCCCTCTATGGCCCCGCCCATTGCTCCGCCTCCTCACCCGAGGCTCCGCCCCCGGCCAGGCTGAAAACCGGAGCCGGGCCAGGGGCTGCTCTCCGGCTCCCCGGCCCCCTGCCCAGGGCAGGTGGAGGGTCAGGTGCTCCCCACAGCGGCCTGGATTCCCTGGGCGGCTCTTAACAGGGCCCTGGGGGGGGAGAGACGGGGCGGGGCGGGGCCACGGAGATAGGCGGGGTCTCGTAGCCTTCCCGCCCCCCCCACGATTTCGGCGTTCTGGCCGTGGGAGGTTTAAGGACCCCCGAAGCGTGGGGCTACGTCAATAGCCATTGACAGGCCTGTCCTCCAGGAACCGAGCTCCTTCGTTTCGAACCCGGGTCACAACGTGACCATCCCCTGCCTGGACACGTGTGCACGGGGCTGGAGGGAGGGAGGGGTGTATGGGGGTCGATAGATGTGGGGAGGGATGGTGGGTGCAGGGGGATGGATTTGTGGGCGGGGAGGGAGGGGTGTATGTGGGGATGGAGCGTGTATGGGGGTCGATAGATGTGGGGAGGGATGGTGGGTGCAGGGGGATGGATTTGTGGGCGGGGAGGGAGGGGTGTAAGTGGGGATGGAGCGTGTATGGGGGTCGATAGATGTGGGGAGGGATGGTGGGTGCAGGGGGATGGATTTGTGGGCGGGGAGGGAGGGCGCACGGGGGGTAGATGTGGGAGGTATGGAGGCTCCCAGGAGTCTGGACTGGGCCCCTCTGGCTTGGGGCACCCCGGACACTCAGGCGGAGGCCAGGATGGGTCAGGGAGACCCCAGAGAATTATGGGAGATGGCTTGTGGGGCCAGTGGTACTCTGAGATGCCCCAGGGGCTCATGGGAGTCTCGCTCCGGGCCCAGCGACGGTGCCGTTAGGCTCCCTTTGCCCAGCGCCGGCTCCGAGCAGGGAGTCACTGAGCCGCAGGGAGGGGACGCTCCTGCCAATTCGCTCCCGGCCGGGCCGCTCCCTGGGCTCAGCTCCAGCCAAGAGCCGCCCCTCGCTCAGCCCTCGCCCTGCCCCGAGCCAGGGCAGGAAACTTTATCCCTTTTCTAACCAGCATCACCTCCTCCCCTCCCAGAGCTGGGAGAGAACCCAGGAGTCCTGGCTCCCAGCCCCACCCCCATCCACTAGACACCCCCTCCCATTCCGTCCCAGAGACAGGAGAGAACCCAGGAGTCCTGGCTTCCAGCCCCACCCTTCTAACCAATTGACCATACTCCCCTCCCAGGGGGAGAGAACCCAGGAGTCCTGGCTTTCAGCCCCCCCTCCCCCGCTCTAACCACTAGACCCTCCTCCCTTCCCCTCCTGTCCACTCCCAGAGCCGGGGCCAGAACCCAGGTGTCCGGGCTCCCTTTCAAACCCAAGAAAGGCTGGAGTCAATCCCCAGACGTGATGCTTTGGGGACGGACCCGTTTAATGTCAGAACAGAGAATGTTGGTTGGACGCCAAAGGACGGGGCTGGAATGTGTGTCGGGGGGAGTTGGAGGGGGGGGGGCTCCCAGGGTAGAGAGAGGCCAGGGCTACACAGACCCCCCCCCCGTCCCCTGTCGGGGCTGTTGAGGGAATCGGCCCCGTGAGGCTGCAGGCTGCATCCGCCCCCCCACCCCCCGGGCAGCGCGGCCCCAGGCTCAGCTCGGGGGAGGTTTCCGGGCGAACATCATCACCGCACCTGGGGCGAGAGGAGAGACATGGGCTCAGGGCACCAATGGGAGCAATGGGAGCAGCACCCGCTGGTACCACCCATAGGCGCCGACTCCGGGGTGCTCCGGGGCTGGAGCATCCACGGGGGAAAATGAGCGGGTGCTCCACACCCACCAGCAGCCAAGCCCCCCCATCCCCTCCTCCCCTGAGCATGCAGCATCCCCGCTCCTCCCCCTCCCTCCCAGCACTTCCCGCCCCCCTCCCCCGGCCGCCGAACAGCTGTTTGGCGGCGCTTTGGACTTCCTGGGGGGAGGAGGCGAGGCTGGGGCGGGAACTTGCGGGAAAGGGGTGGATTGGGGGCAGGGCAAGGGCGGGGCAGGGATGGGAAGAGGCGGGGCAGAGGGGTCAAGCACCCACCGGGCAAAGGGGACGTTGGCGCCTATGCCAGAGACAGCCGCATCTCAGCACCGGGCGAGGGGTCCCCATATAAACACGCCCTGGGCCCCACCCCAGAGGTGGCTGCATCTGAGCACCAGGCGATGGGTCCCCTTATAACCAGCCCCCGTGTCCCACCCCAGAGGTGGCTGCATCTGCGCACGATGCAAGGGATCCCTGGGTACCCCCTACCCGATGTTGCACTCACCAGTGATGAGGAAGAGGGGGAAGGAGGCCCAGCCGAGGCCGAAGGACCAGCCGAAGGTGACTTGGCCTGGCGGGACATTCACGGCCCCAGCTAACTCCCCTGTGAACACGGCCAGCGCGATCATGGCACAGAGCCCTGGGGAAAGGGAACAGCACGGACACCCCTCAGCACGGCCCACGCTCAGTCCCAGCACCAGGGGGAGCCACAGAGCCCAGGGCAGGGTCCCTGGATGGGGGGTGCACGGTTTGGGGGGCTGGGAGTAGCCGGGGGAGGAGGCTGGGGGGGGGGGCGGTACCTGCGCTGAAGCTGCCCACGGCAGAGACCAGGCTCAGGGACACGGGGCCGAGGTGGGAGCGGAAGAACGAAGGGATGAGGGCGAAGAAGGAGAGAAACCCGGCGATCACGGCCAGGAACAGGAAAGCCCTGGTGGCATCAACGTAACCTGAGGAGCCAAGAGAGACCAGGGGCTGAATGGAGAATAACCCTGCAGCAAACTAAAATAGAACCCAGGAGTCCTGGCTCCCAGCCCCCCCTGCTCTAACCACTAGACCCCACTCCCCTCCCAGAACTGGAGAAAGAACCCAGGAGTCCTGGTTCTGCCCTGTGGAGCTGGTTGGTGTCAGGTGGGATCCCTAGCAGAGCCGCCTGCCCTTACCTAGTACTGAAGAATATTGCAGACACAGTGAACTGCTGCAGCTCTTCCACAGCCCACTATGGCTGCCACTGTTGTCCGCCAGCCAGTAGTCAGAGCCCAGGGCGATCAGCAGCAGCAGGAGGCTGAGCAGAACCAGGACGGTGCTGAGGATCCGGAGAAAGGGCATCGCGGGGGGAATCTCAGGATCTGGGGAGCACCTGGGCAGGTGAGGAAGAGCGAGAGGGGAAATAGTGGCCCCAGATGACCTGCCACAGGCTACGGCTGCCTCAGTCCCCGGAGAGACGGGGGCGTGTGGAGACAGACGCGGCAGCAGCCAGATCTCTGCTCCACGAGGCACCGACAAACCACGACGATCGGGAACCTGGGAGCCGCAGCCAATCCAAAATGGTGGCTAAAGCCTAAACAGCGACTACGAGCAAAGTGCCGGTTGCGTGTAACACACACAGGCGCCTCTCCTCTCCCACCTTCTCCGCACCTCTTGTCCCTACTCTGTGCTCACATCGCCCAGCGCATAATGTTCATGCTTCAGGGCCTCAGCCGGCTGCCAGCAGGGGTCAGGAAGGGATCCCTCCGCCAATGTGTTCTGGGAGGGGTTTTTTCCTCCTTCCTCTGAAGCCGCAGGGATGCCCACAGCTGGCGATGGGACACTGGGGGGCTGTCCCAGGGCTCTGGGGTGGCACAGAGCGTTCTCTCTCTCAGGCGTGTCTGGCCAGTTCCCGGCCCCCACACTCAGGGTCGAGCTGATCGCCAGAGGAAGGAATTTCCCCCTCGGGCCGCTGCGGGGGAGGTTCACCTTCCTCTGCGGCACCAGGCACTTGCTGGGCTTAGCTGAGTAAATCTCAGCATCTCGTTCCCCCACCATCGCAGGGGCCTTGCGCTCAGCCCCCCACCCCGGCCCGTGGCTCTGTCCCCGGGCTGGGCTTCTCCCTGGCTCCCGGCCACGTGCGGCCATGGCCTGGCTTGGTTTATTTCTTTACCCAAGGTGAGCAAACCAACAAGCAACCAGGGCCACTCCCCGGGCCCTCCGGCGCGCCGGCCCCTGGCAGCTTCCCGCTCCCAGCCGGCTCTGCCCCAGGGTGGCTTCCCGGAGCCCCCCAGCTGCCCGCTAGCCACCCAGAGCCCCCCGCGAGCCCCCGCGTCCCAGCACGGCGGGAATTGCAGCCAGCCACAGGGGCCAGGGCCGGGCAGGGCCACTGAGAGAGAGAGGCAGAGAGTCGTGTGCTGGGCTGGGGGCAGCGGCGGGTGGGGACGGATGGACGGAGGGATATCGGGTGTGTTTGGGGCCGGAGGGAGGGATATTGGGGGGGGGCTGGATGGACAGATGGGGGTGTTTGGGGATGGATGGATGGCTGGATGGACAGGTATTGGCGTGTGTTTGGGGCTGGCTGGCTGGCTGGGTATTGGGGTGTGTTGGGGCTGGGTGGGTATCGGGGGTGGGGACAGACAGACCCCTGGTCTCACCATGTGGGGCCTACGTTCAGGGGACCATGTTTTAATGAACCCCCTCGATCCCCCCTCACCTGCTCTCTGCGTCACCCCTTCCTCAACGGGCTGAGTCCGTCCGATCTCCACCCCTTGTACCTGGGATGCTTCAATGGGAGGGGCTGGGGCGGAAAGGGGCAAAGTCCTATAACTGCTGCCTCCCACATCGGTCCATCGGCCACTTCCATGTCAGTGAAATCCACCCACGGCCTCTGATCCACCCTCACCCTGGTCCCACCCCTCTCGGCTCCCCTGGAGACTCCCAACCCACCTGGGGATAGGACAACCCCGTGCCCCCCACTCTAACCCACTAGCCCCCCCTCCCAGAACCACAGAGAGAACCCAGGAGTCCTGACTCCACCCCTTCCCCCCTAACCACTAGACCCCACTCCCCTCCCAGAACCACAGAGAGAACCCAGGAGTCCTGACTCCACCCCTGCCCCCCCCCCGTAACCACTAGACCCCACTCCCCTCCCAGAACCACAGAGAGAACCCAGGAGTCCTGACTCCACCCCACCCCCCTCACCACAAGACCCCACTCCCCTCCCAGAACCACAGAGAGAACCCAGGAGTCCTGACTCCCCCCCTCCCCCCCGTAACCACTAGACCCCACTCCCCTCCCAGAACCACAGAGAGAACCCAGGAGTCCTGACTCCACCCCTTCCCCCCGTAACCACTAGACCCCACTCTCATCCCAGAACCACCGAGAGAACCCAGGAGTCCTGACTCCACCTCTGCCCCTCCCCCAACCACTAGACCCCACTCCCATCCCAGAACCACCGAGAGAACTCAGGAGTCCTGACTCCACCCCTGCCCCCCTAACCACTAGACCCCACTCCCCTCCCAGAACCACAGAGAGAACCCAGGAGTCCTGACTCCACCCCTTCCCCCCGTAACCACTAGACCCCACTCCCATCCCAGAACCACAGAGAGAACCCAGGAGTCCTGACTCCACCTCTGCCCCTCCCCCAACCACTAGACCCCACTCCCATCCCAGAACCACCGAGAGAACTCAGGAGTCCTGACTCCACCCCTGCCCCCCCAACCACTAGCCCCCACTCCCCTCCCAGAACCACCGAGAGAACTCAGGAGTCCTGACTCCACCCCTGCCCCCCCAACCACTAGCCCCCACTCCCCTCCCAGAGCTGAGGAGAGAACCTAGGGGCTGTGTGCGGGGGAGGGGGGGATGAAGGGAGTGTCTCTGAGGAGGAAGGAGTCACCAGACAGGAGGATCTGAGAACAGGCTCATCTTTCACCACAGAACAATACAGGGAGTAAAGACTAACAAATTTATTTTAGCATGAGCTTTCGTGAGTTACAGCCGAAAGCTCATGCTAAAATAAATGTGTTAGTCTCTAAGGTGCCACCAGGGGCGGCTCTACGTTTTTGGCCGCCCCAAGCAGTCATGCCCGGGAGGCGCCCCCGAGCCGCGGGAGCAGCGGACCTCCCGCGGGCATGACTGCAGAGGGTCCGCTGGTCCCGCGTGGCTCGGCTGGACCTCCCGCGGCTGCGGACGGCTCGCGGGTCCGGCGGCTCCGCTTGAGCTGCCACAGGCATGCCTGCGGGAGGTCCAGCCGAGCCGCGGGACGAGCGCCCCCTCCGCAGTCGTGCCTGCGGCAGGTCCGCTGCTCCCGGGGCTCCGGTGGACCTCCCGCAGGCATGACTGCGGCAGGTCCGCCGGCCCAGCCTGCTGCCCCCCCCCGGCTGCAAAGGATGCCCCCTAGATTTTGCCGCCCTAGGCACCAGCTTGTTTTGCTGGTGCCTAGAGCCGCCCCTGGGTGCCACAAGGACTCCTGTTCTTTTTGCGGATACAGACTAACACGGCTGCTACTCTGAAACCTGAATACAGGGAGTGTTCACCATCCCTGGCGGATGGGTGCGGTTCTGCCTATCCATGTGAGGGGTCAGGGTCCCTCTCGACTTTCATTTTCTCTTCCCCCCTGTGTGACGGTGCTGCCCGTGGGAGCCAGCTGCGGTCACTCAATCAGGGTGAACTGCAAACCAAACGGGGCAGACAAACCCCAAACGCGGGTGGATCTTCCAATACTTAGATTGACCAACCAGCACAAAACAGTTTCTGTACCTCACTGGCTACTCAGACGTCCAAACAACGCCCTGCCTCAGGCCTCCATCCAGACACACACAGCAGATATGATGCTGATTGCTGAAAATGTGATCTCATCATACCAAAGAAAAGGTTCTTCCAGTCCCAAAGAATCAGCCACAGACCCAGGTCCAATGATAACTTAGATCTTACCCAAAATACACGCTACAGCCAATTCTTATTAACTAAGCTAAAATTTATTACAAAAGAAAAGAGAGAGAGAGTTGGTTAAAAGATCACTATACAGACAGATTTCAATTCAATTCTTGAGGTTCAGACACAGCAGAGATAAGCTTGTAGTTGCCAAAAGTCCTTTTAAAAATAGTCCAGAGGTTACAGTCCAATGGCCATATTCAGGGTGGCTCCAGTCAGGGACTGGGGATCTCAATCCTTGTGACTTAAGGTTTCCCCCTCTTGAAACCCAGAGCAGATCTGAGATGAAGCAGGATCGTGTCCCAGGGTTTTTATACATTTCCAGCAGCCTTTGGCCTGAGAAAACAATCGGCTTAACTCCTTCTCCCAAACATCCTGGCACTTAGCGCAGGGTAATTTATCCATGAACCAGTTCAGATATGGGTTACCACAAACTATTTCACTCAAGTATCATCATAAATGTTAATATTCCCTTTTTTGATCTTTGAATCAAAGCTCTAGCAATAGACAAGACTTGTTTGCTGACATCTTGTGATGTCTTGTGAGCAAACCTCTCCCCTTGAGATCTCTAACACTGCAGACTTGCATTTCAAAGCTCTGTTCACCTTCCTAACCCGTCCTTAAGGTTCACCCCTGGGTCAGGTCAGTCTAGGAGTTAATTAACTCTGTCTGGCCCTGTCACCTTCCAACGAAATATTATAGTACACTCATAACGTCCCCCCCCTTTCCTTTCCCTCTCGCTCTGTGAGGACCTGGGGCAGGGATCCTGGGGGGCAGGGGACACTCAGACCTGGCTGGGACCTCCCCGCCCTCGCCCCCAGCACACACCCCTAGGGATTGATAGGTAGACAGAGGGTGTTTGGGGAGGGAGGGAGCGATGTCTGAACCCCTCTTCTGGGCAAGCTCCCCGCACACCAGGACCCACCAACTCAAAGGCCCAAGTCTTAGGCTGACCGCTGCAGCCAGTGTCTTGGAGACAGGCCTTGGCTTCCTTGCAGTTCTATGGGCTCCAGGCACAATTCCCAGCAAGTGACATCCATGTAAATGGCGTTTCTGTCTCCACTGATATGCTGGGGGACCCCGTGTACCCCCCTATTGCCTGGGCTTCTGAAACCGAACCCTGAGTGCAGAGGCCCTGGCAGAGGGAGGCTCAGTTCCACGCTCAGCGGGTGCCGAACGGTTGCTGAATGTGCTTCTGGCGGATTGAAATCCCGTTGGCGATGCCGCCGGACCCATCTGGCTGCTGGTGCCGTCTGCGTCACTGCGGCTTGCTGGGCTCTTCACAACCGCTGTGAAACCGGAGCGGAGCCGTTCCCCTGCCCCGGGTGGACCTATGCCGGCGAGGGGCCGCTGGACTGGTACCAGGAAGTGCCAGCTGCCCTGCGGGAGCTGGTTACACCCAGGCAGCAGAAGTCAGGGATGATTTGTGCTCCCACATCCTGGACTTGTGCGGCCCGATGGGAGAGGGGGAAATGCCCACACGAATGTGCTTGTGGGTGGGAAGGGGCTAATTATTGGGGGGGGTCAGTGCTTGGCAGGGATGCCATGCGGCGTCCTTGTGAGTGCCGTGGTGAATAGTGAGTCGAGGGGCAGGGCTGGGTTTCTACATGGCGTTTGCTCAGTAATGCGCGACGGCTCAGCGCCATTAGCTCAGATCCTGATTTCATCACGTGAGGCAGAGGCAGCAATAAGCTCCCTTGATGGAAACCGATCTTAACCCAGCCCGACGGTCGCCCACGACACCCCGGGGATCCTGGCGGCGGTTCGGTCCGGCGGGGACAGAGCCAGGCTGGGTTTCGTCCCTCGACCCTGCGGGGTTTGCTCACGCGTGTGATGTGTTCTGTGCCCGGCCGGGGAGAGCACGGGCAGGCGGGTGACGAGTCTCACGGGCAGCGAGGGGTAATCTCTTCAACGGAGAAACGAGGAGCCACAGCACAGCCGGAAATCCAGCTTCCACCGGCGCTGGGGGTGCAGCCGCCAGGAGACTGCGTTAGAGAGCGCGATGCAGGAGCGAGACGAGCACAGGAACGCGGGGAAAACCCTCCACTTCCCAGGCAACACCAGACGCTTCGTTCCCCCCCCCCCCCTTCCAGGGCTTAGAGACCTCGCGACGGTGCAGCTTGTAGCCCTGTAATCCAGTGGTTCTCAGCCAGGGGTGCGCAGGGCCGGCCTTAGGGAAAATGCCGTTCTGGGCAAACTTCTATGTTAGCATCTCCGGGGCAGAGCGATGCTGGACGGAGCCTGAGCCAGGTATGAAAAGATCATAGAATCACAGAATCTCAGGGTTGGAAGGGACCTCAGGAGGTATCTAGTCCAACCCCCTGCTCAAAGCAGGACCAAACCCAACTAAATCATCCCAGTCAGGGCTTTGTCAAGCCTGACCTTAAAAACCTCTAAGGAAGGAGATTCCACCACCTCCCTAGGTAACCCATTCCAGTTCTTCACCACCCTACTAGTGAAAAAGTTTTTCCTAATATCCAACCTAAACCTCCCCCTCTGCAACTTGAGACCATTACTCCTTGTTCTGTCGTCTTCTACCACTGAGAACAGTCTAGATCCATCCTCCTTGGAACCCCCTTTCAGGTAGTTGAAAGCAGCCATCAAATCCCCCCTCATTCTTCTCTTCTGCAGACTAAACAATCCCAGTTCCCTCAGCCTCTCCTCCTAAGTCATGTGCTCCAGCCCCCTAATCATTTTTGTTGCCCTCCGCTGGACTCTCTCCAATTTATCCACATCCTTCTTGTAGTGTGGGGCCCAAAACTGGACACAGTACTCCAAATGAGGCCTCACCAGTGCTGAGTAGAGGGTAATGATCACATCCCTCGGTCTGCTCGAAATGCCCCTACTTATACAACCCAAAATGCCATTAGCCTTCTTGGCAACAAGGGCACACTGCTGACTCATATTCAGCTTTTCGTCCACCGTAACCCCTAGGTCCTTTTCTGCAGAACTGCTGCCTAGTCACTTGGTCCCTAGTCTGTAGCAGTGCATGGGATTCTTCCGTCCTAAGTGCAGGACTCTGCACTTGTCCTTGTTGAACCTCATCATATTTCTTTTGGCCCAATCCTCTAATTTGTCTAGGTCCCTCTGTATCCTAGCCCTACCCTCCAGCGTATCAACCACTCCTCCCAGTTTAGTGTCATCTGCAAACTTGCTAAGGGTGCAGTCCACACCATCCTCCAGATCGTTAATGAAGATATTGAACAAAACTGGCCCCAGCACCGACCCTTGGGGCACTCCACTTGATACCGGCTGCCAACTAGACATGGAACCATTGATCACTACCCGTTGAGCCCGACCATCTAGCCAGTTTTCTATCCACCTTACCGTCCATTCATCCAGCCCAGACTTCTTTAACTTGCTGGCAAGAATACTGTGGGATCCTCAGGCTCATACCTAGAAAGAGCTTGGTGGCACCCCAGCCGCGCGAGCAGATCCGGGAACGGCCAGGGGGCCGCGCTGGGGTGTGTCCCCTTGACTTCGCTGCGGCTGGTGGCCTCCGTGGGGGTAACCCCGGGGCTTTCATTTTGCCTGTAACCGTCACGCTGGAGCTCAAGAAACTCTTCCTGGTGGGGTGACCAGACAGCAAGTGTGAAAAATCGGGATGGGGGTGGGGGGTAATGGGAGCCTATAGAAGAAAAAGCCCCCAAAATCAGGACTGTCCCTATAAAATTGGGACATCTGGGCACCCTGGTCTTGGTGAATCTAGCCAGAGCCCGAGTCCCCAGATGGATTTTCGTCTTTTTTTAATTAATAAAATGGAGCTTTTTTAAGAGCAGGATCTGGATCGTGGGTGGCCGAAGAGGTTCGTGCACATGTTTGATTAGCTGGTGGCAGCAGCTGATTTCCTTTGTTTTCTGTCTCAGCCCTTCCCCGGCTGAGGGGGCCCCGCAGGGAGGAATTCCCGGGGGCCCCTTCCTGGGTCCAAGGGGGTTTTTGCATTGGGAGGTGGCAGCGTTTACCCAGCCAAGGCCAGAGAGAAGCTGTAACGTGGGGAGTTTAATACCAGCCTGGGGTGGTCGGTGTGAATTGTTAGAATCCTTGCGGCCCCCCCGTTCTGCACTCGATGTGCCCAGTGGGGATTCAGCCCTGATCCCCCCACACCCCAAACACTGCCACCCCTCACCCCATCTGCCGGCCCAGCCACCCCTTCACCCCCCCCTCCCCACCCATCCCGGGAGCTGCCCGGCGGGGGCTGGGCTGGGGACTCCCCAGGCTGGGGGGGGGGGAAGGTTCCATGGCAGTTGGCGACACAGAGAGGCTGGGTAAGGGCCCCCCAGCCCCCCCCCGTCCCTTCATCTTTGTCCGTCCCCACCCCCACCCCACCTCCCCCACCCCTCCATCTGTTCCTGCACCCATCAGTCCATCCCTCTGTCCCCACCTCCATCCACCCATCCATCTCCCCATCCCCACACCCAGCCCTCCATCCCCCATATACACCCCTGCAGCCACCCATCCCCCCATATCCCTCCCCCATCCCCACCCCTCCATCCACCCCTCCATCTCCCCATCCCCCATACACACACCTCCATCCCCCATCCCCATCCCCGCATACACACCCCTTCATCCCCCATCCCCCATACACACACCTCCATCCCCCATCCCCGTCCCCCCATACACACCCCTTCATCCCCCATCCCCCATACACACACCTCCATCCCCCATCCCCGTCCCCGCATACACACCCCTTCATCCCCCATCCCCCATACACACACCTCCATCCCCCATCCCCGTCCCCCCATACACACCCCTTCATCCCCCATCCCCCATACACACCCCTCCATCCCCCCATCCCCACACCCAGCCCTCCGTCCCCCATCCCTGTCCCCCCATACACACCCCTTCATCCATCCATCCATCCCCACACCCTCCCCTCCATCCCCCCATTCCCCTATATCCCTCCCCCCATCCCCACTCCTCCATCCCCCCATATCCCTCCCCCCTCCCCCCCCCTCCATCCCCCCATCCCCACACTCAGCCCTCCGTCCCCCATACACACCCCTGCAGCCACCCATCCCCCCATATCCCTCCCCCATCCCCACCCCTCCATCCAGCCACCCATCCAGACGGCTGAGGGTTTGGCTCAGATCAGCTGGGCTGGGGTTTCCATCTAACTCTCGTCCCTCCCTGCCCCCCCCCCCCGCAGGTGCTCCCCAGATCCCAGCCTGCCCCCGGGCCCCAACCCCCCGCCCTGCGATGCCGTGTCTCCGAATCGCCAGCCCCAGCCTGGCCCTGCTCACTCTCCTGCTGCTGCTGGCGGCTCTGGGCTCCGACCACTGGCTGCTGACGAAGGAAAACCAAACGCTGATCCATTCGGGGCTGTGGAAGTTCTGTATGCATCTGAGGTGCCTGATACCTTTGACTGTACCAGGTAAGGGCAGCCGGGCACCACCAGGGATCCCACCGCTACCACCAGCCACCTCCACCAGGCACAGCCAGGACTCCCGGGTCCTAGCCCCAGCTCTGCGAGGGGAGTGGGGTCTATGGGTTAGAGCAGGGGGGCTGGGAGCCAGGACTCCTGGGTTCTCTCCCTGGCTCTGGGAGGGGAGTGGGGACTAGTGGTTAGAGCAGGGGGGGCTGGGAGCCAGGACTCCTGGGTTCTCTCCCTGGCTCTGGGAGGGGAGTGGGGACTAGTGGTTAGAGCAGGGGTTGGGGCAGGTGGGAGCCAGGACTCCTGGGTTCTGCGGTAGTTTCTTGCCATCTTATTCTGCATTTCAGCCCTGCTCGCTCTTGTCTCCTCAGATCGCATGAGGGCCAGCAGGGTTTGCCTGATCCTGGCCGTGATCGCCGGGTTTCTCTCCTGCTTGGCTCTCCTCGCCTCGGTCTTCCGCTCCCACCTCGGCTCCGTGCCCCTGACCCTGGTCTCCGCCGTGGGCAGCTTCAGCGCCGGTACCGCCCCCCCCTGGGGCCTCCTCCCCCCGGCGACGCCTACGGATACGTGGTCCCTCCCACACCAGGGACCTGGGGGTTCTCCCCTGCCCACAGAGGGGGGTGTTTCCGCCTGCCCTATAACCCCGGTGCCTTCAAATGTTCTGCTGCTGCAGCTCACAGCCCAGGCCGCCGCAAGGCTGCGTCCCCTGAGCATCCGTGGGCTGTGCCGCCCGGGGTCACCCCCCAGCAGCCTGCCCACAGCCCCCCGTCCTGGTCCCCCCCGTCCTGGTCCCCCCCGTCCTGGTCCTCCTGGCTGGTGGGAGGTTTGAAGCCCGTTCTGGAGCCCGGGGCAAAGGCAAATTTGCATCCTCACGGCTAAGATTTAAGCAACACACTCGGGGCGCGGGAGATTTCGTAGCCAGCTGCCTCTGGCTCCCTCTCCGTCCCGACCTGCCGCCGCTGACCAAGGGCCAGTTTCCTTCGCCGCCCCAGGTCTTTGCCTCACCGGGTTTCTCAGCTGTATCCAGTGCAGGGCTGCCCAGAGGCTTCAGGGGGCCTGGGGTCGTCGGTGGCGGGTCCCGGGGCGGAAGGACCCCTCGCCGCCGAAGACCCAGAGCGAGTGAAGGACCCTGCTCCAGGGGCCCCGAAAAACTCTCATGGGGGCCCCTGCGGGGCCCAAGGCCTGGGGAAAATTGTCCTACTTACCCCCCCCAAGGCGGCCCTGATCCAGTGCCCGGGGTCTTCGGCCCCCTTGGACTCTCCGCCAGCCCCCTGGCGTGGTGCCGATCGTCCCCACCTCACGGCTCCAACGCCCTGCGCCCCTTCCCGCCCCCCCGCCGGTCGCTCCGGAGTCGGCGCTGCCTCGTTGGAGCGCGGCGGAGGCCGGGAGGTCACTGCCTGTTAGGGCGACCAGACAGCACGTGTGAAAAATCGGGACGGGGGTGAGGGGTAATAGGAGCCTATACAAGAAAAAGACCCAAAAATCGGGACTGTCCAGCTGACTCCGTGCTCTTGCCTCTGGCCCCAGGTCTCTGTGCCACCGTCGCCATGGCCGTGTTCACGTCCCACAGTGCGAAGAGCATGACGGGCGCCTCGGCGCGAGTCAGCTTCGGGTGGGCCTTCGGCCTGGGCTGGGCCGCCTGCCCGCTCGCCCTCCTAGCCAGTGAGTGCCGCGGGGCGGGGGGTGGGAGGGATTGAAATGCAGCTGCTTCTGGGGTGGGACGCGGGGACCCCTCACCCAGCACTGAGATGCAGCCACCTCTGGGGTGGGACCGCGGGGACCCCTCACCCGGCACTGAGATGCAGCCACCTCTGGGGTGGAACGCGGGGACCCCTCACCCGGCACTGAGATGCAGCCACCTCTGGGGTGGGGCCGCGGGGACCCCTCACCCGGCACTGAGATGCAGCCACCTCTGGGGTGGGACCGCGGGGACCCCTCACCCGGCACTGAGATGCAGCCACCTCTGGGGTGGGACGCGGGGACCCCTCACCCGGCACTGAGATGCAGCCACCTCTGGGGTGGGACGCGGGGACCCCTCACCCGGCACTGAGATGCAGCCACCTCTGGGGTGGGACGCGGGGACCCCTCACCCGGCACTGAGATGCAGCCACCTCTGGGGTGGGGCCGCGGGGACCCCTCACCCGGCACTGAGATGCAGCCACCTCTGGGGTGGGGCCGCGGGGACCCCTCACCCGGCACTGAGATGCAGCCACCTCTGGGGTGGAACGCGGGGACCCCTCACCCAGCACTGAGATGCAGCCACCTCTGGGGTGGGGCCGCGGGGACCCCTCACCCGGCACTGAGATGCAGCCACCTCTGGGGTGGGGCCGCGGGGTAGCAGCCATGCAGTGACGCAGCACGGGGATGGCTTGCCCAGCGCTGAGACGTCCCCGTGGGTCCCACCCCTGCCCTGACTCCGTTTTTCTCCCCTCCTCCCAGGTGTGGTGACATTTTTTTCCCAAGGAGCCTCCTCGAGCTGAGTGTGGGGCCTGCGCTGCCCACTGGGGACAGAGCCGGGGGCCGGACGGAGCCTGCAGCCTCGCCGGGCCGATTCCCCCAGCCACCCTGTGCGTGTGCGTGTGTGTCCCTGCGCACTCCCACAGACCCGTGATCCACCCCCCCCCAACAGAGTCCCCCCTTTCTGTTCCCTTCCTTTCCCAGGCCTTGTTCCATGGAGATTAAAGGGCCTGTTCTCAGAGCCTCCTGTCTGGTGACTGATTCCCCGTCAGAGACAGATGGACTCCTGGGTTCTCTCCCCTGCTTTGGGCGGGGAGTGGGGTCTGGTGGGTTAGAGCTGGGGGAGGGGCTGGAGGGAGCCAGGACTCCTGGGTTCTCTCCCTGGCTCTGGGAAGGGAGGGGAGTGGGGTCTAGTGGTCAGAACGGGGCAGGGAGCCAGGACTCCTGGGTTCTGTCTCTTGCTAAGCAGAGTTGAGGCTGGTCGGTGCTGGGCTGGGAGGCAGAGCACAGCAGAAAGATCTGCCCCCGCCTGGCTGGTGTCTCCTCTCGGCGGCCAGGCTTTGGGACAGACGGGTCCCGTTTCTAAGGCCAGTGAAGACGCTGAAGAATTTCCGTCCACGTTGGAGAGACCCTGTGACAGTCACCGGCTTCCAGCGCCGGGGAGAAACCTGCCCGTTCTCCTCCCGCCGGGCCGCAGGGGCCTGAAATGACCCTTTCCATTCTGGAAAGTGTCTCGCGGAGCTGGACCCTTCCCCTGGGCTCCGGGAGGCTGCAGGCGAGCGGATCAGGTGCCCTGTACGGAGCTGGGTCAGGAACCGTGGCGTAAGGGGACAAAGGCTTCCCGCGGTTTTGTTGAGGGGCTGGACTGACTGGCTGTGGGGCAGCTTCTCCGTAACCGGGGGGTGGGGTTAGGAGCACAGCTTGGGGCTGGCCGGGCAATCGAACGACCGCAGGTTTGGGGAATCTCTGCTCTCCCTTTTCGCAGCCCGCCCTGACCTCGGCCTCCTCCGGGTGGGCCGCCCTAGGCACCCTGGGGGGGTCCCCTGCACAGCCCGCAGGGCATGGGGAACCCAGGCGTCCGTCTGGCCCCACAGCCCCGTCCAGCCAGCCCCAACCCCCCCACCCCGCCGTCCCCCCTCACTCCTCCACCCATCCACCCCCCGAAGGCGGGAGCTGTCCCCGCGGGCGCTGGGCTGGGGTCTCCCCCGGCTCCGCGCTGGGGTCCCGGGTGGGGGGAGGGGAGGTTCCATGGCAGTTGGTGACCCAGAGAGGCTGGTGTCTGGGTAAGGGCCCCCCACCGTCCCCCCCATCCCTCTCCAGCCACCTCCAGACGCCCCCACCCCCAATCTGTCTGTCCAGCTCTGGCCCTTGCTGCTCTGACTCTCATTCCCCCCCGTCCCCCTGGCCTGACCCAGGTGCTCCCCGGATCCCAGCGCTGCCCCCCGCCCCCGAGCCCCCCCCCCCCCGCGATGCTGCCTCTCCAGATCCCCGGCACCGTCCTGGCTCTGCTCAGCCTCCTGCTTCTGGCGGCGGCCCTGAGCTCCGAGCACTGGCTGGAGGCGACACGGGACGGCGTCTTCGTCCACTCGGGGCTCTGGAAGATCTGTGTGAATTCGGTGTGCGCCATGCCTTCGAAACTACCCGGTGAGGGCAACCCACCGCCGCCCCCGGCCAGCTCCGGGGGGCTGGGAGCCAGGACGCCTGGGTTCTGGCTCTGGGAGGGGAGTGGGGTCTAGTGATTAGAGCAGGGAGGAGCTGGGAGGCAGGACTCCTGGGTTCTGGCTCTGGGAAGGGAGTGGGGTCTAGTGGTTAGAGCGGGGGTGCTGGGAGCCAGGACTCCTGGGTTCTGGCTCTGGGAGGGGAGTGGGGTCTAGTGGTTAGAGCGGAGGGGCTGGGAGCCAGGACGCCTGGGTTCTGGCTCTGGGAGGGGAGTGGGGTCTAGTGGTTAGAGCGGAGGGGCTGGGAGCCAGGATGCCTGGGTTCTGGCTTTGGGAGGGGAGTGGGGTCTAGTGGTTAGAGCAGGGAGGGGCTGGGAGACAGGACTCCTGGGTTCTGGCTCTGGGAGGGGAGTGGGGTCTAGTGATTAGATCAGGGGGGGCCGGGAGGCAGGACTCCTGGGTTCTGGCTCTGGGAGGGTAGTTGGTCTAGTGGTTAGAGCAGGGGGGCTGGGAGGCAGGACTCCTGGGTTCTGGCTCTGGGAGGGGAGTGGGGTCTAGTGGTTAGAGCGGAGGGGCTGGGAGCCAGGACACCTGGGTTCTGGCTCTGGGAGGGGAGTGATGTCTAGTGGTTAGAGTGGGGGGGGCTGGGAGGCAGGACTCCTGGGTTCTGGCTCTGGGAGGGGAGTGGGGTCTAGTGGTTAGAGCAGGGGGGGTGTAGGACTCCTGGGTTCTATTTCCGTTTGCTGCAGGGTTATTCTCCATCCCCCCCGGTCTCTCTGGTTCCTCAGATTACATCGAGGCCACCAAGACGTTCTTGATACTGGGCCTGCTCGCGGGGCTGCTCTCGGCCTTCTCCCTCCTCGCCTTGCTCAGCGGCTCCGGCCTCGACGCCGTGTCCCCCCTCACGGTCTCTGCCGTGGGCAGCTTCAGTGCAGGTACCTCCCCCCTGCTGCTCCCAGCCCCCTGGATACCATGTACCCCCCCAGCCAGCCTCGGGGAGACACCCCCCCCAGACCCTGCCCTGGGCTCTGGCAGCGCCCCCTGGTGGTGGAACGGGGCAGGGGCCCTGGGACTGTGCCTGGCGGGTGCTAAGGGGCGTCCGTGCTGTTCCCTTTGGCCCTAGGTTTCTGCGTCCTGATTGCGCTGACCGTGTTCACCAGCGAGTTTGCTGAAGTCATAAAGGTCACCTGGCCCCACGTCTCCTTTGGCTGGTCCTGGGGCCTCGGCTGGGCCTCCATCCCCCTCTTCCTGCTGACCGGTGAGCGTGCCGGAGGGGAAATTCGAAATGCGGCCACCTCTGGGGTGAGGCTGGTTACACACGGGGATGGCTCACCCGGTGCTGAGATGCAGCCACCTCTGGGGCGGGGCAGCGGGGGAACAGCTGCACATAACGCCGCACAGGGACAGCTCGCCCGGTGCTGATGCAGCCACCTCTGGGGCGGAGCAGCTGGGTTCTAGTGGATGTTGATCCCGTCAGTCCCATTGCTGCCTAAGCTCATTTTTCTCCTCTTTCCCTCAGGTGGGGTAACGTTACTGGCCCAGGAATCCAACTCGATCTGAGCACAGGGCCTGAGCTGCCCCCCGGGGACGGTGCCGGCAGCCGCCAGGGCCAGGTGGAGCCTGCAGTGTTATGGGGATGATTCCCCCCAACACCCCAGAGAAGGGGCGTGTGTCTGCTGCCCCCTGCTGGAGGGGCTGAGCCCTGTGCGCTCTGTGTGTGTGTGTGTGTGTGTGTGTGTGTGTGTGTGCCCCTGCTGCCCCCTGCTGGAGGGGATGGGCCCTGCTCTGTGTGTGTGTGTGTGTGTGTGTGTGTCCCTGCTGCCCCCTGCTGGAGGGGATGGGCCCTGCTCTGTGTGTGTGTGTGTGTGTGTGTGTGTGTGTGTGTGTGTGTGTGTGTGTGTGTGTGTGTGTGTGTGTGTGTGTGTCTCCCTGCTGCCCCGTGCTGGAGGGGCTGAGCCCTGCTGTGCGCGCATCTCAACCACGCAGCACCTCCTCCCACAACCTCTACTGCTCCGGCTGTGACCCCTCCCCCACACACACATCCCCGCCCCATCCTTTGGGGTCCCACAACTGTTCTTTGTACAAACATTAAAGAGTCCGTCCCCAAAGCATCACGTCAGGTGATTTATTCCAGTCTTTCTTATGTCTGAAAGGGAGTCCAGACTCCTGGGTTCTCTCCCCAGCTCTGGGAGGGGAGTGGGGGTCTAGTGGTTAGAGCAGGGGGGGCGGAGCTGGGAGCCAGGACTCCTGGGTTCTCTCTCTGGCTCTGGGAGAGGAGTTGGATCTAGCAGTTAGATCTAACAGGTACCCCCAAGTTTCACCTCACTTTAAAACAACTTGCTTACAAACTCAGACATAAAAATACAAAAGTGTCACAGCTACGCGATTACTGAACAATTGCAACTTTCTCATTTTTCCCATATAATTATAAAATAAATCAATTGGGATATGAATATTGTCCCTGCATTTCAGTGGACCGTCTACAGAGCAGTTCAAACGAGTCATCGTCTGTATGAAATTGTAGTCTGCACTGACTTCGCTAGGGCTGTTTCTGTGGCCTGTTGTAAAACTAGGCCAATATCTGAGTGAAGTGATGTAGCCCCCGAAGACCTGGGCGTACCCCCAGGGCTGCCGTAGGGGTGCACCCCCAGGGATGCCATGATCAAGGGGGCACCGTGCGGCAGCTCAGAGGTGCGAACTGGCGGTGCCTGAAACTGCTCCTGGCTGGTGGGGGGGGAAATCCACCCAGATTTCTCCCTAGTGGAGGAACATGGGGGGAGGAGCCGTGCTTACCCCCAAACATTCCTCCGCACCCCCTAGGGGTGCTGCGGGGGAGCGAGGAGCAATGCCAGCTGCTCTCTGCAGCCAGGTCAGTTTCCCCACATGGGCACGGGATGGGGGGTGCAGGGGGTAGGGGCTAACGGGGGGGGATCCTGGGTAACCCAGGGGCAATAGGGGGTGCCACGCCCAATTTTCAAAACTTCCGGCCTCCCCATTGGCTCCCTTGGCCAGGGGGCCACTCCCTTTTCTTTACCTGGGGGGCCTTTTAACCCCTGACAGGCAGAGCAACTCGAGAAGTGCCACCGAGGGGGATTTGACAGCCACCGGCTGGCTGGGTGTCCATCAAAGGGAGCTCCCCCCCTTCATTTCTCACGGGGTGTGTGGGGACGGGGGGACGGACGGGGGCAGGACGGCCAGCCGGCCGCGTTCCCCAGACAGTCAGGGCTGCGCTGGGGAGTCTGGGTCATGTAACCTTCTCAATCCCAGCCCTCCACCCCGCCCCACACGTACCACAGGGCTGAGGGGATCCCCTCCCCCGGTCTCTGCAGCAGGTCCCCCCTCGAAGGGTTAATGCGGATCCAACCAGGCTGCGGCTTCAGGGCTACCCCCACCCCCGAGGGTGCCTCCTGTACCTGCCCTGCAGGTGGGGTCCCGTCCCCCTGCCCCTGCACGGCCGTGCCCTCCTGGGTCAGAGCCCTGCTCTCCCGGGGGTCTCCCTTCGAAGCACCAGCCAGCTCCACCCATGCTTAGCAAAGAGCCAACGCGAGGGTGGAACCCAGGAGTCCTGGCTCCCAGACCCAACCCTTTGCTGTAACCACTAGACCCCACTCCCCTCCCAGAGCCAGGGAGAGAACCCAGGAGTCCTGGCTCCCAGCCCCCCCTGCTCTAACCCACCAGCCCCCACTCCCCTCCCAGAGCCAGGGAGAGAACCCAGGAGTCCTGATTCCCCCCAGCCCCCTCCCCCAGCTCTAACCCACTAGACCCCACTCCCCTCCCAGAGCCAGGGAGAGAACCCAGGTGCTCTAACCCACCAGCCCCCACTCCCCTCCCAGAGCCAGGGAGAGAACCCAGGAGTCCTGATTCCCCCCAGCCCCCTCCCCCAGCTCTAACCCACTAGACCCCACACCCCTCCCAGAGCCAGGGAGAGAACCCAGGAGTCCTGATTCCCCCCAGCCCTCTCCCCCAGCTCTATCCCACTAGACCCCACGCCCCTCCCAGAGCCAGGGAGAGAACCCAGGAGTCCTGGCTGTCTTCGATATTCCCCCTCGGAGACGGATGGGTAAGTCACTAGACAGGAGGCTCTGAAAACAGGCCCTTTAATCTCCATGTGGGTCTGGCAGCAGCTGTGGGGAAAGGAAGGGAACAGAAAGGGGGGCTTGGGGTGGGGGGATCACGGGTCTGTGGGATCCCAGGTGACACACACACACACACACACACACACACACACACTGCTCTCTGCTCCGGGCTGTTGGGGGAATCAGTCCCAGGACACCGCAGGCTCCGTCCGACCCCTACGGGGGCAGCGCAGACCCCACACTCGGTTCTAGGAGGCTCTCAGGGTGCGAAGCGTCACCACACCTGGGAGAGAAGAGAAATGGGCTCAGTGCAGCAGTGGGAGCATCATCTACTGATACACGGCATCCCACCCCTGAGGTGGCTGCATCTCAGCACCGGGCGAGGGGTCCCTGTATAACCAGCTCCCATGTCCCACCCCAGAGCTGCTGCATCTCAGCGCCTGGCAAAGGGTCCCTGTATAACCAGCCCCACCCCACCCCAGAGGTGGCTGCATCTCAGCACCGGGCGAAGGGTCCCTGTATAACCAGCCCCCGCGCCCCACCCCAGAGGCAGCTGCCTTTCAACACTCCCCGATGTTGCACTCACCAGTGAGGAGGAAGAGGGGGAAGGAGGCCCAGCCGAGGCCGAAGGACCAGCCGAAGGTGACTTGGCCTGGCGGGACATTCACGGCCCCAGCGAACTCCCCTGTGTACACGGCCAGCGCGATCATGGCACAGAGCCCTGGGGAAAGGGAACAGCACGGACACCCCTCAGCGCGGCCCACGCTCAGTCCCAGCACCAGGGGGAGCCGCAGAGCCCAGGGCAGGGTCCCTGGATGGGGGCTGCACGGTTTGGGGGGCTGGGAGTAGCCGGGGGAGGAGGCCCCGAGGGGGCGGTACCTGCGCTGAAGCTGCCCACGGCAGAGACCAGGCTCAGGGACACGGGGCCGAGGTGGGAGCGGAAGAACGAAGCGATGAGGGCGAAGAAGGAGAGAAACCCGGCGATCATGGCCAGGAACAGGAAAGCCCTGGTGGCCTCAATGTAACCTGAGGAACCAAGAGAGACCAGGGGCTAAATGCAGCAAACTAAAATAGAACCCAGGAGTCCTGGCTCCCCCCACCCTGCTCTAACCACTAGACCCCTCTCCCCTCCCAGAGCCAGAACCCAGGAGTCCTGGCTCTCAGCCCCCCCTGCTCTAACCACTAGACCCCTCTCCCCTCCCAGAGCCAGAACCCAGGGGTCCTGGCTCCCCCCACCTGCTCTAACCACTAGACCCTCTCCCCTCCCAGAGCCAGAACCCAGGAGTCCTGGCTCCCAGCACCCCCGCTATAACCACTAGACCCCTCTCCCCTCCCAGAGCCAGAACCCAGGAGTCCTGGCTCCAAGCCCCCGCCCGCTCTAACCACTAGACCCCTCTCCCCTCCCAGAGCCAGAACCCAGGAGTCCTGGCTCCCCCCACCCTGCTCTAACCACTAGACTCCTCTCCCCTCCCAGAGACAGAACCCAGGAGTCCTGGCTCCCAGACCCTCTGCTCTAAACACTAGACCCTCTCCCCTCCCAGAGCCAGAACCCAGGAGTCCTGGCTCCCAGCACCCCCGCTCTAACCACTAGACCCCTCTCCCCTCCCAGAGCCAGAACCCAGGAGTCCTGGCTCCCAGCCCCCCCCCCCCGCTCTAACCACTAGACCCCTCTCCCCTCCCAGAGCCAGAACCCAGGAGTCCTGGTCCCCCCACCCTGCTCTAACCACTAGACCCCTCTCCCCTCCCAGAGCCAGAACCCAGGAGTCCTGGCTCCCCCCACCCTGCTCTAACCACTAGACCCCTCTCCCCTCCCAGAGACAGAACCCAGGAGTCCTGGCTCCCAGCCCCCTCTGCTCTAACCCATAGGCCCCACTCCCCTCCCAGAACCAGGGCCAGAACCCAGGTGTCCTGGCCCCTGTCAAGGGAGCGGCTGCAGCAGGGGGTTTCCTGGCGGAGCCGGGCTGCCCCCACCTGGCACTGAAGCAAACATCCAACACCCCGAATTGACGCAGACTTTCCACAGCCCCGAATAGGACGTGACGAGGCGGCTGTTGGCCACCAGCCAGTGGTCGGCGCCCAGGGCGGCCAGGAGGAGCAGGAGGCTGAGCAGGTCGAGGACGGTGCTGAGGATCCGGGGAGACGCCATCGCGGGGGGGGGGCAGCGCTGGGATCCGGGAAGCACCTGGGGGGGGGAATGAGTCAGAGGCAACCGCGGCCCAGAGCAGCAGGGCTGAGCCAGAGCCCTGGGCAGGGCCTCAGGCAGCTCCCGAGCTGGGGTGGGGGGGGTCGGGGGGATGGGGAGGAGGGATGGGGGTGGGGAAGGGGTAACTGTGGGGATGGGGTGGAGGGGTGGGGGAGGTGGGGAAGGGGTAACTGTGGGGATGGGGAGGAGGGGTGGGCGAGCAGGGCTCGAGGGGTGGGAGAGGTGGCGTGGAGGGGAGGGGGAAGGGGTAGGTGTGGGCATGGAGGGGTGGGGGAAGGGGTAACTGTGGGGATGGGGTGGAGGGGTGGGAGAGGTGGGGTGGAGGGGTGGGGGAGGGGTAGGTGTGGGCATGGAGGGGTGGGGGAGGGTAACTGTGGGGATGGGGAGGAGGGGTGGGGGAGGTGGGGTGGAGGGGTGGGGGAGGGGTAGGTGTGGGCATGGAGGGGTGGGGGAGGGTAACTGTGGGGATGGGGTGGAGGGGTGGGAGAGGTGGGGTGGAGGGGTGGGGGAGGGGTAGGTGTGGGCATGGAGGGGTGGGGGAGGGTAACTGTGGGGATGGGGAGGAGGGGTGGGAGAGGTGGGGGAGGTGGAGAGGGACAAAGACGAAGGGACGGGGGGGCTGGGGGCCCCTTACCCAGACACCAGCCTCTCTGCGTCGCCAACTGCCATGGAACCTTCCCCCCGCCCCCAGCCTGGGGAGACCCCAGCCCAGCCCCCGCCGGGCAGCTCCCGGGATGGGGGGGGAGGGGGATGGAGGGAGTGTGGGGAGAACGTAGGAACATACAAAGGGCCAGACTGGGTCCATCCAGCCCCGTGTCCTGTCGGCCGACAGTGGCCAATGCCAGGTGCCCCAGAGGGAGTGAACCCAACAGGCGATGATCAAGTGATCTCGCTCCTGCCATCCATCCCCACCCTCTGCCGAACAGAGGCCAGGGACACCACCCAGCCTGGCTACCAGCCATTTCATAGAATCATAGAATCTCAGGGTGGGAAGGGACCTCAGGAGGTATCTAGTCCAACCCCCTGCTCAAAGCAGGACCAAACCCAACTAAATCATCCCAGCCAGGGCTTTGTCAAGCCTGACCTTAAAAACCTCTAAGGAAGGAGTATCAGAGGGGTAGCCGTGTTAGTCTGGTTCTGTAAAAGCAGCAAAGAATCCTGTGGCACCTTATAGACTAACAGACGTTTTGCAGCATGAGCTGTCGTGGGTGAATACCCACTTCGTCGGATGCAAGTGGTGGAAATTTCCAGGGGCAGGTATATATAAGCAAGCAAGAAGCAAGCTAGAGATAACGAGCTTAGATCAATCAGGGAGGATGAGGCCCTGTTCTAGCAGTTGAGGTGTGAAAACCAAGGGAGGAGAAACTGGTTCTGTAGTTGGCAAGCCATTCACAGTCTTTGTTTAATCCTGAGCTGATGGTGTCAAATTTGCAGATGAACTGGAGCTCAGCAGTTTCTCTTTGAAGTCTGGTCCTAAAGTTTTTTTGCTGCAGGATGGCCACCTTAAGATCTGCTATTGTGTGGCCAGGGAGGTTGAAGTGTTCTCCTACAGGTTTTTGTATATTGCCATTCCTAATGTCTGATTTGTGTCCATTTATCCTTTTCCTTAGAGACTGTCCAGTTTGGCCGATGTACATACCAGAGGGGCATTGCTGGCATATGATGGTGTATATTACATTGGTGGAAGTGCAGGTGAATGAACCGGTGATGTTGTGGCTGATCTGGTTTGGTCCTGTGATGGTGTTGCTGGTGTAGATATGTGGGCAGAGTTGGCATTGAGGTTTGTTGCATGGATTGGTTCCTGAGCTAGAGTTACTATGGTGCGGTGTGCAGTTGCTGGTGAGAATATGTTTCAGGTTGGCAGGTTGTCTGTGGGCGAGGACTGGTCTGCCACCCAAGGCCTGTGAAAGTGTGGGATCATTGTCCAGGATGGGTTGTAGATCCCTGATGATGCGTTGGAGGGGTTTGAGCTGGGGACTGTATGTGATGGCCAGTGGAGTCCTGTTGGTTTCTTTCTTGGGTTTGTCTTCCAGTAGGAGGCTTCTGGGTACACGTCTGGCTCTGTTGATCTGTTTCCTTATTTCCTCGTGTGGGTACTGTAGTCTTGAGAATGCTTGGTGGAGATTTTCTAGGTGTTGGTCTCTGTCTGCGGGGTTAGAGCAGATACGGTTGTACCTCAGTGCTTGGCTGTAGACAATGGATCTTGTGGTGTGCCCGGGATGGAAGCTGGAGGCATGAAGGTAGGCATAGCGGTCGGTAGGTTTTCGGTATAGGGTGGTGTTGATGTGACCATCACTTATTTGCACCGTGGTGTCTAGGAAGTGGACCTCCCGTGTAGATTGGTCCAGGCTGAGGTTGATGGAGGGGTGGAAGCTGTTGAAATCGTGGTGGAATTTTTCCAGAGTCTCCTTCCCATGGGTCCAGATGATGAAGATGTCATCAATGTAGCGTAGGTAGAGAAGGGGCGTGAGTGGACGGGAGCTGAGGAAGCGTTGTTCCAGGTCGGCCATAAAAATATTGGCATATTGTGGGGCCATGCGGGTGCCCATAGCAGTGCCACTGATCTGGAGATATATATTGTCAGCAAATTTGAAATAGTTGTGTGTGAGGATAAAGCCACAGAGCTCAGCAACCAGGTGTGCTGTGGCATCATCAGGGATACTGTTCCTGACAGCTTGTATTCCATCAGTGTGTGGGATGTTGGTGTAGAGAGCCTCTACATCCATGGTGGCCAGGATGGTGTTTTCTGGAAGGTCACCAATGCATTGTAGTTTCCTCAGGAAATCAGTGGTGTCACGGAGATAGCTGGGAGTGCTGGTAGCATAGGGTCTGAGTAGAGAGTCTACATATCCAGACAGTCCTTCAGTGAGAGTTCCAATGCCCGAGATGATGGGGCGTCCAGGATTTCCGGGTTTGTGGATCTTGGGTAGTAGATAGAATAACCCTGGTCGGGGTTCTAAGGGTATGTTGATTTGTTCTGGTGTTAGTGTAGGGAGTGTCCTGAGTAGATGGTGCAGTTTCTTAGTGTATTCCTCAGTGGGATCTGAGGGAAGTAGCCTGTAAAATTTAGTATTGGAGAGTTGTCTGGCGGCCTCCTTTTGGTAGTCAGACCTGTTCATGATGACAACAGCACCTCCTTTATCAGCCTCTTTGATTATAATGTCAGGATGGTTTCTGAGGCTGTGGATGGCATTGCGTTCTGCACGACTTAGGTTGTGAGGCAAGCGATGTTGTTTTTCCACAATTTCTGCCTGTGCACGTCGGCGGAAGCATTCAATGTATAGGTCCAGACTGTCATTTCGACCCTCAGGAGGAGTCCATGTGGAGTTCTTCTTCTTGTGCTGCTGGTGGGAGGGTAACTGTGTATCCGTGCGCTGTTCAGTGTTGTCCTGAAAGAATTCTTTGAGTCGGAGACGGCGAAAGTAGGCTTCCAGATCGCCGCAGAACTGTATCATGTTGGTGGGGGTGGCAGGGCAGAGAGTCCCCGAGATAGGACAGACTGTTCTTCTGGGCTCAGTGTGTGGTTGGATAGATTGACGATATTGCTGGGTGGGTTAGGGGTACCACGGTTGTGGCCCCATGTGGCAGGTAGGAGTTTAGACAGCTTACAGTCCTTTTTCCTTTGTAGAGAGGTGAAGTGAGTAATGTAGATCTCCTGTCTTATTTTAGTGAAGTCCGTTTGTATGGAAGTTTGGTTATTGATGAGAGTCTCCAGGTTGGAGAGCTCTTTTTTGATGTTTTCCTGTTTGCTGCATAGGATGCTGATCAGGTGGTTCCTCAGTTTCTTCGATAGAGTATGGCATAATCTCTCACTGTGGTCTGTGTAGTATGTAGATAGTAGTGGATTTTTTACCTTTAGTCCATTAGGTATGATGTCCATCCGTTTGCATTTGGAAAGGAAGATGATATCTGTCTGTATTTGTGCAAGTTTCTTCATGAGGTTGATGGATTTCCACTCCATACGGCTAAATGCAGTGCCTAAGGAAGGAGATTCCACCACCTCCCTAGGTAACCCATTCCAGTGCTTCACCACCCTCCTAGTGAAAAAGTTTTTCCTAATGTCCAACCTAAACCTCCACCTCTGCAACTTGAGACCATTACTCCTTGTTCTGTCATCTTCTACCACTGAGAACAGTCTAGATCCATCCTCTTTGGAACCCCCTTTCAGGTAGTTGAAAGCAGCTATCAAATCCCCCCTCATTCTTCTCTTCTGCAGGCTAAACAATCCCAGTTCCCTCAGCCTCTCCTCATAAGTCATGTGCTCCAGCCCCCTAAGCATTTTTGTTGCCCTCCGCTGGACTCTCTCCAATTTATCCACATCCTTCTTGTAGTGTGGGGCCCAAAACTGGACACATGGACTTAACTTCCATGAATTTATCCCATTCTCTTTTAAACGCTGTTGGGGGGGGGGATGGATGAATGTGTAGGGGGTGAACAGTGGGATGAGGGGTTTGTCTGGGGAGGGAGGGGTGTGTAGGGGGCTGGAGGGAGGGAAGGATGGATGGGTGGATGGATGGAGGGGTAGATGGAGGGGGGGTGGAGAGGGGTGGAGAGAGGAAGGTTTAGGGAGATGGATTGGATGGAGGGGTAGATGGAGGGGTGTGTAAGGGAGGGATGGAGGGATGGATTGGTTGGAGGGTAGATGGAGGGAGGGAGGGATGGGTGGATGGAGGGGTGTGTAGAGTGGGGGATGGATTGGTTGGAGGAAGGATGGATGGGTGGATGGAGGGGTAGATGGACGGGTGTGTAAGGGAGGGATGGATTGGTTGGAGGGAGGGAGGGAGGGATGGGTGGAGGGAGGGGCGGAGGGGCGGGTAGAGCGAGGGATGGATTGGTTGGAGGGAGGGATGGATGGATGGTTGGAGGGAGGGGTGGGTAGAGCGAGGGATGGAGGTTGGAGGGAGGGATGGATGGAGGGAGGGGCGGAGGGGCGGGTAGAGCGAGGGATGGATGGTTGGAGGGAGGGAGGGAGGGAGGGGCGGAGGGGCGGGTAGAGCGAGGGAGGGATGGATGGAGGGAGGGATGGGAGGACGGATGGGCGGAGGGGCGGGAAGAGCGAGGGATGGATTGGTTGGAGGGAGGGAGGGAGGGAGGGGCGGAGGGGCGGGTAGAGCGAGGGATGGAGGTTGGAGGGAGGGAGGGAGGGGTGGGTAGAGCGAGGGATGGATGGATGGATGGAGGGAGGGAGGGGTGGGTAGAGCGAGGGATGGAGGGATGGATGGATGGATGGATGGAGGTTGGAGGGAGGGAGGGAGGGGCGGGTAGAGCGAGGGATGGAGGGATGGATGGATGGAGGGAGGGAGGGGCGGAGGGGCGGAGGGGTGGGTAGAGCGAGGGACGGGGCCTGTGTCCAGGCCTGCAGGGACAGCAGGACGGTGGCCCGGGCTGGTAGAGGCGCCTAGGAGGAGGGCAGAGCGGGGGTCTGGCTGCAGCAGATGGCTGCCCCCAGGGCTAACCATGCCAAGGCCGGCCCACGCCACCCTCCAGCCAGCCAGCCCCCGGGAAAGGCTCGGACCCCACTGGGCAGGCCCAGCCCTCCGGCCATCGCTCGTCCCTCAGCCCCTGGCCCAGCCCGGGGGACGACGGCTCATCTCCATGGCGGGGCGGGCGGGGGGGGCAGACACACGACCTCCCCCAGTGTGGAGTTACGAGGGGGTGCGGCCCAGAGCGGGGCTGGGAGGGACCAGCACAGGCCAGGGCGGCCGGGTTCCTATTAGCCTCTCCCCCAGGCTCAGCAGCTCCCCGCGACACCTGCTCTCTGTGCCGCCCCCTCCCATCCCAGGCCCACACAGCGCCTCTTGTTCTGGGGCAGCGCCATGTGAGCTCCCGGGGGGCGGGGAGCAGGGAAGGTCCCATTGCATCCCACCCCCCGCCCCCATCTCCACCCAATGGGTCTGCCCCATTGTTAGGTCCAATTCCACAGCCTACGCTCCCCCATTCCCTGCCCCCCTGAGCCAGCCAGTTCCCCGCCCTGGGGCCGGAGCAGAGCCAGTGCCCCCCACATGTCCCATTCCCCAGCCCCTCATGAGATTTGCATGTAATTTAACTATAATAATCACCCTGCAGCAGTGAGTTTCCTGGGTTAACACTGATATGCCACCCCACCCCCGAGATAAACCCACTAATTCCCCGGGGCAGGCAGTCCTGCAGGCTAATCCACTAAGAGCAAAATGCAGGGAGTCCCACAGGTTAACGCTGTTAATAGCCAGTGTCAGGGAGTTCCAGGGGTTAACCCTGCTAACACCCAGTGGCAGAGTCCTGCACGTTAACCTCAGTATTATCATATAATCAAACCACCGTGGACGCATTGAAAGTACAAAAATAGAGACGTATATTTTGAAAATCTTCCAGTAAAACCCACCACGGTTTGGGGCAAAGCAGCCGGGGTGGATCTCAGAGTTAGAAACGAACAGTGGGGTGAAATATCGCCTTTCAAAGCTCTAGAAGTGTGATTTGCAGGGATTAACTAATATCCAGTGGCCGGGAGTTCCAGGGGGTAACACTATTAAACCCAGTAGTAAAATTGCACCCGGTGGCAGATGTGATCGGTTCCTTCACGATCTACAGGGTATCAAGCCACCCCCTACACCTTGCCCTTATGGGGTCTTTGAACCTTTCAAGACCCTGAGATTCTCCCCTTCCAGGATTTTAGGGGGATTTTTTTAACCCTTAGGAAATCGGAGTAGGTGGAAAAATCCTCTGTTCTTAACCTTGCACGATCCTACATGCGTTTCACTCCGCTCCAGCCCCCAGGGGGTTAATGGGACCTAGCACAGGGACCAGCTGATACTAGGGGTGTCACCCCATTGGGTGTTTAGTGTTATGTCATCCAGGGGTACCAAATCTGATTGGCCATCTCAGGGGGTCGGGGGGCATGGTTATGTGGACATCAGCGTATGCCCAGGGAAGCTGGCATGTGGCCCGGGGCTGGTGGGCGCGTGGGGTCTTTTACAGGTACACGTGGTGACTAAACCGTCTCTGGAGGGGGCAGATGGCTATGGGCAGGTATGGGTGGTTTGGTTAGTTTTCCAGCGATCCCACTTCTAGCACCAGTTCACACTAGCTAAATCCCACCGCTGACACCACTTTCCCCCTCTCTATATCACACCTCTAGCATCATATTCCTCCCAGTGACTCGACTGATTACCTCAGTCCCTGACACGGGTTGGGTCTAGGCATATCCCACTGCCCCCACCATGTCATCACCAGCCGTCCCACCGCTCACCCCCACGGCTCTAGCTATTATTACTCCTAGCTATACAAGCGCTTGTTTAAATAGAAGAGATATTTAGAAGCATTTTCGGCCCGTCCGCTCCTGCTCTAGGGTTAGACGTTGGAGTAGATCTGCTCAGACAGCACATGCGGCTGCCAAGTGCCAACATTCCCATAATGTCCAGCTCCTCCTGCTGCTAAATTCTCATAGTCTTCCACTCTCTCCATGGCCTCGTAGTCGTCAATGCCCAGCTCCTGAGGATGCAAAGAGGAAGAACTGACTCACCCAGAGGTCGCCGAGATGCAGCCACCTCTGGGGCGGAGCGGCTGGGGAACAGCCAAACACAATGCTGCATGGCTACGGCTCGCCCGGCGCCGAGATGCAGCCACCTCTGGGGCGGAGCAGCTGGGGAACAGCTGCACACAACGCCGCATAGGGACAGCTCGCCCAGTGCCGAGATGCAGCCGGGGGCAGGAAACAAAGATTAATGTTTCTATGGTGACAGAATGGATTTTAGGGAGGCAAATACAATTAACTATCTGGGAATCTGGCCAGGACGCCGGGATCCACATCCTACCCGCCTCAGTCTGACAAACAGCAGAGACGTCTGGTTACTCGGCACTCGGGTGCGCTGACCAATGCCTCAGTGCTAATAACTGCAGCACAGCGCCCCCTAGTGCCACCCTGGGGCACCGGGGCCAGCCCTGACTGCCAGGGGACAGCCCCCGCCCCCTGCAGCACAGCGCCCCCTAGTGCCATGCTGGGGCACCGGGGCCAGCCCTGACTGCCAGGGGAGAGCCCCCACCCCCTGCAGCACAGCGCCCCCTAGTGCTGCCCTGGGGCACCGGGGCCAGCCCTGACTGCCAGGGGAGAGCCCCCACCTGGCCCCTTGCAGCACAGCGCCCCCTAGTGCCCTGCTGGGGCATTGGGATCAGCCCTGACTGCCAGGGGAGAGCCTCCACCCTGCTCCCTGCAGCACAGCGCCCCCTAGTGCCAGGCTGGGACATCGGGACCAGCTCTGACTGCCAGGGGAGAGCCCCCACCCTGCAGGTCTCCCATCCAGGGAACAACCAGGCCCCTCCCAGCTTAGCCCAGGATGACGGCGGGGGGAGCGTGTGGCCCTGGCCTTGCCCACCTCTCCCCCCGCCTTTGCCTTGCTGTAGAGGTTGAACTGCTCGTCTTTCTTCGCCCTGCTCGGCTTCCCCCCCTTGAGGGACGGCCTCTGCTCCCCGTTGCCTTCGTTGTCGTAGATCGAGGGACCCTCGTCTTCGTTTTTCCTGCAGGGGAGAACAGGCTTCAGCCTGGTTCCCGCAGCCCTGGAGCTGCCGACGAGCCCACCCTGCAGCAGCCAGTCCCAGGGGTTAACACACCTACTCCGCAGTGGCAGGGAGTCCCGTGGGTTAAGCCTTCCAGTATTTAGTGACTGGGATTCCTCTGGGTTAACGCTGATCATATCTAGTGACAGGGAGTCCCACGGGTTAACCCGGCAATGATCCAGTGGCAAGGAAGCCCTGTCAGTTAACCGTGCTAATCCCCAGTGACAGGGAGTCCCACGGGCTAACCCTGCTAAATATCTAGTTGCAGTGAGTCCCACAGGTTAATTATTTCTTACAGGAGCCTCATACCACAGGAGACGAGCCAGGTTCTGCCCAATCCCCGCTTACTTGCCTGCTTTTCACAGGTGTCTCCCTATGTCCTAATGAATCCACCCTGCTCAATCCTCCCGGTTCAGTTCCCTGGGCCTCTCTATATCTGCCCTCCACTCATGCCCCTTCCCGTTCTGTGCCTGCTGCCATGCCCCCCGGCGCTGAGTGGGGGTCTGCTGCCCATGCAGCACCTTTGTGGCTAAGCCACCAGACCTCCAGGCCCATGGCCTGGTGCCCTCACCTGGCTCTGGCTACCTTGTAGACCACGATCGCCAGCACCGAGAGGAGCAGAACGCCGCCGATGACTCCGCTGGAGACCATGAGCAGCAAATTATCGTCCCCTGCAGAGAGACAGACACACACAGCTGGTGTTAGCAGTGGGATTAATGGTGTCAAGCTGTGCATTAAGGGGGCGCAGCATCTATATGTGGGTAATTACAGTAACAGCATGTCCATGCATGGGTGGGAGGGTGCTATCGGCCCCTCACCTGAGCTAAATTAGGCAGGCAGCTTGAACTCATGGTGCGAACATATAAGCAAATATGGGAAGGGTGCACCACCAACTCAACGGGTCCCAGGTTACCCTGGCCCTGGGGTGGCTTATATTTGGGTGTGAGTATATACGGTAACCCCACACCCACGCTCAGGCTATAGTAAAGAAATGGCAGCTTTATACTAGGGCCAAACCTGTGTAAGAGAGTAACTAGGGTAATACCAGACATGGGAGTGTATGTGAGTAATGACAGCAGCAGGCCACCCTATGCCCAGCCCCCCGAGCTACCCAGACATGCGGCAGATACCCGGCTCAGGGTGTATATAGGAGTAATTAGGGTACCAGGGAGCCCCACGCCCAGCACCCCAGACATGTAGCCAGGGCTGCCATCCGTCTAATCACACAAACCCAAACCCCTCTGCCCTGCCCCCGGCCCCGCCTCTTCCTGAGGCCCCGCCCCTGCCCTGCCCCTCCTCTGAGGTCCCGCCCCACTCACTCCTTCCCTCCTCCCTTTGTCACTCGCTCTCCCCCACCCTCACTCACTTTCACCGGGCTGGGGAGGGGATGGGGTGCGGGAGGGGTGAGGGGTGTGGGCTCTGGGAGGGAGTTTGGTGCAGGAGGGGTGGGGAAGGGGTCAGGGTGCAGGAGCGGGGGAGGGGTGTGGGCTCTGGGAGGGATTTGGGGTGCAGGAGGGGGCTCAGGGCCGGGGAAGGGGTCAGGGTGTGGCAGAGGATGAGGGGTGTGGGCTCTGGAAGGGAGTTTGGTGCAGGAGGGCCGGGGAAGGGGTCAGGGTGCGGGAGGGGTGAGGGGTGTGGGAGGGATTTGGGGTGCAGGAGGGGTGGGGAAGGGGTCAGGGTGCAGGAGGGGTGAGGGGTGCGGGCTCTGGGAGGGATTTGGGGTGCAGGAGGGGTGGGGAAGGGTCAGGGTGCGGGAGGGGTGAGGGGTGTGGGTTCTGGAAGGGATTTGGGCTGCAGGAGGGGGCTCAGGGCCGGGGAAGGGGTCAGGGTGCAGGAGGGGTGAGGGGTGTGGGCTCTGGGAGGGAGTTTGGGTGCAGGAGGGGTGGGGAAGGGGTCAGGGTGCAGGAGGGGGGAGGGGTGCAGGCTCTGGGAGGGATTTGGGGTGCAGGAGGGGGCTCAGGGCCGGGGAAGGGTCAGGGTGCAGGAAGGAGGGAAGGAGGGGGGGATGGGCTTCGGCCGGGATGCGCGTCCCTCGGGCGGCTCCCAGACGGCGGCACGGCGGGGCTAAGGCAGGCTCCCTGCTTGCCCTGGCTCTGCACCGCTCCCCGAAGCGGCCGGCACGTCCCTGCAGCCCCGTGGGGGAGGGTGAGCTCCACGCGCTGCCCGTGCCCACTAGCGCCGCCCCCGCAGCTCCCATTGGCTGCAGCTCCCGGCCAATGGGAGCTGCGGAGTCGGCACTCGGTGAGGGGGCAGTGCGCAGAGACGCACCCCGGCCAGGGGGCCGTTTCCGGGAGCAGCGCGGGGCCAGGGCAGGCAGGCAGCCCTTAGCCCCCCGCGCCGCCGGACCGTCAGCGCCCGAGATCTCCTGGTTTGGCTGCAGCAGCCGCCGGGAGATGGAGCCCGATTCCGGGAGACTCCAGCCAGCCCGGGATGGTCGGCGGGACGGGCTCCCGCTCACTCCTCCCAGCCGTGGGCCCAATGAAATTTGTCACGTGCCCCAATCTGGAGGGGACGTGTGCCACGGCCCTGTGCCACGTCACCGCCATATTCATGCGGCGGGGGTGGGGCTGAGGGGCTCAGAGCTGGGGCAGAGGGGTGGGGTGCAGGGGGTGCAGGGGGCTCTGGCTGGGGGCGCGGGGCCGCGCAGCTTCGGGGGAACTCCGCCTGGCGACCCTACATGCGGCCGATACCCGGGTCGGGGCAGGGCCGTGCGCAGTTGTGGTACCGGGGCACCCCCCTGCCCAGCCCCCGCCAGTCCCCGGTACCTGCGGGCACCACGGGCAGCGCGGCCTGGCTCTGCCCGTGGGCGTTGGTGGCAGCGCAGGACACGTTGGCCAGGGCCCCGGCCGGGCCCCGCAGCTCCCCGCTCACGGCCGGGCCCCGCGCCCCCGAGGTCGCTCGCAGCTCGGGGCCCTCGAAGTGCCCGGGGAGGGTGCGGTTGGGCAGGCGCCACTCGAGGCGGGGCGGGGGGTTCCCCTCGGCCGCGCAGTGACACGTGGCGGCTCCCCCGGGCCCGCGGCCCCGCACCGTGCAGTTCCCCCGCGGCAGCAGCTCCGGCGGGTCTGCAACGGGACACGGGACGCGTGGGGCACCGAGCCCAGATCCCCCAGCCGCCCCGGAGCCAGCCAGCGCCCCCTAGAGGGGAGCGGCCCTGTGCCCCATTCCCTGCCACCCAAGACTTGGGGTTGATCGGGGCCAGCACCCTCCAAAGGGGAAAAGCCCCGTGCCCCATTTCCCGCCCCCCCTGAGCCAGCCCCCCAAGCAGGGGCTGGATCGGGGCCTGCACCCCCTAGAGGGGAGAGGCCCCGTAGCCCCTTCCCCGCCCCCCTGAGCCAGCCCCCCAAGCTGGGGCTGGATCGGGGCCTGCACCCCCTAGAGGGGAGAGGCCCCGTAGCCCATTCCCCACCCCCCTGAGCCAGCCAATCCCCTGTCCCAGGATGGGATTGGGTCCAGCGCCCCCTAGAGGGGAGAGGCCCCGTGGCAGGGCCCCACGGCCGGCCGCCCCCTCACACTCCACGTCGAGGTTTGCGGCGGGCGAGTCCTCCCCCAGGCCGATCTCGTTCTCGGCGGCGCAGCGGTAGGGCCCCGCGTGGCGCCCCACAGCCAGCAGCGTCACCTCGGGGCCCGGGCCCAGCCCCCGCAGCAGGGCCCGGCGCGGCCCCTGGAACCAGCGGTAGGTGGTGGCCGGGGGGTGGCTCTGGCTGGTGCAGCGCAGGGTGACGTTGTCGCCTTCCTTCAGCCGGGCCGGCCCCACCACGGCCACAGCCGCGCCCCGCGGGCGATCTGGGGGGGGGAGCGGCACATTAGGGGGACCTGCCCCCACCAGCCCCCCCGAGACCCCAGAGCTCCTCCGGCCTCCCCCGGAGCAGCCCACCAGTCCTGTGTGCCACCCCCTCCCGCTCTGGGGCCAGCCCCACCGCGAGGGGAGAGCCCCCACCCCGCCCCCATTAGCCCCCTGCCCTGCCCCTGCCCCACAGCGCCCCCTGCTGACCCCACCCCGCCCCCATTAGCCCCCTGCCCTGCCCCTGCCCCACAGCGCCCCCTGCTGACCCCACCCCGCCCCCATTAGCCCCCTGCCCTGCCCCACAGCGCCCCCTGCTGACCTTCCGCCCACCCTCTGCAGCACGGTGCCCCCTCCTGCCCTGCCCCTGCACTACAGCGCCCCCTACTGACCCCACCCACCCCGCCCCCTACAGCACAGCACCCTCTACTGACCCTCTGCCCTTCCCCCCACACCATGGCGCCCCCTTCTGCCCCCTGCCCCTGCACCACAGCGCCCCCTGCTGACCTTCCACCCCGCCCCCTACATCACGGCACCCCCTCCTGACCCCACCCCACTTCCTACTGACACTCTGCCCCTGCAGCACAACGCCCCCTACGACACCGGGGTCAGCCTTACCTGCCATGGGAGAGCCCCCACCCTGCCCCCAGCACCACAGCGCCCCCTACTGACCCCCTGCCCCACCCCCTGCAGCACGGTGCCCCCAGGGAGTGCCCCGCCCCCCGCCCCCTGCAGCACGGCGCCCCCTAGCGCCCTCTCACTCACACTTGACCTGCAGGTGCAGCCCGTTGCGCGCCTGCTGCTGGTTGGGGAAGGTGGCCGTGCACTGCAGGTATCGCCCGTGGTCCTTGTACGAGGGGGTGTAGCTCAGCTCCGACTCCGCCCGCCAGCCGCCCCCCGCCAGCCGCTCCTGGCTGGTCGCCGCTTTGCCCCCCCGGGGGCTCCAGCCCAGGCTGGGAGGGGCCGAGGGGCAGGTGTGGCGGATGGAGCAGGTGATGGTGGTTTGGTCGCCCTCGATCAGCACCCCGGGGTCGCTCAGCATCAGCGGGTCTGGAGTGTCTGGGGGAGACAGACGGGGCGGGCGTCACAGTCTGCAGCGAGTCACCCGCAGACTCAGCCACCTCTGGGGTGGGGCACAGGGGCTCCTCGCCTGGCGCCAAGATGCAGCCGCCTCTGGGGTGGGGCAGCTGTTTATACAAGGATCCCTCCCCAGTGCTGAGATGCAGCCGCCTCTGGGGTGGGGCAGCTGTTTATACAAGGATCCCTCCCCAGTGCTGAGATGCAGCCGCCTCTGGGGTGGGGTGCAGGGACTGCGTTCTCCCCCTGGCTCTGGGAGGAGAGTGGGGTCTAGTGGTTAGAGCAGGGAGTGTTGCTGAGGTCTGTGCTTTTAGTGGCTGGTAACAGAGGAAGCGGTTTGAGGGGGGAAGGGCTGGGGGAGGAAGTGGGGCTCCTGGGAGCTGTGCGGGGAGCTCTGTGTTTTCCCTTGATGTGGTGTCTGCTCTGGTCCCCACTAGCCACCTGGCAACAAGCCCTCCCCAGCTCCGCCGATGCCCCTTGCCCAGCGTTGAGATATGGGGTTGTGTATACAGGCATCCTGCAATGCGACCGCCTCTGGGGTGGAGCCCTCTGCTGCCAGCCTCCCTTTGGCTGTATCCCGGGGGCTGCCCTGTACGAGGTGGGGGGGTCTCCCGTTACCTGCCACCTCCACCCGGACTGTGACGTCGTAGAAGCGATGCCTGACGGAGTCGGGGTTGATCCAGACATAGTAACTCATGGCGTCCTCGCTCCGCACGGGGCTTATGCTCAGAGTGCAGTTCCCCATCTCCGGATCCCCCAGCAGCTGCGTCCGGGCCTGGTACTCGGCCAGCACGCTGGCCGGGCCCTTGCTGTTATAGATCTCGGGGTAGCCCCGGCTCCGGTACTGGTACCAGACCACGCTGAATGGACCACCCAGGGACTCGCGGGAGCCAGGGTAGGTGAACGAGCAGGGGATGACCACGCAGGAACCCTTCAGAGCCCGGATGGTCCCAGGGAGCGAGGATTTCCAAGACCCAGAGACATGGCTGTAACACAAAGCTGGAAAGACAGAATGTAACACTGAGATGCAGCCACCTCTGGGGCGGTGCAGCTGGGGAACAGCCACACATAACGCCACACAGGTATGGCTCACCTGGGGCTGAGATGCAGCCACCTCTGGGGCAGGGCAGCTGGGGAACAGCCGCACATAATGCCACACAGGTACGGCTCGCCTGGGGCCGAGATGCAGCCACCTCTGGGGCGGGGCAGCTGGGGAACAGCCGCACATAACGCCACACAGGTACTGCTCACCTGGGGCCGAGATGCAGCCACCTCTGGGGCGGGGCAGCTGGGGAACAGCCGCACATAACGCCACACAGGTACGGCTCACCCCGGGCCGAGATGCAGCCACCTCTGGGGCGGGGCAGCTGGGGAACAGGGATGGCAGAGACTTACCTTCCAGCAGGGCCAGCAGGAGGTGCTGCCACGTGAGGCTCACGGTGTGTCCGGCCTGGGGGGATCCGGCCATGTCTGGTGGATTGAATTAGGACCCCAGGGGTCCGTCCCCTCCCCCTCTCCGCTCCGGGATGCGAGATGAGCTGTGAACTCTGGGGGTGGGGAGAGCCATGGGTTATACGTGGAACTGATCTAGCCTGGATCGGGGCCAGCACCCCCCCTAAACGGGAAAAGCCCCATGCCCCATTCTCCGCCCCCCGAGCCAGCCAGTCTCCACCCTGGGGCCCGATCTGGGCTGTGCCCCCTACAGGAGCCCCAGGGACTCGCTCCCCCTTTGCTGTCACAGCCCAACGCCCTTTGGCTTCCTTACGAAAACCCACAGCTCGTGTTGCTGGAGCCAACCCTGGCAGCGAAACTGGGGCAGGGGGTCACCTGCCCCGCACCCGTCCCAGCTCCTCCCCTAGAAGAGACCCCGCCCCGCCCCACCCCAGGGAGCTGCTCACTCCCCTCCAGCCCCCCTTCTACAGCAGGGAAACTGAGGCAGCAGCAGAGCACAAAATAGAGCCAGGACTCCTGGGTTCTCTCCCTGGCGCTGGGAGGGGAGTGGGGTCTAGTGGATTAGAGCAGGGGGGGCTGGGAGCCAGGACTCCTGGGTTCTCTCCCTGGCTCTGGGAGGGGAGTGGGGTCTAGTGGATTAGAGCAGGGGGGGCTGGGAGCCAGGACTCCTGGGTTCTCTCCCTGGCTCTGGGAGGGGAGTGGGGTCTAGTGGATTAGAGCAGGGCGGGCTGGGAGCCAGGACTCCTGGGTTCTCTCCCTGGCTCTGAGGCCAGGGCGGGGGGAGGGGAGCCAGCAGCAGTCGGGCGCGGGCAGAGCAGACACACACGGAGGCGCATGACCCAGCGCAGTTCCCCCCCCACCCCCATAGTTGCTGGCCGCTTGCCCAGGCCCGGCACAGGGGAGCTCCGGCCTCCCTCCCCCGTGCCCCCCATCTCCCTCCCCCCACCCATCTATCCCCATGCCCTCTCCCACCCCCAGCCACCCCATCTCCCTATCCTCCCCCCCACACCCTGTCTATTCCTCCAGCCCCCATCCACCCCTCTATCTATCCATCCCAATACACCCCCACATGTATCCCCACACATCCCATCCGTGCCTCCCCCCGTCCCCCCATCCCCGCTGCGGGGTCCCACACCTGGATCAGGGCCCGGCCACAGGCTCCTGGTCGGTTTCACTCTCCCGCCCTTGGCCTCCCCTTACCCCCTCTGGGCCCGACCCCCCCCCCCCCAGGCTCGGGGTGGCTGATGCTGCGAAGGGGAGGGATGGCGGGGGGCTCAGCCCTCCAGGGGCTCAGCCAAAGCAAACCCGGGGAGGGGGAGCCAGGACTCCTGGGTTCTACCCCTGGCTCTGGGAGGGGGAAGTGGGGTCTAGGGATTAGCGCAGGGAGGCTGGGAGCCAGGACTCCTGGGTTCTACCCCTGGCTCTGGGAGGGGGAGGGGGTTCTGTCCGACACACCCCACCCTTCCTTCCATTTCACCCCCCGCCTTCACCCCCAACTTGCTGCGCTGGGAATTGCCGAGACCCCAGGGACTCACCGGGCAGGGCCGGTGTCCGGCCGGATCCCAGCGCCCCCGGAGCTGCCTCTCGCTGGCTTCCTCTTGCCCTCGTTTTCTCTCCGTCCTTTCTGCGCTCCGGCCAACTATAAATAATTGCTTCACTGTCGCCCTGGGGCCCAGCTGAATCTGTGAGCTGCAGCTCCCACCCCCCGCCTGCTTCCCCACAAGTCCCACATCTGCCCTGGCACAGGCCGTGGGGGGGCATCAGGGGGGGCTGCCTAGGGGCTCCCACCCCCTACACACCCCCATCTTTGGGACGGCATTGCTGGAATGGAGCAGGGGAGAGCCAGAGTGTGAGTGTGTGTCCATGTTAGTGTCCCCTCCCCTGCCCCCGCAGGCCAGGCAGAGCGTGTGTGGTTGTGACACCGGGCAGGTGTGACGCTGCCGGGGAGCGGACGGGGGTCACACAAGGAGATATTCACAGGGAAAGGGCCTCCACTTGAAATGGTCTCTAGGCGCCGATAAGGCGACAGAGTGAGGTGGCCAAGTTTGCAGATGATACTAAACTGCTCAAGATAGTTAAGACCAAAGCAGATTGTGAAGAACTTCAAAAAGATCTCACGAAACTAAGTGATTGGGCAACAAAATGGCAAATGCAATTTAATGTGGATAAATGTAAAGTAATGCACATTGGGAAAAATAACCCCAACTATACATACAACAGGATGGGGGCTAATTTAACTACAACGAGTCAGGAAAAAGATCTTGGCGTCATCGTGGATAGTTCTCTGAAGATGTCCACGCAGTGTGCAGAGGCGGTCAAAAAAGCCAACAGGATGTTAGGAATCATTCAAAAGGGGATGGAGAATAAGACTGAGAATATCTTATTGCCCTTATACAAATCCATGGTACGCCCACATCTCGGATACTGTGTACAGATGTGGTCTCCTCACCTCAAAAAAGATCTACTGGCACTAGAAAAGGTTCAGAAAAGGGCAACTAAAATGATTAGGGGTTTGGAGAGGGTCCCATACAAGGAAAGATTAAAGAGACTCTTCAGCTTGGAAAAGAGGAGACTAAGGGGGGATATGATAGAGGTCTATAAAACCATGAATGATGTGGAGAAAGTAGGTAAGGAAAAGTTATTGACTAATTCCTATTAATCTCATTTGGTGACCCCTAGTTCTTGTATTATGGGAATAAGTAAATAATGGACTTAACTGCCATGAACGTATCCAGTTCTCTTCTAAAGGCGGTTACAGTCCCAGCCTTCACACTCCTTACCCGAGGGGTAGGAGGGCCGGTGGCAGTAACCACTGACTCATCTGTCGGGGGACTTGCAATCGCCAGATTTTGCGCCAGGTCCAGCATGTCATTAGGCTGGTAACGAAACCCACTACTCTTTGGCACCCCGAGATTACTCTGATGGGGTGTAGGGTCAAATTCAGGATGCCTGTGCCGGGGGGGGGGCTATCCCAATAACACTTCCCCCCAGTGGTGCGTCCGGTCCTGGCCAATTCTGGCAAATACCCGTTTCGTTTCCTTGGCATTATGCTGGACGGTAACCAGGACTCTGCGCCCTTCTTGTGTTGCAGTATGTGACTAGTTCTGTAAACCAGGGTGCACACGCAATGTCTGTAAAACAGGCACATCCATCCCAAGGGGCACAGGTGTTACAGCAGAATACAAAGTCTAAGACACTTTTAACTGACTATCTTTAAATTCGGGTACATGAACTTCAAAATCACATCCCTTAATTGCTGCAATACGACAGAAACATTTATTCTCCTAAGGGCCATGATTTACTTTGCGCACAGAATTAACAAGAAACGTAGGACACCAACTTCTAACACCTACACAACGATTTCCTAGCTACACAAACACAGAATTGCTACTTACAAATGGGTTAATGGCATAATGGCATTTTCCTTCAGTTACTTCTGTAACCCTTCTGCCCCTCTGAGTTGGCAGCAACAAGGGCCGGGTTCAGTATCCAGGGGTTCCGTTTCAATAACACAATGCAAAACCGGCTCGAGCCCCCACCCAGTGACCTGGGACAATTACACCCCACCCCCCGGGCGCCTCTAGGAGGCAACACTTTCCCACTCGCAAACACGGAGTCTGAGTGTAGCAAAATCCTTTTAATAAAGGAGGGAAACAATGCGGCATCACGTTGGAGAGACACCACAAACAGGATTATACACAAACCATAAGCAAAAACCCACCTCCAAGTACATTTGGCACTGTCCTTAGGGTCTTAAGTCCAATCACCCCAAAGTCCAACAACCCAAAAGTCTCTGTCTCTGGTCAATGCTACCCCAGAGTTCAAAAGTTTATCTGCAGAGTTTTACCCCCCCCCAGCCTGGGTGGAAATGGGGGGGGGTTTGCACACACAGGGTGCTAGGGACACCTTACGTGGGCCAGGGCCGACTGCTCCGCTTCTCCGTGGAGTTCTGCTGCAGCCTTCACCACGATTGGCTCCACTCCACCAGCTGTGCCGCTCCTCCAGCAGACCCGTGAACCATGTCAGCCATCCCCACAAACAGCTCCACACTGCTCACTGTTCCATGGGCTGCTCCAACGTGCTGCAGACTGCTCTGCTCTGCCAGCTGCTTGGTGATAGATCTTCAGGCTCTCCCACTACTTAACACAGCACTCAGTGATCTCAGCTTAGTAAGCTTAGCTCTTTTAGTGATTTCAACTTGTAGTAGGAGAGCCCCACTGCCACATGGCCCAACGTGAATTCAGGTCAGCAGTCTCTAGATGGACTCCTAAAGGATTCAAAATTAGCTCTGCTCTTTAACAGTGGAGAGAGGAGGATGTGCAATTGGTGTTCCAGACCCTCAAAGGGGGCCCATACCATCAGGTACACACACCAGTCCCCAACCTCTCTCAATTCACTGGGTTTTGGAACCCATGTCCCTTGTCTAGCAAGTACTATTTAATGTAGGTTGAGTCATTTATCTCATAAAGCAGTCTCATAGTTCCTCATTCACATAATTAAGGTAACAGCCCCTTTTTTCTTTCCTGCCCCAATAACAAAGAAATTGGGGATTCCACAGTGTGAAAATAACCATCCCAGGCTGCTGTGTGTTATGCTAAGTGGAGTGGGTTTACCAATGCAAATGCACATTCCTAAAATTCCTTTGCCCACTCCTCATAATGTACCACCAGATGTCAGGGTAGAGCTCATCCTGACTCTGCTTACACTTCCAAACACACATCCTGAGGTGGGAGGGCATTTTGGTTACATTCATTTCCAATTCCAGATTCCTCTAAACAGGCTCCCAATTCTACCGGTTTCCATTTTTGATCATCTTCCACCACCCTCAGTTGGTGGTCGATAGGTTCCACTACGGTCCGATTAATATTGAGGCCTAAAGGCACAACGGGAGAAACCCATTTTATTTCCGCTTGGGACATTAGCAAGGCAAAGACGGTGATTTCCTCTGACTCTTGATTATAGATGAAATTTACCCTTTTCCACCAGGCCTGCAACTCTCTTTCAGTTTGGGTGGAATATTTCCAAATGATGCTTCTGATTTCTACTGGGAGCACCCCAGTCCTACCATCGTGAATTGTATCTGCTCCTACATCAATCGTCCATACTTGCATTTGCGTACACGCCACAGCTAAAGAAGTGTTAGTTTGCAGAATGCCAACAGCCTGCAAGAGGCGGCGACGGTCTTCCTCTTGGGTTGCCAGGTGGCGTTCGGTCCACCCACCCCGGTTCCGGGAGACGCGCGTCTCTCCCAGCCGTCGCCTTGAAGGGAGTTACTCCGTGCGATGCCGCGGAGCCCCCGGATGAACGGCAGCCTTTGGTCCCAATCTTCCACTTGAGGGTTTCCTGCTTTTCTGAGAGCTGTTCTGAGAGGCCGGTTCGTTTGCTCCACTTGGCCTGAACTCTGGGGGCGTCCAGCTGTATGGAGCCTTCGCTTAATCCCAAACGCTTGGCAGATTCCTTTGGGGATTCCCCCAACAAAGCGGGGCCCCGGATCGGAATCCGTTGCCCTCGGGTGCCCCATCTGGTTATGACGTGTTCAGTGAGCACCCGAGCTGCGGTCTGAGCTGCGTTACGTCGAGTGGGGATGGCCTCAGTCCATTCAGTAAAGGGATCAGCAGTCACCAGACAATACCGATTACCCCCTGGCGTCCTGGGTAGGGGCCCAATCCCATCAATTTGCAGCCTGGCCCACGGCCCCTCTATTCTCCGATGTCTCAGGGGTCCTTGGGTTATTTTGGGATCAGCACTGTTGGCGGCACATGGTAGACAGTTGGGATAGGCCATTGCTTGTGGAGCTGCAGGGAGGCTCCGGGGCCAGCGAAGGCACCGGGCTTCCAGGGCCCATTCCCCCCGTACGCTCTTGTACAAAATCTGTCGAGCTGTTTCCCAGCACCATGTTCATTCTTTCCAGCTGTTTCCCTGTCTCACTCGAGCAGGCCGTCAGCCTGAGTTCGGCGTCCCAGGCCCAGAACGGATCCGTAGATTAACTCAAGCTGCCCTTGCTGTGGCACCCAAAATTCCCCCCCCCCCCGGCCTTGGTGAAGCTGAGATGGCTGAATGGCCAATTCACAGCTTGCTGACTAGGTCGCCTTTAACAATAAGCCAGAGCGATTTCAAGCACTTTACTGGTTTGCCAAAGTCTCCCTGTACACTGTTACCAGCCATTAAAAGCACGGACCTCAGCAACATCCCCCTGCTCTAACCACTAGACCCCACTCCCCTCCCAGAGCTGGGGAGAGAACCCAGGAGTCCTGGCTCTGAGACTGTCCCCCCTCCCGCTCTAACCACTAGACCCCACTCCCCTCCCAGAGCTGGGGAGAGAACCCAGGAGTCCTGGCTCTGAGACCGTCCCCCCCCCCGCTCTAACCACTAGACCCCACTCCCCTCCCAGAGCTGGGGAGAGAACCCAGGAGTCCTGGCTCTGAGACCGCCCCCCCCGCTCTAACCACTAGACCCCACTCCCCTCCCAGAGCTGGGGAGAGAACCCAGGAGTCCTGGCTCCCAGCCCCCCCCCCCTCACCCAGGGAGGGAGGGGCTATTCCCCAGCAAGGCCTTTGCTGATTGTGGTTAATGATTGAGCCAGAGGTTGCTCCTGAGAAAGCTGAGATCCTCCCACACCCACCCCGGGAGCAACAGGGCCCAGGGGCTTTGCAGACCCAGCTGGACCCAGGTAGGACCCACAACCCCACGGCCCTATCCCCGCCGGGAGCAGGATGGGGCCTAGTGCTCAGAGCAGAGGGGGAATTGGGAGCCCGGACGCCTGGGTTCGCTCCTGGCTGAGGGAGGGGTGGGGTTTAATGGTTAGAGCAGAGGGGGCTGGGAGGGAGCCCGGACTCCTGGGTTCTGTCCCAGCTCAGGGGGAAGGGGGGTGTAATGGGTTAGAGCGGAGGGGGCTGAGAGGGAGCCCGGACTCCTGGGTTCTGTCCCAGCTCAGGGGGAAGGGGGGTGTAATGGGTTAGAGTGGGAGGCGGGCCTGGGAGTTCAGTCCCCGTGGCCCAGATCCAGCCCTCCCCTGTCTGCCAGGGCTGCTGGCAAGGGGGTGAATCCTCCACTGGGGGTGGATCAGAGCTGGCGCCCCCTAGAGGCGAAGGGCCCCGTGCCCCATTCCCTGCCCCCCCCCCGCCAGTCACCCCACCCCCCACTCAGTTACTGCAGGGCTGTATCGGTGGAATGAAGGTCAAGTTCTCTGCTCCTTGGAGCCAGCGGAGATAAGACGTCCCGCCCCGCCCCCCCACATCATCCACCCCTCCACGGCTCCGTTCCCTGGCACAGCCAGCTGAGCTGCCAAGCCGGGATCACCAGGGCGGGGGGCTCTCCCCCAGCAGTCAGGACTGGCCCCAATGGCACCAGGGGGAGTGGTGCTGCAGGGAGGGGCTCAGGACGGGGCGCTCTCCCCTCCAATTTAGACTATTAATAGCATTTTCCTGGCTCTGGAGGGGAGTGGGTGCTAGTGGTTACAGCGGGGGGGCTGGGAGCCAGGACTCCTGGGTTCTCTCTCCGACTCTCCCCAGCAGATGCCTGCCCCCCAGGATTACCCCGAGCTGATCCAGCAGCACCGGCAGGCCCTGCTTCGCTGGATCAAGGGGAACCCCCATGCCCTGCTGCGTCGGCTCCACGACACCGAGGTGCTGAGCCAGGTCAAGTACTTCGACCTGCTGGAGACGGCCCCCGAGATGAACCAGGTCATCGCGCTGCTGGAATGGGTCAGCCAGGGGGTCGAGCGGAGCCGGTGCTTCCTGGAGGCGCTGCGGGAGCTGCAGGAGGAATACGGCGCCGAGCTCCAGCAATGGCTGCAGGAGAAGTACCCAGAGGAAAAGAGACCATGTCCTCCATTGCAACCAGGTATGGGGCCTGTCCCCCCTAGGGGGCTCCAGCTCCCACCCAGCCCCAGGGCGGGGCACTGCCTGGCTCGGGGGGGTGGGGAGTGGGGCATGTGGCCTGTCCCCTCTAGGGGGCGCCAGCTCCCACCCAGCCCCAGGGCAGGGCACTGCCTGGCTCAGGGGGGTGGGGAGGGGGACACGTGGCCTGTCCCCTCCAGGGGGCGCCAGCTCCCACCCAGCCCCAGGGCGGGGCACTGCCTGGCTCAGGGGGGCTGGCACTGGGGGCTGGATCTGAAATTTGGGGGAAATCACAGGAACGCAGTAAGGTTCCGCCTCACGTCAGCCTTGACGGGGCTCAGATTCCATCACTGTGTCCTGGTGTCTTTCCCATCCCTTCCTCCAGCTTTCCGTCTTCAACCATCCCTCCGGCTACCCGGCTTTCTTTTACAGCCAGCCACGTGGCCAGCCGTGGTGTTATGTCCCTCCAACCTGCCGGCCAAACAGCCTGTTTGATATTCAGCATCCTTCCATCTTTCTGTACCCAGCCAGCCTTCCGACCCACCCACCCACCCGTCCACCCATCCTTCTCGATTTCCATCCACTCACCCATCCATCCATCAACCCATCCATCCACGCACTCTTATCTATTTCCATCCACCCTCCCACCCACCCGTCCACTCATCCTTCTCTATTTCCATCCACCCACCCATCCACCCATCAACCCATCCATCCACGCACTCTTCTCTATTTCCATCCACCCACCCACCCACCCGTCCACTCATCCTTCTCTATTTCCATCCACCCACCCATCTACTCATCCAATCGTCCACCCATCCAACCCCCCACCCAAACTTCCACCCACCCATCCAAGCCCCCACCCATCCATCCATCCAACCTTCCACCCATCCCTCTTTTACAGCTACCCATACATACATCCAATTATCCTTTATATCCATCCATCCACCCATGCAACCTTGCTCCCAGCTATCCGTCCGTCACAGGGTTCTCTGCTCACCACTGGAGCGCCTCCTCCTGGCCGCTTGAAGGATTAGCGCTTTCCATGTCCGATGCCCCTTCTGCAGGGTTGCGCCCCGTGCTGTCTCTCTGTCTCACTCTCAGACTCCGGGTGCTCTCCCTTCAAGGCTCGGCCCTCTGGCCAGGTCACCCTGGGTTTTCCACCTTCCAGGGTATCAAAGTCTTTCCACAGTAACTGTCTCCAGCTGCCTTCTCAGTCACTGCCCAGGTGGTACCACTTCCCCAGTGGCTGGTGGGTAACCCGGACCCAGCCTCTATGCCAGGTTCCAGCCCAGCAACCTTCTAATCCACAGCCAAGGTCTGCACCATCTTAAATCTCACTGCCCTTTCCCTGCCTCTCTCCCCGGCTCCCTTCCTTCCCTTGCTAACGTCCAGACGGTGGCTGCAGGCTCCTTCCCTGCAGCCCCCTTCTGCTGCCAGCTTCCTGGCTTTATCCCAGCCCCATCCAGCCTTCCATCCATCCGTCTACCCATCCAGCCTTCCATCCATCTACCCATCCAACCTTCCATCCATCTACCCATCCAGCCTTCCATCCGTCTACCCATCCAGCCTTCCATCCATCCGTCTACCCATCCAACCTTCCAACCATTCGTCTACCCATCCAGCCCTCCATCCATCTACCCATCCAGCCTTCCATCCATCTACCCATCCAGCCTTCCATCCATCTACCCATCCAGCCTTCCATCCATCCGTCTACCCATCCAACCTTCCATCCAACCTTCCATCCATCTACCCATCCAACCTTCCAACCATTCGTCTACCCATCCAGCCTTCCATCCATCTACCCATCCAACCTTCCATCCATCTACCCATCCAGCCTTCCATCCATCCGTCTACCCATCCAACCTTCCATCCATCTACCCATCCAACCTTCCATCCATCCGTCTACCCATCCAGCCTTCCATCCATCCGTCTACCCATCCAGCCTTCCATCCATCCGTCTACCCATCCAGCCTTCCATCCATCCGTCTACCCATCCAGCCTTCCATCCATCCAACCTTTTCCATCCATGTCTTTTTATATCTATCCACCTAACCAACTTCCATCCACCTACCCATCCAGCCTTCAATCCATGCAACCTTCCACCCATCCATCCGTCTTCTTTACGTCCATCCACCCACACCTCCAGCCTTCCATCCATCTTTTTTATATCCATCCATCCTCGCATCCAGACTTCCAGCCTTCTTCCACCCAGCTGTCATTTTATATCCATCCTCCCACCCATCCAACCTTCCATCTGTCCATCTTTCTTGTATCTATCCATCCATCCGACTCTCCGTTTGATATCTATCCATCCACACATCCAGCCACCTTTCTTTAATATTCATTCAGCCAACTCTCTTTTTTATAGCCATCCACCCCACCCATCCAACCACTATTTTTATCCCCATCCATCTTTCTTTTGCAGACAATCCCAACCCTCCGAAATCCAACCACACATTCCTGCGGAAAATCCTGCGGAAAAAAAACAAGAAGTATGAGCCAACCCCAGAGCCGCCAGGTGAGAATCCCCTGCCACCCCCACCCCACCAGCCGACCTCAGGAACAACACCTTATCAGTGAGGGATCCTCAGCTGAAGACAGGCTAGGAGGGGAGTGGGGTCTAGTGAGTTAGAATAGGGGGACTAGGAGCCAGGATTCCTGGGTTCTATCCCTGTCTCTGGGAGGGGAATGGGGTCTAGTGGTCAGAATAGGGGGGCTGGGAGCTAGGACTCCTGGGTTCTATCCTCAGCTCTGGGAGGGGAGTGGGGTTTAGTGGTGAAAGTGGGAGGTAGCTGGGAGCCAGGACTCCTGGGTTCTCTCCCCAGTTCTGAGACCACACCAGGCTGCCATGGAGGAGGTGTGGGCAGGGAGAGGCATGGCACAGCCCAGCTCTGGGGCCTGGATCTGGGTCCTGCCCCCCAAGAAACAAGGACACTTGTCCCTTGTCCGGCAGGTGAGGAGCGCACCGGGAATCTGAACTTCCGAAAGGCCCCGAGCGCCCCGCTGAAAGGTATGGAGTGAGGGGGCTGGGTGGGGGAGGGAGGTCAGAGGGAGGGTCAGGGTGTTGGGAGCAGGGGGGAGCGTTGGGGTGACAGATGGGCCAGGGGAAGGGAGGGATGGAGGGGTGGGAGAGAGGGTCGGGGCTGGTGGGTCAGGTTAGGGGAGTTGGGAGAGGATCTTGGGGTTGGGGGCGAGGCAGGGGCAGAGATGAGGGTTGAGGGGAGGATTTGGGGTACTCGCAGAAGCACTGGGGGCTGGGAGGCCTGGAGGAGTTAGGGGGCAGATCGAGGTGTGAGGGGCAGGCCCAGGGCTCTGGGGGGTGCAGACGCTCGACCCCCCCTCCCCGCTGTTCTCCCCCCTCCCCCCCAGCTGTCCTGCAGCGCCACCGGGCCTCTCTGCTGCGGCACACCAAGCAGCTGTGCACCAACGCCTGTGACGCCCGCTCCTGCGGCCTCATCGAGATCCGCTACACCCCGCTGCTCCTGGACCACCCCGGCCCCGCCGCCCCCCCCGGGCACGAGCACCTGGCCCTGGCCGCCCGCCGCGCCCGCCTCCTCCCGCTCCACGCCCCCCGCCGGCTCCTCCTGCGCCACCTCCTGGCCCCGCTGCCCACCGAGACCCAGCCCCCCCGCCGGGTGGCCCTGAGCGGCGCCGCTGGCATCGGCAAGAGCGTGACCATGCAGAAGATCCTGCACGACTGGGCGCTGGGCGCAGCTTTCCAGGGCCCCCTCTGCGCCTTGGATTTCTCCTGCCGGGAGCTCAGCATGATGTCCAGCCCCGTCACCCTGGAGGGGCTGATCTGCACCAAGCGCCCCCACCTGCAGGAGGTGCTGCCCGAGCTGCTGGCGCGGCCCGGGGACCTCCTCATCCTCGTGGACGGCTTGGATGAATTCCGGCACCCCTTGGACGGCGGAACTCCCTGCCACCGGCCCGGCCAGCCGGCCCACATCAAGGAGCTGTTGCGGGGCCTCATCGACGGGACCCTGCTGCCCGGGGCGGCCGTCGTGGTGACGTCTCGGCCGTGCCCGGCCCTCTCCAGCATCCCCTTTGATCGCCACTTGGTGATCCTCGGCTTTGACGAGGACCAGGTGGAGGACTACTTCCGCCGGTTCTTCCGGGATGACGAGCGAGCCGCTGCCGTGCAGGGCTACATCTCCGGCCACCAAGGCTTAGCCGGGCTGTGCTTCATCCCCCTCTACTGCTTCATCTTATGCACCGCCCTGGGGGAGTTCTTCCCCGCCGGCAGGGCAGCTGACCCATCTCCGCCCACCACCATCACCGAGGTCTATCGCTGCTATATGGCCACCATCCTGGGAACCGGCTGGTCTCCGGAGCCGGGCGCCAGGCAGCTGGTCCTGCACCTGGGGCGCCTGGCATACGCCGCCCTGTTGGCCGGCAAGATCCTCTTCACCCCAGCTGAGCTGCGGGAATTCGGGTTCGACCCCCAAGACCTTCCGGGGACTTTCTTCAACCCCATCTTCTCCGGAGAAGACCACCAGGTCTATTGCTTCTTCCACCTGACGGTGCAGGAGTTCCTGGCTGCACTCCACTGCGTGGCTGCACTGGATCCTGGTGCTGAGGACCTCACGCCCTGCCTGGATCTCTGGTGGGAGGGATCGGCCAGGCAGGACGGGGATCCAGAGCCCTCCTGGACATCACCAGGGAAATCCAGTCTCCTCCACTCCACCAGGCAGCTTCTGAAGGGCCACCAGCCCCAGTGGGACAATCTCCAGATGTTCGCCAGGTTCTTCATGGGGCTGCTGACCTCCAGGATGGAGGGGAAGCTGGAGGGGTTGGCCGCAGGCTTCTCAGGAGACGTGTTGGGGCCCGTGGCGGACTGGCTGGGGAGGAAGCTCAGGGGAGACACCGAGAGGCGCCTCCTCTCGCTCCTGCACTGCGTGGCTGAGCTGCGCCAGGAGGGGGTGACGGGCCGGGTGGCCTGCGAGCTGGAGGACGTCAACCTCTTCAAGGTGACCCTCAACCCAGCCGACTGCGCCGCCCTGGCCTACGTGCTGGGGGCCTCCGAGCCCGGGCGAGTGAAGAACCTCAACCTGAGCTACAGCAACATGGGCATGGTCGGGCTGCGCAGGATCCGGGGGCTGCTGCACCGCTGCGAGACGCTGCAGTGAGTGAGTGTGTGTGTGTGTGTGTGTGTGAGAGAGAGTATGTGTGTGTGCATGTGTGCGTGTGACTGACTGTGTGAGTGTGTGTGTGTAAGAGAGAGAGAGAGAGAGAGAGTGTGTGTGTGTGTTACACCATGCAGGACTCCTTGGTTCTATCCCCAGCTCTGGGAAGGGGTCTAGTGATTAGAGCGGGGCAGGGGATTGGGAGTCAGGACTCCTGGGTTCTATCCCTGGCTGTGGGTGGGGGTCTAGTGGTTAGAGCAGGGGGGATTGGGAGTCAGGACTCCTGGGTTCTATCCCTGGCCATGGGTGGGGAGTGGAGGTCTAGTGGTGGGGGATTGGGAGCCAGGACTCCTGGGTTCTATCCCAGGCTCCAGGAGCAGGGGGGGCGCCTGGTGCTCCGGTCCCCTCTCACGCTGGCCACTCCTCTGCAGGCTGCGCTACAATTCTCTGGACAAGGAGGCAGCCGTCATAGAGGCCGAGGTGCTGAGATCCCCTCAGTGCCGAGTGAAACGGCTGCTGTGAGTGACCACGGCCCCAGGACGGGGCGCAGGCTCGGGGGGGGGGGCGGCAATGGGGCACGGGGCTCTTTCCCCTCTAGGGGTCCCAGCTCTGATCCAGCCCCAGCGTGGGGACTGGCTGCCTCAGAGGGGGCAGAAAATGGGCCTTGGGCCCTTCTAGCTCCATATGGGAATTGAGTTTGCCAGGTCTCAGCCCTGATCCCAGCAGGGACAGGGACCGTCTCCCCCTCTCCCCCCTCGGCTACTAACCGACCCCCTTGCTGGCAGCCCCAAAAGAGATGCCAAGGGCTGGCTGGGCCATGGGGAGCGAGCCCCCCTCTCTGGGGTTCAGGGGTGGGATGCACCCAGAGGCGCTGGGCTTGGGGGGGGATTTCTGAGCCGGCCCCTTCCCCGCCAACGGGTGGATCCCGTCGCTCTGCTTCCCCGCAGCCTGTGCGGGAACTGCCTGGGCTCGGAGGGGGCGAGGCGGCTGTGGGAGGCCCTGCGGGAGAACCGCACCCTGGAGGAGCTGTACCTGGACATCACCGGCATCACCGACAGCGGCCTGGACAACATGCTGCCCTGCCTCCTGGCCAACAGCACCCTCCGGCTCCTGACGTGAGTGCCAGCAGCTGCCCTGCAGGGGGCGCTGTGCTGTGGGGGGGGGTGGCTGGGGCTCTCTTCTGTCAGGGCTGACCCCAATGCTCCTGGGCGGCACTAGGGGACGCTGTACTGCAGGGGGCAGGGGAAGGGGCTCTCCCCTGGCAGGCAGGGCTGGTCCTGATGCCCTAGGGTAGCATTAGGGGGCGCTGTGCTGCAGGGGGCGGAGTGGGGGCTCTCCCCTGGCAGCCAGGGCTGCCCCAATGCCCCAGAGCGACACTAGGGGGCGCTGTGCTGCAGGGGGCAGGGTGGGGATCTCCCCTGGCAGTCAGTTCTGGCCTCAGTTTTGCACTCAGCACCGGGTGAGGGGTCCTTGTATACACAGCCCGCACACCCCACCCCAGAGGTGGCCGCATTTCAGTGTTGGGTGAGGGATCCCTGTATAACCAGCCCTTGGGCCGCACCCCAGGAGCCGCATCTCAGGCCCCAATATACACACCGGCTCCAGCCCTGCCAGCCCCCGGCGAGCAATCCCGGTGTAAACCGGCTGCTGCACCCCAGAGGCAGCTGCACCTTGACGATCCCCTGACGTACTATCCCCCACCCCTGGGCAGCATCGTGGGGAACCGGCTGAGCGAGGCCGGGCAGCGGATCCTGTCGGAGCTGAGCCGTCGCAAGCCAGGCCTGAAGGTGATCAGCACGTTCGAGAGCGACATGGGCCTGCTCCAGGCCTACCTGGACTGGGTGGAGGAGATCAAGGCCGACCCCGACCAGATGGACGCCGTGAAGAACGCCGACGCCCTGCGCTGCATCGTCTCCGTCCTCCGGGACTTGGACGAAGCCAGGACCAGCCCCGAGGCCCGGGCCAGAATCCGAGAGCTGAGGCGAGAGATCAGCGCCCTCCTGGGGGAGGAGTGACAGGTGCTAGGAGCTGCACGTCTCGCTGCCAGGCTCCTTCCTGCCACCAGGGGGAGACACCCTCTGAGATCCCCCATGATGCCATCTGGGTGAAGCTGTAGAGTAACTTAGGTGTTTAGGGGAGCTGGAAACAGGACATGGGGCCTTTCCCCTGTAGGGGGCGCCGGTGCCCATCCGGGCCCAGGTTGGGGGACTGGCTGGCTCGGGTGGGACCTTTCCCCTCTAGGGGCCACTGGCATCGATCCAGCCCCTGGGTGGGGGGCTGGCTGGCTCAGGGGGGCAGGGAATGGGACACGGGGCCTTTCCCAGCTAGGGGGCGCCGGCTCCCATCCGGCCCCAGATTATTCCCATCTGAAGGGCTGTGTAATGACGGCGAGGTTCTCAGCTCCGTTCCCAGTAGGGCGGGCACCCCCATCACCCCCCCACCCCACGGACATTAAGCAGCCCCATTGCCGCCATGGAGTCTGAAGGCCATGGAGATAAACTGGCAGAGGGATGTGGGGTGGTGGTGGGGGGGTCTGCCTGGGAATTTCACAGCAAGAGCTGGGACAGAACCCAGCTGCCAGTGCCTGGGAGTTATGGAGAATCCCTCTCATTCTGAACACTATAGGGGATATGACACACGCTAGAACATATCTACTTCCCTGCCACAGGGGGTAGTGGTGAGTACATCATCAGATCCACACTCCTCTGCTCGTTTCAGTATAAACTGGCTCCAGGATGGGAATGTTTTCATATAAATCCCCCTAAAAAAAGGGAGCTATTGGTAAATATTGCTAATGAATAAAATTTGTATTACTAGTCATTGTTTGTATTGCTGTAGCCCTCAGAGCCTGAGTCCCGGGGGCTGACGCCAATGCCCCGGCACGGCAGTGGGGGGCGTGGTGCTGCAGGGAGCAGGGCAGGGTGGGGGCTCTCCCCCGGCAGGCAGGGCTGGCCCCGATGCCCCTGGGCGGATTATTAGGTGGTGCTATGGTGAAATATTGTCCCAGGTAGCTCAGGGAGTCTCTGGATGGATGGGGTCTGGGATCATCCCACCCCTAAATCCTGGGTTGACCCAGTCTAGCCTGGCCCCCCTACTGCCCCCTTCTCCCTAGGGAGACCCCCAAACTCCCCCTTCCCTACCCTGATACCCCGAGTCCCCTTGAACCATTCTCCCCCCCCATTCCCCAAGCCCAGTTCACCCCCAAACACCTGGCACCCCCTCCCTGGACAGCCTGGTGCCCCCTCCCTCGCTGCTGCTCCAGAGACCCCAGACTGGGGGCATGTGGATGGAGAGGGGGGGCTCCGGGTGAAATTCCCATGGGGGGAACCACCCCTCTGCAGGGGGCATTGGGGTACAATTTCCCCCCACTCCACCCTGCCCCCCTCCTTGCTGCACGCTGGCCCCCCCGTTTCTGTGTTAAGGACCTAGCCCCCAGACCAGAGCTCGGTCCCCTCCTCGGGGCCCTGATCCTTTCCCCACATGCGAGGGGGCCTGATCCTGGCCTTCCCCTCCCCAAGCCAGATGAGCCCAGCCCCCCACCAATCCTGGGAGGCAGCAGCTGGCAGCCGGACCAGCTCCCCCAGCCCATGGCGGCCAGGCCAGGGGGCTGGAGCAGCTGCCGGTGGGGCAGAGTCCGCACGCCCGCCCCCGTGTCCTGTGCGCCCTTGGGGGGATCGGGGCTTCCCCAGGGGCCCGGCTCAAAGGAGAGCCTGCAGCGTTAGCCCCGCCCCAAATACGCGTAGGTCCCGCCCACACCCCAATAAGCCCCGCCCCAGAGACCCATAGTCCCCTCCCAGCCACGTCACCGCCCCGCCCCTCCGTCTGGCCCCGCCCCACCGCGTGGCGCTGAGCGGTCTGTGCTGCCCGCGGAGCTGGGACCATGGAGGAGCCGCGCGGGGCCGCTGGGAGCGCGGGGTGAGGGGCGGGGCGCTGCCCTCCGCCCCATAGAGCCCCCCGGGACCCCCCCCCTCCGCCCCATAGACCCGGGACCCCCCCCTCCGTCCCATAGAGCCCCCCGGGACCCCCCTTCCGCCCCATAGACCCCCCGGGACCCCCCTCCGCCCCATAGACCCCCCGGGACCCTCCTTCCGCCCCATAGACCCCCCGGGACCCTCCTTCCGCCCCATAGACCCCCCAGAAACCCCCCTCTACCCCATAGAGCCCCCGGGACCCCCCTCCGCCCCATAGAGCCCCCCGGGACCCCCCTTCCGCCCCATAGACCCCCCCGGGACCCCCCTCCCGCCCCATAGACCCCCAGCCAGACACCCCCCGGGACCCCCCTCCGCCCCATAGACCCCCCCGGGACCCCCCCCTCCGCCCCATAGACCCGGGACCCCCCCCTCCGCCCCATAGAGCCTCCTGGGACCCCCCTCCGCCCCATAGACCCCCCGGGACCCTCCTTCCGCCCCATAGACCCCCAGCCAGAAACCCCCTCCGCCCCATAGAAGCCCCCCGGGACCCTCCTTCCGCCCCATAGACCCCCCCGGTACCCCCTCCGACGCCATAGACCCCCCCAGGGACCCCCCTCCTCCCCATAGAGCCCCCAGGGACCTCCCACCGCCCCATAGACCCCCCGGCACCCCCCTCCTCCCCATAGACCCCCAGCCAGAAACCCCCCTCCACCCCATAGACCCCCCGGGACCCCCCTCCGCCCCATAGACCCCCAGGGACCCCCCTCCGCCCCATAGACCCCCAGCCAGAAACCCCCTCCACCCCATAGACCCCCCCGGGACCTTCCATCCGCCCCATAGACCCCCCAGGAACCCCCTCCTCCCCATAGACCCCCCCAGGAACCCCCCTCCCACCCCATAGACCCCCCCAGGGACCCCCCTCCTCCCCATAGAGCCCCCAGGGACCTCCCACCGCCCCATAGACCCCCGGCACCCCCCTCCTCCCCATAGACCCCCAGCCAGAAACCCCCCTCCTCCCCATAGACCCCTGGGACCCCCCTCCACCCCATAGAGCCCCCGGGACCCCCCTCCGCCCCATAGACCCCCCAGGAACCCCCCTCCTCCCCATAGACCCCCCGGCAACCCTCCTTCTGCCCCATAGACCCCCAGGAACCCCCCTCCCGCCCCATAGAGCCCCCCGGCACCCCCTCCTCCCCATAGAGCCCCCCGAGACCCCCCTCCGCCCCATAGACCCCCAGGAACCCCCCTCCCGCCCCATAGACCCCCCCGGGACCCCCCCTCCGCCCCACAGACCCCCCGGGACCCCCCTCCACCCCATAGACCCCTAGCCAGGAACCCCCTCCTCCCCATAGAGCCCCCCGGAACCCACCATTCCGCCCCATAGACCCCCAGCCAGGAACCCCCTCCTCCCCATAGGCCCCCCAGGGACCCACCTCCCACCCCATAGACCCCCCAGGAACCCTCCTTCTGCCCCATAGACCCCCAGCCAGGAACCCCCTCCTCCCCATAGAGCCCCCAGGGACCCCCCACCGCCCCATAGACCCCCAGCCAGAAACCCCCTCCTCCCCATAGACCCCCCCCAGGACCCTCCTTCCACCCCATAGAGCCCCCCAGGGACCCTCCTCCGCCCCACAGACACCCCCCTGGGACCCTCCATTCTGCCCCATAGACCTCCCCCAGGAACCCCCCTCCACCCCATAGACCTCCCCCAGGGACCCCCCTCCTCCCCATAGATCCCCCCAGGGACCCTCCTTCCGCCCCATAGACCCCCCCAGGGACCCTCCTCCACCCCATAGACACCCCCCCGGAACTCCCCATTCCACCCCATAGACCCCCAGCCAGGAACCCCCCTCCACCCCATAGACCTCCCCCAGGGACCCCCCTCCTCCCCATAGACCCCCCAGGGACCCCCCATTCCACCCCGTAGACCCCCCAGGGACCCCCCATTCCGCCCCACAGACCCCCAGCCAGGAACCCCCTCCTCCCCATAGACCCCCTAGGGACCTCCCTCCCGCCCCATAGACCCCCCCAGGAACCCTCTCCTCCCTATAGACCCCCTAGGGACCCCCCTTCTGCCCCATAGACCCCCCAGGAACCCTCCTTCTGCCCCATAGACCCCCAGCCAGGAATCCTCCTTCCTCCCCATAGACCCCCCAGGGACCCCGTCCCACCCCATAGACCCCCCCAGAGACCTCCCTTCCACCCCATAGACCCCCCTTGGGACCCCTTCCTCCCCACAGACCTCCCCAGGGAACCCCTCCCACCCCATAGACCCCTAGCCAGGACTCCCCCTCCACCCCATAGACACGCCCCCCGGGACCTCCCTTCTGCCCCATAGACCTCCCCCAGGGACCCCCCTTCTGTCCCATAGACCCCCCCCTTCCACCCCATAGACTCCCAGCCAGGGACCCCGCTTCCACCCCATAGACTCCCAGCCAGGGACCTCCCTTCCACCCCATAGACCCCCAACCAGGGATCCCCTTTCCATCCCATATACCCCCCCTTCCACCCCATAGACCTCCCCCAGGGACCTCACTCTGCCCCATAGAACTCCAGCCAGGGACCCCCTTTCCATCCCATAGATCCCTCCCAGCCCCTCCATGGACCCCTGCAGCCCCCCATAACCCCCCAGCCAGGGAACCCCCCCAGAGTACCCCCCTCCACTCCATAGGACCCCAGCCCCCCATGGTACCCCCCTCTGCCCCACAGACCCACAGGAGCCCTCAGCCAGGAACCCCTACGCCCATGGGATGCCTCATCTCAGCCCCCCACAGGACCCCCCAGTCCCCAGTGAGACCCCCCCCTCTTCCCCATAGTCTCTCCATCGGGCCCCCCAGCCAAGGACCTCCAGCCCCCCATGGAACCCCCCAGCCAGGGACCCCCCCCTCCACCCCAAAGCCTCCCACAGGAGCCCCCAGACAGTAACCCCCACCCCCATGGGATTCCTGACTTCCCCAGCCCCCCACAGGACCCCCCAGCCCTCCATGGGCCCCCCTCTGCTTTCAATGGGGTCCCCCAGCCAAGGATCCCCAGCCCCCCATGGAACCCCCCCAGCCAGGGACCCCTAACCGCCCATGGCATACACCCTCCAGCCCCGTCAGAGACGCCCTGCATGGGATCCCCTGCTGCAGCCAATAGACTCCCCCCATGGGACCTCCCTCCACCCCATGAAACCCCCCAACCACAGACCACCTGCCTCCCACGGGAGCCCCTGTCCAGCCCCACAGACTCCATCCATGGGAACCCCCATTCCAGCCCCATAGATCCCCCCCAAGCAGAGACCTTCATGCCTCCCATCCAACCCCCTGTCTAGCCCCTTAACTCCCCAACCAGGGCATCCTGCCCCACATGAGAACCCCCCTTCCAGCTTAAGAGTCTCCCTTCCTCCAGCCCCACCAGCCAGGGCACCTCCTCCCACAAACACCCCATCCGCCGTCCCCGCCCAAGAGGAACCCCCCCTCCATCCCCACAGGGAACCCGCATCCCACCGGGGATTCCACCAGCCCCCCCCCCAAGATCCTACACACACCCAGGCCCTCTGCTCACCCCGCAAACATGGCCCCCCCAATTCACATGTCCATAGCCCCCCCCCCCCCAGACCACCGCCCCTCCCTCCATAGAATTCCCCTCTCCTGTTGGAGGGGGTGGGATCTCTCTGTCTCTGACCCCCTTTTCCGTTTCCCCCGCAGCTCCCCCAGGCCCAGCTGCCCCAGCCCCATGGAGCCGCCCGCCTCAGACCAGACCACGCTGGAGAGGATGCCCATTGCGCCCTCCAGCTCTGCCACACCTTGGATCCTGGGTCGCCCCTCGGCCGGGGCCCTGTCCTCCGTCACCGTGCCCGTTCGGCTGGACACCCTCGCCTACCTGCTCAACAGCGCCCTCCTGAGGGCCTACTCGGCCGTGCCGCAGACGCCCCTCTCCTGCGGCCACGGGGCATCGGCCATGGGCCACGGCGGGCCTCCCCCGCGTGCACCGGGCTGCGGGTGTCAGCCACACTACTGCTGCGGCCCCCAGCCAGCTTGTGCCAACTCCCAGCCGGCTCGGGAGGGGTGCTGTGGGTCTGGCGCCGTGGGGCAGAGCAGCGCCGGCTGCTCCCAAGAGATGCACGGGGGCCGCGACGACTGGCAAGACTCCTCTGTGAGACGGGACCAGCGAGGGTCTCCGTTGCTGAGTGGCTGGGGGGAGAACCGGCGAGCGAGGGAGCAGAAAGATTTCTTTCGGCCCGGGGGGTGGCAGAGGCCGTGGGGCAAGGCAGACTCTGCCCCACACAAGGCTGGGCAGTGGGGCCCGGGGAGAGCCCAGGGCTCAGATTATGCGGCCAGGAAGCGGAACCAAGATGGCTGCCTGTGGGATGCCCCTGGGACGAAGAGATGGTCTAGTGGAGGGGTGAAGAGATGGGGGTCCGGTGCAGGGAAAACCGAGGCAGCCAAAGCTGCCAGGGAAGATTGGGAGGCAAATTATGGGGGATCCACCACCCGAGGGAGCGTCTTGGGGAATGCCTGGTCCTCCCAGCCCAACCTCCCAGCTTCCCAGGAAGGAGAAGACTGGGAAAAGGAGTATGAGGAGTCCCCCAAATCGGCACCGGGGGTTCCCCCTCTTCCACAGGTGGCTTTGAAGGTTCAACCGGCCTCCCGCCAGGAGAGGACAACGCCCCGCCCCGCTAGCAAGGACGGCAGCTTCTCCAGCTATCTCCATAAGCTCATCGCCGACCTGCCCGGGGGCTCCAGCCAGGAGAGACAGCCCCCTGGAGGCGCCGCCGGCTGTGGAACACGGCCCCCGGGAGGAGGAGGAGGAGGCCCGAGTGGCCAGGGGTCTGCCAAGCTCGGCGATTTCATGGCCAGGCGCGTTGACCTCCCCAGAGCCGCCACGGAGAACGAGGACAGAGCGTGAGCCCTGGGCCGTGGAAGGGCCCGTCGGGGCTCCCACCTGGGCCGAAGCTGGGGCCTCGTGGTTCTCCCATCAAACCGGCCACCCGTTGCTGACTCCACCAGCCCACAGGGCTCGGCCGTTCAGCCAAGGGTTGGTTTGTTAATAACCCCGTTCTTTTTCATCCTCCAGCATCTACCCATGATCCTCCATTCCTAACCTTCTACCCATGATCCTGCATTCCTAATCTGCCCCAACAAGTCTTCTACCCATGATCCTCCCTAGCTGTCTACCCATGATCCTCCCTTCCTAGCCCTCTACCCATCCTCCATTCCTAACCTGCCCCAACAAGTCTTCTACCCATGATCCTCCCTAGCTGTCTACCCATGATCCTCCCTTCCTAGCCCTCTACCCATCCTACATTCCTAACCTGCTCCAACAAGTCTTCTACCCATGATCGTCCCTTCCTAGCTGTCTACCCATCATCCTCCATTCCTAACCTGCCCCGACAAGTCTTCTACCCACAGTCCTCCACTCCTAGCCCTCTACCTGTGACCCTCCACCCCGAACAAGCCTATTCCCCATGATCCACCATTCCCAACCTCTTGTCTTTCTCTGTCCAAAGATTTTGATGTTGGTTTAGGTTTAAGAATGATCAGAAATGGGGGTTTACCTAAAGAGCAACAGATGGAGCCAGATTTCTGTTGTGTTTGTCTCTTTTAATTTGTTACTTTCCAAGATTTGGTTGTGAAACAAACCCAAATCCCCTGTCTTCTCCCCCAGAGTGCCAGGGCACGGGGGTTTGGTATCATTTCGTTACTAACTGGAACCTTTGCTTGTATGTCCGAGTCAGGAAACGAAACTCAAATTAGTCCCCCCCGTGTTCTGCAAAGTAACGCTGTGGTTTGTGTCATGTGCTTAGCGTTGAGTGGACACATACATGTCACGCAGGGCTCTACCGTGACCTGCCTCGCGTCACAAGATCAGGGCCTAAATTTGTGACGTCAGAGGTCTGGAGATTAGTACATATTCCGTGCATTTTTACACACACACATACCCCCGAATGCTTACTCTGTGTCATCACGTGTGGTATTTCTCAAGATTTGTGGTTTTCTTTCTAGGTTTAAAACCACGCCAAGGGCCAGGCTGTTTGGAAGCCTTGTTAAGTGTTGACTCCCTGACAGCGTTAAGTTGTGTTTGCAAAGAGTTGGATTGTGAGTTATTTGAATGTGTTGAAACATTTCTCTGGGGAGACTGAGTTTGAACTCAGCTCTCTGTGTAAGTCTGTATCGATTGCATGGGGGAGCCAGTCTCTCTGCTAACTACCCCAGAACTCAGGGAGGCCAGGCGATCGATTGCTAAAATATAGATGTTAGGCAGTAAAATGTCTTTCGGCCGTACGGAGATTGAAAAAAGTGAGTGTCACTTATCGCATATGCTGTGTGTGTCATATCTGCAGAATAACTTCTGTGCGATACAAAGGACAAAATGGTGAATTTGATGTACTGCATTTATGATCTAGTAACCATGCGACTCTCCCCTTTTCACCGCCGTGGATCCCCGAGAACTGCACCTAGAACTGTCGTTGTGCTTTATACAAAACTTCAATCTGATTTGTTGCATCGAAGACATCTAGATGCAATCATAGGAATGTGCTGGTTTAACTATATAGCCCATGCAGATATGATCGATATAGCCCAGGAAAATGATATTGTCGTGATCTCTAAGCAAAACAATCCTACCCATTCTCTGCCATATGTAGAGATTAAAATAGTGAATGTGAATGATTGCATATTTGAATTATTGCAGCGGTATCCCAGAGACATTATATTGCCCATAGAGTTCTGCCTTGTGCTATCAAGAGGTTTAATTTCCATATGACTTGTTTGCACATGTGACGTCGAGGTGTGTTAATCGAAATCCAGCACTTTCATCTATATTGCATGTACATTATATCGCATATCCGATGCATATTGCACAGAAATTATATTGCTGTGATCTCTGACAGGCAATATCCTGTGTGTGCTAGGTAGAGGTTAAAAGGGGGGATTTGACTGATTTCGTGTATCGTGTATTATATGACAATGTACATATGCAGTCGGTCAACTTTGCCGTTTTAATACATAGCACAGAGCAATGACACTACTCAGCAAGAAGGCAAGTGCTTTCTGTAACTCCGTATAGCGGAGAGAAATGATACTGCGTATATGACTCCTCCAGCAGCGGCTTCTGACCCCGATGGATGATGCCTCAGACACGCCTGGGTCTGAACACCAGGGAGCGTTATTGTGGGGTAATCACATGGGGGGGTATTTTTAACAGAGGCCCTGAGACATTAAGAGCAGAAGATGCCTTCACGTTCATCCCGAAGGCAGCTCCTTCGAAGCCGAGGAGCAAAGTTATGGGGCTTGGGGGTCGTTAAGTCCCTGGTTTGTTTGTTCTTAAGAGATCATTCGCATGGTGCGTGTGTTTTGCCTCAGATCTTCTGGGGTGTTGTGTCTTGAAAGGGGACCGAGGTGGGATCCCTCAGGACGGGAGCCTAGGACCGGAAGCCAGTGCCCCCCAGTGGGCGCGGTGGCTGGGACCCGAATTGGACCCCGGAGAGTGGACACTGGGGAGACTTCAGAATAACTGTCATTTAATGCAACGTAGGAAATGTTGGCGTGTGCTGAGTTCTGTGCGGTTGGAATAAAGGTGTTTGTACTTGGGCTGCGTTGGGTTTTCAGTGAGTCTGTATTGATGGACGTTACTTGGCAAGTTAGAGGGTCAGGGGATGGGACACGGGGCCTTTCCCTTCTCGGGGGAGCCGGGACGGCTCTCATCCGGCCCCAGGCCGGGGCACTGGCTTCAGAGGTGCCAGGAATGAAATGAAAATCTGCCCCTATGGCCAGTGGGCCAGTTCCTGTAGCCGCAGCAGTGGGCTTCCTTGTACTGCCGGCTCCCTCCTTTGGGTGGCAGGAGGAACGCAGCCCGTCCCGGAGCTGGAGAGGAACAGGTGTTTGGGCAGGAGGGGCCCCATGCCTCACCCCAGAGGTGGCTGCATTTCAGCACTGGGCGAGGGATCCTTGTCTGAAACCCGGACACGCCGCTCCCTTCTCCCCCGCGCTGGCTGGGGAGGCCCCTGTGCGGCCGCTCCGGGCTCAATGGAAGTGACGACTCATCAGGTTGTTTTGAGGCTCCGGGGGCAGGACTGCTGGGACTGCAGATCCCGGCTTCTGGAACCAGCTGCCCCTGCCACGGCCCCCCGGCCCGTCATTGGCATGAAGGGATTTGCCGGCCTCTGTAGAATCGCTGCCGGCGGCTGGGAGAGGAGAGGGGTGACAGTGCGGAGCAGAACCGGGCACTGGGGTCGGCACAGGTAGGGGGCACCACCGGGGGGAAGGGAGCACAGGAACCCACCGAGGGGCTCCCCCTCTGACCTACACATGCAGTGACCTGGGAGCAGAGACACCCTGATACAGACACACAAACCAACTGACACCCCCCCACACCGGCAGACGGATGCTAATACACAAATACGCACACACAGGCCCTGAGAAACACCCCCCCGCCACTCACACACCCACACACGCCCATGCAGCAATGCTGCTACAATACTTATCAACCCACTCCCCTCCCAGAGCCGGGGACAGAACCCAGGAGTCCTGGCTCCCAGCCCCCCCTGCTCTAACCCACCAGCCCCCACTCCCCTCCCAGAGCCGGGGACAGAACCCAGGAGTCCTGGCTCCCATCCCCCACTGCTCTAACCCACCAGCCCCCACTCCCCTCCCAGAGCTGGGGACAGAACCCAGGAGTCCTGGCTCCCAGCCCCCCCTGCTCTAACCCACCAGCCCTCACTCTCCTCCCAGAGCCGGGGACAGAACCCAGGAGTCCTGGCTCCCAGCCCCCCGCTCTAACCCACCAGCCCCCACTCCCCTCCCAGAGCCGGGGACAGAACCCAGGAGTCCTGGCTCCCAGCCCCCTGCTCTAGCCGGTTTTGTGCTGTCTGCAGGCTCAGGCAGGATGTACAGCTTCATGGCAGGGGGGCTTTTCTGCGCCTCGGTGGGGAACATCCTGCTGGTGGTTTGCACGGCCACTGACTACTGGGTGCAGTACCGGATCCAGGGGGCCCTGGCCCACCAGGGCCTCTGGCGCTACTGTCTGGCGGGCAAGTGCTACATGCAGATGGAGAACATTGGTAAGGACCACGAGGGGGCGCTGTGCTGCAGGGGGTGGGGTGGGGGTCTCCCCTGGCAGTCAGGGCTGGCCCCACTGCCCCAGGGCGGCACTAGGGGGTGCTGTGCTGGAGGGAGCAGGGTGGGGGTCTCCCCTGGCAGGCAGGACTGGCCCCAATGTCCCAGGCTGGCGCTAGGGGGCGCTGTGCTGTAGGGAGCAGAGTGGGGGCTCTGCCCTGGCAGTCAGGGCCGGCCCCGATGCCCCAGGGCAGCGCTAGGGGGCGCTGTGCTCCCAGAGGTGCTAGCATTTCCTCCAAGAGGCAGGGCTTGAACCCGGGATCTGGGCCAAACCCCAGCTGGGGCGATGCCATTCGGTTCCCTAAATCCACCCTCGAGCTGAGATTTTAATTTGTTTCCCCTCCTAAATTGTTCTGAATTGTTCTGAATTAACCAGCCACTGTGTCCCCACCCCAGAGGTGGCTGCATCTCAGCACCAGGCGAACCAGCCCCGTACGGTGTTATGTGTGGCTGTTCCCCAGCTGCCCTGCCCCAGAGGTGGCTGCATCTCCTTAGCGGGCGAACCAGCCCTGTGCAGTGTTATGTGTGGCTGTTCCCCGTCTGCCCTGCCCCAGAGGTGGCTGCATCTCCTTAGCGGGCGAACCAGCCCTGTGCAGTGTTATGTGTGGCTGTTCCCCATCTGCCCTGCCCCAGAGGTGGCTGCATCTCCTTAGCGGGCGAACCAGCCCTGTGCAGTGTTATGTGTGGCTGTTCCCCAGCTCTCCCGCCCCAGAGGTGGCTGCATATCAGCACCAGGCGAACCAGCCCCGTACGGTGTTGTGTGGCTGTTCCCCAGCTGCCCTGCCCCAGAGGTGGCTGCATCTCCTTAGCGGGCGAACCAGCCCTGTGCAGTGTTATGTGTGGCTGTTCCCCGTCTGCCCTGCCCCAGAGGTGGCTGCATCTCCTTAGCGGGCGAACCAGCCCTGTGCAGTGTTATGTGTGGCTGTTCCCCGTCTGCCCTGCCCCAGAGGTGGCTGCATCCCCTTAGCGGGCGAACCAGCCCTGTGCAGTGTTATGTGTGGCTGTTCCCCGTCTGCCCTGCCCCAGAGGTGGCTGCATCCCCTTAGCGGGCGAACCAGCCCTGTGCAGTGTTATGTGTGGCTGTTCCCCAGCTCTCCCGCCCCAGAGGCAGCTGCATGTCTGTGCCAGAAGAGCCAGCCCCGCGCGTGGCGTTATGAGCGGCTGTTCCCCAGCTGCCCTGCCCAGAGGTGGCTGCATCTGTGCACCGGGCGAGCCGCCCCCTTCTAAACAGGAGCAGTTTTGAGTGTTTCTCCCCGCTGCTCTAGCCTACTGGAACGCCACCCGGGCCTTCATGATCCTCTCTGCCCTGTCGTGCTTCGCTGGCATCATCACGGGGATCTTGTCCTTCGCCCACCGATCCACCTCCGAGAGATTCAACCGGGCGTTTGCTGCCGGGATAATGTTCTTTGTCTCCAGTAAGTGTCTGTCCACTGCCGCGGGGACCCCAGCTGGCCACCAAGACACAAGGAAGGGAGTGGGGTCTAGTGGTTAGAGCAGGGGGGCCTGGGAGCCAGGACTCCTAGGATCTCTCCAGCTCTGGGAGGGGAGTGGGGTCTAGTGTTTAGAGCAGGGGGGGCAGTGGGAGCCTGGGTTCTCTCCCGGCTCTGGCAGGGGTGGGGGGTGTAGTGGTTAGAGCAGAGGGGAGTGGGGAGGGGCTAGGAGCCAGGACGCCTGGGTTCTCTCCTGGCTCTGGCAGGGGAGGGGGGTGTAGTGGTTAGAGCAGGGGGGAGTGGGGAGGGGCTGGGAGCCAGGACGCCTGGGTTCTCTCCTGGCTCCGGCGGGGGCACAGGGTGCAGTGGTTAGAGCAGGGGGGAGTGGGGAGGGGCTGGGAACCAGGACGCCTGGGTTCTCTCCTGGCTCCGGCAGGGGCGCAGGGTTTAGTGGTTAGAGCAGGGGGGAGAGGGGAGGGGCTGGGAGCCGGGACGCCTGGGTTCTCTCCCGGCTCCGGCGGGGGCGCGGGGTGCAGTGGTTAGAGCAGGGGGGAGTAGGGAGGGGCTGGGAGCCGGGACGCCTGGGTTCTCTCCCGGCTCCGGCGGGGGAGGGGGGTGCAGTTACACTTCCCAGGCATGTAGAGGTTTCTCTGGCCTCTTGTCCTGCCCTCGGTCTCTGCCTCTCCCCCCCCGCAGCGCTCTTCGTCCTGCTGGCCATGGCTGTCTACACCGGAGTCACCGTCAACTTCCTGGGCAGGCGGTTCGGGGACTGGCGCTTCTCCTGGTCTTACATCCTGGGCTGGGTCGCGCTGCTCATGACCTTCTTCGCAGGTACCGGCCCTTCCCCTCCAGGGGGCGCCAGCTCCCATCCAGCCCCAGGACGTGGGTGGGGGGCTGGCAATGGGGCCTTCCCCCTCTGGGGGCGGCAATAGGGCACCTTTCTCCTCATCCAATTCCTTGTTTCACACTCCCTGTCCAGGAATGCCCCGGCTCTGACCACTAGACCCCACTCCCAGAGCCGGGGGGAGAACCCAGGCGTCCTGGCTCCCAGCCGCCCTGCTCTAACCACTAGACCCCTCTCCCCTTCCAGAGCCAGGGAGAGAACCCAGGAGTCCTGGCTCCCAGCCGCCCCTGCTCTAACCACTAAACCCCACTCCCCTCCCAGAGAACCCAGGAGTCCTGGCTCCCAGCCTGCCCCCACTCTAATCACTAGACCCCACTCCCCTCCCGGAGCCAGGGAAAGAACCCAGGAGTCCTGACCCCTCAGTGCTGTTAAACAGCCCCTCTCTCCCCCTCGCAGGGATATTTTACGTGTGCGCGTATCGGATGCACGGATGCCAGCGCGTGGCTGAGACGCGTTAAACCCTGCGTGGTGGCGCCGCAGCGAATCGAGCCACGAGTGATACCTCGCCATTCCCCTCCCCCAGCCTTCCAGCGACCCGCAACGGGACATCCCCGTAGCAAACGCCCTCCGTTCGTTTCATCGGCTTCCAGGCCAGCTTCCTCCTTCGGCGCTCGGTGCTGGACCAGCCCCCTGCCCCCAGCCGCTTTAGAATCAAATCAGACAAAGGGAACCATCGGTTACCCCACGTTTTCCAGTCTGGGGGAAACCGAGGCACGGCGAGATGGGCTGACCTGCCCAGTGTCACGCAGGAACACAGCAGCAGTGCTGGGAATTGGAACCCAGGTGTCCTGAGTTCCCGGCGGGACCATCCTTCCTTTAGAACCGGACTTAAAATATCAAGCCCCCGTGGCTGACTGAACTTGTGCTGTAGCTTTGATTGATAAGCAGACAGGCCGTGAAGTTAAATTGTTAATTGTTAAATTACAACGGCTCAGAAATTTCTCTCTACTTCCGCGCCCCTCCTGAGTAGCGTTAACTAAGACAACGTAGCAGCAGGAACCGCAGGTTTAAAGTTTCGTGTCTTTGGCCCGGCAGCTCCGATTTTTGCCTTTAACGAAGTTTTATGCATTGAATTTCCTTGGTTTTTCTTTTTTTAAAGAAAAAGAATAAAGGTCCTGAAAGCAGTTTGTTCCGTCGTTGATTTCTAGCCACAAAAATCACTAGCCGTGCTTGGAAACCCTCTGCGTGAAGCGCCTCAGACCCTAACGTGGTTTTAAACTACTCGGCAGTGTTTGCAGTTCAAGCCTCTGAAATCCCAACGATGCTTTTTCAACAAATGTTCTTAATTGCCTAGGCTTTTTGGTCAAAAGCAGGAAAGGTCCTTGAAAGCAACTTAGCCTGTCTCGAGCGCCAAAGCGGCATTAAACTGTTGGGAATATTTAGAATTAAATTATTATTCATTTGTATTTTCCTAGCATCTGAAACTCCAGTCATGGACCAAGCCCCTGGCAAGTGAGGCCATTACTCATGTTAAATTTCCTTTCTTTTTAATAACAAGTTTTTAAGGCAATTAAGCTGTCTCTAAAAACAAAAAATATTAATTTATGCACAAATATCTATCACCCAGGGTCCCTCTTACTGAATTTCCCCCTATTTTTTTTAAAGAAATACATTTTCTTTAGGCTGAATGAAGCTGTCTAAAAAACAGAAGACGCATTAAACCACGTTAGCTGGGGTGGGATCTGAGTTACTATAGAGAATTCTTTCCTGGGTGCTGGGGTGAGTCTTGCCCACATGCTCAGGGTTTAGCTGATCACCATATTTGGGGTCAGGAAGGAATTTTCCTCCAGGGCAGATTGGCAGAGGCGCTGGAGGTTTTTCGCCTTCTTCTGCAGCGTGGGGCCCGGGTCACTTGCTGGAGGATTCTCTGCAGCTTGAGGTCTTTAAACCACGATTTGAGGAGTTCAATAACTCAGACATAGGTCAGGGGTTTGTTCCAGGAGTGGCTGGGTGAGATTCTGTGGCCTGCGTTGTGCAGGAGGTCAGACTAGATGACCATAATGGTCCCTTCTGACCGTAAGTCTATGAATCTATGAATTTGAAATCTTTACGTGAAACAGTTCGAAATCCTCACAAAGTTTTTACATTGAATGGCCTAGAATTGTTATTTTGAAAGGAATCTATCCAGCCAGCAAAATGCTTCACAGGAATCTGTGGGCTGTGAGGGGGAAAGTCAAACCATTTCATTTGGGCAACGTGGAAGTGTTTTTCGTTTTGACTTTTACATTCCAAATATGACTTTTAGGATTACATCATCGTTAAGCTTGCGTCAATAGAACGTACATGACCTTGGATATTTTAACAGACTATTAAAAGCCTAAATGAAACGAACTGAAACACTTGGAGGGTCCCACGCAGACATTTTTTGGAGTTTTCCTTTTGCGGGCAGTGTTTGGATTTTGACTTTTTGTTCCCATTTGGAACGAGCAAAATTCAAAATGTCAGAATGTCCCACAGACCAGACATTCAGGCTGCGGACCAGCCCGCAGTTTGAACTTACGTTGAAATAATCACAAAGTTTTTTGCACTGAATTTCCTAGGTTTTTAGATGTCTATAAAATTATAAATAAAAGCTAAGGAAGGGGAGAATTTTTCAAAAGCTCCTAAGTCACATACGCCCTTTTCCTCAAAGGTGCGTACGTAGGCACAACAAAATACCTGTGAGGATCCAATGGGAGTTAGGAGCCTGCGTGCCTTTGGGATTCTAAGCTGCAGGGTCCGCAGTCCCATGAGAATTAGGCGCCTCAGTCATTTAGAGTCTTTGGAAAATTGTATCCCAGATCTGCGACGCGAATGAAGCTGGTTTGAAAACGGGGCGGCGAGAGAAACCGATTTGAAGCCGATCGTCCCTCTGCCGGGCAGTAGCAGATGTCTGGCCCGTTCTCGGTCGCTTTCGCATCGGAGTTCATGCTGGCACTTTGCTTATTGCGAGTTGTTTATCTGCCCCGTAGACCCCAGGCTTGGACCAGAGGTGGCCAAAGCAGGGAGGCCGAACCCCGGGCAGGAATCCCAGCGCAGCCACCAATGCCCCCCGCGACGGCGGAGAGCAAATGCCCCGGCCTGCTTGCGAGAGCTCCCTCGGCAGAGACCTGGCAGCGCCGCGGCGGCGTCTCAAGACTGGACGGCAGCGGCAGGCTGGGAGAACGAGCTTGGCGGGCCGGGTGCCCCCACGCTCCCTGGTGACGCCCCGGGGGAAGTGGGGTCACGTCCCCTAGCCCTGCTCCAGCCAAGGCAGGGGCTGGCTTTGAGGCGCCCGAGACGCGCCTTACTCGGAAGGTGCCCCCTCCCCCCCCGCGGCCCCGCCACGGTGCCACCCTCCAGGCGGGGGCAGGCTACGGTCACGCCCAGGTGCGTGAGTGGCTTCGCCAGCCACCGGGCCAGACCTGGGCCGTGTAGCCCACGAGCCGGTGGCTCGACAGGGGCCTGTGGGTGACCCTGCTTGCGGTGGGCGTGTCCAAGGACCAACCCTGTGTGTGGGGGGGGGTCCCCCTGCTGGAGGGGCTGGGCCCTGCTGGAGGGGCTGGGCCCTGCTCTGTGTGTGTGTGGGGGGGGGGCTGCTGGAGGGGCCGGGCCCTGCTCTGTGTGTGTGTGTGTGTGTGTGTCCCTGCTGGAGGGGCCGGGCCCTGCTCTGTGTGTGTGTGTGGGGGGGGGTCCCTGCTGGAGGGGCTGGGCCCTGCTCTGTGTGTGTGTGGGGGGGGTCCCTGCTGGAGGGGCTGGGCCCTGCTCTGTGTGTGTGTGGGGGGGGGCTGCTGGAGGGGCCGGGCCCTGCTCTGTGTGTGTGTGGGGGGGGGGGTCCCTGCTGGAGGGGCTGGGCCCTGCTCTGTGTGTGTGGGGGGGGTGGAGGGGCTGGGCCCAGCTCTGTGTGTGTCTGTGGGGGGGTGTCCCTGCTGGAGGGGCCGGGCCCTGCTCTGTGTCTGTGTGTGTGTGTGGGGGGGGGCTGCTGGAGGGGCTGGGCCCTGCTCTGTGTGTGTGTGTGGGGGGGGGTCCCCCTGTTGCCCCCTGCTGGAGGGGCTGGGCCCTGCTCTGTGTCTGTGTTACCCTGGGCTCCCACAGACCCAAGCAGTGATCCCCTCCCCTCCCCTCTTCCTGTTACTACCCCTCCCCCAGAGAAACAACCTGCCAAACCTCCCCCCCTTGTTCCATGGAGATTAAAGGGCCTGTTCTCAGAGCTGCACGTCTGGTGACTTATTCGCCCCCCCCCCGGAGGGCCCCCCTTCCCCACGATCCCCTCAAGTGTGCGTCAAAGGACTCCTGGGTTCTCTCCCCGGCTCTGGGAGGGGAGTAGGAGCTGGTGGTTAGAGCAGGGGGGGCTGGGAGCCAGGACTCCTGGGTTCTCTCCCCGGCTCTGGGAGGGAAGCGGGGGCTGGTGGTTAGAGCAGGGGGGGCTGGGAGCCAGGACTCCTGGGTTCTCTCCCCGGCTCTGGGAGGGGAGTGGGACAGAGCAGGTTGGGGGGGGCAGGACTCCTGGGGTCTATCCAGAGGATTCCCTTGCTAAGCAGGCCGGGGGGCGGTTGGGGCTCGGATGGGAGACCCTGGGGGCCGCTGAGGGCGCTGGTGATGGGGGGCAGGTTCGCGGGCTGCAGGGAGGAACTGACACAGAGGATGTGGGGATGTTGCAATGGGGCCTTACCGCATCCCTGCCCCTCCCAGGAAGTCACCCGGGAACAAGAGGCCCCATGGGGGGGTCAGGGCTGGAGCCGGAGCAAACCCTGCGAGGGAGCAGGCGACGCGGAGCAGGTGAGGGGGGCGCTCGGGATGGGGGGGTCATTTACCCCGGGACAGCCTGGAGGGTCCGGGCACCCGAGAGTCTGGCCCCACGTCCCTCTGTCCGTCCGTCCGGCCGTCCCCTCACACACGGCTCTGTGGGGCTGGCCCCGACACCCGCCCTCTCCCTGGCCTCCGCCCCATAGCACAGGGGTAGTGGGGGTCGGGTTTCCTCCTCTTCCCCCTGCCCCACCCGCTCCCTCACGGAGACCCCCCACGGGACCCCTGAATGGCAGGTCCCAGCCCCCCAGAGCACCCCCTTTGGGAACCTCAACCTGTCCCTCCCCACACACCCCACCGCATCCACGCACCCCTCCCCCTACACCCCTCATCCCACCCCTCCCCTCCAGCCCTCCGCACCCCCCATCCCATCCCTCCCCACACGCCCCACCGCATCCACCCACCCCTCCCCCTACACCCCATCCCACCCCTCCCCTCCAGCCCTCCGCACCCCCCATCCCATCCCTCCCCACACGCCCCACCGCATCCACCCACCCCTCCCCCTCCACCCCCATCCCACCCCTCCCCTCCAGCCCTCCCCACACCCCTCATCCCACCCCTCCCCCTACACCCCTCATCCTACCCCTCCCCTCCAGCCCTCCGCACCCCCCATCCCATCCCTCCCCACACACCCCACCGCATCCACCCACCCCTCCCCCTACACCCCTCATCCCTCCCCTCCCCTCCAGCCCTCCCCACACCCCCATCCCATCCCTCCCCACACACCCCACCGCATCCACCCACCCCTCCCCCTACACCCCCCATCCCTCCCCTCCCCTCCAGCCCTCCCCACACACCCCATACACCCTCCCCACACGCCCCACCGTATCCACCCACCTCTCCCCCTACACCCCCATCCCACCCCTCCCCTCCAGCCCTCCCCACACCCCCATCCCATCCCTCCCCACACACCCCACCTCATCCACCCACCCCTCCACCTACACCCCCATCCCACCCCTCCCCTCCAGCCCTCCGCACCCCCATCCCATCCCTCCCCACACACACCCCACCGCATCCACCCACCCCTCCCCCTACACCCCCCATCCCTCCCCTCCCCTCCAGCCCTCCCCACACCCCTCATCCCACCCATCCCCTCCAGCCCTCCGCACCCCCCATCCCATCCCTCCCCACACGCCCCACCGCATCCACCCACCCCTCCCCCTACACCCCCCCATCCCACCCCTCCCCTCCAGCCCTCCGCACCCCCATCCCATCCCTCCCCACGTGCCCCACCGCAATTACCCACCCCTCCCCCTACACCCCCCATCCCACCCCTCCCCTCCAGCCCTCCGCACCCCCATCCCAGCCCTCCCCACATCCCCCCCCGAATCCACCCCCCCCGCCCCTTACACCCCCCATCCCACCCCTCCCCTCCAGCCCTCCGCACCCCCCATCCCATCCCTCCCCACATGCCCCACCGCATCCACCCACCCCTACACCCCCCATCCCATCCCTCCCCACACGCCCCACCGCATCCACCCACCCCTCCCCTCCAGCCCTCCCCACACCCCCATCCACCCACCCCTCCTCACACACACCCCATCCCACCCCTCCCCACACGCCTCACCGCATCCACCCACCCCTCCCCCTACACCCCCCCATCCCACCCCTCCCTTCCAGCCCTCCCCACATGCCCCACCCCATCCACCTCTCCCCACACCCCCATCCCATCCCTCCCCACACACCCCATCCATCCATCCATCCACCCTCCCCACACGCCCCACCCCATCCACCTCTCCCCACCCCCATCCCTCCCTCCGTCCCCCACACCCCCATCACCCAGCTGTGGAGCTGCCGGAGGCCCTGCCCAGGGCTCTGGCTCAGCCCTGCTGCTCTGGGCCACGGTTGCCTCTGACTCATTCCCCCCCCAGGTGCTTCCCGGATCCCAGCGCTGCCCCCCCCCCTCCCGCGATGGCGTCTCCCCGGATCCTCAGCACCGTCCTGGCCCTGCTCAGCCTCCTGCTCCTCCTGGCCGCCCTGGGCGCCGACCACTGGCTGGTGGCCAACACCCGCCTCGGGTCCCTCCATGAGGGGCTGTGGAAGATCTGCCTCAATTCAGTGTGTGAGCAAATTTCTTCAGCATCAGGTGAGGGCAGCCCGGCTCCGCCAGGGACCCCACTTCTGCCACCAACCAGCACCATGGGGCAGGTCTGTGCCTGGCTGTGGGAGGGGAGTGGGGGCCAGTGGTTAGAGCAGGGGGGGCTGGGTGTCAGGACTCCTGGGGTCTCTAACCCGTTCAGTGCAGTGTTGTTTATCTAACCCCGTCCTTTGCTAGTCTCGTTAAAGGTCACCAGGGCGTTCACGCTGCTGGGCGCGATCGCTGGGTGTCTCTCCTCCGTCGCTCTCCTCGCCTCGTTCCTGCGCTCCCACCTCGGCTCCTTAGCTCTGACCCTGCTCTCCTTCCTGGGCAGCTTCAGCGCAGGTACGTCCCCCCTTCCCCCCTCCCCCGGGAACTCATCTCCCCCCCCCCCACCACAGCCACCCGAGGGGAACCGAGCCCCAGCCTCCCCCTCCCCGAATCCTGCCCTGGGCTCTGCGGCTCCCCCTGGTGCTGGGACTGAGCGGGGGCCGCGCTGAGGGGTGTCCGTGCTGTTCCCTTTCCCCAGGGCTCTGTGCCATGATCGCGCTGGCCGTGTACACAGGGGAGTTCACTGGGGACGTGATTGTCCCATCAGACCAAGTCACCTTCGGCTGGTCCTTCGGTCTCGGCTGGGCCTCCTTCCCCCTCTTCCTCATCACTGGTGAGTGCAACATTGGGGAGTGTCGAAAGGCAGCTGCCTCTGGGGTGGGGCGCGGGGGCTGGTTATACAGGGACCCTTTGCCTGGCGCTGAGATGCAGCCAGCTCTGGGGTGGGGCATGGGGGCTGGTTATACAGGGACCCTTTGCCAGGCGCTGAGATGCAGCCAGCTCTGGGGTGGGGGGGCCGCGTACCAGTAGATGATGCTCCCATTGCTGCTCTGAGCCCATTTCTCTTCTCCCCCCCAGGTGTGGTGACGATGGTCGCCCACCAATCCTCCTAGAGCCGCATGTGGGGCCCGTGCTGGCCCCGGGGCTGGGGCCGGGAGCCGTGCGGGCCGGACGGAGCCTGCAGCATCCTGGGACCCAACAGGGGGCAGCGTGTGTGTGTCCGTCTGTCCGTCCCTGCTGGACCCCCCAGCAATGAGCCCCAACCCTCCCCACCCCCTTGTTCCATGGAGATTAGAGATCCTGTCCTCAAAGACGCCTCTCTGGTGATTTATCCCCCCTGACTCCCCTCACGTGTCCCTCAAAGGACTCCGGGGTTCCCTCCCCGGCTGTAGGAGGGGAGTGGGGTCTGGGAGCCAGGACTGCTGCTGGGCAGGGACTGGGACACGGGGCCTTTCCCTGTAGGGGGCGTCAGCTCCCGGGGGTGTGGGGGGGGAGATCTGGCTGGCTCAGGGTTGAGCAATGGCCTCGCCCTGCCTAGTTACCCTAATTACCCCCAGAGCTGTGCAGCCCCCCGATAAGCCGCCCGGGACGAAGTGGGGGATTTTCTGGGTTTTGCCAGGGGGTTGCATGCAGAGCGGGTGGGACTCAGTGTCCCCGGCTGTTACGGGTTTAACGAGGGGAGGGGAGAGGGAGTTGGTGGGTACAAAGGGCCAGCGAGGGAACTTGGGACCCGGCCAATGGCCTGGAGGATGGAGACCCCAGCGCCTGGTGAGCGGGAGGCCCAGCTCGGGAGTCACAGCCGGTCTGGGCAGTGGGGGACAATGGGCTGCGGGGACAGGACCCCGGTGACCTGAGCAGCCGGTTCCAGCCCGAGGGGCCAGAGGACAGAAGAGGGGAGAGGAGGCCCAGGCGACCCTGGTTCCCTGGAGAGAAGCCAGTGGACAGAGGGGGCTTGGGGCCGGGGGTATCGGAGGCCCAGCTGGGAGCAGGGGGGCTCGGGCTGGAGAGGGGGAGCAGGCAGAGCCCCCCTGGGTGCAGGGGGACTGGGATGTGCTGGGCTGAGGGAGGCCAGGCCTGAGGCTGGAGAATTTCCTCTGCTGGGTTCAGACGCTCAATAAACCTCCTGTGTTACGCTGGGGGAGAGTCGCTCCGGGCTGGAGAGCAGGGGGGCATTATTCCCTCTGGGGGTGGAGGCCCTGGGGGTCCAGAGCGAGGGGACTCCCTGAGGGGGCCCATGGGGAGAGACAGACGTGCTAAGGCTCAGAGAGGGGCGGCTCCAGGAGGTGGAGGGGCCTGACCCCGAGAGAGAGCGGCCCCCCGAGAAGGGCTGTTGCACTGAAGGGGGTTCCCCCCAGGGACCGTACGGGGCCAAGGGTGGGCCCGACGGGGGAGTCTGTGAGAAGCTCCACAGCCGGATCCAGCTAGATGGCTGATGGGAGGGTGTGGGATGGCTGGAGCGGGGCGTGTGGGGAGGATGTGTGTATGGGTAAGGAGGGATGGGGTGGGGCCTGTGGGGAGGGTGGAGAGAGGAATGGGATGGGCGGGGAGGGCTGCAGGGATGGGATATGGGGAGGGAAGGGGTGGGGCACAGGCCAGACTCCCCCACTCCCCCCAGCACTGCTGCCTCTCAGCCCCCGCCCCACCCCCACCTTATTTATTGCTCTGTTTACTTCTGTGTCTTTTTGTTATTTTTAAAGTCATGAGCCTGTCGTCATAGTTACTGAATTGGACCCAGGAGTCCTGGCTCCCAGCCCCCACTCCCCTCCCAGAGCTAGGGACAGAACCCAGGAGTCCTGGCTCCCAGCCCCCCTTCTAACCACGACACTTCAGAGGTGGCTGCATCTCAGCCCCGGGCGAGCCCCATGGCATTGCTGTGCGGCTGTTCCCCAGCTCTCCCACCCCAGAGGTGGCTGCATCACAGCACCAGGCGTTGTTTATCGTGACCCTCTTCCCAGTGCTTTGGTACCCTGGGCCTGGGCCGGGAGTGTCCAGCCACAGCTGACGAGCGAGGGAAACCGAGGCAACATAAAACTCCTCAGCCCTGGAGGAGCTGGGAATGGCTTTTATTTAGCTGCAGCAGTGAAAGGGTTAACACAGGCCGACCTGCTCGGCGTAACTCTGTCTGGAGCAGTAGCTGCCTCACAGGTGTATTAGCAGAGTGGGGTGGGTGGGAGGGGGACGCGGCCCAGGCACAGCCAGAGACAGGCCCTGCCCCAGCTGAGATCAGGGCCCCGTCGTGCCAGCTGCTGCCCACACACAGCGAGAGACCATCTCCAACAAGCTCACGGCGTAAGTAGCCAAATGCAGTGATCTACTCCCCGTGTTACAGCTGAGAAACTGAGGCACGGGGCGGGGGGGGGCAGGGACTTGGCCAGGGTCACACAGGCATTCCGTAGCAGAGCTGGGAATAGGACCCAGGTGTCCGGCAACCCAGGCTAGCACCTTAGCCACAAGGCAGGCCGGCTATCCCACCTCTGCCACCAGTCTCTCTCTAGCTCGAGCCCTGCAATGACCCTGTCCCCCTCCCTGGCCTTAGGCGTTGGCGTAGATGTTTTCCTCTGGAAATTGATCCCAGTCACCTCTCCCCCGGTAGCATCTTCCTCCTCTTCCTCCTCCTCTTCCTCTCCCTTTCTTCTCAAGGGCTCCCCCTCCCCCGGTGACGTCCTGTGTGGAAAGAGACGGGGTTAGCGGGGAAGAGTGGCCGCCATGCCAGGGGAAAGGATGAGTGGAGAGCATGGAGGGGGGATATCCCAGCAGAGGGGGATTCTGGGAGTGAGGGAGGGGATCCCAGAGCCCATGTGGGGGGGAAGGATCTCAGAGTGGGGGTTGGGGTAGGTACCGGGGGGATCTGGCATAACCCGCTGGAGAGCTGGGAACCCACCTGTCTGTGGGAAGGCTGCTCGTAGGCGTGACAGACCTGCCCGTCTCCGGTCCTTCGGCACCGTCCGGCCCTGGCGGGGACCCTGCCCCCCTGCCTGGGGTGAAACCATCATCAACATCCCACTCCTAGGCCCATCTAGCCTGGTGTCCCGCCTCCTCCCTGCTGCCATGATCAGACCCATGGGTCCATCTATCCCGATATCCACCCCCCCCGCCACCGCCATCCCAGAGCAGCAGAGCTGCGTGTTGGGGGAGCCCAGGGCTGGGCTAGCAGGGGCTGCGGGTCAGGAGTGAGGGGCACCGGCAGAGCTGGGGGGGGCGAACCCACGGCTGGCACAGCAGGGGGCTGTGGGTCGGGATTGAGGGCAGCAAGTGGAATTTCACGCTTGCAATGAGCGATAGCTGATCTTGGGGGAGCCATTTTCCCCCCATTCCAGGCTACGGTTCCCACTGGATCCTTCTCCCGTCCCGCCTGAGTCTTACCTTCCCTTCCTGACTCTCCAGGCCACTGCAGCCCCGGCACCGACCAGCGCGAGGCTCCCACCAACCGCCGAGGCCACCACGAGCGTCAGGGGGAAGCCGGCTGCAAACCAACAGCTGGTGTGAGCGGTGGGATCGGCTGGGCGGTGATGGGCCCTACAGGGCTTGTAATGAACGGGTGGGTCCGGCGTAGGGGGAGGGTCCCCGAGCGGGGGAGGGGCCGAGGGCTGGCCTAGCCATGGGGACTGAGCCCCCTTCCCCACCTCTCCAGGGAGGCACAGAGGTGAAAGGGGGCAGGTGGGGACTGTGTGACTGATACGTGGGTTGCATCTGGCTAAGGGACTGGCACATAGCGCCGTATTTCCTCACATACACATCTCTGCCTGAAGACGAACAGGCCACTGCTTTTAGCTAAAGGCAAAGCTGGATCCCCTGCCCAGCCCCCGCCGGTCCCCGGTACCTGCGGGCACCACGGGCAGCGCGGCCTGGCTCTGCCCGTGGGCGTTGGTGGCAGCGCAGGACACGTTGGCCAGGGCCCCGGCCGGGCCCCGCAGCTCCCCGCTCACGGCCGGGCCCCGCGCCCCCGAGGTCGCTCGCAGCTCGGGGCCCTCGAAGTGCCCGGGGAGGGTGCGGTTGGGCAGGCGCCACTCGAGGCGGGGCGGGGGGTTCCCCTCGGCCGCGCAGTGACACGTGGCGGCTCCCCCGGGCCCGCGGCCCCGCACCGTGCAGTTCCCCCGCGGCAGCAGCTCCGGCGGGTCTGCAACGGGACACGGGACGTGTGGGGGGACTTGCCTCCTGGGACCACAGTGCTCTCCTATCGAACCCAGGAGTCCTGGCTCTCGGCCCAGCCCTGCCACTGGCCCCCACACCCCTCCCAGAGCCAGGGATAGAACCCAGGAGTCCGGGCTGCCAGCCCCCCCTCTAACCACTACACCCCACTCCCCCGCCGGCGCTGGACGGGGTCACTCACAGCCGACGTGGAGCCGGACGGCTGTGCGGGTGAAGACCCCGACCACGGCGGGGTACGTGACGGTGCAGACCAGCTCTTTGCCATCATCCCCTGGGGCCGGCGTGAAGCTGAGCATGGAGCTGTAGGAGACGCTGCCGTTCGCCAGGGCGACCGAGACGTTCCTGGCTGTGTAGTCGAACCCCCCTGTCCAGGTGATTTGGGGAGGGGTCCCTGAGCAGGTCCCCGGAGCCTGGCAGGTCACATTCACCAGCTGTCCGGACAGCAGCACCTCGGGGACCCCCAGCACCGGCTGCTCCGTCAGCTCTAAGCAGGCGACACCATTAAACTTCAACTCAGTGGGGAATTACTGGGGTTAATCCCTGGAACTCCCTGCCCCTGGGTATTAGTGAGACTAACCTGCGGGACTCCCTGCCCCTGGGTATTAGTGGGGCTAACCTGTGGGACTCCCTGCCCCTGGGTATTAGTGGGGCTAACCCGCGGGACTCCCTGCCCCTGGGTATTAGTGGGGCTAACCCGCGGGACTCCCTGCCCCTGGGTATTAGTGAGACTAACCCGCGGGACTCCCTGCCACTGGGTATTAGTGAGACTAACCCGCGGGACTCCCCGCCCCTGGGTATTAGTGGGGCTAACCCACGGGACTCCCTGCCCCTGGGTATTAGTGGGGCTAACCCACGGGACTCCCCGCCCCTGGGTATTAGTGGGGCTAACCCGCGGGACTCCCTGCCCCTGGTATAAGCAGAGTTAATCCTGCTGAGCTCTCCAGGACCCCCAGCCTCACCTGTCACATCCACCAGCGGCTGGGTCACCACGTAGCTGTATTTAAAGTCTCCCTTCACAAAGCGGAAGACGTAGCGGTCCCTGTCTCCGGCTCTCACGTCGCTGATGTGCAGGGAGCAGTCGTCCGGGGCGTCCCCCACCAGGCGGATCCGGCCCCCAGGCTCCCTCAGGTTCCTGCCAGGATCTGTGGTGGCCACAGCCGGGCTGGTGTATCTGTCATCGTCCCTGAGAAACCAGTATTTGTAGGGGACCCCGGAGGACTCGAAATTGGCTGTGAAATGACAGGGGATCAGGACGCAGAGACCCTGCTGGGCCGTGACGCGGGACGGGACCTGGATCCGATAGACGGGCTCCTGGCAGAGCCCACCTGCAGGGGAAACAGACCAGCTCTGACGGTGCCCTCGGTCCCCACCCGCAGCCCCACAATCCACCCTGCCCCCCCTGCTCTGCCGGTGCCCCTCAATCCCGACCCACAGCCCCCCCCCAGATCCATCCCACCCCCACACAGAGCTCTGCTGTGCCCCTCACTCCCGACCCGCAGCCCCCCAATCCACCCTGCCCCCCCAGCTCTGCTGGTGCCCCCCAATCCCATCCTGCAGCCCCCCCAGATCCACCCCACCCGCACACAGAGCTCTGAGAGTGCCCGAGTCCCGACCCGCAGCCCCCCTAGATCCACCCTTGCCCTCACACAGAGCTCTGCTGGTGCCCCTCAGTCCCAACCCGCAGCCCCCCTAGATTCACACACCCCCAGAGCCCCTCAGTCCTTCCATGGGGTGAGAGAATAAAAAGACACCAACAAGGGAGCAGAGATTTAATATGGGAGGCTTGAGGAAAGTGGGGTCTAATGGTTAGAGCTGAGGAGGGGGACCTGAGAGCCAGGACTCTTGGGTTCTCTCCTGGCTCTAAGAGGGGAGTGGGGGGCTAGTGGTTAGAGCCAGGGGGGGGCGTGTTTCCAAGTCACTGACAGGGGCCAGCTCTGATAACGAGACTCGATTTCTGGGATGGATCAATATTTGCCCTTATTAGCAGTACCGGGTTTACAATGGCACCAAGCCGGGACCCTGGCCTGGCCAGCTCTGACTGGGCTGCAGCCGAAAGCAGGGCCAGCTCTTCTCCCCTCCCCCCACTTCTGTCCCGCCCCCACCGGCCACCAAGCTCCCACCTCCTCCACCGGCGCGTCCCCAAACGGGAGCTCCTGCACCCCCCCATCCGTCCCCTGCACCCCTCACACCAAACAGGACCTGCCCCAGGTAAGCGCATCTGTAGAGGTGCCGACTCACCCCTGCGGCGCCTCCTGCTGGTCTGGTCCAGGAATTAGCTCATTCCAGCCCAGAGCGCCCCCTGCAGGCCGGTGATCTGCCCGTCCTCTGGCCCCCGTGTCCCTCCCTCGACCCCGGTGCCCTTTTAACAGGGGTGCTGCCCCCTGGCAGTGCCCCACCAATCTGGGTCTCCCCTCCCTGGGGAACCCCCAACCCACTAGGGCTACTGCCAGTCATTGTCTAGCCCCGCGCCCCGGGGCAGCTGCAGTATCAGCCACTCATCACTGGCAAGGAGGGTTTGGACCTGCTGCCTTGGCCTACCCCTGGGCTGCCCCCTGCAACCCCCAGTACCTGTTAGCCCAATGCTAGGCCGCAGCCTGGGGCTTTCCAGGCTGGAGCTCCCCAGCTCCTCTGCCTTCCCCAGCCCTGCTCCACTCAGGTACCCTGTGTCCAGCTCCCTGCAGCCAGGCCCTGCTCCCTGTACAGGCAGAGGGAGACTGTCTGGGCTCCTGGCTCCCAGCCCTTTTATCCAGCCCAGCTGGGGCCTGATCGGTGCCTGGCCCAGCTGGGGCCGCTTCCCCAATCAGCCCGGCTGTTAGAGCCGCAGCCCCCTCCAGCCACGGCTGCTTTTCAACCCCCTCGGGGCAGGAGCGGGGAACCACCATGCCACAGCTTCACACCCCAACCACCTGCCCCAGCCCTGAGTCCCCTTCTGCACCCCAACTCCCTCCCTGACCCTGCACCCCAAGATTTTTTACTTTTTTTTATATAAAACGCTCGTCTCCAAAGCGCTTGGCACTAGTTTGCTAGCGGCACAAACAGTGTCTGGAAAGATCGTTCAGTGTCGGCCGAGACCCCCGCGATTTTCACGTGGTCTGTGGGGAGATAAGTTGGCTGACAAAACCAGTCAAGGCCCCGCACTCAATTTTCATTGACTTGCTGTTACTCATAGGAGGAGGATGAAGAAAAAAAGACTGAAAAGTGGGCGGGGGGGAGAGAAGAGAGAAGGGGCAGTTTCCTGGCTGGTCCCAAGGGGGGGCCCCCCAAATGAAGCTGAGCACAGGGCCCCACTAACCCTAAATCCACCACTAGGCTGAGCCCTCCCGCACAGCTCCCCATGCCACAGCCAGGGGCTGAGACACCCCCAAGATCCGCACGCCACTGCCAGGACATGGGGCTGACCCCTCCCTCGCCCCAGCTTCCCGCACCACTGCCAGGACATGGGGCTGACCCCTCCCTCGCCCCAGCTCCCCACACCACTGCCAGGACGTGGGGCTGACACCCTCCCCAAACTGCTGCCAGGAACTAGGTCTGGCCCTACCCCCCCCCACAGCTCCATTCTGACTGGGGTTGCGACTGAGGCCCCAAGCCCTGCGGCCTGACCCCTCGCGTCACCCCCCCCCACACACACACACGTTCCTCCACACCCCGCTAGGGGGGCGCACCGGGCTTCTCTGGTAAACTGGGCACTTGTTCATTGGCTCTTGTCAGCTGGCCAGAGCAGAGGGGATAAATGCCCGTTTTTGTCAAAAAAGTCAGGCTGGCCGGGACAGAGCTTACAAAGGGAACCGTCCCGGCCGAACGGGGACGTCTGGTCACCCCATCGCCAGGCGTGTGGGTCCTGAGGGATTCGGCCCTGGGCTGGCTCATCGCGCCACTCCCGAGAGGCCGGAGGGATGCCCGGCCCTGGCACTGGACCGGCCCCGGCCACGCTGCCAGCTCAGCCTGGCAGACGCCGTCGCCTTCCAGCAGGGCCGGTGAGTGGCCGGGGGCAGGGTGTGAGGGAGTGGGTCTGTGGAGGTGTGTGTGTGGGGGGGCCTGCTGGCCAGTGGGGGTCTCTTGGGGGGCGGTGGGGGAGGTCTGTGTGTTGGGGTGCTGGACAGTGGGGGGCTCTGGGGGGGTGGGGGAGGTCTGTGTGTTGGGGTGCTGGACAGTGGGGGGCTCTGGGGGGGTGGGGGGGGGTGTGGGGTGGATGCTGGTCAGTGGGGGGTCTCTTGGGGGGCGGAGGGGGAGGTCTGTGTGTTGGATGCTGGGCAGTGGGGGGCCTCTTGGGGGGCGGTGGGGGAGGTCTGTGTGTTGGGGTGCTGGGCAGTGGGGGGTCTCTTGGGGGGCAGGGGGAGGTCTGTGTGTTGGGGTGCTGGGCAGTGGGGGGTCTCTGGGGGGGTGGGGAGGTCTGTGTGTTGGATGCTGGGCAGTGGGGGGTCTCTTGGGGGGCTGTGGGGAAGGTCTGTGTGTTGGATGCTGGGCAGTGGGGGGTCTGGGGGGTGGGGAGGTCTGTGTGTTGGATGCTGGGCAGTGGGGGGTCGCTGGGGGGTGGGGGTCTGTGTGTTGGATGCTGGGCAGTGGCGGGTCTCGGGGGGGGTGGGGGGGTCTGTGTGTTGGATGCTGGGCAGTGGGGGGTCTCTGGGGGGGAGGTGGGGAAGGTCTGTGTGTTGGATGCTGGGCAGTGGGGGTCTCTTGGGGGGCAGTGGGGGAGGTCTGTGTGTTGGATGCTGGGCAGTGGCGGGTCTCTGGGGGGGTGGGGGGGTTTGTGTGTTGGGGTGCTGGGCAGTGGGGGGTCTCTGGGGGGGTGGGGGGGTCTGTGTGTTGGATGCTGGGCCGTGGGGGTCTGAGTGGGGGGGTGGGGGAGGTCTGTGTGTTGGATGCTGGGCAGTGGGGGGTCTGAGTGGGGGGGTGTAGTTGTGGTGGGGGGCTGTGGTGAAGTGCGTTGGGCAGTTGTGGTGGGCTCGGGGGGTGATGCTGGCCAGGGGGTGCAGGCCGCTGTGCGTTTGAGGTGGAGGGTCTGTGGGGGGGGCTGCTGGACAGAGGGAGTCGGGGTCTGTGTGGCCCAGCCTCCCTCCCCCCCCCGAGGGGCAGGGGCAGGCTGGTAGCACAGGGCCGGAGGGGGCCAGGGTGCGTCTGGCGACAGCCGGTTTCTATGCAGGGCCCTGCGCTGGGCTGGGTGGAGCGGGGCCGCCCCCCATGCTCTGCCCCATGCCCCAGGCCGGCCCCTCACTCTGGGGACTGACCCCCTGCCCAGGGGCTCCTTTGCCCCTATGGGGGCTCACGAATATGTTCGGCGCCAGGCCCATAACAGGTTGATCTGGGCTGTTTATTAGCCGGTGACAGAGGCAGCAGCTTTGGGCCCTGAGCCAAGGGCTCGTGGGAGGGGAATTTTACTAACCAGCCCCCCTCTTCCTGCACATCTCATTCTCCCCACAGCTCTGCCAGAGCCCCTTTAATTCCCCAAACCACAATTTATTTGTCCAGTATCTGGGATCTCCCTCCCCCACAAGGGGGGTGAACCCACCCTGAAATCCCCCATCACCCCCAGGGTTGAAACCAACCAAGGGGAGGAACAGGCCAGGAACCAAGACGGCACCAACCCGCCAGCTGCAGGTTCAAGTGGTTTATCGACGTCCGAACAGCGCGAAGCACAAACCAAGCTCCCTACTGAAGAAACCGCAACCTAAGGGCTGGTCTCGACGTTTGTCGCTCAAACGTTTCCCGTTCAGTGACCTCGCAGAGGAAGCCCCTGGGGCACCGCTTGCCACAAAGCTGACGCGGAAGGAAAGCGTCTCCCTGCTCCAGCGGGGAACAGTGGAGGCGCTTGGTCTGCCAGGCCCATCAGCAAAGCCAGGGCTGGCGAAGCCAGTGAAAGGGCTGCAGAGCACCAAGCCTCTGCTCTGCAGGAAGCCTCCTGAGCCAGCCACGCGCACGGCCCGATTGAGAAGCACTTAATGCTGGAGACCCAGCGCAGTGTGTGTCACACCAGACTTTCCAGCTACGCACACCCCAAGCTGAGGCCAGTGTGAAGCGCATTGTCACTGGCTAACCCTGAATGTGGACGCTGGATTTGAAAGACTCAGGAGCTGGAAAAGTGAAGAACTCTCTCACCGCACTCACACAACGAGCACGTGGCTGATAAATGCACCATGCAAATGGGTGTCCAGTACTAAGTCACTGCGGACGTTCTCCAGACGTCCGTGGGAGGCCAGTAGGTGCATTTTTAGATGTTCAGGTCACAGGCGACACATCCGCTGCATCTGTGACAACCCACATCTCAGAAGAGTTAAATGGTTGTAAATCAGACCCCAAAGAGATGCTGCTTGTGCGTTTGATGGAGCTGCAAACCTCTCTGGAAGATCTGGTGGAGCACAAGCTTTGCTCAGGGAAAGGTATAACCCTAATCTCTCCTATACACACTGCAGAGGCTGTTTTAACTTCAGGATCCGGACAAATAATGAAGCAAATAATTAAGCAATCAGTTTGCAAACACCTGGAAGACAATAGGGTGATAAGTAAGAGCCATCATGGATGTGTCAAGAATAAATCATGCCACCCCAGCCTGACGGCTTCTCTGACAGGGTAACAAGCCTTGTGGATGAGGGGGAAGTGGTAGATGTGGTACATCTTGACTTTAAAAAGGCTTTTGATACCATCTCCCATGACCATCTCATAAACAAACTAGGCAAATACAACCTAAGTGGGTGCAGAAGTGGTTGGAAAACCGTTCCCAGAGAGTTGTTATCAGTTGTTCACACTCATGCTGCAAGGAAATCACGAGTGCGGTCCCAAAGGGATCAGTTCTGGGTCCAGTTCTCTTCAATATCTTCATCAGTGATTTAGATCACGGCATAGAGAGGACACTTACAAAGTTTGCAGACAATACCAAGCTGGGAGGGGTTGCAAGTACTTTGGAGGATAGGATTAAAATTCAGAATGATCTGGACAAACTGGAGAAATGGTCTGAAGTAGATAGGATGAAATTAAATGAAGACAAATGCAAAGTGCTCCACTTAGGAAGGAACAATCAGTTGCACACATACAGAATGGGACGTGACTGCCTAGGAAGGAGAGCTGCCAAAAGAGATCTGGGGTCATAGTGGATCACAAGCTGAATATGAGGGATCAGTACAACATTGTTGCAAAAAAGCGAACATCATTCTGGGCTGTATCAGCAGGAGTGTTGTGAGCAAGACACAAGCAGTGATTCTTCCGCTCTGCTCCGCGCTGATTAGGCCTCAGCTGGAGGGTTGTGTCCAGTTCTGGGCGCCACATTTCAGGAAGGATGGGGACTAATTGGAGAAAGTCCGGAGAAGAGCAACAAAAATGATTAAAGGTCCAGAAAAAGGTCGTAGATCCTGAGGAAAATTGGGTTTGTTCAGTCTGGGAAAGAGACGCCTGAGAGGGGACATGGGAACAGTTTTCAAGCACATAAAACATTGTACAAGGAGGAGAGAGGTAAACTGTTCTCGTTAACCTCTGAGGACAGGACAAGGAGCAATGGGCTTAAATTGCAGCAAGGGAGGTTTAGGTTGGACATTAGGAAAAAGTTCCTACCTGTCCGGGTGGTGAAGCTCTGGAATAAATTGCCCAGGGAGGTGGTGGAATCTCCATCATGGGGGATGTTTAAGAGCAGGTTGGACAAACCCCTGTCAGGGAAGGTCTAGACAATCCTTAGTCCTGCCATGAGTGCAGGGGACTGGGCTAGACCTCGCGAGGTCCCTTCCGGCCCTACAATGCTGGAATCTGTTCAGCTAGAACTAGTACGAGCTGCAGGATCCTGAAAAGACGTTTAAAAAGCCGTAAATTCAATGTCTTCTTTATACTCTTTTTCTCAGCAAGAGTCCAAAAAGCCCAAACGTCTTGGAGAAAACAGAAGATGCTCCAGGACTGAAGTTCAAATTAGTCCAACCTGGGAAAACCTCGTTCCTCACCGACCAGACCGCTGTGTGCTGGGAGGAGTCGCCTTCTGCCCGGCCGGGAGCGGGGAGGGAGGACCCTGCCGTGAAGGCCTGGCAGAACCGGGCACAGGAGCAGCCCCCAAAGGGGACCTGGCGGCATTCGACACGTCCAAAATTACAGCCAGAAGCCAAGAAGGCTGGAGCTGTCGTGCTTCACGGAAGGCTTGAGGAGCCAGCGCTGATGCGGGTGATGGTTTTACAGCCTGAGTTAGAGCTAATAAAATGGCCACGACATATTTCCCAGTTGTTACTAAGGTGCCATACAACCTCCCACTGCACCCTCACGGGCTCACCCCTCAGCCCTCACCCCCTGTGACTTCAAACACCCCCCCCCATTTCAATTCCTGGGGAAATAGGGCTTTGAAAAAACATTCTCCCAACAGCTCTGCCGGTGCCCCTCACTCCTGACCCGCAGCCCCTGCTAGCCCAGCCCTGGGCTCCCCACAGCTCTGCTAGAGCCCCTTTATTTCCCCAAACCATAATTTATTTGACCAGTATCAACTCTTACAGCAGGAGGCATCTGGAACCCAGGACTCCTGGGTTCTCTCCCCGGCTCTGGGGGATTCCTGCCAGCCCAGCTGTCTCTGCTGTTGTTCTCTTACCCTGGCAGAGCAGTGCGAGGATGATTTTAATGCAGAGCTTGGTGGAAGGGGGTATCTGGCTGGCTCCTGGCACCCACATTCTCCCGCTCCGCGGCTCCGGGAGGCAGCCAGTGCCCGGACTGACGGGCTCCGTGATTTGCTGCTCTCAGTGGGTCCCAGATCGCTGCCTGGGGGAGGTGCAGGTGGGAAGGAGGGTGGGGAAATGACTGAGCAGAGCAGGGGAGTGGGGTCTAGTGGTTAGAGCGAGGCGGAGCTGGGACTCACACACAGGGTCGGTCTGTACTTACCCAGCGCCCGGGTGATTCTGCACCAGCCCAGCGCTGAGCAGGCACCGAACCGACGACACTGCAACTCCCTCTTCTCACAGGAAAACCACATCCTGCCAAACCCGCCTGGCCCCACACAGCGCAGACCCACGGGCCCCTCTAGTCCGGCGTCCCGGAGTGAATCAGGTTGGGGGAATGTTCCCTCGACACCGGCGTGTGGGAATCGCTGTTGGGGGCCACAGGGCTGGGGCAGGACATTGGCACAGACCCGTCCGGCACCGGGAGCGGCCTGGGCCGTGCACGCGGCAGATCTCCAGGGGGAGCGGCAGGGATGCAGGGGTCGAGCTCTTGCAGGGGTCGCTCTGCAGTTTAATTCGTGAGGAGCCGGTTGGTGGCACAAGCCACAGGCTGGAGGCTGGGTGTGGGCGGAGGCCGGGGGGCGGGGGGGCAGGTCGCCAGCAACGCAGTGTCTTGGGCTGGAGGGGGGAGGGGACACGGCTGCTCCCCAGCCCAGCTCGCACCCCGGACAGCACCGCCCCACCCAGACGGGCACATTCCCAGCAGCTGGTGTGAAAAGCAGAGCCGGGGTGTGGGAGGCCCAGGGGCTGAGCGCACAGGCTGTGGGGAGGGATGCAGGGGGAGGGCACTGCCCCCAGCTCTGTGTGCACCGGGCTGGGGGCAGGCGGGACGCCGGACTAGAGGGGCCCGTGGGTCTGCGCTGTGTGGGGCCAGGCGGGTTTGGCAGGATGTGGTTTTCCTGTGAGAAGAGGGAGTTGCAGTGTCGTCGGTTCGGTGCCTGCTCAGCTCTGGGCTGGTGCAGAATCACCCGGGCGCTGGGTAAGTACAGACAGACCCTATGTGTGAGTCCCAGCTCCGCCTCGCTCTAACCACTAGACTCCAGTCCCCTGCTCTGCTCAGTCATTTCCCCACCCTCCTTCCCACCAGCACCTCCCCCAGGCAGCGATCTGGGACCCACTGAGAGCAGCAAATCGCGGAGCCCGTCAGTCCGGGCACTGGCTGCCTCCCGGAGCTGCAGAGCGGGAGGATGTGGGTGCCAGGAGCCAGCCAGATACCCCCTTCCACCAAGCTCTGCATTGAAATCATCCTCGCACTGCTCTGCCAGGGTAAGAGAACAACAGCAGAGACAGCTGGGCTGGCAGGACTCCCCTAGAGCCGGGGAGAGAACCCAGGAGTCCTGGCTCCCAGCCCCCCTCCTCTAACCCACTAGACCCCACTCCCCTCCCAGAGCCGGGGAGAGAACCCAGGAGTCCTGGGTTCCAGATGCTTCCTGCTGTAAGAGTTGAAACTGGTCAAATAAATTACGGTTTGGGGAAATAAAGGGGCTCTAGCAGAGCTGTGGGGAGCCCAGGGCTGGGCTAGCAGGGGCTGCGGGTCGGGAGTGAGGGGCACCGGCAGAGCTGGAGGAATTGGGGGGAGACCAGGGCTGGGCTAGCAGGGGCTGCGGGTCGGGAGTGAGGGGCACCGGCATAGCTGTTGGGAGAATGTGATTTCAAAGCCGTATTTCCCCAGGAATTGAAATGGGGGGGGTTGAAGTCACAGGGGGTGAGGGGTGAGCCCGTGAGGGTGCAGGGGGGGTTGTATGGCACCATGGTAACCATGGAGAAATATGTCCCGGCCATTTTATTAGCTCTAACTCAGCCTGTAAAACCATCACCCGCATCCGCGCTGGCTCCTCAAGCCTTCCATGAAGCACGACAGCTCCAGCCTTCTTGGCTCTTGCTGTAATTCTGGACGTGTCGAATGCCGCCAGGTCCCCTTCGGGGGCTGCTCCTGTGCCCGGTTCTGCCAGGCCTTCACGGCAGGGTCCTCCCTCCCCGCTCCCGGCTGGGCAGAAGGCGACTCCTCCCAGCACACAGCGGTCTGGTCGGTGAGGAACGAGGTTTTCCCAGGTTGGACTAATTTGAACTTCAGTCCTGGAGCATCTTCTATTTTCTCCAAGACGTTCGGGCTTTTTGGACTCTTACTGAGAAAAAGAGTATAAAGAAGACATTGAATTTACGGCTTTTTAAACGTCTTTTCAGGATCCTGCAGCTCGTACTAGTTCTCGTTGAACAGATTCCAGCATTCTAGGGCCGGAAGAAACCTCGCGAGGTCTAGCCCAGTCCCCTGCACTCACGGCAGGACTAAGTATTGTCTAGACCGTCCCTGACAGGGGTTTGTCCAACCTGCTCTTAAAAATCCCCCATGATGGAGATGCCACCACCTCCCTGGGCAATTTATCCCAGTGCTTCACCACCCGGACAGGTAGGAACTTTTTCCTAATGTCCAACCTAAACCTCCCTTGCTGCAATTTAAGCCCATTGCTCCTTGTCCTGTCCTCAGAGGTTAATGAGAACAGTTTACCTCTCTCCTCCTTGTACAATGTTTTATGTGCTTGAGAACTGTTCTCATGTCCCCTCTCAGGCGTCTCTTTTCCAGACTGAACAAACCCAATTTTCCTCAGGATCTACGACCTTTTTCTGGACCTTTAATCATTTTTGTTGCTCTTCTCCGGACTTTCTCCAATTAGTCCCCATCCTTCCTGAAATGTGGCGCCCAGAACTGGACACAACCCTCCAGCTGAGGCCTAATCATCACGGATCAGAGCGGAAGAATCACTGCTTGTGTCTTGCTCACAACACTGCTGCTGATACAGCCCAGAATGATGTTCGCTTTTTTGCAACAATGTTGTACTGATCCCTCATATTCAGCTTGTGTCCACTATGACCCCAGCTCCCTTTCTGCAGTGCTCCTTCCTAGGCAGTCATGTCCCATTCCATGTGTGTGCAACTGATTGTTCCTTCCTAAGTGGGGTATTTTGCATTTGTTCTCATTTCACTTCATCCTGTTTACTTCAGACCATTTCTCCAGATTGTCCAGATCATTTTGAATTTTAATCCTATCCTCCAGAGCACTTGTGACCACTCCCAACTTGGTATCGTCCGCTAACTTTATAAGTGTCCTCTCTATGCCGTGATCTAAATCACTGATGAAGATATTGAACAGAACCGGATCCAGAATTGATCCCTGCGGGACACCACTCGTTATCCCTTCCAACAGGACTGTGAACCTTTGATAACGACTCTCTGGGAACGGTTTTCCAGCCAGTTCTGCACCCACTTAGGTGTATTTGCCTAGTTTGTTTATGAGAAGGTCATGGGAGATGGTATCAAAAGCCTTTTTAAAGTCAAGATGTACCACATCTACCACTTCCCCCCTACCGCTACCCACAAGGCTTGTTACCCTGTCAGAGAAGCCGTCAGGCTGGGGTGGCATGATTTGTTCTTGACACATCCATGATGGCTCTTACTTATCACCCTATTGTCTTCCAGGGGTTTGCAAACTGATTGCTTAATTATTTGCTTCATTATCTGGCCAGATCCTGGAGTTAAAACAGCCTCTGCAGTGTGTATAGGAGAGATTAGGGTTATACCTTTCCCTGAGCAAAGCTTGTGCTCCACCAGATCTTCCAGAGAAGTTTGCAGCTCCATCAAACACACAAGCAGCATTTCTTTGGGGTCTGATTTACAACCATTTAACTCTTCTGAGATGTGGGTTGTCACAGATGCAGCGGATGTGTCGCCTGTGACCTGAACATCTAAAAATGCACCTACTGGCCTCCCACGGACGTCTGGAGAACGTCCGCAGTGACTTAGTACTGGACACCCATTTGCACGGTGCATTTATCAGCCACGTGCTCGTTGTGTGAGTGCGGTGAGAGAGTTCTTCACTTTTCCAGCTCCTGAGTCTTTCAAATCCAGCGTCCACATTCAGGGTTAGCCAGTGACAATGTGCTTCACACTGGCCTCAGGCTGGGGTGTGCTTAGCTGGAAAGTCTGGTGTGACACACACTGCGCTGGGGCTCCAGCATTAAGTGCTTCTCAATCTGGCCGTGCGCGTGGCTGGCTCAGGAGGCTTCCTGCAGAGCAGAGGCTTGGTGCTCTGCAGCCCTTTCACTGGCTTCGTTAGCCCTGGCTTTGCTGATGGGCCTGGCAGACCAAGCGCCTCCACTGCTCCCCGCTGGAGCAGGGAGACGCTTTCCTTCCGCGTCAGCTTTGTGGCAAGAGGTGCCCCAGGGGCTCCCTCTGCGAGGTCACTGAACGGGAAACGTTTGAGCGACAAACGTCGAGACCAGCCCTTAGGTTGCAGTTTCTTCAGTAGGGAGCTTGGTTTGTGCTTCGGGCTGTTCGGACGTCGATAAACCACTTGAACCTGCAGCTGGCGGGTTGGTGCAGTCTTGGTTCCTGGCATGTTCTTCCCTTGGTTGGTTTCAACACTGGGGGGTGATGGGGGATTTCAGGGAGGGTTCACCCCCCATTGTGGGGGAGGGAGATCCCAGATACTGGACAAATAAATTGTGGTTTGGGGAATTAAAGGGGCTCTGGCAGAGCTGTGGGCTGGTCTGGCGGGGGGCTGCGGGTCGGGAGTGAGGGGCACCGGCAGAACTGTGGGGACCCCAGTGCTGGTCTGGCGGGGGGCTGCATGTTGGGAGTGAGGGGCACCAGCAGAGATGTGGGGACCCCAGGGCTGGGCTGGCAGGGGGCTGCGGATGGGGAGTGAGGGGCACCAGCAGAGCTGTGGGGAGAATGAGATGTGCAGGAAGAGGGGGGTCGGTTAGTAAAATGCCCCTCCCCCTAGCCCTTGGCTCCCAGTCCAAAGCCGCTTCCTCTTTCTTCAGCTAATCAGAGCTCACCACCATCAGTGACTTTGAAACACCGCCCAGCCCTGCCCCCTGGCTCTAACCACTAGCCTCCCATGCCCCTCTTAGAGCCAGGAGAGAACCCAGGAGTCCTGGCTCCCACTCACTGCTGTAACCCTTCTGCCCGTCACAGTTGGCAGCACCAAGGGCCGGGTTCAGTATCCAGGGGGTCCGTTTCAATAACACAATGCAAAACCGGCTCGAGCCCCCACCCAGTGACCTGGGACAATTACACCCCACCCCCACCCCGGGTGCCTCTAAGAGGCAACACTTCCCCTCTCGCAAGCACAGAGTCTGAGTGTAGCAAAATCCTTTTAATAAAGGAAGGAAACAATGTGGCATTACGTTGTTGGGGAAACACCACAAACAGGATTCATAACACAAACCATGAGCAAAGACCCACCCCCAAGCTAGTTTGGCAGTGTCCCTTTCCCCTCAGGGTCTTAAGTCCAACCACCCAAAGTCCACCCAAAAGTCCAACAAAAGTCTCTGTCCCTGGTCAGTGCAGCCCCAGAATTCAAAAGTTTATCTGTGGAGTTTTACCACCCCCCAGCCTGGGTGGAAATGGGGGGAGGGAGCACATGGGGTATTAAGGGGGCACCTTACGTGGGCCGAGGCCGACTGCCCTGCCTCTCCGTGGAGTTCTGCTGCCGCCTTCACCACGAACTGCTCTGCTCTACCAACCGCTCCCTGAGCCGCTCCAACCATCCCACAAACTGCTCAGCTCTGCCAGCCACTTAGCAATAGATCTTCAGGCTCCCCCACTGGTTAACACAGCCCTCAGTGATCTCAGCTCTTAGTGATTTCTGCTTGTAGTAGGGGAGCCTCAGTGCTGGTGCACTATTGGCCCAAAGTGAAATTCATCTGAGCAGCCTCTAGCTAGACTCCTAATAGAATCAAAATTAGCTCTGCTAGTTAAAAGTGGAGAGAGAAGATAGTGTAATTGGTGTTTCAGACCCTCAAGAGAAGAGGAGAGGAGAGGAGCGGAGCGGAGCGGAGCGATGCAATGCCCAACCTCTTTCTATTCTTGGGGTTTTGGAACCCATGTCCCTTGTCTAGCAAATGCTCTTTAGTTGATGGCGACTCCCTCTGTCATAAAACAGTTCCTCTGTCCTTGATTCACATAATCAGGGTAACGACACTTTATTCTTCCTGCCCTAATAACAGAGAAACTGGGGATCCCACAGCAGCCAAAGTGACCACTTGGGCAGCTGCGGGCTCATGCCAGGCGGGCTGGGTGTGCCTATGCAAACAAGATCAGCCCCTGAAGTTCTTTTCCACACTCGCCTCAATTCACCACCAGATGTCAGGGTAGAGCTCATCCCGACTCTGCTTACACCGCTCTAATCACTAGACCCCACTCCCCTCAAGCCTCCCATATTTCATCTCTTTTCCCTTGTTAGTGTCTTTTTATTCTCTCTCCCCAGGGAAGGACTGAGGGGCACCGGCAGAGCTCTGTGTGGGGGCGGGGGTGGGTCAGGGGGCTGCGGGTCAGGACTGAGGGGCACCGGCAGAGCTCTGTGTGGGGGCAGGGGTGGGTCAGGGGGCTGCGGGTCAGGAGTGAGGGGCACCGGCAGAGCTCTGTGTGGGGGTAGGGTGGATTGAGGGATGACACTCTGTGTTCAGCTCTGTGTTCTTGGTGAACCAGGGCACAGTATCCTGCCTGCCTGACTCACAAAGGACCCCCCCCCAGCCTCTGCTTGAACCAAAACCGATCAGAGAACGGCCTTACAGAGAGCAGTGAAAGGCAGGGGGAGACACACCCAGACCCCTCCTGACAAGGGTGACAGGATTAAGGGAACTCCCCTTACCTCATCTGCATCGAAGAGGGTGCAAGGAGGCATCTCCATTAGCTACAGAATGGAGAACAGAGATTCCAAGGCAGGAACGGCACTGAACTCTGGGACCAGGAAAGCCGTGAAGCAGTGCATGATGGGGGATCTCTGCTCCTGATGTCAATGAACCCGCCTGCCCACACTCAGCTCAGCAGTTATCAGACCAATTCTAGTAACGAATCCTTGACTGGTATCCAAAATAGTGAAGCTCCCTAGTTGCCTTGTGAGCTCCCTGCAAGGAACATCACCCATAGCCAGGAGTGATCGGCTCCTATTGTCCAGCCTAAAGAAAACCCGAGTCATCAGTTTACCCATAAACAAATCCAGTGTCTCCCTTGAACCATTGTTGTTTCCCTACAAAAAACCCTACTCACGCTTCAGTCAGTGCTCTGATGCCTGGATCCAAACTCTGCATCAGTCCCACTGGGACTTCACCTTCTCCTGACTGATTGTGCTGGGGGCTCTGCCCGTCTCCAGAACCCAGGACCCCGAGCTCCCCCCATCACCTGGGAACCCCGACCAGTTCAAGCCTCATGGAGTGGGTGAGACCCGAGCGCGCTCTCTCTCTCTCTCTCTCTCTGTTTTCTTTTCTACCTCAGTTATTAACCTTCAGTAACGTAGCTGTTATGCTGGTTTAGGCTCCTTGTGTGGTATCACTATTAGTCTATAAATAACTTTTATGGTTAAGCTGGTTGCTTCTCTCTCTAAACTTTACTCTTTTGTGTTTTTAGCTTCCCCCATTCACTCTGCAGCAACGCTCCTCTTACCTAAGCTAAAGATCCCTGTAGCACCCAAAAATCCTGTGGGGTTTGCTCATCCAGGGGGTTAATCCCAGAATAATTGTAACGTGACAGTGGGGAGAGGGACGTGCTGAACCTGGGACATCCGAGGGTGGCAGCTTGGACGTGCTGCTCGACCCAGAGTATTGAGTCCAGGGGCATTTAAGGGGGTCAGGTTGAGAGTGCGGATTAACTCGGTCCACTCAGCGCTCAGACTTGCTCTGTTAATGTGTGTGTGTGCGCGCGTGTGTGTGATGTTCTGGGGCTGGAGGAACCCAGCGCTGGGGAACCGAGGTCCTGCAGGATCGCCCCATTGGGAGGGGACGTGCAGAAGGGAGGACTCGAGCTCCCATATGAAAACACAAGTGCCCAACTTAGTGCCTATGGGGGGGTGGTAGCAGCTGGAAGGTTGAGAGAGGATTGGGATTTGGAGCCACCTGGGAAAATAAAGTGACCCCCTGATGCTGTCCCCAAAAGCCCATTCAACCCCGATTGGCCACGCAGGCATAACGTAGCTCCTGTTTCCACGAGGGAGGTTCAACGCAGAGTTGCGGGAGCCGATCTCCCCACAACGGAGCTGGCCACGGACGTAGTAAGATGGTCTCCTAGTCAGCCCAAGGCTACTGCCGAGCGACTGGGGCCACTGAACTGTGACACAGCTGTTGCATGGCTGGCCCGTGTTCGGCAAATGCACCCCTCTGCTGACGGCATGGACTTAACCCAGCTGGCTCAGTTATGCGCCTCTGCTTGTGATGCAGATGCTCTGGGCACAGGCGTAGGTCCTTGGGAGTGGGCTGCCCCTGGACGCCGGGAATGAGTGATAAGGGCTCTCAAGATATTACTGCCTGTGTCTTCAAGCAAGAAACTGCCTGCAATGGAAGAGCAGATGCCAGGCGAGGCCCCCGAAGCTTACCTACTTGGAAAGAAAATGCTGGCAGCTCTCTCTGATTCATTCCCCCGGACAGAAGAGAATGGGATCGTCTCTTTCCAGTACCAGGAACCCGATGCGGGACTAAATTCTCACAGAAAATTGACCATGGGGCTGTGGCGATAGAACACCTCACCTGGAGTGAACTAGTGGCAAAAATCCAACAGGCAGGAGATTTGCTGCGAGAAACTGGTGTCCTGAAAAGACAAGTCAGCAAAAAGACGCCCTCAGAGCCCGGGCGGGCGATCACAGTTACACATAACGGTCCTCACTGTGCCAGGCGCCCTCCCAATCCTAACCCCCCACCGCCCACAGCCCCGGGCAGCGTCGACCCAAGGAGACCCTTAGGAACATGATTTGGATGGAGCTGGTGAAGTTAGGGGAGGACATGGGAAGATACGATCGCCAGCCCCTCAGTATCAGGGCCGGCTTTAGGGCGATTTGCCCAATTCCCCTGAATCGGGCCCCGCCCCAAGAGGGCCCCGCGCCCAAGCCCCGGTTCGGCGTACGGGAAGGAGCTGGTGCTCCGCACCGGGGCGGCCCGGCTTCCCCAGGGGGCAATTTAAAGGGCCTGGGGCTCCCAGCAGGGCTTGCCACCAGAGCCCCACTGCTGGAGCCCTGCGGTAGGGCTGCGGCGCTCAGGGGGCTATTTAAAAAGTCCGGGACTCCCGTTGCTTCTACCATCCCGGCCCTTTAAATAGCAGCCAGAGCCCCGTCGCTTTCCCAGGGCTCCCTTGGCTAGTTAAAGGGCCGGGGCGCTAGAAGCAGGGGGGGCCCAGGCCCTTTAAATAACCCCCAGAGCCCATGGGACCAGCCTTGTGATCTGTGACACGGGGGAGGGACGTTCAAACTGTTTGTCTAGTCAGAAAAGCAGATTCGCTGCTGGGGCAGAAAATGGCTCCAACGCTCCGTCTGTGGCGCAGGCGGAAAGACCGAGGATTTGCCAGTTGCGCCAGACGTTGTTCTGGACTCAGCTAAAAGCCAGGCAGGAAGTGGCCCTAAGCCCGTGTCTGTCGGGGTGTAATCAGTTGGTCGGGGCTCGACCCTCCAACGGGCAGGAGGGGAGCCACTCCGACTCACTTCTTGTCTCCTGTTAGTCTGCGTGAGTGACAGGGAACAACGTTAGGAGGCCCAGGCCCTCGGGAGCAGGGGCTGGGCAACAGCAGTACAGTTAGGCCCAGGCCCTCGGGAGCAGGGGCTGGGCAACAGCAAACACAGGGCTCAGACCCTCAAGCAGGGCTAGCAGCAGTTCAAGTTTAGGGACTCAGGTCCTCAGTCAGGAGCTGAGCAAACAACCAGTAAGTCCAGACCTTTGGGTCGGGGTGCTGGTGTGAGGGGGGAGACTGCCACCCGTGAGTGGGGTGGCAGGGGGGACACAGGCCCACCCACTCCACTGTGTCCCAGCCCGGGGCCCTAGCAGCGGCGTGGATCCACGGCAGTCAGTGGGGATCCTGGCCGCAACACACTGACATGGGCACGTCGGTGCCCTCAGCCGGACAGGGGTCGCCTACCCCCGGGCTACACTCCATTCCCCCCTCAGGGCCTACCTCGTCGGTCGCACTGGGTTCGGGCCAGTCTGTCTGCATCGGCTCCTCTGGACCTGGGCTTGGCGGCAGGTCCGGCAGCTCCTCCAGGAAGTTGGGCCAGGACTGCTCGGGCGGCTCCTCTGGGTAACAGCAGGGCCTGGGGGGCTCCTCGTCGTAGCGGGCGCTCGGCAAGCCTGGGGGCTCCTCCCAGTACCGGCTCCGGGGAGGCTCCTCGTCGTAGTGGGTGCGGGGAAGCTCCGGCCAGGCAGGGCAGTTGCCTCGGGCCGAGGAGGGCTCCCAGCCAGGAGCTCCCGCCGGCACGTCTGCTCGCGGCGGCGGCTGCCGTCTGACTGAGCTTTGGTGCCCTCCTTTTCTACTTCCTGCCCCGCCCCTTGACTTCCAGGGGGCGGGGACTGATGGTGGAAGCTCCGCCCACTGGGGGGTTGGCAAGGGAGCTCCCTCCGCCGGGCAGGAGGGGAGCCACACCGACTCACTACACACACACCCCTCAAGTCTGGCTCCCGCCTGTCGGGGCCAGGCTCGTCCATCTCCCCAATACGAGACAGGAAGTCCGCGTTGGCATGGTCTTTGCCAGCCCTGTGCAGGACGGTGAAAGCGTAGGGCTGCAATGCCAAGTACCAACACATGATGCGTGCGTTGTTATCCTTCATGCATAGTAGCCATCGAAGGGGGGCGTGGTCTGTGACCAGGGTGAAGGGGGCCCCCAGCAGGTAGAAGCGGAGGGCCTCGCAGGCCCACTTGACAGCCAGCGCCTCCTTTTCCACCACGGAGTAGTTCTTTTCGCAAGGAAACAGTTTCCTACTGAGGTAGAGTACGGGGTGATCTTGACCGTCCACGTCTTGAGACAGGTCCGCGCCCAATCCCACCTTGGAGGCGTCCGTCTGTAGAATGAACCCTCGGTGGAAGTCCGGGCTGTATAGGACGGGTTCCTGACAGAGGCAGCGCTTCAGTCTTTGGAACGCAGCCTCGCACTCCGCGTCCCAGTGCACCTGCCTGGGGCTATCTTGGTCAAGAGCCCCGTTAAGGGCGCAGCTATGGATGCAAACTGGGGAATGAATCGCCGATAATACCCGACGATGCCCAAAAACTGACGAACGTGACGCTTCGTCGTCGGCGTAGGACAGTCCAGCAGGGCCTGTACCTTCCCCACGAGGGGTCTTACCCGACCCCCGCCGACCATATAGCCCAGATAGTTCGTCTCTTGCCAGGCGATACAACACTTTTTGGGGTTAGCGGTCAACCCCGCTTGACTGAGTGATCTTAGGTCTGCCGCAACCCGGGGCAGATGGTCCTCCCACCGACGACTATAGATGACCACGTCGTCTAGGTAGGCGGCGGCGTATTCGTGATGTGTCTGTAACAGGCAGTCCATTAGCCTCTGGAAGGTCGCCGGGGCCCCATGAAGACCGAAGGGCATCCGTGTAAAATGATAGAGCCCCGACGGGGTGGCAAAGGCGTTTTTTTCTTTTGAGGCCTGTGACGTTATTGATATAAATGGGAACCATATAGAACATGGGTTGCAACCAAGGTCCTGTGGTGGCACCAAATCCTAAGTAAAGGGGGTCATATAAGGTGTCTAAGACCAGGTTCTGGGTTGCTGGTTATGATTATGCTGTCTGTATGTCTGTGTATCATTTTGTAGTTTAAGTATAAGTATTGGCTCTATACTGTCTATATTTTGTATTATGCTCTGCCTCTGGGAAGTGTCCCAGACAAAGCTGATGTTAGCCCGGCATAGCTGGCTTGATGGCCCATTAAAGGGCCATCAGCTACACAATTGACCCATGGAGAGAAGGCAGACACGCCTTGTGACTCAGCAAAGTATGCAGGGACTGGCCCATGTGACTCCAGACTCCATATTTTTGCTGTAAGTTTCCACCGTGAGGACAAAGGGATTCTTACACCTGGAAAAGTCTATATAAGGCTGATGCATCATCTCCATCTTGTCTTCAATCCTGCTTCTGACCTCTGGAAGGACTTTGCTACAAACTGAAGCTCTGCACGAAGGACTGTTGACCCATCCCAGCGGGGGATGTTCCAGAGACTTAATCTGAACCTGCAGTTTACTCCAGCACTGCTGCAAGCCTGAACTAAGAACTTTGCCATTACTGTATGTAATTGATTCCATTTAACCAATTCTACCTCTCATCTCTACCTTTTTCCCTTTGTAAATAAACCTTTAGATTTTAGATTCTAAAGGATTGGCAACAGCGTGATTTGTGGGTAAGATCTGATGTGTATATTGACCTGGGTCTGGGGCTTGGTCCTTTGGGACCGAGGGAACCTTTTTCTTTTATTGGGGTGTTGGTTTTCATAACCATTCATCCCCAGGACGAGTGCACTGGTGGTGATACTGGGAGACTGGAGTGTCTAAGGAAATTGCTTGTGTGACTTGTGGTTAGCCAGTGGGGTGAGACCAAAGTCCTTTTTGTCTGGCTGGTTTGGTTTGCCTTAGAGGTGGAAAAACCCCAGCCTAGGGCTGTGACTGCCCTGTTTAAGCAATTGGTCCTGATTTGGCACTCTCAGTTGGGTCCCGCCAGAATCGCCCCGTCACAGTGGCGTAGTCGTGCTTGGATCCACAGAACCAGGTCAATTACGCTTTGGGTCAGAACCCCACGCTATCCAAATTTTAACTTTGGGATTGAGAGTTTGGTTGGTTAAAGATCAGTGACCATGAGACAGAAAGCATCAGGAAAAGCAAGGAAACTGCAAGCCTTGAGAGACAGCCTGCAGTTTGATTATGAGCAAGAACTGGCAGAAATTTGAATGGAGAAAGAGGCTGATGAGAGAAAGAAAGAAGTTGCTAAGAGAGAAGAAAAAGCTCGTAAGAGGCATCTGGAGCTGCTGGCTGCTGAGGAGAAAACTCGACAGATGCAACAGGAGACAGCTAGACTCCAACTCCAAGTCAAAAAAGCAATGGAAGAACAGCAGAGACTGTATCCTCTTGAAAGTCCAGTTTGTAACAATGTTGGTATGTTGTATAACTCTGAGCAGTTGTCTGGGGGTAACCAAATGTACCCCAACAATGCCACCTTTTATGTCAATGCTGTTACTGTGTGTTCAGTAGGGGGTGGCCCCATAAATTGTGCCAGTGCTATGTATGAGAGTGTAAAAGTCAATGGTAAAAGCTGTTTAGGGCAAACTATGGCTTCTAACATCACTCTTGTTAAAGCAGATCTGGTCAAAGAGGAAGATTATTTACCAAATCAGGGTGTGAATGTTGTGATCCTCTGTGAGTTTACTGTCCGTGTGCCTTTAGCCAAAATCCACCTTGAGTGGAATGGGGCTCAGCATGAAGTGATAGCTGGCGTCAGGAAGTTATTGCCTAAAGATCTTTTAATTGGGGAAAATGTTAAAGCTTTGTTCAGTCCAGGTAGCCAGTCACAGGAGAGGAATAATCTTAAACCTGTGTCTATTGTGAGCAATGATTTGCCTGAGGAGGGTTGCTCCAAAGGTTTGTCTATGCAAAAAAGCAGTGTGTTTGGGAATGAAGTTTCTGAATGTCTGTCTAATGTCTCAGAAGTGAATCTGAAGTTAGATCAAGAGCAGAAAGATCTCATTGGTGAGGAAAATGTTTCTCAGAAGCAGATTAAAGTAAATGGTCAGGTTAAAGCCCTAACTGAGGAAGGAAAGGGTAAATTTGTGATAGGTGATGGATTGGTGGCTAGTGCAGCTTGTAGAAGTGAACCTGAAATGGGTAACTGTGATTTGCTAAAAGTAGCTCAGTGTAGTGAAAAAAGCAGCAGCTTATCTGTTGGAAGTGGCAATGTGCCTGGTAGGGAAAGTTTGGAGGAGCCTAGGCAGCCTTGTGAGCTGATGGCTTTGTCTAATCAGCAGTTTGGGAAGACAGGGATAGTGGAAGAGGAGTGTCCCTATCCCTTACCTGTGTCCTGTGTGGAAAAATGTGACAGTGGAGGGAATGTGCCTGTGTCTGTCAGGGGTATTGACTTGCCTATGAAGGGAGCTACCTCGGTCTCCAAGCAGTTGTCTGTGAACCGCCCTGTGTGCTGGGACAAGGGAAGTGAAATCCCAAGCTGTGTGTTTGGTGAAGGAGAATGTGTCTCCGGCTCTTCTGTGTCTGTGGAGCAGACAGAAGGTGCCTGTCAACCTGTGATGGTTGAGGGCGATTTAGTTGTCTCGGAGTTGGTTGCAAATACAGCTAAAGCCCAGAAAGGGAATGGTCCTAAGTTTGTGTCTGCTGGGGAGAATGGCACTGTAACTCGGTTGCATCCAGTTAGTGTCTTAGCAAAATCCCAGAGAACAGACAATTCTGATGCTTGTAGTTTACCAGTTGCTAACGTGTGGTTGGAAAAGGGTGTAGCAACTCTGTCTGATCAGGGTGATACCCTAGCCAGGGCACAAGGAGAGCAGGAAGGTGATTTAATTGTGTTATCTACTGACAGTTTGACAACTTGTAGCAAGAAGGAAAAGATTCCTGAACTTGTTCATGGCCAAGGGAAGGAGACTGCTTCTGACCTGTTATCTAGAAAGTCTGTAGGTGTGCCTAAAAGGGGATTGTGTAGAAATCCGCCTGTGGGGCCTGAAGTAAGTCTAAGTGTAAGTGAGACCCAGAAAGCGGCTGTGGTTGCTCAGGGAAGTGTTCCTGTAGAGCAAGCCCTAGGTGGAGAGGGGAAGGGCAGAATTTCTGAGAGGGGTGAATTGCTGCTTAGAGAAGCTCCTAGGGAAAGGAATCCTCATGGTAGCCTGTGCAAGCAGTTTACTGCAACTGAAGGGTGTAAAAGGGATTTAATCAAGGAAGTTTCAGTTCTTAACAGCCAGAAATTTTCTGTTGTGAATGGATCCACTGACTTTCCTTTTGAGAGATCCAGTGTGGGCAGCTTTGAAAAGGTCTCAGGTGGAGTAGAAGCTGTTAAGGAAGTTGAGCAGCCCTATAACCACCTGGCTGTGTGTAGCCAGCTTGTTGGGGAGACAATGCTGTTGGGACAGGAATGTCTCCATGCTGAATCGGTAAGTGAGCAGTCTGGGCTTCAGGATCTGAGGACAGATTCAGTTACTGGTGTTTCAAAGCAGAACAGTTTTATGGCTGAATGCTTAAGGAGGCAGGGGAGAGCAAGCCAGCTCTCACCCTCAGACTCTTTGGATTGGTGTGGTATCTCTGTAAGACAAAGTCCAGCCTTGGAATCCATAGCAGCTAAGAAGTTAAAAGCTAGTGTCTGTGTTGATGCGAATTACTTGGCTGGCAGGGAGAAGAAAGAATTGCTAATAGCTGTTAGCACAGAGGGCCCACCCCATCAGCCAGTGAATTCTGTTAAGCAAGAGAAATCAGGGTTTAATCCAGAAGGAAAAAGAAGACTGAATTTTGCAAAGGGAAGCCACAGGTTAACCCTAAAATGCCCAAACTCCAATGGTATTGAGCCAAAGGTGTGGCATGACAAATATGATTGTAAATGGACACTTGCAATGAATTTGTTGTTATTACTAATGCTAAATTTTGTAACTAATGTGTTGCTATTGCCAAGAACTGTAACAATGTACAATGTGCCCAATCTGTTGGAAAGTCCCTTAAACATGTTGAAAGAAATACATGAAAACACACTTTATGTTAAAGGGCCTTGCTATACTGATGTTTCACAGTTAATGCATGTAAACAGTGTTGGAACTTTTCACAGGGGAAAATACATTCCAGACCTGATGTGCTGTATGAAAGGGGAAACTGAGGCACACTACCATATTGCTTTCATGGCTAAATGCCAAGAGTCCTGTACTATGAACAACATCAATATCTACATTGGTTTAATGTTAATTGGGTTCAAAACATTGGCCAAAGCTGGTATGGATAAAGTAGCTGTTTTCTTTAGCTCTTGGCAAGATCACATGAAACATACAGGAACCATGCTGCAAAAGCTAACCAAGTTATACCTTAAGTTTGTAAAGAGATCCATTCATGTTATTGAACATGACTTTGATAAACCATTTCGGTTATACACTGGTACGGCCTCTAGCCCAACACTAGCTGTAGTGAGACAGACCCAAGGAAAGGGGGCTCTTGGGATGCAGTCAGCGATGTTTTGTCATCCCTTCCTGCATCAATTTTGCGTTGGGGGTGTGACGTTATTGATATAAATGGGAACCATATAGAACATGGGTTGCAACCAAGGTCCTGTGGTGGCACCAAATCCTAAGTAAAGGGGGTCATATAAGGTGTCTAAGACCAGGTTCTGGGTTGCTGGTTATGATTATGCTGTCTGTATGTCTGTGTATCATTTTGTAGTTTAAGTATAAGTATTGGCTCTATACTGTCTATATTTTGTATTATGCTCTGCCTCTGGGAAGTGTCCCAGACAAAGCTGATGTTAGCCCGGCATAGCTGGCTTGATGGCCCATTAAAGGGCCATCAGCTACACAATTGACCCATGGAGAGAAGGCAGACACGCCTTGTGACTCAGCAAAGTATGCAGGGACTGGCCCATGTGACTCCAGACTCCATATTTTTGCTGTAAGTTTCCACCGTGAGGACAAAGGGATTCTTACACCTGGAAAAGTCTATATAAGGCTGATGCATCATCTCCATCTTGTCTTCAATCCTGCTTCTGACCTCTGGAAGGACTTTGCTACAAACTGAAGCTCTGCACGAAGGACTGTTGACCCATCCCAGCGGGGGATGTTCCAGAGACTTAATCTGAACCTGCAGTTTACTCCAGCACTGCTGCAAGCCTGAACTAAGAACTTTGCCATTACTGTATGTAATTGATTCCATTTAACCAATTCTACCTCTCATCTCTACCTTTTTCCCTTTGTAAATAAACCTTTAGATTTTAGATTCTAAAGGATTGGCAACAGCGTGATTTGTGGGTAAGATCTGATGTGTATATTGACCTGGGTCTGGGGCTTGGTCCTTTGGGACCGAGGGAACCTTTTTCTTTTATTGGGGTGTTGGTTTTCATAACCATTCATCCCCAGGACGAGTGCACTGGTGGTGATACTGGGAGACTGGAGTGTCTAAGGAAATTGCTTGTGTGACTTGTGGTTAGCCAGTGGGGTGAGACCAAAGTCCTTTTTGTCTGGCTGGTTTGGTTTGCCTTAGAGGTGGAAAAACCCCAGCCTAGGGCTGTGACTGCCCTGTTTAAGCAATTGGTCCTGATTTGGCACTCTCAGTTGGGTCCTGCCAGAATCGCCCCGTCACAAGGCCTCGTCGAGGGGGATTTGCCAATACCCCTTACTGAGGTCGAGGGTTGTGATGTATTGAGCCTCGCCCAGTCGATTTAGTAACTCGTCTACCCGGGGCATCGGGTACGCGTCGAAGCGTGAGATGGCGTTAACCCTCCGAAAGTCAATGCAAAACCGGCAGGAGCCATCTGGTTTGGGCACGAGCACCACTGGACTGCGCCACTCGCTTTGGGACGGTTCAACGACCCCCAACGCTAGCATCGCCCGGACCTCTTCCTCGACGTCGTCTCGCATTCGATAGGGCAAGGGCCGGTTCGTTTCCCGGACCACCTTCCCGGGCTCTGTCTGGATCGAATGGCATACCAGGTTGGTATGACCCGGAACGGCGGTGAAGGTCTTCTGAAACGCTTTCAGGAGACAGTTAGCCTGTTTTCGTTGCTCATCTGTCAACGACCCGCCCAGCGCTGGCGTGAGGGGTTCCTCGGGCTGGGGCACGCGAGGTCCCAGCTCTGGCTCGGGCGGGCACGGGTCAATTAGGAGGCCCTCTTGTTCACGCCAGGGCTTCAACAGGTTAACATGATACCATTGGGTCGCCTTGCGCTTGCCTGGCTGACGAACCTCATAGGTGACTGGTCCTATCTTTTTAACCACCTCATACGGCCCCTGCCAGCGGGCCAGCAGCTTAGACTCACTTGATGGTAGGAGGAGCAAGACGCGGTCCCCTGGCGTAAATTCGTGGACCTGGGCTCCTTGGTTGTAGGTCCGCTCCTGCCGTCTCTGGGCCGCTCTCAAATTCTCTCTGGCTAGGGAGGTTCCTGCCTGGGTCAGATACTCCTGTAGCTGGATGACGTAGTCTAAGAGACCTTGGGTCGGGGAGGTCATCTGTTCCCAAGCCTCCCGCACCAGGTCCAGGAGTCCCCGGGGACGGCGACCGTAGAGTAGCTCAAAGGGCGAAAACTGTGTCGACGCCTGGGGAACTTCTCGGATCGCCAACGGCAAGGCAGGCAGGAACTGATCCCAATGACGGAGTTCCCCGGGGGGGAATTTGCGCATCATGCTTTTAAGGGTTCGATTGAAGCGCTCCACTAGTCCGTCGGTTTGCGGGTGGTAGACGGACGTGCGGAGTTGCTTGATCCCTAAGAGGCTGCACACCTGTTGGAGCAGCCGAGAGGTGAAGTTGGTTCCTTGGTCCGTCAGGATCTCCCGGGGAAGCCCCACTCACGCGAAAATCTTCACCAGTTCCCCGGCTATGGTCCGGGCTGTAATACTTCTCAACGGGACGGCTTCTGGAAACCGGGTGGCATAGTCCACAAGCACAAGAACATGCTGAAACCCGGTCGTAGTTTTGGGGAGCGGGCCCACGAGATCCATGGCGACCCTCTCAAAGGTACCTCCATGAGGGGCATGGGGACTAAGGGTGCCCGGGGTACTCCTGGCGGGGCCGCGAGCTGGCACTCCGGGCAGGAACGGCAGTACTGCTTTATGTCCTGGTGGATCCCCGGCCAGAAGAACCGCCCTAGGACCCGGGCTAGGGTCTTTTCTTGCCCCAGGTGCCCGGCGGCAGGTACGTCGTGAGCCAACTTCAGCACAGCCCGCCGGTGGCACTGGGGGACCAGTAGCTGAGTCCGTGGCTCCCGAGTGCATGGATCCTGGTCCATCCGGTACAGGCGGTCCCGACGCAATTCAAAGTGCGGCCACTGGACAGCTCGCTGGGGTTCAATCACGGACCCATCTATGGCCGCGAATTGTTCGTAACAAGTGCGGAGGGTAGGGTCCGTCCGCTGGTCCTGGCAGAAATCACTGTCAAAGCGGGGTCCCTCAGGGGACTCCCGGTGTGGCCCCACCTCTCTGGTGGGCTCCGGCTCCTCTTCCGGGGTGGCCGCCGGGTCCTCGGATGAGGGCTCCGGGGCGTCTGCTTCGAGGACCGGCTTGGCTCGCAAGAGTTCCTCGAAGGCGGGCCAATCCCGCCCCAAGATGACAGGGTAGGCAAGGCCCGGTGCCAGGCCGACTACCAGATTCCGAGTGACCCCTCTGACCGTTAGGGAGACTCTGGCACTAGGATAGGGCTTGACATCCCCATGTATACATTGTAGCTGTATCGTCCCTAAGCAGGAGTCGGCCGGGGGTTCCAAGTCCTGCCGCACTAGCGTCTGGCCACACCCGGAGTCAATTAGGGCCTGAGCTGACTTGTGGCCGACAACCACCGGGACAGTGAGCTTGGGGTTCTGGGGCAGTCGCGCCTGGTTGCGTCCTGCCCACACCTGGCCAAAGCTGCAGTCCTTGTCGGGGCAGTCTCGCTGCAGGTGTCCCCGTTTCCCACAGCCAAAGCAGGGGCCGAGCTCAGGCCGCCGAGTCCGGGGGGCCGTTTGGCTCGGCCCACGAGGCGGGCTCCATCGGGCCCCCGGGGGTCCTTGGCGGACAGGCGTGGGTCCGGTCCGAGGGGTCATCTCCCGGCCCCGGGCCCGGGATTCCTGGTGGGGGCTCAGTCCGTGTCCTACCCACCGCGCCTCACTGGGGGACTCCCTCTTCTTTTCCACTCGGGAGGTGTCTGCCCTTACCCCGGGAGGGGGACAGGGGGGACCTACCGCTGTTTCAGCAGTGAGGAAGTCTTCCATCAGGGTCACGGCCTTGGCCAGAGTCGCGGGCCTGTGGCATAGCACCCACGCCCTGCCCCGGGATGGCAGGGTGTGAATAAATTGTTCAAGGACGACCTGCTCAGTTACCTCCACCGCTGTCCGGACGTCTGGTTGGAGCCATCGACGGCAGGTCTCCTTTAGTGTCTGGGCGACCCCCCGTGGCCGAGTGCCCGGGGGGTAGGCCTGGCTCCGGAATCGCTGCCGGTACGTCTCGGGGCTGACGTCCAGCGCGTCTAATATTGCGGCCCTCACTCGGTCGTAATCCTGAGCGTCCTCCGTAGCGAGCCCTCGATAGGCCGTCTGCGCCGCCCCGGTTAGATACGGGGCAAGCAGCGTGGCCCACTGGTCCTGGGCCCAGCCGGCGACCAGGGCCACTCGCTCGAAGGTCACTAGAAAGGCCTCGGGGTCGTCATCCGGGCCCATCTTGGTCAAGCGAAAGGGGGCCGCCATCCGGGGTGGTCCCGATCCCTCGCCGGCGGGTCCCTCCGCGGGACGAGGGTGAGTGACCAGCAGCTGTTGCAGTTGGGCCCCCAGCTGTTGTAGCAACTGCTGCTGCTGTTCCAGCTGGGCCGTATGCAGGCCCTGTTGCAACTGGAGGTGGGCAGCATCCCTCTGTTGTTGTTCCTCACGCTGGGTCGCCTGCTGCTGCTGCTGCTGCTGCAGCTGGGCGGCCAGCTGCCGCTCCTGACTCTCTACGGGCAGCTGGATTATACGCTCCATCTCCATTCTGGTCTAGGGGCGGGGTAGGCAGTCACCGCTCCCTTTTCTAGCCCTTTATCACAGGGCTAGGGTTCAAGAGTCCCTGGTCAGGTGCCAGTGTAATCAGTTGGTCGGGGCTCGACCCTCCCATGGGCAGGAGGGGAGCCACTCCGACTCGCTTCTTGCCTCCTGTTAGTCTGCGTGAGTGACAGGGAACAACGTTAGGAGGCCCAGGCCCTCTGGAGCAGGGGCTGGGCAACAGCAAACACAGGGCTCAGACCCTCAAGCAGGGCTGAGCAGCAGTTCAAGTTTAGGGACTCAGGTCCTCAGTCAGGAGCTGAGCAAACAACCAGTAAGTCCAGACCTTTGGGTCGGGGTGCTGGTGTGAGGGGGGAGACTGCCACCCGTGAGTGGGGTGGCAGGAGGGACACAGGCCCACCCACTCCACTGTGTCCCAGCCCGGGGCCCTAGCAGCGGCGTGGATCCGCGGCAGTCAGTGGGGATCCTGGCCGCAACACACTGACATGGGCACGTCGGTGCCCTCAGCCGGACAGGGGTCGGCTACCCCCGGGCTACACTCCATTCCCCCCTCAGGGCCTACCTCGTCGGTCGCACTGGGTTCGGGCCAGTCCGTCTGCATCGGCTCCTCTGGACCCGGGCTTGGCGGCAGGTCCGGCAGCTCCTCCAGGAAGTTGGGCCAGGACTGTTCGGGCGGCTCCTCCGGGTAACAGCAGGGCCTGGGGGCTCCTCGTCGCAGCGGGCGCTCGGCAAGCCTGGGGGCTCCTCCCAGTACCGGCTCCGGGGAGGCTCCTCGTCGTAGTGGGCGCGGGGAAGCTCCGGCCAGGCAGGGCAGTCGCCTCGGGCCGAGGAGGGTTCCCAGCCAGGAGCTCCCGCCGGCACGTCTGCTCGCGGCGGCGGCTGCCGTCTGACTGAGCTTTGGTGCCCTCCTTTTCTACTTCCTGCCCCGCCCCTTGACTTCCGGGGGGCGGGGACTGATGGTGGAAGCTCCGCCCACTGGGGGGTTGGCAAGGGAGCTCCCTCCGCCGGGCAGGAGGGGAGCCACACCGACTCACTACACGGGGATAATGACTTGCCCATGGAAGGAGCTCCCCCGATCTCCAAACGCTTGTCTGGGAACAAGGGGAGGAAATACCAAGCTCTGGGGGTGTGGAGAACGGCCGTTTATCTGCTGGGGGAGCGTTTGGCCTGGGGAGCAGACGGAAGGTGCCTCCCAGCGTGCGCGGACAGAGGGTGCGTCCGTTGCCTCCGAAGTTCTTCTGGACTCAGGTGAAACCCAGAAAGAGGCTCAGGAAGATGTTTCTGCAGAGCAACCCCTGGCTGAAAAGAGAAAGGACAAAATTTCCGGGGGAAATGGGATTGTTGCCTACGGTGCTCCTGAAGGTCTAAAACCTCGTGCTGATGTGAGCAGAGTCAGGATGGGCTCTACCCTGACGTCTGGTGGTGAGCCCTGGAAAAGGACGTCAGAGGCTGATCTCGTTTGCATGGGCCCACCCATCCCATCTAGCATGATGGGACTAGCATGACCCACCCTGCCCAAACGGTCACTTTGGCTGCTGTGGGATCCCCAGTCTCTTTGTTATCAGGGCAGGAGTAATACAGGGTTGTTATCCTGGTTATGTGAATCAAGGGCAGTAAAACTGTACTTGGCATTTTATGATGGAGGGACTCACCCTCAACTTAGCAGCACTCACTAGACAAGGGACGTGGGTGCCAAACACCCCTTCTCTCTCCACTATATAATAATGGAACTAATTTTAATTCTATTAAGAGTTTTGTTACATGTTGCAGAGCTAAACTCAGTGATAGTTAGGTCTAAATGTTAGACCTATTTTGGGTAAGTGGTTCTGGGTGTGCCAGTAGCCCCCCGCCCCTGCCCAGTAACATCTGAAATCATGGCAGAGCTGTGGTGAGGGGGCTGGCAGAGAGGCAGGTGTGGCTGGTGGAGAGGCACAGAAAGCAGGATGGTTGGGGGGAGACCCAGCTGGCAGTGAAGACTGGAGCAGAACCCCACGGCGACGCCTGCAATCAGCCATTGACCAGAGAGCAGCGGAGCATGTAAAATGCCCCCCCAGAACTCCCCCCACTTCCACCCAGGCTGGGAGATAAACTCCGCAGAGGAACGTCTGAACTCTGGGGCTGCACTGACCAAGGCCAGAAGCTGTGGGAGGGGTGACGGTTGGGTTGCTGGACTTGAGACCCTGAGCGGGAAGGACACTGCCACATTCACTTGGGGGTGGGTCTTTGCTCAGGGTTTGTGTTATGAATCCTGGTTGTGGTGTTTGCCGCATTGTTTCCTTCCTTTCTTAAAAGGCTTTTGCTACACTCAGACTCTGTGCTTGCTAGAGGGGAAGTGTTGCCTCCTAGAGATGCCGGGGGCGGGGGTATGTAAGTGTCCCGGGTCACTGGGTGGAGGCTCGAGCCGGGTTTGCATCGTGTTATTGAAACGAAACCTCCAACCACAAGAAACAGTTTTAAATTTCAACCTCTGATCACAAACCTGGCTCCCCTTGAAAGCGCTGATGGACCCGGTCTGCACAGACTCTGTGTGTGTGTGTGGGGGGGGCGGAATCGCTCCATTGGGAGGGGACCTGCAGCTCCACATGAACACACACATGACACACGCAGCAGATTGATAGAATTACAGACACCCCCCCCAGAATAGTAAGCCTAATAAATGAGGTACCCCAGAGTAACTTGCAAATATGGTAACAGAGGGGCTGTGGATCAGGATTGAGGAGCACCAGCAGAGCTCTGTGTGGTGTGGGGGTGGATCTGGGGGGGGGGCTGCAGGTCGGGAGTGAGGGGCACCGGCAGAGCTGTAGGGAGCCCAGGGCTGGGCTAGCAGGGGGCTGCGGGTCGGGAGTGAGGGGCACCGGCAAAGTTGTGAGGATACCAGGGCTGGGCTAGCAGGGGGCTGCGGGTCGGGAGTGAGGGGCACCGGCAGAGCTGTGGGGAGCCCAGGGCTGGGCTAGCAGGGGGCTGCAGGTCGGGAGTGAGGGGCACCGGCAGAGTTGTGAGGAGCCCAGGGCTGGGCTAGCAGGGGGCTGCGGGTCGGGAGTGAGGGGCACCGGCAGAGCTGTGGGGAGAATGAGATGCCCAGGAAGAGGGGGGGCTGATTAGTAAAATGCCCCTCCCACAAGCCCTTGGCTCCTGGCCCAAAGTAGCTTCCTCTTTCACCAGCTTATCAGAGCTCACCACCATCAGTGACTTGGAAACACCCCCCAACACCACCCTAACCACTAGCCGCCCACTCCCCTCTCAGAGCCAGGAGAGAACCCAGAAGTCCTGCCCCTGAGCCCCACTCGCTCTACCCAGTAGTCCCCACTCCCCTGCTCTGCTCAGTCACTTCCCCACTCTACTTCCCACCAGCACCTCCCCAGGCAGCGATCTGGGACCCATTGAGAGCAGCAAATCACGGAGCCCGTCAGTCCGGGCACTGGCTGCCTCCCGGAGCCGCGGAGCGGGAGGATGAGTGTGCCAGGAGCCAGCCAGATGCTCCCTTCCACCAAGCTCTGCATTGAAATCATCCTCGCACTGCTCTGCCAGGGTAAGAGAACAACAGCAGAGACAGCTGGGCTGGCAGGACTCCCCTAGACTAGGGGAGAGAACCCAGGAGTCCTGGGTCCCAGATGCCTCCTGCTGTAAGAGTTGATACTGGTAAAAAAAATATGGTTTGGGGAAATAAAGAGGCTTTAGCAGAGTGGGTGGGCGGGGTGGAGCCCAGAACTGGGCTCGCAGGGGGCAGCAGGTCAGGAGTGAGGGGCACCAGCAGAGCTGTTGGGAGAATGTGATTTCAAAGCCGTATTTCCCCAGGAATTGAAATGGGGGGGAGGGTGTTTGAAGTCACAGGGGGTGAGGGCTGAGGGGTGAGCCCGTGAGGGTGCAGGGGGGGTTGTATGGCATGGTAACAATGGTAACAATGGAGACAATATGTCCCGGCCATTTTATTAGCTCTAACTCAGGCTGTAAAACCATCACCCGCATCAGCGCTGGCTCCTCAAACCTTCCATGAAGCACGACAGCTCCAGCCTTCTTGACTTCTTGCTGTAATTTTGGACGTGTCGAATGCCACCAGGTCCCCTTCGGGGGCTTCTCCTGTGCCCGGTTCTGCCAGGCCTTCACGGCAGGGTCCTCCCTACCTGCTCCCGGCTGGGCAGAAGGTGACTCCTCCCAGCACACAGCGGTCTGGTCAGTGAGGAACGAGACGCTCGACCGGAGCTGCTGTGACTGGGAGCAGCAGGAGATGAATTCCTACTTCTGCCAGCCCAGGAAACGGCCCAAAGATCAGGTCACGCTACTAGCGATGATGATGAAGAAGAAGCTGAAGCCAAATCTTCATTTGTTCGTCATATAATATTCCACTCTGAGGTCAAATCCTCTCTTCTGTCCTGATCACATGGCAGCCCCGTGGCTGGTAGTGCCTCACGCCAGTTCTCTGTTGGCGTTTTATGAGAAGGCATCTGGAAAAGCTACAGAGAGGTTGATAGAATCCAGAAGTCGCTGTTGTAGATTTGTAAGAGACAAGTCGGTTGTAGTTTTTCAGCTGCCTTTACAGACACCTCTTGTCCTCTTCACTTAAGGGGTCAATATTAGTGCGTTCATTAGTCAACTTCTGGACTGAAGTCTTTGCTTCTTCCAGCACCTTTTCAATGACTATTTCTCTGACTGATCCAAGTGTAGCTTCTCTTGCTGGAGAAAAGTCTACGACTGTGGTAGCAGATGCTTGGATGGCGTTGGCTGATAACCCGAGTGGTTTCATCAGTAGACTTACGAGAGAGAGAACAGCGATTGTCTGCTCTGAACGTGGTAGCAAAGTTATCCACCAGCCTCACTCCTTAGATCCGCCCCCGCTCGGTAGAGACTTTCCAAAGCCAGTACAGGGGAGTCGCATCTTACGCGGGGGTTAGGTTCTGAAGTCAGCGCATAAGGCCAAAATCGCATATAGTCAAATGCTCATTGAGTGGAATGGCGGGTGGAAACGCCCGCACTACAGGTACCGTATTTAAATAGTTATTTTTCTTTTCTTTTTTTGCCGAGTGCGTATAGTTAAAATTGCCTAAGTTAAATGCGCCTATGATGCGACTCCACTGTAATAATGGTGGCAGTAATTTTAAGACAACAGCCAAGGATGGCTCGTTGAAAGCCAGCAGGTTTTCCCAGGTTGCACTAATTTGAACTTCATTTTCCATTTTCATCAAGACATTCAGCTTTTTGGACTCCTGCTGAGAAAAAGAGTATAAAGAAGACATTGCATTTACGGCTTTTTAAACGTCTTTTCAGGATTCTGCAGCTTGAACAGATTCCAGCATTGTAGGGCCGGAAGGGACCTCGCGAGGTCTAGCCCAGTCCCCTGCACTCATGGCAGGACTAAGGATTGTCTAGACCTTCCCTGACAGGTGTTTGTCCAACCTGCTCTTAAAAATCCCCCATGATGGAGATTCCACCACCTCCCTGGGCAATTTATTCCAGTGCTTCACCACCCGGACAGGAAGTTTTTCCTAATGTCCAACCTGCAATTTAAGCCCGTTTCTTGTCGTAGCCTCAGAGGTTAATGAGAACAATTTACCTCCCTCCTCCTTGCAACAACCTTTTATGTCCTTGAGAACTGTTCTCATGTCCCCTCTCAGGCTTCTCTTCTCCAGACTGAACAAACCCAGTTTTTTTCAATCTTCCCTCAGGATCTATGACCTTTTTCTGGACCTTTAATCATTTTTGTTCCTCTTCTCTGAACTTTCTTCAATTTGTCCACATCCTTCCTGAAATGTGGCGCCCAGAACTGGACACAACCCTCCACCTGAGGCCTAATCAGCGCGGAGCAGAGCGGAAGAATCACTGCTTCTGTCTTGCTTACAACACTCCTGCTGATACAGCCCAGAATGATGTTCGCTTTTTTTGCAGCAGTGTTAAGTTGTTGACTCATATTCAGCTTGTGATCCACTATGACCCCCAGATCCCTTTCCGCAGTGCTCCTTCCTAGACAGTCATGTCCCCTTTTGTATGTGTGCACCTGATTGTTCCTTCCTAAGTGGAGCACTTTGCATTTGTCCTCATTTAATTTCATCCTATCTACTTCAGATCATTTCTCCAGTTTGTCCAGATCATTTTGAATTTTAATCCTGTCCTCCAAAGCACTTGCAACCCCTCCCAGCTTGGTATCGTCCGCTAACTTCATAAGTGTCCTCCCTACGGCATGAGCTAAATATTGATGAAAATATTGAACAGAACCAACACCCAGAATTGATCCCTGCAGGACCCCACTCGCTATGATCTTCCTGCATGACTGTGAGCCGTTGATAACGACGCTCTGGGAACGGTTTTCCAGCCAGTTCTGCACCCACTTAGGTTGTAATTTTCTAGTTTGTTTATGAGAAGGTCATGTCAGACAGTATCAAAAGCTTTACTAAAGTCAAGATATACCACATCTACCGCTTCCCCCCTAACCACAAGGCGTGTTACCCTGACAAAGAAAACTACCAGGTTGGTTTGAAATGACTTGTTCTTGACACATCCATGATGGCTCTTACTTATCACCCTATTGTCTTCTACGTGTTTGCAAACTGATTGCTTAATTATTGCTCCATTATCTTTCCGGGCACAGAAGAGATTAGGGTTACACTTTTTTCAGAGCAAAGCTTGTGCTCCACCAGATCTTCCAGAGAAGTTTGCAGCTCCATCAAAAGCACAAGCAGCATCTCTTTGGGGTCTGATTTACAACCATTTACCTCTTCTGAGATGTGGGTTTTTCAGAGATGCGTCCGATGTGTCGCCTGTAACCTGAACATCTAGAATTGCACCTACAGGCCTCCCACGGACGTCTGGAGAACGTCCGCAGTGACTTAGTACTGGACACCCATTTGCACGGTGCGTTTATCAGCCACGTGTGCTCGTTGTGTGAGTGCGGTGAGAGAGTTCTTCACTTTTCCAGCTCCTGAGTCGTTCAAATCCAGCGTCCACATTCAGGGTTAGCCAGTGACAATGTGCTTCACACTGGCCTCAGCTTGGGGTGTGCGTAGCTGGAAAGTCTGGTGTGACACACACTGCGCTGGGTCTCCAGCATTAAGTGCTTCTCAATCTGGCCGTGAGCGTGGCTGGCTCAGGAGGCTTCCTGCAGAGCAGAGGCTTGGTGCTCTGCAGCCCTTTCACTGGCTTCGCCAGCCCTGGCTTTGCTGATGGGCCTGGCAGACCAAGCGCGTCCACTGTTCCTCGCTGGAGCAGGGAGACGCTTTCCTTCCGCGTCAGCTTTGTGGCAAGAGGTGCCCCAGGGGCTTCCTCTGCGAGGTCACTGAACGGGAAACGTTTGAGCGACAAACGTCGAGACCAGCCCTTGGGTTGCGGTTTCTTCAGTAGGTAGCTTGGTTTGTGCTTTGGGCTGTTCGGACGTCGATAAACCAGTTGAGCCTGCAGCTGGCGGGTTGGTGCAGTCTTGGTTCCTGGCCTGTTCCTCCCCTTGGTTGGTTTCAACACTGGGGGATTTCAGGGTGGCTTGGTTGTTTGGTTTGGGGAAATAAAAGGGCTCTGGCAGAGCTGTGGGGTGGGGGGAGCCCAGGGCTGGGCTGGCAGAGGGCTGCATGTCGGGAGTGAGGGGCACCGGCAGAGCTGTGGGGAGAATGAGATGTGCAGGAAGAGGGGGGTTGGTTACTAAAATGCCCCTCCCACTAGCCCTTGGCTCCCGGCCCAAACCTGCTTCCTCTTTAACCAGCTAATTGTAACCCTTCTGCCCCTCTGAGTTGGCAGCAACAAGGGCCGGGTTCAGTATCCAGGGGTTCCGTTTCAATAACACAAGGCAAAACCGGCTCAAGCCCCCACCCAGTGACCTGGGACAATTACCTACCACCCCCCCGGGCGCCTCTAGGAGGCAATACTTCCCCACTCGCAAGCACAGAGTCCGAGTGTAGCAAAATCCTTTTAATAAAGGAGGGAAACAATGCGGCATCACGTTGGAGAGACACCACAAACAGGACTATACACAAACCATAAGCAAAAACCCACCTCCAAGTACATTTGGCAATGTCCTTCCCCCGTAGGGTCTTAAGTCCAATCACCCCAAAGTCCAACAACCCAAAAGTCTCTGTCTCTGGTCAATGCCACCCCAGATTTCAAAAGTTTATCTGCAGAGTTTCACCCCCCCAGGCTGGGTGGAAATGGGGGGGGGGCACACGCAGGGTGTTAAGGGGCACCTTACGTGGGCCAGGGCCGACTGCCCCGCTTCTCCGTGGAGTTCTGCTGCAGCCTTCACCACGACTGGCTCCACTCCACCAGCTGTGCCGCTCCTCCAGCCGACCCGTGAACCGCATCAGCCGTCCACACGAACCGCTCCACACTGCTCACTGTTCCACGGGCTGCACCAACGTGCTGCAGACTGCTCCGCTCTGCCAGCTGCTTAGCGATCAATCTTCAGGCTCCCCCACTCAGTGATCTCAGCTCAGTAAGCTTAGCTCTTTTTGTGATTTCAGCTCTTAGTGGTTTCAACTTGAGCGCCAGTGCCACCTTGGCCCAACATGAATTCAGGTCAGCAGCCTCCAGATGGACTCCTAAAGGATTCAAAATTAGCTCTGCTCTTTAACAGTGGAGAGAGGAGGATGTGCAATTGGTGTTCCAGGCCCTCAAAAGGGGCCCATATCATCAGGTACACACACCAGTCCCCAGCCTCTCTCCCCTCACTGGGTTTTGGAACCCATGTCCCTTGTCTAGCAAGTACTATTTAATGTAGGTTGAGTCATTTCTCTCATAAAGCAGTCTCATAGTTCCTCATTCACATAATTAAGGTAACAGCACTTTTTTCTCCTTCCTGCCCCAATAACAAAGAAATTGGGGATCCCACAGTGTGAAAATAACCATCCCAGGCTGCTGTGTGTTATGCTAAGTGGAGTGGGTTTACCAATGCAAATGCACATTCCTAAAATTCCTTTGCCCACCCCTCATAATGTACCACCAGATGTCAGGGTAGAGCTCATCCTGACTCTGCTTACGTAATAAAGGCAAATATTGATCAGCTGAGAAATCGAGTCTCTTTCTCAGAGCCGGCCCCTGTCAGTGACTAGGAAACACGCCCCCCACCCGCCCCCAGGCTCTAACCACTAGCCCCCCCAGTCCCCTCTTAGCGCCCATCCACCGCTCTAACCGCTAGCCCCCACTCCCCTCAAGCCACCCATATTTAATCTCTGCTTCCTTATTGGTGTCTTTTTATTCTCTCTCCCCAGGGAAGGACTGAGGGGCACCAGCAGAGCTCTGTGTGGGGGTGGGGATGGATCTTGGAGGGCTGCAGGTGGGGAGTGAGAGGCAGTGGCAGAGCTCTGTGTGGGGATGGGGTGGATCTAGGGGGGCTGTGGGACAGGACTCAGGGGCACCGGCAGAGCTGGGGGGGCAGGGTGGATTGGGGGGCTGCGGGTTGGGAGTGAGGGGCACCGACACAGCTGGGGGGGCAGGGTGGATTGGGGGGCTGCGGATGGGGATTGAGGGGCACCGACAGAGCTGGTCTGTTTCCCCTGCAGGTGGGCTCTGCCAGGAGCCCGTCTATCGGCTCCAGGTCCCGTCCCGCGTCACGGTCCAGCAGGGTCTCTGCGTCCTGCTCCCCTGTAATTTCACAGCCAATTTCGAGTCCTCCGGGGTCCCCTACAAATACTGGATCAAGGACGACCACAGGGACACCAGCCCGGCTGTGGCAACCACGGACCCTGGCAGGGCCCTGCGGGAGCCTGGGGGCCGGATCCGCCTGGTGGGGGACGCCCCGGACGACTGCTCCCTGCACATCAGCGACGTGAGAGCCAGAGACAGGGACCGCTACCTCTTCCGCTTTGTGAAGGGAGACTTTAAATACAGCTACCGGGTGACCCAGCCGCTGGTGGATGTGACAGGTGAGGCTGGGGGGCCTGGAGAGCTCAGCAGGATTAACTCTGCTTATACCCAGTGGCAGGGAGTCCCGCGGGTTAGCCCCACTAATACCCAGGGGCAGGGAGTCCCGTGGGTTAGCCCCACTAATACCCAGGAGCGGGGAGTCCCGTGGGTTAGCCCCACTAATACCCAGGGGCGGGGAGTCCCGCGGGTTAGCCCCACTAATACCCAGTGGCAGGGAGTCCCGCAGGTTAGTCTCACTAATACCCAGGGGCAGGGAGTTCCAGGGATTAACCCCAGTAGTTCCCCACTGAGTTGAAGTTTAATGGTGTCGCCTGCTTAGAGCTGACGGAGCAGCCGGTGCTGGGGGTCCCCGAGGTGCTGCTGTCCGGACAGCTGGTGAATGTGACCTGCCAGGCTCCGGGGACCTGCTCTGGGACCCCTCCCCAAATCACCTGGACAGGGGGGTTCGACTACACAGCCAGGAACGTCTCGGTCGCCCTGGCGAACGGCAGCGTCTCCTACAGCTCCGTGCTCAGCTTCACGCCGGCCCCGGGGGATGACGGCAAAGAGCTGGTCTGCACCGTCACGTACCCCGCCGTGGTCGGGGTCTCCACCCGCACAGCCGTCCGGCTCCACGTCGGCTGTGAGTGACCCCGTCCAGCGCCGGCGGGGGAGTGGGGTCTAGTGGTTAGAGGGGGGGCTGGCAGCCCGGACTCCTGGGTTCTATCCCTGGCTCTGGGAGGGGTGTGGGGGCCAGTGGCAGGGCTGGGCCGAGAGCCAGGACTCCTGGGTTCGATAGGAGAGCACTGGGGTCCCAGGAGGCAACTCCCCCCACACGTCCCGTGTCCCGTTGCAGACCCGCCGGAGCTGCTGCCGCGGGGGAACTGCACGGTGCGGGGCCGCGGGCCCGGGGGAGCCGCCACGTGTCACTGCGCGGCCGAGGGGAACCCCCCGCCCCGCCTCGAGTGGCGCCTGCCCAACCGCACCCTCCCCGGGCACTTCGAGGGCCCCGAGCTGCGAGCGACCTCGTGGGCGCGGGGCCCGGCCGTGAGCGGGGAGCTGCGGGGCCCGGCCGGGGCCCTGGCCAACGTGTCCTGCGCTGCCACCAACGCCCACGGGCAGAGCCAGGCCGCGCTGCCCGTGGTGCCCGCAGGTACCGGGGACCGGCGGGGGCTGGGCAGGGGATCCAGCTTTGCCATTAGCTAAAAGCAGTGGCCTGTTCGTCTTCAGGCAGAGATGTGTATGTGAGGAAATACGGCGCTATGTGCCAGCCCCTTAGACAGGTGACAACTCACGTATCAGTCACACAGTCCCCACCTGCCCCCTTGCACCTCTGTGCCTCCCTGGAGAGGTGGGGAAGGGGGCTCAGTCCCCATGGCTAGGCCAGCCCTCGGCCCCTCCCCCGCTCGGGGACCCTCCCCCTACGCCGGACCCACCCGTTCATTACAAGCCCTGTAGGGCCCATCGCTGCCCAGCCGATCCCACTGCTCACACCAGCTGTTGGTTTGCAGCTGGCTTCCCCCTGACACTCGTGCTGGCCTCGGCGGTTGGTGGGAGCCTCGTGCTGGTCGGTGCCGGGGCTGCAGTGGCCTGGAGAGTCAGGAAGGGAAGGTAAGACTCAGGCGGGACGGGAGAAGGATCCAGTGGGAACCGTAGCCTGGAATGGGGGGAAAATGGCTCCCCAAGATCAGCTATCGCTCATTGCAAGCGTGAAATTCCACTTGCTGCCCTCAATCCCGACCCACAGCCCCCTGTTGTGCCAGCCGTGGGTTCGCCCCCCCAGTTCTGCCAGTGCCCCTCACTCCTGACCTGCAGCCCCTGCTAGCCCAGCCCTGGGCTCCCCCGACGTGCAGCTCTGGGATGGCGGAGGCCGGGGAGATATCGGGATAGCTAGACCCATGGGTCTGATCGGGGCAGGAGGGAGGAGGCAGGACACCAGGCTAGATGGGCCTAGGGGCTGGATTTTGATGATGGTTTCACCCCAGACAGGGCAGCAGGGATCCCGCCAGGGCCGGACGGTGCCAAGGGACCAGAGACGGGCAGGTCAGTTACTCCTCCAAGCAGCCAGAGTCCACGGCGCCTTCCCGCAGACAGGTGGGTTCCTGGCCCTCCAGCGGCTTATCCCAGACCCTGCACCCTCCAGCCCCATCCCCCACCCTGCTGGGATCCCTCCCTGCACTTGACATGGGCCCTGGGACCCCCTCCGCCGCTCCCAGAATCCCCCTCTGCTGGGATTTCCCCCCTCCAGCGCTCACCACCCATCCTTTCCCCTGGGCATGGCGGCCACTCTTCCCCGCTAACCCTGTCTCTCCCCGCACAGGACGTCACCAGGGAAGGGGGAGCCCTTGAGAAGAAAGGGAGAGGAGGAGAAGGAGGAGGAGGAAGATGCTACCAGGGGAGAGGTGACTGGGATCAATTTCCAGAGGAAAACATCTACGCCAACGCCTAAGGCCAGGGAGGGGGACAGGGTCATTGCAGGGCTCGAGCTAGAGAGAGACTGGTGGCAGCGGGGGGATAGCCGGCCTGCCTTGTGGCTAAGGTGCTAGCCTGGGTCACCGGACACCTGGGTCCTATTCCCAGCTCTGCTACGGAATGCCTGTGTGACCCTGGGCAAGTCCCTGCCCCCCCGCCCCGTGCCTCAGTTTCTCAGCTGTAACACGGGGAGTATATCACTGCATTTGGCTACTTACGCCGTGAGCTTGTTGGAGATGGTCTCTCGCTTTGTGTGGGCAGCACCTGGCACAACCAGGGCCTCTCTCTGGCTGTGTCTGGGCCGCGTCCCCCTCCCACCTCCCCACCCCCCATCTCAGCTGGGGGCCACTCTGCTAATACACCCGTGAGGCAGCTACTGCTCCAGACAGAGTTATGCCGAGCAGGTCGGCCTGTGTTAACCCTTTCACTGCTGCAGCTAAATAAAAGCCATTCCCAGCTCCTCCCTGGGCTGAAGAGTTTTATGTTGCCTCGGTTTCCCTCAGGGGTTCCCCTTGCTCGTGGAGCCACTCAGCTGTGGCTGGACACTCCCTGCCCAGGCCTGGGGGTACCAAAGCACTGGGAAAAGGATCACGATAAATAATGCCTGGTGCTGCGATGCAGCCACCTCTGGGGTGGGAGAGCTGGGGAACAGCCGCACAGCAATGCCATGGGGCTCGCCCGGGGCTGAGATGCAGCCACCTCTGAAGTGTCGTGGTTAGAAGCAGGGCTGGGAGCCAGGACTCCTGGGTTCTGTCCCTGGCTCTGGGAGGGGAGTGGGATCTAGGGGGTTAAGGGGGGCTGGGAGCCAGGACTCGTGGGTCCAATTCAGTAACTATGACGACAGGCTTGTGACTTTAAAAACCACATTTAATGTCCAATAACAAAAAGCGAGACGCAAACGGAGCAATAAATAAGGCGGGGGCGGGGCAGGGTGGGGCGGGCTGAGAGGCAGCAGTGCTGGGGGCAGCGGGGGAGCCGGGCTGTCCGCGGCTGGAGGGACGGCGCCCCCGAGCGCTGCTGTGGTCCGGCCGCGTCCGGCCGGCTGGCTCAGGTGCGGCAGCAGAAGCCGCAGCCCTGGTTCCGGCAGCACTTGCAGCAGTAGGTGCAGATGGGGAAGTGGGCGTTGTGGCGCTTGGCTCTCCGGAGCAGGGCCTGCGGGGAGAGAACGGGGTCAGGACTCCTGGGTTCATTCTCCGGCGAGGGGAGGAGGGGTCTAGGGGTTAGCGCAGGGGGGCTGGGAGCCAGGACTCCTGGGTTCTCTCTGCAGCTCTGGGAGGGGAGTGGGGTCTAGTGGTTGGGGCCGGAGGGGGGAGCTGGGAGCCAGGACACCTCTGTTGCTAGCCCAAGGGAAGTGCTTTGGCTCATTAATAGCCCAGGACCGTCCCCTAGGGCTGTAGGTTCAGGGACTGCGATCCCGGTACTGCGATCCTGGCCAGCCCGGACCCGCAGGAGAGAGCCCCCAACCCTCCCCCTGGAGCACAGCGCCCCCTAGTGCCAGGCTGGGACATCGGGGCCAGCCCTGCCTGCCAGGGGAGAGACCCCACCCCGCTCCCTGCAGCACAGCGCCCCCTAGTGCCAGGCTGGGACATCAGGCCCAGCCCTGACTGCCAGGGGAGAGCCCACTCCCCGCAGCACAGCGCCCCCTAGTGCCAGGCTGGGGCTCCGTGACAACTGGTGCCAGCGGTGGGATTTACTGCACCTTGTGGACGGCACTTCCTGCAGTAAGTGACTGGGGAGCAGTAAAATGAAGGGGCAATTAACCCCTGGGAGAGGATGGATCTTGGAGGGCTGACAAGAGAGCAGGACTTTGCAGTAACAGGGTCCCCCGGGGGATCACAGCGAGCGATCCCAGGGGCGGAGGAGGCTGCAGCTCGACCCTGGCAGAGAGGTGGTGACCTCAAGGACTGGCACACTAGGGGTCCCCCCTGGAACCCGTGGGGAGTGGCAAGCACCCCGGCCTGCGAGCGGCCAGCAGGAAGATGTATGCCACGCAGCGCAAGTGTGACCTGGTGGGGCTGTGCCAGCGGAGAGGACTGCGCAGTGGGAAGCTCACCAAGGCCCAGCTGATTGCCCAGCTGGAGGAGGCAGATCGTGTGAATGAACCGATCCCTGTGTCTGAGGGAAGCAGCCTGGCAGAGACCGCGCAGGCACCAGTGTCTGTCCCCGCTGGGAGTGGTCAGCCGGCCGCTGAGGGCTCCCCGAGACCCCCCACCCCTAGGCCTAGGGGGAGAGGGAGGAGGAGCCCAGCGGCTACGGAGGGCACCGTGACCCCTCCGGCCAGCAGGGGATCGGCCCGGCGAAGCTCACCCCCCAGCAGGGGGTCGTCCCGACGACGCTTGGCCTCCGTGGAGCGCAGGCGGCTGGACTGGGAGAGAGAGATAAAACGGAGAGAGCTGGAGGATCGTGAGAAACAGAGGAAACATGAGGAGAGACAAAGCCAGCGTGAGCTGGAGGAGAAGGAGAAGCAACGTAAACATGAGCTGGAACTGGCCCAGCTGAACCACAGCAAGGCCCCGGCTGCGGTGAGTGAGGTGGGACCCAGGCCTACAAAGAGCTTCAATAAGAACTTCCTGGCCCGGCGTAAGGAGGGGGAGGACATAGACACCTTCCTGACGGCCTTTGAGAATGCCTGCGAGCTGCACCAGGTGGACCCTGCAGACAGGATCCCGTTTCTCACCCCCTTACTGGACTCCACCTCCGTGGAGGTGTACAGCTGAATGAAAGGGGTGGAGGCAGGGGACTACAACCTGTTCAAAGAGGCCCTGCTCCGCGAGTTTGGGCTGACCCCGGAGATGTACCGGAAGAGGTTCCGGAGTCAACATAAGACCCGGGAGGTCACATACCTACAACTGGTCAACCGGGCGCAGGGGTACGCCCGCAAGTGGACGGCTGGGGCCCAAACTAGAGAGGACCTGCTTGACCTATTCGTACTGGAGCACCTGTATGAGCAGTGCCCCTCCGACCTGCGGCTGTGGTTGATGGACCAGAAGCCGGAGAACCCGCAGCACGCCGGACAGCTGGCCGACCAATACATGGACAGTCGGGCAGGGGATGGCAGGGAGGAGTCTCGAAGGAGCAGGCCTGCCTCAACGCAGAGAGAGAGTCACCATGGGACCACCCAGCGGGGACCTATGGAGAACCTCCACCAAAGGGGAACATCCAGCGTCAGGTCCAGCCGACCCCCTCGAGGGGACCCACGAGACATGGGCTGCTTTATCTGTGGCCAACGAGGCCACATACGGGCCCAGTGCCCCAATCTCAGGGACAGACTGAGCAGACCCAACCCGCAGAGGGTTGACTGGGTAAAGACCCAATTGGATGAGGGGCAGCATTCCCAGGAAAGGGAGGCTGGCAGCGTTCCACCTGGGAAGGAGGGAGGAGGGCCCCAGGTCAGCTCCTCTGGGGGGCGGGATGCTCCGGACCCAGGGTTTTTGGTCTGCAGGGTGGGCACGGGGCTGCCCCTCCGGAACAAGTGCCTTGTTCCCCTGGAGGTGGATGGGAGGAAGGTCACTGGGTACTGGGACACGGGCGCAGAGGTGTCGCTGGCCCGGCCCGAGGTGGTGGCCCCAAATCGGATGGTGCCTGATACCTACCTAACCCTGAGGGGTGTGAGCGGGACCCCATTCAAGGTGCCTGTGGCAAGGGTGCACCTGAAGTGGGGGGTCAAGGAGGGCCCCAAGGATGTGGGGGTGCACCCCCATTTGCCCACAGAGGTGTTAATGGGGGGGCACCTCGAGGCTTGGCCAGGCAATGCCCGGGGTGCCCTGGTCGTGACCTGTAGTCAGAGTCGGCACAGGGCACTGAGCCCTGACAACGGGGAAGGTACTCTGCCCGAGGCGCAGGACCCTGACCTGGTGGGGAGGGAACGCCCAGGGACATGGCCCAGAGAGGCTGCGGCCTCAGTCCCAGCCGGTGGGAGAGAGCAACTCCCCAGCCCTGTCCCAGCTGCCGAGTTCCAGGCCGAGGTGCAGAAGGATCCCTCCTTGCGGAAGCTCAGGGACCGGGCTGACCTCAGTGCAGTGCAGACCATGAGGAGAGGTTGCAAGGAGAGGTTCCTGTGGGAGAAGGGGTTCCTGTACCAAGAATGGGCTCCCCCCGGGGAGGTGGAATCATGGAGGATCAGGAGGCAGCTGGTGGTTCCCCAGAAGTTTTGCCCCAAGCTCCTGTACCTGGCCCATGACATCCCCCTCGCAGGGCACCAGGGAATCCGGTGCACCAGGCAGAGGCTGCTACAGAACTTTTACTGGCCTGGGGTCTTTACCCATGTCCGACAGTACTGCCAATCGTGTGACCCCTGCCAGAGGGTGGGGAAGGCCCGGGACAAGGGGAAAGCAGCTCTGAGGCCTTTGCCCATCATAGAAGAACCTTTCCAGAAGGTGGCCATAGATATGGTGGGACCTCTCAGCAAGGCGACCCGGTCAAGAAAGAAACACATCCCGGTGGTGGTAGATTTCGCCACTCGATACCCCGAGGTGGTGGCCTTGTCCTCTACTGAAGCAGACACCGTGGCGGATGCGCTGCTGACCATTTTCAGCCGGGTGGGGTTCCTCAAGGAAGTCTTAACGGACCAGCGGTCTAACTTTATGTCGAAACTGCTCCAGTCCCTGTGGGAGAAATGTGGGGTCCGACCCAGCTGGGTCTCAGCGTATCACCCCCAGACCAACGGGCTGGTGGAAAGGTTCAACGGGACGCTAAAGATGATGCTAAAAACATTTATGCACCAGCACCCACAGCACTGGGACAAGTATTTACCACACCTGCTGTTTGCGTACCGGGAGGTACCCCAGGAGTCAACTGAGTTCTCGCCTTTCGAACTGTTATATGGAAGGCGGGTAAGGGGGCCCCTGGACCTGATGAGAGACGAATGGGAGGGGAAGGCCGCTCCCGATGGAGAGTCGGTGGTGGAGTATGTCCTGACCTTCCGGGAAAGACTTGCCGAGCTCATGGGCCTGGCCAGGGAGAATCTGGCCCGAGCCCAGAGGAAGCAGAAGGTCTGGTACGACCGCACGGCACGGGCCCGCGCCTTCACCACCGGGGATCAAGTGATGGTTCTCATCCCCGTGAGGTAAAACAAATTCCAGGCCACCTGGGAAGGGCCCTTCAAGGTTGTCCAGCAACTAAATGAGGTAAACTATGTGGTGGAGCTGTCGAACCGGGCGCACCACCACCGGGTGTACCATGTGAATATGATGAAGCCATACTATGACAGGGGGAATGTGGTGTTGGCCGTGTGTGGACATTGGGAGTAGCCGGGGGATGACCCTTTAGTGGGTCTATTCCCAGGGACAAAGGCTGGTTCCCCCCTGGAGGCGATTCCCCTCTCTGATCGGCTGACTCCGGCCCAGCAGACTGAGATCAGAGGGGTACTGCTCCTATACTGACAGCTGTTTTCCAACCAGGCTGGGTGCACTAATTTGACGGTCCACCGGGTGGAGACCGGGTCACACCCCCCTAAAAGATGCTCCCCTTTTCGGGTCACCGGGAAAACTGCCCAGGACTTAGAAAGGGAGGTCAGGGACATGCTGGCCTTGGGGGTGATCCAGCCGTCCGCCAGCCCCTGGGCCTCCCCAGTGGTGCTGGTCCCCAAGAAGGACGGGTCGATCCGGTTCTGTGTGGACTATCGAAAGCTCAATGCCATCACTGTATCGGATGCCTACCCCATGCCAAGGCCTGACGAGCTCCTGGACAAGCTGGGAGGCGCTCAGTACCTCACCACCATGGATCTTACAAAAGGCTACTGGCAAGTGCCGCTGGACGCAGATGCCAGGCTGAAATCAGCCTTTATCACCCCTTTGGGGCTCTACGAATTTCTGACCCTGCCCTTTGGCCTCAAGGGAGCGCCGGCCACCTTCCAGCGTCTGGTGGATCAGCTACTGAGGGGGATGGAGAGTTTTGCCGTGGCGTATATTGACGACATCTGCGTCTTCAGCCAGACCTGGGAGGACCACGTGTCCCAGGTTAGACGAGTGCTGGACCGACTCCGGGAGGCTGGGTTAACCGTAAAGGCAGAGAAGTGCAAGGTGAAGATGGCGGAAGTATCTTACCTGGGCCATCGAGTGGGGAGCGGCTGCCTAAAGCCGGAACCAGCCAAGGTGGAGGTGATCAGAGACTGGCCTGCTCCCCAGACCAAAAAGCAGGTCCAGGCCTTTATCGGGATGGCGGGGTACTATCGAAGGTTCATGCCCCACTTTAGCGCCATAGCCGCCCCCATCACTGAGCTGTGCAAGAAGGGGAAGCCGGACAAGGTGGTCTGGACTGAGCAGTGCCAGGAGGCTCTCCAGGCACTGAAGAAGGCTCTGGTTAGTGGCCCAGTTCTGGCAAACCCAGACTTTGACAAGCCCTTTCTGGTGTTCACCGACGCCTCAGACACGGGCCTGGGGGCGGTGTTGATGCAGGAGAATGAAAAGGGGGAGAGACACCCCATCGTGTACCTGAGCAAGAAGTTGCTACCCCGGGAGCAGAACTACGCGGCCATCGAGAAGGAATGCCTGGCCATGGTGTGGGCCCTCAAGAAATTGGAGCCATATCTCTTTGGGTGCCACTTCACCGTGTACACCAACCACTCTCCCCTGACCTGGCTGCACCAGATGAAAGGAGCCAACGCCAAGCTCCTGAGGTGGAGCCTGCTCCTGCAGGACTATGACATGGACGTGGTCCATGTGAAGGGAAGTGCCAACCTGATAGCGGACGCGCTGTCCCGGAGAGGGGGCCCTGAACTTCCCCGGGTCACTGGGCAGAGTGACCCCGCTCAGTTCAGTCTCGGACGGGGGAGAGGTGTGGTGGAGTAGGGACTGTCTGTGTGGGGGATGGGAGAGCCGGGGAGGATTTTAGGTGGGACACAGGTATTCAGACTGTAACATGAGCTAGGCCTGGGGGAGGGGAGGTGACACCTCTGCCCAGGAGCTGGACAAAAGGAAAGGAGCTGAGTGGAGAGGGTGGGGTCAGTCTTCGGTTTGGGAGCTGGGTGGTGGGTTTTCAGGGGATCCTAGGCTGGGATCAAAGCACCCTGAACCCCCCAGAAAGGCCAGAGTGAGGGGTCCTGGCTCTGAACACGAGCTGGGCTGTATCCTGTGTTCCTGTTGTCCAATAAACCTTCTGTTTTACTGGCTGGCTGAGAGTCGCTGTGAGTCCCAGGAAGAGGGGTGCAGGGTCGGACTCCCCCACACTCCGTGACAGTAATGTATTACATTATTTCAATAGTTTAATCGCTAACTAATTAGTGCAAGTAAATTGATTAAACCCAGGAGATCATTTTAATCTATAGGCAGTGAAATTTGACATGATTTGAAAATACTAGAAACATGCAATTGAAAAATAATCAGCATTTGTGACATTATTGATATAAATTGGGACCATATAGAACATGGGTTGCAACCAAGGTCCTGTAGTGGCACCAAATCTTAGGTAAAGGGGGTCATATAAGGTGTCTAAGACCAGGTTCTGGGTTGCTGGTTATGATTATGCTGTCTGTGTGCATGTATGATTTTTAGTTGAAGTGATGAGTATTGGCTCTATGCTGTCTGTATTTCAAGTTGGTGATGTGCTTCTGGGTGATATCCCAGACAAGTTGGTGTTAGCTCTGCTTAGCCTGCTTGATGGCCCATTAAGGACCATCAGTTACACAATTGACCAACAGAGAGAAGGCAGACACGCCTTGTAACTCAGCAAAGTATGCAGGGACTGGCGCATGTGACTCCAGACTCCATTTTGCTGTAATTTTCCACAGTAAGAACAAAGAGATTCTTACACCTGGAAAAGCCTATATAAGGCTAATGCCTCATCTCCATCTTGTAGAGGGACTTTGTTACAAGCTGAAGCTCTACACAAGGGACTGATGACCCATCCCAGTGGGGGATGTACTCCAGAGACTTGATTTGAACCTGCAGTTTATGCCATCACTGCTACAAGCCTGAACTAAGAGCTTTGCCATCACTGTATGTAATTGATTCCATTTAACCAATTCTAGCTCTCATCTCTACCTTTTTCCCTTGATGAATAAACCTTTAGATTCTAAAGGATTGGCAACAGCGTGATTTGTGGGTAAGATCTGATGTGTATATTGACCTGGGTCTGGGGCTTGATTCTTTGGAATCGAGAGAACCTTTTTCTTGTATTGGGGTGTTGGTTTTCATAACCATTCATCCCCAGGACGAGTGGCACTGGTGGTTATACTGGGAGACTGGAGTGCCTAAGGAAATTGCTTGTGTGACTTGTGGTTAGCCAGTGGGGTGAAACCAAAGTCCTTTTTGTCTGGCTGGTTTGGCTTGCCTTAGAGGTGGAAAAACCCCAGCCTAGGGCTGTGACTGCCCTGTTTGAGCAATTGGTCCTGAATTGGCACTCTCAGTTGGGTCCCGCCAGAACCGCATCGTCACAGCATTACCTAATAGAAATAATACATATGAATTTCTAGAACATTCAATATTAATTATTAAAGTAGTTAATAAACAGAACTAACAAGCATTTGAATTTTCTTTAAGAAGCAGTTTCATTTTGCAACTTTTATTACTAAGTAGGCATTTTAAAAATTGAATTTATTAAAATACTTACATAGATTTTTTTCTAGTGATTTTCATAATAAATATTCATTTTAAAAAATGAGAATTTTCACTGATTCCAGAAAGTGTCTTTTTAAATTTAATTTATGAAATGATTTCAACAATTTGTTTCTAATACTCTCAAAAGAAATCATTCAATTAACAAAGAAATAATAATTGGCCCATATAGTAATCGGTTGCCCGGTGTATTAATTAAGTTTCTACTGTATTAATTACCTTACGCTAATTAACTTGCTACTATATTAACTTTCATTCTAATAAACTCATTAGTGTATTCCATATTATATGAATTAATCAAAATTGTATATGATTAATTCATATAAAGATAATCAATTGATTAATAATACATATTGGCTAGTGTATTAATTAGCTAACATTAAACAAGACTGGTTAACTTCTGTCTGTTAATTGGCTGGTGTATTTATTAAACAACTAATTAAACAAAATATTTAATCAATGAATCTATTAATCACCTACTGGATTAATTAACCAGCTGGCACATTAAAATAAAATAAATAATAAAATAAACATATTAAAATATAACTACTTTATTAATTGCTAATATATTTATCACCGTGATAGCAAGCTATTTATTAGCTAACCTGTTGACTATATTTGTTTCCCAGCTAATATTTCAATTAAGCCAGTAATACATTAGCAACCTCTCTATTAATTGACCAGTATATAACACAATTAATTCAAATAGTAATTACTAACTGATCTATCAATTGACTAGACTAGTAATTAACCTGCAGCTGAGTTAACAGATTCCTAGAACTAAATGCAAGTTTTTCTGGCTTTCTGGCGCGCTGGTTCCCCTGTGATTGCTGAGCTCAGCCCGACAGCGCTTTGCGGGGCTCTCCCAGGGACCAGGCCGTGGGGGGTAGAAAAGCCCAAATGCGGCTTTGCGCCGGCGCCGATGAGGCGGGACGGCTGGTGGGCGGTTGCCGTTCCATTGCTTTGGATTCAGTGCCCCCAGGGGCAGTTTTCGGTGGGATCTCAGCGGCTCCCCCGTTGGCAGGGCAGGCGGGAGAGAGAGCGGCTTGTACGCCGGCCCCCGCCTCTGGCGATTTTTCCCCACAGGGCAACAGACAAATCATAGAATCATAGAATCATAGAATCATAGATCAGAAGGGACCAATATGATCATCTAGTCTGACCTCCTGCAAGATGCAGGCCACATTAGCCGATCTCCCCACTCCATTAGCAAGCGACCCCTGCCCCATGCTTCGGAGGAAGGCGAAAAACCTCCAGGGCCACAGCCAATCTACCCTGGAGGAAAATTCCTTCCCGACCCCAAATATGGCGGTCAGCTGAACCCCGAGCATGCGGGCAAGACTCTTCAGCCAGACCCTCTGGAAAAAGGTTAAGAATAACATATCATTGACCCATTGTACTATTTACCAGTGTGGCACTTAATTAACCTATTGACTAAGCCCGGTATCTTATCATACCATCTCCTCCATAAACTTATCTAGCTTAGTCTTAAAGTCATGGAGGTCCTTCGCCCCCACTGTTTCCCTCGGTAGGCTGTTCCAGTATTGCACTCCCCTGATAGTTAGAAACCTTCGTCTAATTTCTAGCCTAAATTTCCTAACTGACAATTTATATCCGTTTGTCCTCGTGTCCACATTAGCACTGAGCTGAAATAATTCCTCTCCTTCCCTGGTATTTATCCCTCTGATATATTTAAAGAGTGTAATCATATCTCCTCTTATCCTTCTTTTGGTTAAGGAAAACAAACCGAGCTCCTCAAGTCTCCTTTCATACGACAGGCCTTCCATTCCTCGGACCATTCTAGTGGCCCTTCTTTGTACCTGTTCCAGTTTGAATTCATCCTTCTTAAACATGGGAGACCAAAACTGCACACAATACTCCAAATGAGGTCTCACCAACGCCTTATATAACGGGACTAGCACTTCCTTATCCCTACTAGAAATACCTCGCCTAATGCATCCCAATACCGCATTTGCTTTCTTAACGGCCACATCACATTGCCTGCTCATGGTCATCCTACGATCAACCAGGACTCCTAGGTCCTTCTCCTCCTCCGTTACTTGCAACTGGTGCGTCCCTAGCTTATAACTAAAATTCTTGTTAGTCATCCCTAAATGCATAACCTTACACTTCTCACTATTGAATTTCATCCTGTTACTAATACTCCAGCTTACAAGGTCATCCAAATCTCCCTGGAGGATATCCCGATCCTTTTCCGAATTGGCAATACCTCCCAACTTGGTGTCGTCCGCAAACTTTATCAGCCCACTCCTACTCTTGGTTCCCAGGTCAGCAATAAATAGATTGAATAAAATTGGACCCAAAACCGAACCTTGAGGAACTCCACTAGTGACCCCCCTCCAACCTGACAGTTCCCCCTTCAATACTACCCTCTGCAGTCTCCCCTTTAACCAGCTCCTTATCCACCTCTGGATTTTCATTTCAATCCCCATCCTTTCCAATTTAACCAGTAATTCCTCATGCGGTACCGTATCAAACGCCTTACTGAAATCTAGATATATTAGATCCACTGCATTTCCCTTGTCTAAAAAATCTGTTACTTTCTCAAAGAAGGAGATCAGGTTGGTTTGGCACGATCTACCTTTCGTAAATCCATGCTGTAAACTATCCCAGTTGCCATCGGCCTCCTGCTCCGTAACCACTCTCTCTTTTAAAATTTTTTCCATGACTTTGCATACTACAGATGTTAAACTAACAGGCCTGTAGTTACCCGGGTCACTTTTTTTCCCCTTCTTGAATATAGGAACTACATTAGCTAATCTCCAGTCCAACGGTACAATCCCCGAATTTAGAGATTTATTAAAAATCATCGCTAACGGGCTAGCAATATCACTCGCTAGTTCCCTTAATATTCTAGGATGAAGATTATCCGGGCCCCCCGATTTACTTCCGTTAAGCTGTTCAAGTTTGGCTTTCACCTCCGATACCATAATGTCTACCCCCATATCCTCATTCCCATCGGTCCCTGTATCACTATTCCTTAGCCCTTCATTAGCCTCATTGAAGACCGAGGCAAAATATTCGTTCAGATATTGTGCCATTCCAAGATTATCCCTAATCTCCACTCCGTTCAAAGTTTTAAGCGGTCCCACTTCTTCTTTCTTGGTTTTCTTCCTATTTATATGGCTAAAAAACCTTTTGCTATTGGTTTTAATCCCCTTCGCTAAGTCCATCTCCACCCGTCGTTTTGCCTTTCTCACTGCTTCCCTACACCCTCTGACCTCAATAAGGTAGGTTTCTTTGCTGATCCCTCCCATTTTCCAGTCCTTGTACGCTTTCTGTTTTTTCTTAATGACCCCTCTGAGACGCTTGCTCATCCAGCTCGGTCTAAAACTGCTACCTACGAACCGTTTTCCCTTTCTCGGGATACAGGCCTCTGACAGCTCCTGCAACTTCAACCTGAAATAACCCCAGGCGTCATCTGCCCTTAGATCCCTAAATATGTTAGGCCAGTCTACTTCCCTAACTAGTCGCCTTAGTTTAGTAAAGTTAGCCCTTTTGAAATCATAAACCCTAGTCTCTGATGCACTATTGATTATCCTCTCATTTATTTTGAAACGAATTAGCTCATGATCACTCGAGCCAAGGTTGTCCCCTACAACTATTTCCCCAACAAGGTCCTCGTTGCTCACCAAAACCAGATCTAAAATGGCATCCCCTCTCGTCGGTTCAGCAACTACTTGATGAAGGAATTCATCAGCTATCACGTCTAGGAAAAGCTGAGCCCTATTATTGTTACTAGCATTTGTTTCCCAATCTATATCCGGGAAGTTAAAATCCCCCATGATCAAGCAGTTCCTATTAGTGTTTACCTCCTTAAAAACATTAAAGAGCTCTCTATCCGTCTCTAGGGTAGATCCCGGCGGTCTATAGCACACCCCAATCACTATCCCGGGTGAGGCTCTAGTAGTTTTCTTCCCCAATGTGACCATTGCCCAAACAGACTCCGTATTATCCATTGCATTGCTAGTTATTTCATTACATTTCACCTCATTATTGATATACAATGCTACTCCCCCCCCTTTACCTTTGCATCGGTCTTTCCTAAACAGCACATACCCTTCCATACCTGTACTCCAGTCATGGCTACCGTTCCACCATGTTTCGGTTATTCCTACGATATCCGGCTTCAATTCTCGGACCAAGAGCTCCAGTTCCTCCATTTTATTACCTAAGCTTCTTGCATTGGTGAACAAACATCCTAATTTTTGCTGTTGGGCTCCTCTCACTCTTTTCACCCAACTCGGTAGGGACACAGTACTACCAGCATGACCTGTAGATCTAGTATCCGTCCCCCCCCTCTTCCTTACACCTGCCTGCCCCCCTCTGGCTATATCTGTTGTTATTTTGTTGTTCTCGCTCCCAATGTATAAATTTGGCGTGGAGAGCACCAGGACCTCTCCCAACCGTCTCCCCCCAGTGTCTAGTTTAAAGCTCTTTTAATCAGATGAGCCAGCCTCCCTCCTAGAAGTCTACTTCCTTCCCTACTTAGGTGGAGCCCATCCCGTGAGAACAGTTGTCTGTCCCCAAAAGCCTCCCAGTGCCCATACATCCCAAAGCCCTCCTTGTAACACCACTCCCTTAGCCAACTGTTAATCGTCACTATCCTCTCACCCCTTTGGCGCCCTTCCCTAGGAACAGGTAGGATCCCACTGAAGATCACCTGAGCCTCAATTTCCTTGAGCGTCTTACCCAACCTGGCATAGTCTCCCTTGATCCTCTCTAGCGAGAATCTAGCAGTATCATTCGTTCCCACATGAAGGATGATCAAAGGGTTCTTACCCGCTCCTCTTAGGATCCTTTTCAACCTCAGGTCCACATCCCGTATTTTAGCGCCCGGTAGACAGCACACCCTTCTGTTTTCCGGATCGGCCCTAGTCACAGGCCTATCCAACCTTCTCAGTATGGAATCCCCAATCACGTAGACCTGCCTTTGCCTGGGGACAGTGCAGTCCTCTAACCTATCCCCTGTCCCCCCTCGTCGCACGCTCCTTCCATTCCTATCGTCCCTTATGGTTCCCCTTAAGCCATCCTGTAACCTCCCTGGGCCCAAACTTGGTGCTGTCTCCATAGACTCCTCCCCTCTTTCCATGGGACTGGCCGCTCGTCTCTTTTTCCTTGGCCTCCCACCATCAGCTACCACCTGCTGTACCCCTTCCTCATTCTCCAAACCTTCATACCTGTTCCTTAGCTCAATTTCCCCCTCACTGGCTCTCCTTTTCCTCTGCCTGCTTCTCACGGTCACATGCTTCCACCGCCCATCTTCCTTGTCTGGTGGTCCCCCCTCGTTGGCCTTAGCCCCTGCTTCCCCCTTTGCCCCTGGGCGTTCCCCTTCCGTTACTGCTTGCCATTGCTCCATCAGCTGCTCGAACCCCCTTCTATTCTCTATCAGGGTTTCTACCTGCAGCTCTAGGCCCTGGATCTTTTCCTCCAGCAGCTCTATTAGGCGGCACTTCATGCATACATAGTACTGCTCTGGGTCCCCCGCTAGGACCAGGTACATACCGCAGCTGCTGCATGCTCTCATCCTCGGTGTGTCCTCCACGGCTTGGCTCATGGCTGCTGCTGTCTCAGCCTCGCTCGGTGCTTGTACCTGGGGGGACACAGCGCCGCCCCCTTCCACCTCCCACTCAAAACTCCCCTGTTAGCCGCCCTGTTGGCCGGCTCCTGGGCCGCTGCGATCAGCTGTGCCGCTGCCTGGCTGGGCGGCCGCTTTTATAGGCCCCCTCCTCCGCCTAGCTCCGCCCCCTAATCAGGGCTCAGCAGTCTGCCCCGACAGAGAGAGACACAAGCACCCCAAAGACAGACGCAAACACAAAATACCTGGCTCCTCCAATGGGAACTCCCACTCAAAACTCCCCTGTTAGCCGCCCTGTTGGCCGGCTCCTGGGCCGCTGCGATCAGCTGTGCCGCTGCCTGGCTGGGCGGCCGCTTTTATAGGCCCCCTCCTCCGCCTAGCTCCGCCCCCTAATCAGGGCTCAGCAGTCTGCCCCGACAGAGAGAGACACAAGCACCCCAAAGACAGACGCAAACACAAAATACCTGGCTCCTCCAATGGGAACTCCCACTCAAAACTCCCCTGTTAGCCGCCCTGTTGGCCGGCTCCTGGGCCGCTGCGATCAGCTGTGCCGCTGCCTGGCTGGGCGGCCGCTTTTATAGGCCCCCTCCTCCGCCTAGCTCCGCCCCCTAATCAGGGCTCAGCAGTCTGCCCCGACAGAGAGAGACACAAGCACCCCAAAGACAGACGCAAACACAAAATACCTGGCTCCTCCAATGGGAACTCCCACTCAAAACTCCCCTGTTAGCCGCCCTGTTGGCCGGCTCCTGGGCCGCTGCGATCAGCTGTGCCGCTGCCTGGCTGGGCGGCCGCTTTTATAGGCCCCCTCCTCCGCCTAGCTCCGCCCCCTAATCAGGGCTCAGCAGTCTGCCCCGACAGAGAGAGACACAAGCACCCCAAAGACAGACGCAAACACAAAATACCTGGCTCCTCCAATGGGAACTCCCACTCAAAACTCCCCTGTTAGCCGCCCTGTTGGCCGGCTCCTGGGCCGCTGCGATCAGCTGTGCCGCTGCCTGGCTGGGCGGCCGCTTTTATAGGCCCCCTCCTCCGCCTAGCTCCGCCCCCTAATCAGGGCTCAGCAGTCTGCCCCGACAGAGAGAGACACAAGCACCCCAAAGACAGACGCAAACACAAAATACCTGGCTCCTCCAATGGGAACTCCCACTCAAAACTCCCCTGTTAGCCGCCCTGTTGGCCGGCTCCTGGGCCGCTGCGATCAGCTGTGCCGCTGCCTGGCTGGGCGGCCGCTTTTATAGGCCCCCTCCTCCGCCTAGCTCCGCCCCCTAATCAGGGCTCAGCAGTCTGCCCCGACAGAGAGAGACACAAGCACCCCAAAGACAGACGCAAACACAAAATACCTGGCTCCTCCAATGGGAACTCCCACTCAAAACTCCCCTGTTAGCCGCCCTGTTGGCCGGCTCCTGGGCCGCTGCGATCAGCTGTGCCGCTGCCTGGCTGGGCGGCCGCTTTTATAGGCCCCCTCCTCCGCCTAGCTCCGCCCCCTAATCAGGGCTCAGCAGTCTGCCCCGACAGAGAGAGACACAAGCACCCCAAAGACAGACGCAAACACAAAATACCTGGCTCCTCCAATGGGAACTCCCACTCAAAACTCCCCTGTTAGCCGCCCTGTTGGCCGGCTCCTGGGCCGCTGCAATCAGCTGTGCCGCTGCCTGGCTGGGCGGCCGCTTTTATAGGCCCCCTCCTCTGCCTAGCTCCGCCCCCTAATCAGGGCTCAGCAGTCTGCCCCGACAGAGAGAGACACAAGCACCCCAAAGACAGACGCAAACACAAAATACCTGGCTCCTCCAATGGGAACTCCCACTCAAAACTCCCCTGTTAGCCGGCTCCTGGGCCGCTGCGATCAGCTGTGCCGCTGCCTGGCTGGGCGGCCGCTTTTATAGGCCCCCTCCTCCGCCTAGCTCCGCCCCCTAATCAGGGCTCAGCAGTCTGCCCCGACAGAGAGAGACACAAGCACCCCAAAGACAGACGCAAACACAAAATACCTGGCTCCTCCAATGGGAACTCCCACTCAAAACTCCCCTGTTAGCCGCCCTGTTGGCCGGCTCCTGGGCCGCTGCGATCAGCTGTGCCGCTGCCTGGCTGGGCGGCCGCTTTTATAGGCCCCCTCCTCCGCCTAGCTCCGCCCCCTAATCAGGGCTCAGCAGTCTGCCCCGACAGAGAGAGACACAAGCACCCCAAAGACAGACGCAAACACAAAATACCTGGCTCCTCCAATGGGAACTCCCACTCAAAACTCCCCTGTTAGCCGCCCTGTTGGCCGGCTCCTGGGCCGCTGCGATGGTTTGGAGGGTCCCAGGCCTCCCACCCCCCCAGCACTGGCTGTTGAACCCCCCCCCCCATAGCCGCTGGGCACCTCCCACTACCCCAGAAGGGGCTGTTAGCTCCTGTTTATACCGGCACAGAGCTGCAAGGGGCTTTCAGCACCGAACTCCCCCTGAGTTCGATCTACACAGCCAGGCCGGAGGGTCCTGAACCAGGGTCTTCCAGACACTAGGCTACCCCTGAGCCTCTGCGCCACCCTCTAGGCACCACCATAAAATCAGGGGCTCAGGGCCCTGTCGTGCCAGGCGCTGCCCGGACACACAGAGCCAGGCCCTGCCCCAGCTGGGATCGGGGCCCTGTCGTGCCAGGCGCTGCCCGGACACACAGAGCCAGGCCCTGCCCCAGCTGGGATCGGGGCCCCGTCATGCCAGGCGCTTCCCGGACACACAGAGCCAGGCCCTGCCCCAGCTGGGATCGGGGCCTGTCGAAAATACGATCGCCAGCCCCTCAGCATCGGGGCCGGCTTTAGGGCGATTTGCCCAATTCCCCTGAATCGGGCCCTGTCCAAAGAGGGCCCCGCGCCCAAGCCCCGGTTCGGCGTACGGGAAGGAGCTGGTGCTCCACACCGGGGTGGCCCGGCTTCCCCAGGGGGCAATTTAAAGGGCCTGGGGCTCCCAGCAGGGCTTGCCACCAGAGCCCCACTGCTGGAGCCCTGGGGCAGGGCTGCGGCGCTCTGGGGGCTATTTAAAAAGTCCAAAGCTCCCGTTGCTTCTACCACCCTGGCACTTTAAATAGCAGCCAGAGCCCCGTCGCTTTCCCAGGGCTCCCTTGGCTAGTTAAAGGGCCGGGGCGCTAGAAGCAGGGGGGCCCCAGGCCCTTTAAATAACCCCCAGAGCCCATGAGACCAGCCATGTGGTCTGTGACAAGGGGGAGGGACGTTCAAACTGTTTGTCTAGTCAGAAAAGCAGATTCGCTGCTGGGGCAGAAAACGGCTCCAACACTCTGCCTGTGGCGCAGGCGGAAAGACCGAGGATTTGCCAGTTGCGCCAGACGCGGTTCTGGTCTCAGCTAAAAGCCAGGCAGGAAGTGGCCCTAAGCCCGTGTCTGTCGGGGGTAATGACTTGCCCATGGAGGGAGCTCCCCCGATCTCCAAACGCTTGTCTGGGAACAAGGGGGAGGAAATGCCAAGCTCTGGTTGGGGGTGTGGAGAACGGCCGTTTATCTGCTGGGGGAGCGTCTGGCCTGGGGAGCAGATGGAAGGTGCCTCGCAGCGTGCGCGGACGGAGGGTGCGTCCGTTGCCTCCGAAGTTCTTCTGGACTCAGCTGAAACCCAGACAGAGGCTCAGGAAGATGTTTCTGCAGAGCAGCCCCCGGCTGAAAAGGGAAAGGACAAAATTTCCGGGGGAAATGGGATTGTTGCCTACGGTGCTCCTGAAGGTCTAAAACCTCGTGCTGATGTGAGCAGAGTCAGGATGGGCTCTACCCTGACGTCTGGTGGTGAGCCCTGGAACAGGACGTCAGGGGCTGATCTCGTTTGCATGGGCCCACCCATCCCATCTAGCATGTTGGGACTAGCATGACCCACCCTGCCCAAACGGTCACTTTGGCTGCTGTGGGCCCCCTAATCTCTTTGTTATCGGGGCAGGAGTAATACAGGGTTGTTATCCTGGTTATGTGAATCAAGGGCAGTAGGGGCACCAGCATTTTATGACAGAGGGACTCACCTCAACTTAGTAGCACTCGCTAGACAAGGGACTTGGGTGCCAAACACCCCTTCTCTCTCCACTGTATAGAATCATAGAACTTAAGATCAGAAGGGACCATTATGATCATCTAGTCTGACCTCCCGCAAGATGCAGGCCACAAAAGCTGACCCACCCACTCCTGAAATAATTTTCTTCCTTGACTCAGCTGTTGAAGTCCCCAAATCCTGATTTAAAGACTTCAAGTAGCAGATAATCCTCCAGCAAGCGACCCCTGCCCCATGCTGCGGAGGAAGGCGAAAAACCTCCAGGGCCACTGCCAATCTACCCTGGAGGAAAATTCCTTAGCAACCCCAAATATGGCGATCAGCTGAACCCCGAGCATGCGGGCAAGACTCTCCAGCCAGACACTCAGGAAAAAGACTTTCAATATCCCAACATTGACCCTCGGTACTAATTACCAGTGGTCGCACGTTATTGACCTATTGACTAAATCACGTTATCCTATCAAACCATTCCCTCCATAAACTTATCAAGCTTAATCTTAAAGCCAGAGAGGTCCTTCGCCCCCACTGTTTCCCTCGGTAGGCTGTTCCAGAATTTCACTCCCCTGATGGTTAGAAACCTTCGTCTAATTTCAAGCCTAAACTTCCCGACTGCCAATTTATATCCATTTGTCCTCGTGTCCACATTAGTAGTGAGCTGAAATAATTCCTCTCCCTCCCTGGTATTTATCCCTCTGATATATTTAAAGAGTGCAATCATATCTCCTCTCAGCCTTCTTTTGGTTAAGGAAAACAAACCGAGCTCCTCAAGTCTCCTTTCATACGACAGGCCTTCCATTCCTCGGATCATTCTAGTGGCCCTTCTTTGTACCCGTTCCAGTTTGAATTCATCCTTCTTAAACATGGGAGACCAAAACTGCACACAGTACTCCAAATGAGGTCTCACCAATAATGGGACTAACTTTAACTTCATTAGGAGTCTTGTTACATGCTACAGAGCTAAACTCAGTGATCGTTAGGTTTAAACGTTTGACCTCTTTTAGGCAAGTGGTTCTGGGTGTGCCAGCAGTGGGGTGCCCCCACCCTAACATCTGAAATCATGGAAGAGCTGTGTTTGGGGGGCTGTTAGAGAAGCCCCCATGGCTGGTGGAGAGGAGCAAATAGCAGGATGGTTGGGGAGAGACCCAGCTGGCAGTGAAGACTGGAGCAGAACCCCACAGCGACGCCTGCAATCAGCCATTGACCAGAGAGCAGCAGAGCATGTAAGATTCCCCCCCAGACCTCCCCCCACTTCCACCCAGGCTGGGAGATAAACTCTGCAGAGGAACTTCTGAACTCTGGGGCTGCACTGACCAAGGTCAGAAGCCGTGGGAGGGGTGACGGTTGGGTTGCTGGACTTGAGACCCTGAGGGGAAAAGGACACTGCCACACTCACCTGGGGGTGGGTCTTTGCTCATGGTTTGTGTTATGAATCCTGGTTGTGGTGTTTCTCCAACGTAATGCCGCATTGTTTCCCTCCTTTCTTATGTAAGCAGAGTCAGGATGAGCTCTACCCTGACATCTGGTGGTACATTATGAGGAGTGGGCAATGGAATTTCAGGAATGTGCATTTGCATTGGTAAACCCACTCCACTTAGCATAACACACAGCAGCCTGGGATGGTTATTTTCACACTGTGGAATCCCCAATTTCTTTTTTTATTGGGGCAGGAAGGAGAAAAAAGGTCTGTTACCTTAATTATGTGAATGAGGAACTATGAGACTGCTTTATGACAGAAATGACTCAACCTACATTAAATAGTACTTGCTAGACAAGGGACATGGGTTCCAAAACCCAGTGAAGAGAGAGAGGCTGGGGACTGGTGTGTGTACCTGATGGGATGGGCCCCTTTTGAGGGCTTGGAGTACCAATTGCACATCCTCCTCTCTCCACTGTTAAAGAGCAGAGCTAATTTTGAATCCTTTAGGAGTCCATCTGGAGGCTGCTGACCTGAATTCATGTTGGGCCAAGGTGGCACTAGGACTCCTGTACTACAAGTTGAAATCACTAAAAGAGCTAAGCTTACTGAGCTGAGATCACTGAGTGGGGGAGCCTGAAGATTGATTGCTAAGCAGCTGGCAGAGCGGAGCAGTCTGCAGCATGTTGGTGCAGCCCGTGGAGCAGTGTGGAGCGGTTTGCGGGGACGGCTGATGCGGTTCACAGGTTGGCTGGAGGAGCGGCACAGCTGATGGAGTGGAGCCAGTCGTGGTGAAGGCTGCAGCAGAACTCCACGGAGAAGCGGGACAGTCGGCCCTGGCCTACGTAAGGTGCCCCTTAACACCCTGTGTGCCCCCCCCTATTTCCATCCAGGCTGGGGGTGTAAAACTCTGCAGATAAACTTTTGAACTCTGGGGTGGCACTGACAAGAGACAGATTCTCTTGGGTTGTTGGACTTTGGGGTGATTGGACTTAAGACCCTACGGGGGAAAGGACAGTGCCAAATGTACTTGGAGGTGGGTTTTTGCTTATGGTTTGTGTATAGTCCTGTTTGTGGTGTCTCTCCAACGTGATGCCGCATTGTTTCCCTCCTTTATTAAAAGGATTTTGCTACACTCAGACTCTGTGCTTGCGAGTGGGGAAGTATTGCCTCCTAGAGGCGCCCGGGGGTGGTATGTAATTGTCCCAGGTCACTGGGTGGGGGCTCGAGATGGTTTTGCATTGTGTTATTGAAACAGACCCCCTGGATACTGAACCCGGCCCTTGTTGCTGCCAACTCAGAGGGGCAGAAGGGTTACATTTTTGGGGGCTCGTCCGGGATCCCTGGGTCAGTGCCCCTCGCAAGCACCTGTTGAGTGTTCCACTGTATTGGGAAACAATTGTCTTTATATTTTGAGGGAATTACTGTTTGTATAATGGCTAATATGTCGGATTTGTTGGGCCCCAGTCCTGCAGCCCCTAGCTCGGGGCGGCAGCCTCAGCCAATGACTGGGCAAAAGCACTGGGGCATATATTGGAAAAGATTGTGCTGGCCTATGCTACGTCAAACTCTTGTCGTAAGTTAAGGTTATTTGCTGGGGAACAGGAGTTTGAACCCTGGTTGGAGCATACCACTGAAATGCTGCGGGAGTGGGCCGTACCCGATGTAGAAAAGCGAAGATGTCTAATAGAGAGCCTTGGTGGCCCAGCATTAGATGTAATTCACACCCTGAAGCTCATTGACCCTGGGGTCAGTGTGAAGGACTGCCTAGAGGCCCTTGATAATACCTTTGGGAGCGTAGAGAGCCCTGAAGACAGTTACTGTAAATGCCTTGATTCCCGACAGCAAAGGGGTGAGAAAACTTCAGCCTATATACAGAGGCTGGAGAGACTACTTCAGAGAGCTGTTATGAGGGGAGCAGTGACTGCTGAGCAGATGGATCAGACCAGACTGGCTCAAGTTGTAAGAGGGACTCGGTATCAGAACCCGATCCTACTTCATCTCCGACTAAGAGAACAGCAGGATCATCCCCCAAGTTACTCCCAGCTGATAAAGGAGGTCAGGGAAGAGGAAGAAAGGCAGGCTGCCAGCGAGTGTTGGGAAGCCCAAACATTGGAACCAGCCAGCACAACGCCACTGCAAATGGCCAGTGTACTGATGGTGAGCACCACAGAGGAACTTGCCCAACAAATGCAGGTCCTGACAGAACGGATAGCTGAGCTGCAAAGCACCGTTGACCGAGCAAAGATTTCCAGGAATAAGGAGCCTCAGACTGTGGCGATGGAGAAGTCAGTATCTAGAGCCACTGTCCCATCCCGGCGAAGGGGGAAAGGATAATTCTTTTGCTATTGGTGTGGTCAGGATGGGCACAGTGCTGCTAACTGCCATAAGGAAGAGAACCCCTCCTTAGTGTATGAAAAGCTGAGGATCAGTTGGGAGAGATCCAGTAGCTGTCAGAAGGTCTGGGGATGGGGACCACCCAGGCCTACAGGATTTGAAGATTCCCCCAGAAGAGACCGTCCAGCTGGGATCCCCGCAGGACTGATAGGGCCGCGAGCAGAGGTCATGGTGAGGATTGAAGGGGTGGAGTGTAAAGCCGTGCTTGACACTGGATCTCAAGTGACTATTATATTTCAGTCATTCTACCAACAGATGCTTAGGCACCTGCCTATACAGCCACTGACTGGCATTGGTCTGTGTGGCCTCAGCATGGATGAATACCCCTACCAAGGGTATGTCATAGTGCACCTGGAATTCCCAGAGGAGGTTGCTGGGGTAAGGGAAGAGGTAGACACAGCTGTCTTAATATGCCCTGACCCTAAAGGGACCTCTGATGTGTCTGTGCTGATAGGGACCAACTCCAATCTCTTCAAGGTGCTCGCGAATTACTGCAGACGACGGGCTGGGGACCAGTACCTGAGTACCCTGATGATCCATACACTTTGTGCTGAAGCCTATACGAAGATTGAGAGTGCTAAAAAGGAGACATCTGAGCTACCGATTGGGGCACTGAAGTACATGGGCACAACCCCCTTAGTAGTGCCTGCAAGGACAGAGCAAGAGGTGCTTGTCATGAGTACCAGGCTGAAAGGCAGTAAAGGGGCATTAGCAATGATAGAGCAGCCAGTTGAAGGAGAGCTCCCGGAAGGAGTGCTGGTCGCCAGTGGAGTCATAACCCTACCTGCTGAAGCCCAGGAAAAGGTGACTATACTGATTGCTAATGAAACAAGTCGAGATGTTGTTGTGAAGCAAGGACAAAAGATAGCAGACCTCTTCGAGCCTGAATCAATTGTGAAACCCCAGTGCGAGACTCAAGTTCCGACAATAGACCCAGCAAAGTTTGACTTTGGAGATTCACCATTGTCGGAGGAGTGGAAAGATCGCCTGAGGAGGAAACTTTGTGAAAGACCCAAGGTGTTCTCATTGCATGAGTGGGATGTGGGATGTGCAAAAGGAGTAGAACACATCAGACTACATGACTCCCGACCTTTCCGAGAGAGATCTAGGAGGCTTGCTCTCTCCGAGATGGAAGATGTGCGACAACATCTTCAAGAGCTGGCTGCAAATGGCATCATTACAGAGTCCCACAGTTCATACGCCTCACCCATTGTGATGCTCCGTAAAAAGAATGGGAAAATCCGGGTGTGTATTGACTACCGCACCCTGAACCGCCGTACAGTGGTTGATCAGTACACAATGCCTCGAGTCCAAGATGCTTTAGACTGTTTACTGGGAAGCCAGTGGTTCTCTGTGTTGGATCTTCGGAGTGGATACTACCAGATCCCTCTGGGTGAAGAAGATAAGGAGAAGACAGCCTTCATCTGCCCATTAGGGTTTTATCAGTTCGAACGCATGCCCCAAGGGATTTCTGGAGCACCTGCCACATTTCAACGTCTTATGGAGAAAGTTGTGGGAGACATGAATTTACTGCAAGTGTTAGTTTATTTGGATGACCTGATTGTGTTTGGAAGAACTTTGGAAGAGCATGAAGAAAGACTTCTTAAAGTGCTTGATAGGTTGGAGGATTATGGTTTGAAGCTTTCAATTGACAAATGCCAGTTCTGCAGGACCTCGGTGAAGTATATGGGCCACATCGTGTCCCAAGAGGGTGTGAGTACTGATCCTGATAAAATAGAAGCACTCACTACATGGCCCCGTCCAAGCAACTACAGAGAACTCAAGACTTTCCTTGGGTTTAGTGGCTACTACCGCAGATTCGTGAAAAACTATGCTACAATTGTAAAACCCCTCAATGATCTTACCAGGGGATATCAGTCCAGCAAGAACAAATCTAAGACCAGGAATAAAAGGCCTTCCGTGCAGAGACACTATGGCCCCTTCGAACCCTTTGGGCCACGGTGGAATGAGAGATGTGAAAAGGCTTTTCAAGAAATCATTACTTGCCTAACTCATGCCCTTGTCCTAGTCTTTGCTGACCCAAGCAAGCCATTTATCCTGCATACTGATGCCAGTTTGGAGGGTCTGGGAGCAGTACTGTACCAGGAGGTGGAAGGCACGCGTAAACCTGTAGCCTTTGCCAGCCGAGGACTGTCTGATAGTGAAACACGCTATCCCACCCACAAGCCGGAGTTCTTGGCCTTGAAATGGGCCATCACTGAGAAATTTCGAGACTACTTGTATGGTGCTCAGTTCCAGGTGTGGACAGACAACAACCCACTGACTTATGTGTTAACAAGTGCTAAACTGGATGCTACAGGGCAAAGATGGGTGGCCGCTTTGGCTAGCTATGACTTCAGCATTCAATACCGATCAGGGAGAAGCAATGTAGATGCAGATGCATTGTCCAGGCATCCACAGGCACCAGGAGTTGCTGTGATACCCACGGATGGAGTGAGAGCTATTTGCCGTGTGAGTCGCCGAGAGCCGGAGACCCATGAGAGCCTTCATGGATGCGTTGCTGAAGCTTTGGGCCTGCCCCCTGAATGCTGCCTTCTGCTTCAGTGAACTATATCACTTTGGACCAATCTCCCTTGCCCGTGCTCAATGCGGCTGACTGGCGGGAAGCCCAGCTGCAAGATATTGACAATCGTGATACGCTACTTGCCAAAAGGGAGGGGCGAGGCCCAGCTGTGGTTGTCCCACCTAACCCAGAGGGCAAACTACTATTGAGAGAATGGACCAAGCTAAAACTGATTCAGGGAGTGCTACACCACGTGACCACAGACCCTCTACAAAAGCAACGGAACCAACTAGTGCTGCCAAAAGAGTACAGAGCCCTGGCCATGAGGGCCCTGCATGATGACTTTGGACATTTAGGGATGGAGAGGACCCTGGAACTTATCCGAAGTAGGTTCTATTGGCCCCAGATGGCTGAAGATGTTTGCAGGAAATGTGAGACCTGCGCTCGATGTGTTCAAAGGAAAACTCTGCCCACGAGGGCTGCATATCTGAAGAACATTACCAGCAACAAACCTCTGGAGCTGGTTTGCATTGATTTCTTGTCTTTAGAAGTGGACAAGAGGAATATTGGGAACATTCTGGTCGTGACCAACCATTATACGCGATATGCGCAGGCATATCCCACACGTGATCAGAGGGCCACCACTGTCGCTCGGGTACTGTGGGAAAAATATTTCTCAGTTTATGGATTCCCAGCCCGGATACACTCGGATCAGGGACGAGACCCTCAGCCAGAGAGGTTCAATCGAACCCTGTTAGATATGTTAGGGACTTTGCGGCCAGAGCAGAAGGCAACCTGGAGCCAACATGTTGCATTTCTGGTGCACGCCTACAACGCCACCAAGAACGATGCTACGGGAGTCACCCCGTATCTCTTGATGTTTGGGCGAGAACCAAGATACACCAAAGCACAGGTCTATGGGTAATCAGAGGATGGCGATAGCTATGAAACCCATCAGCAATATGTATCCCGACTACGAGAAAAGCTGCGGGATGCTTACCACTTAGCTACATCTGCAGCTCAGAAGAATGCAGAGCATAACAAACATCGCCAAGAGCTCCAGCCAGGGGACAGAGTCCTGCTGCGAAATTTGGGTATTGCTGTGAAATGACAGGGGATCATTGCTGGCAAACACAAGATAGCTGACAGATGGAAGGCAATACCTTACTTGGTGATGGAAAAGCTAGGAGACCTGCCGGTCTACAAGATCAAACCTGAAGAGGGTCCAGGGCAGACAAAGACCGTGCATAGAAACCTTTTGCTCCCAGTGGGGGAATTGGTGGGCAGCCCTTATGAGATGGGCCACAACAGGGCAACTGGGCTGAACGAAGGTGCTGTACCAAAGCCACCCTCCAACGTGGACAGCCGGCCTCCTGCAGCTAACCTACCCCTACTCAGCACATCTGAGAGTGAGTCTGAGGAGGAAGACACAACCATGGTGTATCCTAGGATGAAGACAAGATTGCAGTCTCGATCAGCTGAATCAAAAGAGACTACCTCCTCTTCCGCCCTAAACCCTATGGCAGAAGTATTTAGGCCCATTCCTGACACTCCTGAGCCACTGGTGGAACCCCCGTGTAATGACTTACACAGATTATTGGACAGTGGCGACATACAGATGGAAGATGTCCCAAGCACCATCGATCCTCCACTGTTAGAACTAGAAATGCAGGGGCCTATGCCAGTATCCGAGGGGAACTCACAGGAAACCTCCCCATCCGTCACTCAAGAGGATGTCCCCCTGTAGTCGGTTGCACCGGGGCTCGACCCTCCTGGGGCAGGAGGGGAGCCACACCGACTCCTTACGCGTCCACTGTCACCGTGGGCAGTGTAGCAGAAAACGGTATAACAAGCTTAGACCCTCTGAAGCGGGGGCTGAGCAGTACAATAGTTCAAGAAGCTCAGGCCCTTGGAAGCAGTGGCTGAGCAGCAAAACAGTTCACTAGGCTCAGGCCCTTGGAAGCAGGGGCTGTGCAGCAAAACAGTTCAATAAGTTCAGGCCCTTGGAAGCAGGGGCTGAGCAACAAAACAGTTCAATAGTAGGCGTATAGGCCCAGGTCCTTTTACCTTGGTGAGGGGGAGAACTGCCACCCGTGAGTGGGGTGGCAGGGGGGACACAGGCCCGCCCACTCCACTGTGTCCCAGCCCGGGGCCCTAGCAGCGGCTATCACTGCCGCTGGTCAGTGGGGTCCTGACCGCAACACACTGACATTGGGACCTCGGCTTCTGTAGCCAGACAGGGGTCGGCTACCCCCGGGCTACTGTCCATATGTCCCTCAGGGCCTACCTTGTGGGTCGCACCAGATGCAGGCCAGTCTACCTGCATAGGCTCCTCAGGACCAGGGCTTGGTGGCAGGTCCGGCAGCTCCTCCGGGAAGTCCGACCCGGCGCGATCAGGCAGCTCCTCCGGGTAGCAGCAGGGACAGGGAAGCTCCGGCGGCTCCTCTTCATACCGGGCGCGGGGGAGTTCCAGCGGCCCCTCTTGGTACCGGTCACGGGGAAGCTCCGGGGGTTCCTTGTGGTACCGGGCGTGAGGGAGCTCCGGCCAGTCAGGGCAGCTGCCTCGGGCCCGGGAGGGTTCCCAGTCAGGAGCTCCCGCCGGCACATCTGCTCCCGGCGGTGGCTAGGCTCTGACTGGGCTCTGGCTGCCGGCTTTTCTACTTCCTGTCCCGCCCTGTGACTTCCGGGGGGCAGGGACAGGTGGTGGTAGCTCCGCCCACTTGGGTGTCTGGGACGGAGCTCCCTCTGCTGGACAGGAGGGGAGCCACACCGACTCACTACACCCCCCTACCATAGCAACAGAGATTCTCCATAGGCGAGACAGGGTAATAAGACCAGTGAAACGGCTAACTTACGATGCACCTGGGGTGATTAGTGAGGAGCCAATACATTTAGCACACAGGCTTGTGAAAGCTAAAGTGGGCTATCTGAGGCTCTTTGGAGGGGACCAGTAAGTTGGTATAGTAGGGAATGTGATTTGTCGGGACGACAAATTCTTGGCTGGGGGGAGGATGTAAGCAGAGTCAGGATGAGCCCTACCCTGACATCTGGTGGTACATTATGAGGAGTGGGCAAAGGAATTTTAGGAATGTGCATTTGCATTGGTAAACCCACTCCACTTAGCATAACACACAGCAGCCTGGGATGGTTATTTTCACACTGTGGAATCCCCAATTTCTTTGTTATTGGGGCAGGAAGGAGAAAAAAGTGCTGTTACCTTAATTATGTGAATGAGGAACTATGAGACTGCTTTATGAGAGAAATGACTCAACCTACATTAAATAGTACTTGCTAGACAAGGGACATGGGTTCCAAAACCCAGTGAAGGGAGAGAGGCTGGGGACTGGTGTGTGTACCTGATGGTATGGGCCCCTTTTGAGGGCTTGGAGTACCAATTGCACATCCTCCTCTCTCCACTGTTAAAGAGCAGAGCTAATTTTGAATCCTTTAGGAGTCCATCTGGAGGCTGCTCACCTGAATTCATGTTGGGCCAAGGTGGCACTGGGGCTCAAATTGAAACCACTAAGAGCTGAAATCACTAAAAGAGCTAAGCTTACTGAGCTGAGATCACTGAGTGGGGGAGCCTGAAGATCGATCGCTAAGCGGCTGGCAGAGCAGAGCAGTCTGCAGCACGTTGGAGCAGCCCATGGAGCAGTGAGCAGTGTGGAGCGGTTTGCGGGGACGGCTGATGCGGTTCACAGGTCGGCTGGAGGAGCGGCACAGCTGGTGGAGTGGAGCCAGTCATGGTGAAGGCTGCAGCAGAACTCCACGGAGAAGTGGGGCAGTCGGCCCTGGCCCACATAAGGTGCCCCTTAACACCCTGCATGTGCCCCCCCCCCATTTCCACCCAGCCTGGGGGTGTAAAACTCTGCAGATAAACTTTTGAACTCTGGGGTGGCACTGACCAGAAACAGAGACTCTTGGGTTGTTGGACTTTGGGGTGATTGGACTTAAAACCCTAAGGGGGAAAGGACAGTGCCAAATGTACTTGGAGGTGGGTTTTTTTGCTTATGGTTTGTGTATAGTCCTGTTTGTGGTGTCTCTCCAACGTGATGCCGCATTGCTTCCCTCCTTTATTAAAAGGCTTTTGCTACACTCAGACTCTGTGCTTGTCAGAGGGGAAGTGTTGCCTCCTAGAGATGCCGGGGGGGTGGCATCTCTAGGAGTGTCCCGGGTCACTGGGTGGGGGCTCGAGCCAGGTTTGCATCGTGTTATTGAACCGGAACCCCCCAACCACAAGAAACACTTTTAAATTTCAACCCTCTGATCACAAACCTGGCTCCCCTTGAAAGTGCTGATGGACCCGGTCTGCACAGACTCTGTGTGTGTGAGGGGGGGGCGTGGCAGGATCGCTCCATTGGGAGGGGACCTGCAGCTCTGTATGAACACACACATGACACACGCAGCAGATTGATAGAATTACAGACACCCCTCCACAAGAGTAACCCTAATAAATGAGGTACCCCAGAGTAACTGGCAAATCTGGTAACGGAGGGTCTGTGGATCAGGATTGAGGGACACTAGCAGAGCTCCGTGTGGTGTGGGACTGGATCGGGGGGGGGGCTGCGGGTCAGGAGTGAGGGGCACCAGCAGAGCTGTGGGGAGCTCAGGGCTGGGCTAGCAGGGGGCTGCGGGTCGGGAGTGAGGGGCACCAGCAGAGCTGTGGGGAGCTCAGGGCCGGGCTAGCAGGGGGCTGCGGGTCAGGAGTGAGGGGCACCGGCAGAGTTGTGGGGAGCTCAGGGCTGGGCTATCAGGGGGCTGCGGGTCGGGTGTGAGGGGCACCGGCAGAGCTGTGGGGAGAATGAGATGCCCAGGAGGATGGGGGCTGGTTAGTAAAATGCCCCTCCCGCAAGCCCTTGGCTCTTGGCCCAAAGTAGCTTCCTCTTTCACCAGCTTATCAGAGCCGGCCACCAGCAGTGACTTGGAAACACACACCCCCAACCACCCACTCCCCTTTTAGAGCCAGGAGAGAACCCAGGAGTCCTGCCCCTGAGCCCCACCCACTCTACCCACTAGTCCCCACTCCCCTGCTCTGCTCAGTCATTTTGCCACACTCCTTCCCAGCAGCACCTCCCTAGGCAGCGATCTGGGACCCACTGAGAGCAGCAAATCACGGAGCTCGTGAGTCCAGGCACTTGCTGCCTCCCGGAGCCGCAGAGCAGGAGAATGTGGGTGCCAGGAGCCAGCCAGATACCCCCTTCCACCAAGCTCTGCATTGAAATCATCCTTGCACTGCTCTGCCAGGGTAAGAGAACAACAGCAGAGACAGCTGGGCTGACAGGAATCCCCGAGAGCAGGGGATAGAACCCAGGAGTCCTGGGTTCCAGATGCCTCCTGCTGTAAGAGTTGATACTGGTAAAAAAATTATGGTTTGGGGAAATAAAGAGGCTTTAGCAGAGTGGGTGGGAGGGGTGGAGCCCAGAACTGGGCTTGCAGGGGGCAGCGGGTCAGGAGTGAGGGGCACTGGCAGAGCTGGAGGAATTGGGGGGAGCCCAGGGCTGGGCTCGCAGGGGCTTCAGGTCGGGAGTGAGGGGCACCGGCAGAGCTGTTGGAAGAATGTGATTTCAAAGCCGTATTTCCCCAGGAATTGAAATGTGGGGGGGTTTGAAGTCACAGGGGGTGAGGGCTGAGGGGTGAGCCCGTGAGGGTGCAGGGGGGGTTGTATGGCACCATGGTAACAATCGAGAAATATGTCCCGGCCATTTTATTAGCTCTATCTCATGCTGTAAAACCATCACCCGCATCAGCGCTGGCTCCTCAAGCCTTCCGTGAAGCACGACAGCTCCAGCCTTCTTGGCTTCTGGCTGTAATTTTGGACGTGTCAAATGCCGTCAGGTCCCCTTGGGTGGCTTCTCCTGTGCCCGGTTCTGCCAGGCCTTCACGGCAGGGTCCTCCCTCCTCGCTCCCGGCCGGGCAGAAGGCGACTCCTCCCAGCACACAGCGGTCTGGTCAGTGAGGAACGAGACGCTCGACCGGAGCTGCTGTGACTGGGAGCAGCAGGAGATGAATTCCTACTTCTGCCAGCCCAGGAAACGGCCCAGAGATCAGGTCACGCTACTAGCGATGATGATTAAGAAGAAGCTGAAGCCAAATCTTCATTTGTTCGTCGTATGATATTCTACTCTGGGGTCAAATCCTCTCTTCTGTCCTGATCACATGGCAGCCCCGTGGCTGGTAGTGCCTCACGCCACTTCTCTGTTGGCGTTTTATGAGAAGGCATCTGGAAAAGCTACAGAGCGGTTGATAGAATCCAGAAGTCGCTGTTGTAGATTTGTAGGAGACAGGTTCGGTTGTACTTTTTCAGCTGCCTTTACAGACACTTCTTGTCCTCTTCTCTTAAGGGGTCAATATTAGTGCGTTCATTAGTCAACTTCTGGACTGAAGTCTTTGCTTCTTCCAGCACCTTTTCAATGACTATTTCTCTGACTGATCCAAGTGTAGCTTCTATTGCTGGAGAAAAGTCTACGACTGTGGTAGCAGATGCTTGGATGGCGTTGGCTGATAACCCAAGTGGTTTCATCAGTAGACTTACGAGAGAGAGAACAGCGATTGTCTGCTCTGAACGTTGTAGCAAAGTTATCCACCAGCCTCACTCCTTAGATCCGCCCCTGCTCGGTAGAGACTCTCCAAAGCCAGTACAGGGGAGTCGCATCTTACGCGGGGGTTAGGTTCTGAAGTCAGCGCGTGAGGCCAAAATCGCATATAGTCAAACGCTCATTGAGTGGAATGGCGGGTGGAAACGCCCACACTACAGGTACCGTATTTAAATAGTTATTTTTCTTTTCTTTTTTTGCCGAGTGCGTATAGTTAAAATTGCCTACGTTAAATGCGCCTATGATGCGACTCCACTGTAATAATGGTGGCAGTAATATTAAGACAACAGCCAAGGATGGCTCGTTGAAAGCCAGCAGGTTTTCCCAGGTTGCACTAATTTGAACTTCATTTTCCATTTTCATGAAGACGTTCAGGCTTTTTGGACTCCTGCTTAGAAAAAGAGTATAAAGAAGACATTGAATTTACGGCTTTTTTAACGTCTTTTCAGGATTCTGCAGCTTGAACAGATTCCAGCATTGTAGGGCCGGAAGGGACCTCGCGAGGTCTAGCCCAGTCCCCTGCACTCATGGCAGGGCTAAGGATTGTCTAGACCTTCCCTGACAGGGGTTTGTCCAACCTGCTCTTAAAAATCCCCCATGATGGAGATGCCACAACCTCCCTGGGCAATTTATTCCAGTGCTTCACCACCCGGACAGGTAGGAAGTTTTTCCTAATGTTCAACCTGCAATTTAAGCCCGTTTCTTGTCGTAGCCTCGGAGGTTAACGAGAAGAATTTACCTCTCTCCTCCTTGCAACAACCTTTTATGTCCTTGAGAACTGTTTGTCCCCTCTCAGGCTTCTCTTCTCCAGACTAAACAAACCCAGTTTTTTTCAATCTTTCCTCAGGATCTATGACCTTTTTCTGGACCTTTAATCATTTTTGTTGCTCTTCTCTGGACTTTCCCCAATTTGTCCCCATCCTTCCTGAAATGTGGCGCCCAGAACTGGACACAACCCTCCAGCTGAGGCCTAATCAGCGCGGAGCAGAGCGGAAGAATTACTGCTTCTGTCTTGCTTACAACACTCCTGCTGATACAGCCCACAATGACGTTCGCTTTTTTTGCAGCAGTGTTACGTTGTTGACTCGTATTCAGCTTGTGATCCACTATGACCCCCAGATCTCTTTTGGCAGCTCTCCTTCCTAGGCAGTCATGTCCCATTCTGTCTGTGTGCAACTGATTGTTCCTTCCTAAGTGGAGCACTTTGCATTTGTCCTCATTTAATTTCATCCTATTTACTTCAGATCATTTCTCCAGTTTGTCCAGATCATTTTGAATTTTAATCCTGTCCTCCAAAGCACTTGCAACCCCTCCCAGCTTGGTATCGTCCGCTAACTTCATAAGTGTCCTCCCTACGGCATGAGCTAAATATTGATGAAAATATTGAACAGAACCAACACCCAGAATTGATCCCTGCAGGACCCCACTCGCTATGATCTTCCTGCATGACTGTGAGCCGTTGATAACGACGCTCTGGGAACGGTTTTCCAGCCAGTTATGCACCCACTTAGCTTGTAATTTTCTAGTTTGTTTATGAGAAGATCATGTCAGACAGTATCAAAAGCTTTACTAAAGTCAAGATATACCACATCTACCGCTTCCCCCCTAACCACAAGGTGTGTTACCCTGACAAAGAAAACTACCAGGTTGGTTTGAAATGACTTGTTCTTGACACATCCATCATGGCTCTTACTTATCACCCTATCGTCTTCTACGTGTTTGCAAACTGATTGCTTAATTATTGCTCCATTATGTTTCCGGGTACAGAAGAGATTAGGGTTACACTTTTTTCTGAGAAAAGCTTGTGCTCCACCAGATCTTCCAGAGAAGTTTGCAGCTCCATCAAATGCACAAGCAGCCATAGGCGGCAGGTTTGTATAATTTTTGGTGGGGCCCAAAATGGTGGTGCCCCCCCGCTCCCGCCCTGTAAGCCGATATAAAATGAAGCTACAACGCGTCAGCGCCACGAGATTACAAGTGTCAATTAAAAGTGGAAAGTCAGAAGCAGCACTTGCCTACTTCAATATACAGTATTACAATTTGTTGCACCTGTTGTGATGAAGTGGGAATGTTCTTAATGTTTTCTCTGAATACTGTGTGGGTGCCTCAGTTTCCCCTGCAAGATGCCAACTGAAGGTGTTGGGGACAAAGAGATCAGGTGGCCTCCTTGTCCAGAAGAGACACAGAGGCCAGAGGAGGGAGTGTCAGTTTGGAGCTGGCTGGGGAAATGGGGAGAGACCCAGAACTTGGTTCTGGGCTCCCCACCCCCCAAGATGCACCTGACAGAGGGGTTCTGTTTTTTGTACCAACAAGCTCTGTTTAAACTGTGTTCCCGTCATCTAATAAACCTTCTGTTTTACTGTCTGGCTGAGAGTCACATCTGACTGCGGAGTTGGGGTGCAGGGACCTCTGGTTGCCCCAGGACCTGCCTGGGCACACTCGCTGCGGAAAGTGCACAGTGTGGAAGGGCATGCTGAATGCTCCGAGGTCAGACCCAGGAAGGTGTAAGCTTCTTGCCCTGGAGACAGTCTGCTCAGAGAGGAGGCTCCCCCAGAGTCCTGACTGGCTTTGCATGGAGTTGTTCCAAAGCATCCCAGCATCCCCTTCCATACCATGCGCTTCCCGGAAGTCTGCACAGGCACTGACACTCCCTCCTCTGGCCTTTGTCTCTTTTCCAGGAATTAGGAGGCCACCTGATCTCTTTGTTCTCCAACACCTGCAATTGGCACCTTGCAGGAGAGTGGCCCAGGCCATCAGTTGCCTGGAGGCAGGGTTTCAGCCATTCTCTGTGCAGACAGTTCATTGTCCCTCTAGGGCTCTACAACAATCATACCCCCTTATCCCACCATCTAGATCCTTGAGAAATGCAGAGAGGAAACTGAGGCACCCAGACAGTATTCAGAGAAAACATTAAGAACATTCCCACTTTGTAACACCTGTATACGACTAGTTATATACTTTAAAGGGGTGTAAAATAGTCAAGTATCGTGCTAAACAAAATGATACTCCAAACTGACCACCAAATTTAAGTTGCACGTTTTTCCCCTCCGGTGAGGGTTCTGGGGTGGGGCTGGGGATGAGGGGTTCACAGTGCAGGAGCATGCTCGGTGCTGGGGGTGCAGGCTTTGGGGTGAGGCAGGGCTGAGGATGAGGAACTTGGGGTGCAGACAGGCTGCCCCAGGGCTAGGGCCAGAGAGGACTCCCCATCACCACCACTGGCAGCAGCAAGCTCCAGGGGAGGGACCCCTCCTCTGCCCCCCTACCCCCCAGAGCACACTCACTCTGCACCACAGTCACTGCACAGGCTCCTAGGGCCCCTCCGGTCCAGAAAACTCACTCCCCTCCCCTATGATGGGTGCTGGGGGGGGGGCACAGGTGGCCTTCCATGCTGCCCCTCACCATAACTTCACTGTGGATGGGGGATGGGGCTGCCCCTTGCCCAGCATGGGGCAGAAGTGGGGTAGGCAGGGTGGTGGCTGGCTATGGGACGGGGGAGCAGGGTGTCATAAAATTCACCCAAGCCCCAGCTGCTCAGGTCTAGGAAGCCTCCCTCTCCCATCCCTCCTGTGGCGGGTGGGTTGGTGGGTGCTGGGGGAGGGGGCATTGCCTTCACATGTGGCTTCCTGCCTCCCCTGTGCAGCCTGCTGCCCCTCACCATAGCTTCACTGGGGGACGGTGGGAGGGGATGGCATGGGGCTGCCCCTTCCCCAGCGCTGGGCAGGAGTGGGGGCTGGGGCTGGGGCTGGGGCAGGGGGGGTATCATAGGGTCAAACACTCACAGAAGCCCCAGCAGCTGCTAAGGTGAGTGATGTCCCTCTCCTGGCCGGAAGTCCCCTCGCGTCTCCTCCAGGTAGGGGCAGGGGAGGGGAGGGGAGGGGAGCACGGCACGGCCCCCTCCCCTCCCCTCCCCCTCCTGAGGTGCTACAGCAGCAGCCAGCATTGCTCTTATGCTGTACCTCAGGCCTGCACAACTCGTAAAGCGGCGAGGGCCACGTTCCACCAAAGAAAACAGCTGAGGGCCGAAACCCCCCGGCCCCGCGGAAACACCCGCCCCAGGGCCGCCCAGCCCTGTGGCAACAAACCCTCCTTCCCCAGCGCTCCCCCACCAAAACAGCTGTGGGCCAAAAAGGAAGGTTGGGGGTGGGGAGCTGATACTTGATTTTAAATCAACCAGGGGCTCCCAGCTGAAGAGGTGGCTGGAGCCCTCAGGGGCAAATTAAAGGGCCCGGGGCTCCGGCGGCCGGGGGAACCCGGCAGGGCCGGCTCTAGGTTTTTTGCTGCCCCAAGCAAAAAAAAATTTGTCTGTCCCCCGTCCCAGCCCTGGGCTCCTCCCTGTACCCCCTGCTGCCCCAATCCTGGGCTCTCCCCCCACTGACCCACACCCCCTGCCGCCCCAGCGCTGGGCTTCCCCCTTTCCTCCCCACCAGTGCCCTCCCTGCACCCTGCTGCTGCCCCAGCCCTGGGCTCCCCCCACCAGTGCCCCCCCCCACACCTCCTGTCGCCCCAGCCCTGGGTCACTGGTAACTCGCTCCCAGGGCAGGTCATTCAGCAGGAATTTTGGACGTGCACAGAACACAGGCAGGACTGGTTCCCACATGGTTACAGAGCTGCCGTAAAGTGGAACAATTTTCAGCTTGTGTGATTGGAGGATATCTGGATGCATATTATAAGACTGTCCTACATAAATGAGGAAAAGTTGAGGTGCCTTTATTATTCTTTTGTTCCACTCTTTCTTTCTATGGGGAATTTGCCAATGCAATCTCACTGTCTCCCTTAAACAAACAAAAAGGCAATGGCTGTTGAAAATAGCAATTCCAGTCCTAATAAGCATTTCTTGCTCAATTTTATCCTGCTTTTTCTGCAGCAAGTTACAGTGGATCAGTATATTTGATTTGGGAGAAATTAAGTAACAGCTACCCAAACCGAGCTTGAGCACTCCTGAATTTTGAGGTGTTCAAATCTGGAAGGCAGGTGCTGGGGGTGGGAGAGGGCTGTGGGCTCCACGGGGGAGCATGGCAGCAACTGTCTGGAGCTGCATGGAGCCAGACACGCTGGTCTGAGTGGCACGGTAAGGGGGCTGGGGGTTGGAGAAGGGGTAGGGGGTTCCAGGGGGCAGTCAAGGGACAGGGAGCAGGTGGGGTTGGATGGGGCAGAGGTTCAGGGGGGCAGTCAGGGGACAGTCAGCAGTAGGATAGGCATGGGAGTCCCAGGGGATTATCAGGGGACAGGTAGGGGGTGGGGTCCTGGGGGAAAGGTGGGGGGGGGTCGCAGGAGAGGGCAGTTGGGGACAAGGAGAAGGGAGGCTTAGATAGGGGCTGGGGTCCCAAGGGGCAGTTGGAGCAGGGGTCTTGGGAGGGAGTAATCGGGGGACAAGGAGCAGCAGCATTTAGATGGGGGTGGGGTCCTGGGGGGCAGTTAGGGGCAGGAGTCCCAGGAGAGGGGTATCAGGGGATAAGGACCAGCGGTGTTAGATAGGGGGTGGGGGTCCTGGGGGGCAGTTGGGGCAGAGGTCTGGGGAGGGGACAAACAGTGGCTGCATGCCAGGATTGAAACAGCCCTGGGCTGCCGGCATCCGCGGGGAGCCGTGAGCCCTTTAAATCCCAGCCAGGGCTCGGAATCTCGGTGGGCAGCCCAGAGCCCTCTGACTCCCAGCCGCAGCTGAGATTTAAAGGGGAGAAACCTAGCTCCAAATATTGGTGGAGCAGAGCCCCTGACTGTGAATATTCCTGGGGCTTTAGCCCCAGGAGCCCATATAAGTTGGCGCCCATGCAAGCAGCAACTCTTTGGGGTCCGATTTACAAGCATTTACCTCTTCTGAGATGTGGGTTTTTCAGAGATGCGTCTGATGTGTCGCCTGTGACCTGAACAACTAAAAATGCATCTACTGGCCTCCCACGGACGTCTGGAGAACGTCCGCAGTGACTTAGTACTGGACACCCATTTGCACGGTGCATTTATCAGCCACGTGCTCGTTGTGTGAGTGCGGTGAGAGAGTTCTTCACTTTTCCAGCTCCTGAGTCGTTCAAATCCAGCGTCCACATTCAGGGTTAGCCAGTGACAATGTGCTTCACACTGGCCTCAGCTTGGGGTGTGCGTAGCTGGAAAGTCTGGTGTGACACACACTGCGCTGGGTCTCCAGCATTAAGTGCTTCTCAATCTGGCCGTGCGCGTGGCTGGCTCAGGAGGCTTCCTGCAGAGCAGAGGCTTGGTGCTCTGCAGCCCTTTCACTGGCTTCGCCAGCCCTGGCTTTGCTGATGGGCCTGGCAGACCAAGCGCCTCCGCTGTTCCCCGCTGGAGCAGGGAAACGCTTTCCTTCCGCGTCAGCTTTGTGGCAAGAGGTGCCCCAGGGGCTTCCTCTGCGAGGTCACTAAACGGGAAACGTTTGAGCGACAAACGTCGAGACCAGCCCTTAGGTTGCGGTTTCTTCAGTAGGGAGCTTGGTTTGTGCTTCGGGCTGTTTGGACGCCGATAAACCACTTGAACCTGCAGCTGGCGGGTTGGTGCAGTCTTGGTTCCTGGCATGTTCTTCCCTTGGTTGGTTTCAACACTGGGGGGTGATGGGGGATTTCAGGGTGGGTGCATCCCCCGTTGTTTGGTTTGGGGAAATAAAGGGGCTCTGGCAGAGCTGTGGGGTGGGGGGAGCCCAGGGCTGGTCTGGCAGGGGGCTGCAGGTCGGGAGTGAGGGGCACCGGCAGAGCTGTGGGGGGAATGAGATGTGCAGGAAGAGGGGGGCTGGTTAGTAAAATGCCCCTCCCCCAAGCCCTTAGCTCCCGGCCCGAACCTGCTTCCTCTTTCACCAGCTAATAAAGGCAAATATTGATCAGCTGAGAAATCGAGTCTCTTTCTCAGAGCCGGCCCCTGTCAGTGCCTTGGAAACACGCCCCCCCCGCCCCCTGGCTCTAACCACTAGCCCCCCCACTCCCCTCTTAGTGCCCATCCACCGCTCTAACCACTAGCCCCACTCCCCTCAAGCCTCCCATATTTAATCTCTGCTTCCTTATTGGTATCTTTTTATTCTCTCACCCCAGGGAAGGACTGAGGGGCACTGACAGAGCTCTGAGTGGGGACAGGGGTGGATCTAGGGGGGGCTGCGGTTCGGGAGTGAGGGGCACAGCAGAGCTCTGTGTGGGGGTGGGGATGGATCTTGGAGGGCTGTGGGTGGGGAGTGAGGGGCATCGGCAGAGCTGGGGGGGCAGGGTGGATTGGGGGGCTGTGGGTCGGGATTGAGGGGCACCGGCAGAGCTGGGGGGGCAGGGTGGATTGTGGGGCTGCGGGTGGGGACCGAGGGCACCGTCAGAGCTGGTCTGTTTCCCCTGCAGGTGGGCTCTGCCAGGCGCCCGACTATCGGATCCAGGTCCCGTCCCGCGTCACGGCCCAGCAGGGTCTCTGCGTCCTGATCCCCTGTAATTTCACAGCCAATTTCGAGTCCTCCGGGGTCCACTACAAATACTGGTTTCTCAGCGGCGACGACAGAGACACCAGCCCGGCTGTGGCCACCACAGATCCTGGCAGGGCCCTGAGGGATCCTGGGGGCCGGATCCGCCTGGTGGGGAACGCCCAAGACGACTGCTCCCTGCACATCAGCAACCTGAGAGCCGGAGACAGGGACCGCTACTTCTTCCGCTTTGTGAAGGGAGACTTTAAATACAGCTACGTGGTGACCCAGCCGCTGGTGGATGTGACAGGTGAGGCTGGGTAGCCTGGAGAGCTCAGCAGGATTAACTCTGCTTATACCCAGTGGCAGGGAGTCCCGCAGGTTAGCCCCACTAATACCCAGTGGCAGGGAGTCCCGCGGGTTAGTCTCACTAATACCCAGTGGCAGGGAGTCCCGTGGGTTAGCCCCACTAATACCCAGGGGCAGGGAGTCCCGTGGGTTATCCCCACTAATACCCAGTGGCAGGGAGTCCCGTGGGTTAGCCCCACTAATACCCAGGGGCAGGGAGTCCCGCAGGATAGCCCCACTAATACCCAGGGGCAGGGAGTCCCGCGGGTTAGTCTCACTAATACCCAGTGGCAGGGAGTCCCGTGGGTTAGTCTCACTAATACCCAGTGGCAGGGAGTCCCGCAGGTTAGCCCCACTAATACCCAGTGGCAGGGAGTCCCGCGGGTTAGCCCCACTAATACCCAGTGGCAGGGAGTCCCGCGGGTTAGCCCCACTAATACCCAGGGGCAGGGAGTCCCGTGGGTTAGCCCCACTAATACCCAGGGGCAGGGAGTCCCGTGGGTTAGCCCCACTAATACCCAGGGGCGGGGAGTCCCGCGGGTTAGCCCCACTAATACCCAGGGGCAGGAAGTTCCAGGGATTAACCCCAGTAATTCCCCACTGAGTTGAAGTTGAATGGTGTTGCCTGCTTAGAGCTGACGGAGCAGCCGGTGCTGGGGGTCCCCGAGGTGCTGCTGTCCGGACAGCTGGTGAATGTGACCTGCCAGGCTCCGGGGACCTGCTCAGGGACCCCTCCCCAAATCACCTGGAATGGGGGGTTCGACTACACAGCCAGGAACGTCTCGGTCGCCCTGGCGAACGGCAGCGTCTCCTACAGCTCCGTGCTCAGCTTCACGCCGGCCCCAGGGGATGACGGCAAAGAGCTGGTCTGCACCGTCACGTACCCCGCCGTGGTCGGGGTCTCCACCCGCACAGCCGTCCGGCTCCACGTCGGCGGTGAGTGACCCTGTCCAGCGCCGGCGGGGGAGCGGGGTCTAGTGGTTAGAGGGGTGGGGGCTGGCAGCCCGGACTCCTGGGTTCTATCCCTGGCTCTGGGAGGGGCGTGGGGTCTAGTGGCAGGGCTGGGCCGAGAGCCAGGACTCCTGGGTTCGATAGGAGAGCACTGGGATCCCAGGAGGCAACTCCCCCCACACGTCCCGTGTCCCGTTGCAGACCCGCCGAAGCTGCTGCCGCGGGGGAACTGCACGGTGCGGGGCCGCGGGCCCGGGGGAGCCGCCACGTGTCACTGTGCGGCCGAGGGGAACCCCCCGCCCCGCCTCGAGTGGCGCCTGCCCAACCGCACCCTCCCCGGGCACTTCGAGGGCCCCGAGCTGCGAGCGACCTCGTGGGCGCGGGGCCCGGCCGTGAGCGGGGAGCTGCGGGGCCCGGCCGGGGCCCTGGCCAACGTGTCCTGCGCTGCCACCAACGCCCACGGGCAGAGCCAGGCCGCGCTGCCCGTGGTGCCCGCAGGTACCGGGGACCGGCGGGGGCTGGGCAGGGGATCCAGCTTTGCCATTAGCTAAAAGCAGTGGCCTGTTCGTCTTCAGGCAGAGATGTATATGTGAGGAAATACGGCGCTATGTGCCAGCCCCTTAGACAGGTGGCAACCCACGTATCAGTCACACAGTCCCCACCTGCCCCCTTTCACCTCTGTGCCTCCCTGGAGAGGTGGGGAAGGGGGCTCAGTCCCCATGGCTAGGCCAGCCCTCGGCCCCTCCCCCGCTCGGGGACCCTCCCCCTACGCCGGACCCACCTGTTCATTACAAGCCCTGTAGGCCCATCACCAGCCCAGCCGATTCCACCGCTCACACCAGCTGTTGGTTTGCAGCCGGCTTCCCCCTGACACTCGTGCTGGCCTTGGTGGCTGGTGGGAGCCTCGCGCTGGTCGGTGCCGGGGCTGCAGTGGCCTGGAGAGTCAGGAAGGGAAGGTAAGACTCAGGCGGGACGGGAGAAGGATCCAGTGGGAACCGTAGCCTGGAATGGGGGGAAAATGGCTCCCCCAAGATCAGCTATCGCTCATTGCAAGCGTGAAATTCCACTTGCTGCCCTCAATCCCGACCCACAGCCCCCTGTGTGCCAGCCGTGGGTTCGCCCCCCCAGCTCTGCCGGTGCCCCTCACTCCTGACCCGCAGCCCCTGCTAGCCCAGCCCTGGGCTCCCCAACATGCAGCTCTGGGATGGCGGAGGCGGGGGAGATGGACCCATGGGTCTGATCATGGCAGCAGGGAGGAGGTGGGACACCAGGCTAGATGGGCCTAGGGGCCGGTTTTTGATGATGGTTTCACCCCAGACAGGGCAGCAGGGATATCACCAGGGCCGGACGGTGCCAAGGGACCAGAGACGGGAAGGTCAGTTACTCCTCCGGGCAGCCAGAGTCCACAGCGCCTTCCCGCAGACAGGTGGGTTCCCGGCCCTCCAGCGGCTTATCCCAGACCCTGCACCCTCCAGCCCCATCCCCCACCCTGCTGGGATCCCTCCCTGCACTTGACATGGGCCCTGGGACCCCCTCCGCCGCTCCCAGAATCCCCCTCTGCTGGGATTTCCCCCCTCCAGCGCTCACCACCCATCCTTTCCCCTGGGCATGGCGGCCACTCTTCCCCGCTAACCCCGTCTCTCCCCGCACAGGACGCCACCAGGGAAGAGGGAGCCCTTGAGAAGAAAGGGAGAGGAGGAGGAGGAAGAGGAGGAAGATGCTACCGGGGGAGAGGTGACGGGGATCAATTCACAGAGGAAAACATCTACGTCAACGCCTAAGGCCAGGGAGGGGGACAGGGTCATTGCAGGGCTCGAGCTAGAGAGAGACTGGTGGGAGCGGTGGGATAGCCGGCCTGCCTTGTGGCTAAGGTGCTAGCCTGGGTCACCGGACACCTGGGTCCTATTCCCAGCTCTGCTAAGGAATGCCTGTGTGACTCTGGCCAAGTCCCTTCCCCCCCCGCCCCGTGCCTCAGTTTCTCAGCTGTAACACGGGGAGTATATCACTGCATTTGGCTACTTACGCCGTGAGCTTGTTGGAGATGGTCTCTCGCTGTGTGTGGGCAGCACCTGGCACAACCAGGGCCTGTCTCTGGCTGTGTCTGGGCCGCGTCCCCCTCCCACCCCCACCCCCCATCTCAGCTGGGGGCCACTCTGCTAATACACCAGTGAGGCAGCTACTGCTCCAGACAGAGTTACGCCGAGCAGGTGGGCCTGTGTTAACCCTTTCACTGCTGCAGCTAAATAAAAGCCATTCCCAGCTCCTCCCTGGGCTGAAGAGTTTTATGTTGCCTCGGTTTCCCTCAGGGGTTCCCCTCGCTCGTGGAGCCGCTCAGCTGTGGCTGGACACTCACGGCCCAGGCCCAGGGTACCAAAGCACTGGGAAAAGGATCACGATAAATAATGCCTGGTGCTGCGATGCAGCCACCTCTGGGGTGGGAGAGCTGGGGAACAGCCGCACAGCAATGCCATGGGGCTCGCCCGGGGCTGAGATGCAGCCACCTCTGAAGTGTCGTGGTTAGATGCGGGGCTGGGAGCCAGGACTCCTGGGTTCTGTCCCTGGCTCTGGGAGGGGAGTGGGGTCTAGGCGGTTGAGGGGGGCTGGGATCCAGGACTCCTGGGTCCAATTCAGTAACTATGACGACAGGCTCGTGACTTTAAAAACCACATTTAATGTCCAATAACAAAAAGCGAGACGCAAACGGAGCAATAAATAAGGCGGGGGCGGGGCAGGGTGCGGCGGGGTGAGAGGCAGCAGTGCTGGGGGCAGCGGGGGAGCCGGGCTGGCCGCGGCTGGAGGGACGGCGCCCCCGAGCGCTGCTGTGGTCCGGCCGCGTCCGGCCGGCTGGCTCAGGTGCGGCAGCAGAAGCCGCAGCCCTGGTTCCGGCAGCACTTGCAGCAGTAGGTGCAGATGGGGAAGTGGGCGTTGTGGCGCTTGGCTCTCCGGAGCAGGGCCTGCGGGGAGAGAACGGGGTCAGGACTCCTGGGTTCAATCTCCGGTGAGGAGGGGGGGTCTAGGGGTTAGCGCGGAGGGGCTGGGAGCCAGGACTCCTGGGTTCTCTCTGCCGCTCTGGGAGGGGAGTGGGATCTAGTGGGGGGGGGGGGGCTGGGAGCCAGGACACCTCTGTTGCTAGCCCAAGGGAAGTGCATTGACTCATTAATAGCCCAGAACCGTCCCCTAGGGCTGTAGGTTCAGGGACTGCGATCCCGGTACTGCAGCCTTCAGGGCCAGCCCGGACCCCCAGGGGAGAGCCCCCAACCCTCCCCCTGCAGCACAGCGCCCCCTAGTGCCAGGCTGGGACATCGGTGCCAGCCCAGACCCCCCAGGGGAGAGCCCCCACCCCGCTCCCTGCAGCACAGCGCCCCCTAGTGCCGCCCAGGGGCTTCGGGGCCAGCCCTGCCTGCCAGGGGAGAGCCCGCACTCATCCAGTTCTTACCTGCAGACCCTGAGTTTCTTCTTTGGGTTCCATCTGTTGCGTTAACAAACCAGCAGGATTTGCTGTCTGCAGAGACACAGAGAAGACAAACCTGAGCTTTACGCTAGGTGCAGTGGGTTAGAGCAGAGGGGGCTGGGAGCCGGGACACCCGGTTTTATCCCTGGCTCTAGGAGAAGAGTGTTGTCTAGTGGTTACAGAGGGAGAGGGCTGGGAATCAGGATTCCTGGGTTCAATCCCAAATTCTTCCTCTCATTTGCTACACATATTTGTGCAACTCAGGACATATACGTTGTATTGTGGTCTATGCAATTTAATGCCACAGATTCCGAACAGAAACCAATCGGAGAGGCTGGCAAAAAGTAGCAAATAAGTTTTAGAACAAAGTTTTCCTTCAATAGCCAGTGGGAAAAATATTCCTGGTCACATTTCGTGCCCCTTGTCCAGCTCACCAGCCTTTACCCCGCTACGAACGTTGAGTTTATTCCCGAATAAAGACATTTGTATTGGGAAAACAGGAGATTTTGCTTAAAAATCAATCTGGACTATTTGCAGTGCAAAAGAAATGGCCGTTTCCCCCTTCCACAAATCTGTCTGTGATTCCAGACAGACCCTGCAGCTTTCCCAGAGCTTTTCATGGGCGCAGGTCCAGGGACTGGAATAACCTGCGGGGGGGGGGTGCAGAGCCTATATGTCATGTCAGATTAATCCTAAAGAAAGTCAGTGCTGGGTAACGCCCCGAGCTGGGAGTCCAGACGCCTGGGTTCTGTTCCCGGCTCTGTAGCCAAGAGCCCATGGGACCTTGAGCCAGTTACCCTGTGGCTCTGTGCCTCAGTTTCCCCATGCCTGGAAAAAGGGGCTGATAATCCTACCTGGCACAACGGGGCCCCGATCTCAGCTGGGGCAGGGACTGTCTCTCGCTGTGTGTCTGGGCAGCGCCCGGCACGACGGGGCCCTGATCCCAGCTGGGACGTCTCGGTACAACCATCATACAAAACAAAAAGGAGTCTGGGAAGCGTTTACCTGGCCCTGGAAGCAGCAGGAGTTTTGAGCAGTGATGACGAGGATGAGAATCACGCAGGCAACTTGAAGCTTCATCATGATGTTTCTCTGCCTTGTAGTTTTCTGTCTCCTCTTCCCCGCTCCCCTGGTGTGTCTCCGAAGGGCTGCGCTGGTGGTTGAGTTCGGCCCCCGACCCAGGGCTGCGTTTATAGCCCAGCCATCCCCACCCCGGTCCCGAAACAGCCAATCCCACGTGTGCCAAGCAAGGCCAGGTGAGGCAAGGGATACCGTAAACAGCTCGTCAATAAGGTTATCGCAGCTGGGCTAAAAATTCCAGCAAACCATTGGTCGGCTCCCCAGCCGGTGTCAATGGGCCGTGACACCACTGGAGTCAATGGGGCCAGATCGCAGCTGGTGTCGATCAGCAGCGCGTTAATTCTCGCAGGCCTTTGATTTAAATCCCTCCTGGCGTTTGTCCCAATGAGATGTCAAAACAGTTACAGTAAGTTTCACGGTCGGGGTGTCTGCCCCCGCAACACCGCGGCCGAGATCGGAGCAAGGCTGGGACAGGAATGACCTCAGCTTTTCTTGTAAATCTCTCAAGTTTAGCAACGTTTCTCCGGGCCACAAGATGATCCAGGCACCAGATGAGGGATTGAGCCGGCCACCTAATTAGGTCGCAGCATTTCAAAGGGGGAAAATGACCTCTTTATTGTTTTCCATCACCGCACTCATTACGCATGAGCCCCAAAGGGCAACAATCGATCAATCCTAATTGCCCATCATCCCAGAATTTGAACATAACCATGATGAGTGAGGCACACACACACCCCCGCCCCCTTCTGGGGCCCGTTTCTCTCTCTTCCAAAACTCACCTTGATCAATTTCACCCTGGGAATTCTAAATGGGGATTTGTATTATCTAGATAAGCAGCCAAGCCTTATTGTTTTCAATGCTGCTAAGCCATCGCCCTGAGTGACTATCATGTGGCAAGGAGTTCCGCAGGTTAATGGCACGTTGGCTGGAAAAAGCATCGGGTTAGCCCTATGTTAAACAGGCAAGATTGGGGCTACTGTTCTTCAAAGTGGGGTATTTTGATTCCGGTCAAGCGCTAAATGGGGACTCCTCACGCAGTCTCAATTATCAAGCTAGTGATTTCACTAGTGATTTGCACAGGAGAGGTTCTCTGACATGCTGCCAGTTCCCACCGACATTCAGAGGCCCCCCCTGCAAAACCCAGCCCTAAAAAAGACCGCTCATAGCAGAGCCAAAGGATTTCATTGTTGGGGGGGGGCGTCTTGCTGTACCTATCTTGAGTCACTCCGCTCTGTCTGACACTCTGGGCCAGATCCCAGCTGGCGTCAATCGTCCGCCGCTCTGCTGGAATGAACGGGGCCATAGCTCTGTCCCCCTTTCAGGGGTCGACTTTGTCTTGCCTCCCCCCACGTTTCCCCTCATTTGAAAACGACTTGCTGATAAAATCAGACATCAGAATACAACAGTGTCACAGCGCATTAGTCCTGAGACAATGCGACTTTCTCATTGTTCCCGTGTAATTCTAAAATAAATCACTCGGAATCTGACTATTGCACTTGCATTTCAGTGGACCGTCTACAGAGCAGTTTAAACGAGTCATTGTCTGTATGAAATTGTAGTTTGTACTGACTTCGTTCGGGCTGTTTCTGTAGCCTGTTGTAAAACCAGGCAAATAGCTGGATGAACTGATGTACCCCCTGGCACATCTCTGGGTACCCCCAGGGGTACGTGTACCCCTGGCTGAGAACCACTGGCTCAGATGATTAGCGCGGACGTGTTTGCAGGATTGGGGCCAAAGTGCAAAGCAGATGTGTTGATTATTCTTTGGTAAACGCGTGTGTCCCCGCGACGGCTAAGAGCAATTCTTGCCTTTCTGTCCGGTTCTTGTGAACAAACAGTTTCCAGGGAGGGAAATTTCCTTTCGACGGCCTCAGTTCCGCGAAGCCTGAAGATTTATTGATTAAACGAGACGTTTCTGCAAACGCCCAATTTAAAAAAAAGAAACTTTGTCCTCTAAACTCGGAGGATTTTAATTGTATTTTTCATAATCTCTTTTAAAAAGAAAATTCACCGAGTTAACAAAGTTACAGCCACAGCTTTGTTAAACAAAAGGCACCGAGGATATTCGCAATATCAGATGCAACAGTCAAACGTTGATTTATTCAGTTATTTCAATCATTCGCTTCTAGTCATTGCCAAAACTATTAATGGATCAATCAAACGAAAGAGAAATTTTGCTACCTGTGTAAAATGACTTATTGTTTCAAAAAACAATAACGTTACTTAAATCGTTTATTGAAATGTAAACGTATTAAATTATTGTGTTTGTTTCTTGTGTTTGCCAGAAGCAAATGAACTAATTCAATTAATAAACATACTGTACCTTCTGCCTGTGACGTTTTAAAATGCAGTGTAGCAAAGTGTTTTCAGTTATTTGAATCTACGGGTCTTAAGCCTCAAGTAATCACTTTCGATGAAGAGGTTTATTTATTTTATTGTCTTTGGGAACGGAAGTTTTCATTTAATTTCTTAAAGTCAGTTGTTTGTTTCATTAATTAGTTAAACATGATTATTTTGATTGGCCTGAGAAAAGGAAATGCTTTGAATATTTTTGGAAAGAAATGATGTGAAATGTAATGTATTACACTATTTCAATAGTTTAATCGCTAACTAATTAGTGCAAATAAATTGATTAAACCCAGGAGATCATTTTAATCTATAGGCAGTGAAATTTGACATGATTTGAAAATACTAGAAAAATGCAATTGAAAAATAATCAGCATTACCTAATAGAAATAATACATATGAATTTCTAGAACATTCCATATTAATTATTAAAGTAGTTAAGAAACAGAACTAACAAGCATTTGAATTTTCTTTAGGAAGCAGTTTCATTTTGCAACTTTTATTACTAAGTAGGCATTTTTAAAATTGAATTTATTAAAATACTTACATAGATTCTTTTCTAGTGATTTTCATAATAAATAAACATTCATTTTAAAAAGTGAGAATTGTCACTGATTCCAGAAAGTGTCTTTTTAAATTTAATTTATGAAATGATTTCAACAATTTGTTGCTAATACTCCCAAAAGAAATCATTCAATTAACAAAGAAATAATAATTGTCCCATATAATAATCAGTTGCCCAGTGTATTAATTAAGTTTCTACTGTATTAATTAACTTATGCTAATTAACTTGCTACTATATTAACTTCCATTCTAATAAACTCACTGGTGTATTCTGTATTATATGAATTAATCATATATTATTTTGATTAAGATAATCAATTGATTAATAATACATGTTGGCTAGTGTATTAATTAGCTAACATATTAAACAAGACTGGTTAACTTCTGTCTGTTAATTGGCTGGTGTATTTATTAAATAATTAATTAAACAAAATATTAATCAATGAATCTATTAATCACCTACTGGATTAATTAACTAGCTGGCACATTAAAATAAAATAAATAATAAATAAACATATTAAAATATAACTACTTTATTAATTGCTAATATATTCATCACCGTGATAGCAAGCTATTTATTAGCTAACCTACTGACTATAGTTGTTTCCCAGCTAATATTTCGATTAAGCCAGTAGTACATTAGCAACCTCTCCATTAATTGACTAATCTATTGACTTGCATCCGACGAAGTGGGTATTCACCCACGAAAGCTCATGCTGCAAAACGTCTGTTAGTCTATAAGGTGCCACAGGATTCTTTGCTGCTTTTACAGATCCAGACTAACACGGCTACCCCTCTGATACTATCTATAACACAGTTAATTCAAATAGTAATTACTAACTGATCTATTAATTGACTAGACTAGTAATTAACCTGCAGCTGAGTTAACATATTCCTAGACCTAAATGCAAGTTTTTCTGGCTTTCTGGCGCGCTGGTTCCCCTGTGATTGCTGAGCTCAGCCCGACAGCGCTTTGCGGGGCTCTCCCAGGGACCAGGCCGTGGCGGGTAGAAAAGCCCAAATGCGGCTTTCAGCCGGCGCCGATGAGGCGGGACGGTCTGGTGGGCGGTTGCCGTTCCATTGCTTTGGATTCAGTGCCCCCAGGGCAGGGGCGGCTCTAGGTTTTTGGCCGCCCCAAGCAGTCATGCCCGGGAGGCGCCCCCGAGCCGCGGGAGCAGCGGACCTCCCGCGGGCATGACTGCAGAGGGTCCGCTGGTCGCGCGGCTCGGCTGGACCTCCCGCAGCTGCGGGCGGTTCGCAGGTCCGGCGGTTCCGGTTGAGCTGCCGCAGGCATGCCTGCGGGAGGTCCAGCCGAGCCGCGGGACCAGCGAACCGTCCGCAGTCATGCCTGCGGGAGGTCCACTGGAGCCGCCGGCCGAGCGTCCCCTCCGCAGTCATGCCTGCGGCAGGTCCGCTGCTCCCGGGGCTCCGGTGGACCTCCCGCAGGCATGACTGCGGCAGGTCCGCCGGCCCAGCCTGCAGCCCCCCCGGGAAAGGGCCGCCCCAGGCGGGTGCTTGCCCCGCTGGGCTCTGGAGCCGGCCCTGCCCCAGGGGCAGTTTTCGGTGGGATCTCAGCGGCTCCCCCGTTGGCAGGGCAGGTGGGAGGGAGAGCGGCTTGTACGCCGGCCCCCGCCTCTGGCGATTTTTCCCCACAGGGCGACAGACAAATGGTTTGGAGGGTCCCAGGCCTCCCACCCCCCCAGCACTGGCTGTCGAACCCCACCCCCCACCCCATAGCCGCTGGGCACCTCCCACTACCCCAGAAGGGGCTGTTAGCTCCTGTTTATACCGGCACAGAGCTGCAAAGGGCTTTCAGCACCGAACTCCCCCTGAGTTCGATCTACACAGCCAGGCCGGAGGGACCTGAACCAGGGTCTTTCAGATACTAGGCTACCCCTGAGCCTCTGCGCCACCCTCTAGGCGCCACCATAAAATCAGGGGCTCAGGGCCCTGTCGTGCCAGGCGCTGCCGGACACAGCGAGAGACAGGCCCTGCCCCAGCTGGGATCGGGGCCCCGTTGTGCCGGGCGCTGCCCAGACACACAGAGCCAGGCCCTGCCCCAGCTGGGATCGGGGCCCCGTCGTGCCAGGCACTGCCCAGACACACAGAGCCAGGCCCTGCCCCAGCTGAGATCGGGGCCCCGTCGTGCCAGGCGCTGCCCAGACACAGCCAGAGCCAGGCCCTGCCCCAGCTGGGATCAGGGCCCGTCGTGCCAGGCGCTGCCCAGACACACAGAGCCAGGCCCTGCCCCAGCTGAGATCAGGGCCCCGTCGTGCCAGGCGCTGCCCGGACACACAGAGCCAGGCCCTGCCCCAGCTGGGATCAGGGCCCGTCGTGCCAGGCGCTGCCCAGACACACAGAGCCAGTCCCTGCCCCAGCTGAGATCGGGGCCCCGTCGTGCCGGGCGCTGCCCGGACACACAGAGCCAGGCCCTGCCCCAGCTGTGATTGGGGCCCCATCGTGCCAGGCACTGCCCAGACACACAGAGCCAGGCCCTGCCCCAGCTGAGATCAGGGCCCCGTCGTGCCAGGCGCTGCCCAGACACACAGAGCCAGGCCCTGCCCCAGCTGAGATCAGGGCCCCGTCGTGCCAGGCGCTGCCCGGACACACAGAGCCAGGCCCTGCCCCAGCTGGGATCGGGGCCCCGTCGTGCCAGGCGCTGCCCGGACGCAGTGAAGCGCCGTTCCGCTGCTCTGGCACCACGGGGCCGCGGCTGGCTCCAGAGGGCTGTTTGCTCAGAGCCCTATCGCACAGTCTGTTTGCTGTCCCTCCACGAGGTCAGATCCTTGCCGCTGGCTGCCCGGACATGGCCCAGCCCTCGCCAAGCTCGGCTCCGCTCCGGCGCCCCGCAGCAGACCCGAAGGCGCCAGCTGACACACCTTCCCTTCCACGCGCCCTGCCCAGGGCCAGCGGCCTTGGCAGCCCCACTGCGCGAGGAAGGGGGGAGCGACAACAGAGCAACCGGCACAATGCACAACAGAGGGGTGCAGGAAATGGGACATGGGGCCTGTCCCCTCTGGGGGGGGCTCTGCTCCGGCCCCAGGGCAGGGGACAGGCCGGCTCAGGGGGGCAGGACACGGGGCCTGTCCCCTCTGGGGGGGCTCTGCTCTGGCCCCAGGGTAGGGGACAGGCCGGCTCAGGGGGGCAGGAGAGGGACACAGGGCCTGTCCCCTCTGGGGGGGGCTCTGCTCCGGCCCCAGGGCAGGGGACAGGCCGGCTCGGGGGGGGCAGGACACGGGGCCTGTCCCCTCAGGGGGGCTCTGCTCCGGCCCCAGGGCAGGGGACAGGCCGGCTCAGGGGGGCAGGACACGGGGCCTGTCCCCTCTGGGGGGGCTCTGAGCTGGCCCCAGGGCACGGGACAGGCCGGCTCAGGGGGGCGAGACACGGGGCCTGTCCCCTCTGGGGGGGCTCTGAGCTGGCCCCAGGGCAGGGGACAGGCCGGCTCAGGGGGCAGGACACGGGACCTGTCCCCATGGGGGGGCTCTGCTCCGGCCCCAGGGCAGGGGACAGGCCGGCTCAGGGGGGGCGGGACACGGGGCCTGTCCCCTCTGGGGGGCTCTGATGTGGCCCCAGGGCAGGGGACAGGCCGGCTCAGGGGGCAGGACACGGGGCCTGTCCCTCTAGGGGGCTCTGCTCCGGCCCCAGGGCAGGGGACAGGCCGGCTCAGGGGGGCAGGACATGGGGCCTGTCCCCTCGGGGGGGCTCTGCTCCGGCCCCAGGGCAGGAGACAGGCCAGCTCAGGGGGGCAGGACAGGGAGATGGGGCCTGTCCCCTCGGGGGGGCTCTGATCCAGCCCCAGGGCAGGGGACAGGCCGGCTCAGTGGGGGGCAGGACACGGGGTCTGTCCCCTCTGGGGGCGCTCTGATCCGGCCCCAGGGCAGGAGAGAGGCCGGATCAGGGGGGCAGGACATGGGGCCTGTCCCCTCTGGGGGGGCTCTGAGCTGGCCCCAGGGCACGGGACAGGCCGGCTCAGGGGGGCGGGACATGGGGCCTGTCCCCTCTGGGGGGGGCTCTGCTCCGGCCCCAGGGCAGGGGACAGGCTGGCTCAGGGGGCAGGACACGGGGTCTGTCCCCTCTGGGGGGCTCTGATGTGGCCCCAGGGCAGGGGACAGGCCGGCTCAGGGGGCAGGACACGGGGCCTGTCCCTCTAGGGGGCTCTGCTCCGGCCCCAGGGCAGGGGACAGGCCGGCTCAGGGGGGCAGGAGACGGGGCCTGTCCCCTCGGGGGGGCTCTGCTCCGGCCCCAGGGCAGGGGACAGGCCGGCTCAGGGGGGCGGGACACGGGGCCTGTCCCCTCGGGGGGGCTCTGCTCCGGCCCCAGGGCAGGGGACAGGCCGGCTCAGGGGGGCGGGACACGGGGCCTGTCCCCTCTGGGGGGCTCTGCTCCGGCCCCAGGGCAGGGGACAGGCCGGCTCAGGGGGGCGGGACACGGGGGCCTGTCCCCTCGGGGGGGCTCTGCTCCGGCCCCAGGGCAGGGGACAGGCCGGCTCAGGGGTCAGGACACGGGGCCTGTCCCCTACTGGGGGCTCTGCTCCGGCCCCAGGGCAGGGGACAGGCCGGCTCAGGGGGGCAGGACACGGGGCCTGTCCCCTCTGGGGAGGGCTCTGATCTGGCCCCAGGGCAGGGGACAGGCCGGCTCAGGGGGGCAGGACACGGGGCCTGTCCCCTCTGGGGGGCTCTGATCCGGCTGAGGGCAGGGGACAGGCTGGCTCAGGGGGGCAGGACACGGGGCCTGTCCCCTCGGGGGGGCTCTGCTCCGGCCCCAGGGCAGGGGACAGGCCGGCTCAGGGGGGAGGACACGGGGCCTGTCCCCTCGGGGGGGCTCTGCTCCGGCCCCAGGGCAGGGGACAGGCCGGCTCAGGGGGGGCAGGACACGGGGCCTGTCCCCTCGGGGGGGCTCTGCTCCGGCCCCAGGGCAGGGGACAGGCCGGCTCAGGTCGTGCGGGGTTTTGCTGTCCCCGCAGGTCAGGCGCAAACAGCGGCTGGGGCTTGCGACACCAGCTCCGGGGACAGCCCAGGGCCCATCCCAAGTGGCGCCGGCTCCGGGCGACAGCCAGGCTGGCCAAGCCGCCTGCCAGAGCTGCTGCCCCCCCCCGCCCCAGTTCCCTCCCCCAGGGGGGTCTCTGCTCCGGTGCTGTCAAAACACCTCAAGGACACGTCACTACCCGACAGCAAGGGAGAAGCTGAGGGCGGGGGCGGGGGGGTGTTTATGTGTCCAAGCAGTGGAATGGAGCTGTGATGCACCCGACTCTGGCTGGGACTCCTGGGTTCTATCCCCTGCTCTGAGAGGGGAGTGGGGTCTAGTGGTGAGAGCAGGGGGGGCTGGGAGCCAGGACTCCTGGGTTCTCTCCCTAGCTCTGCAAGGGCGGTGGGGTCTAGTGGTGAGAATGGGGGTGGGAGCTAGGACTCCTGGGTTCTCTCCCTGGCTCTGGTAGGGGAGTGGGGTCTAGTGGTGAGAACAGGGAAGTGGGGGGAGCCAGGACTCCTGGGTTCTCTCCCTGGCTCTCGGCGGGAAGTGGGGTCTGGTAGTGAGAGCGGGGGGGCTGGGAGCCAGGACTCCTGGGTTCTCTCCCTAGGTCTGTGAGGGGAGTGGGGTCTAGTGGTGAGAGCAGGGGTGGGTGGGAGCCAGGACTCCTGGGTTCTCTCCCTGGCTCTGGGAGGGGAGTGGGGTCTAGTGGTGAGAACGGGGGTGTGTGTGTGGAAGCCAGGAATCCTGGGTTCTCTCCCTGGCTCTGGGAGGAGAGTGGGGTCTGGGGTGAGAGCAGGGGAGGCTGGGAGCCAGGACTCCTGGGTTTTCGCCCCGGCTCTGGGAGGGGAGTGGAGTCTAGTGGTTAGAGCAGGAGCCTGGGCATGGGGATTCCTGGGTGATGGGAGTGGCTCTGTGACTAACTGCAAGGCCAACTCGTTGGCTCTGTGCCATTATTACCATAATCTGTAGCCGTACAGCTCACTGTTGCAACCACTGTTCTATATTTGCAGCAAATATTGTACAACGGTGGTTGTGTGAGGTGTCTGTGGGAAGGTTACGGTTTGCTGGTTATGATGATGCTGCCTGTACCTGTGTGTCGTTTTTGTAGTTGAAGGTATGAACATGGCTCTATACCAGTGCTCCCCAACCTGTCTGGGTGGCGGGCACGGGACGACTAGCCGCCGAGGAGCGTGGCCGCCGGACAAGCCGCCACCGAAATGCCGCCAAGAAGTAGCATCATCAAGAGGCGTCCTCGCCGAAAATCAGCAGTATTTCGGCCGCGACGCGTCTTGATGTTGCTGCTTCTCGGCGGCATTTCGGCGGCTGCTTGTCCAGTGGCCAGTAGGCGGGCGCATATCGATGCCCCGGCGGGCGCCATGGCGCTGCGTCGGAGACCCCTGCTCTAGACTGGCTGTATTTCAACCTGGTGCCATGCTTCTGGGTGACACCCCAGGCAGTTTGGCGTCAGCACGGCCTGGCTGCTGGATGGCCCATTCAGGCCCATCAGCTACACAACTGACCCATGGCGTGAAGGCAGAGACAGCTGGTGACCCAGCAAGGCCGGCAGGGGGACAGAGCTCTGCAGGGTTTTCACGCCATGTGCTGGGCACCTTGTCTTTGGGACAGAGAGAGAGAGGCCACCTGACAAAAGACCATAAAAAGCTGCTGCAGCTCCTCCTCCTTGTCTTCAATCCTGCTCTGACCTCTGGAGGGACTTCGCTACAAATGGAAGCTCTGAACAAAGGACTGAATGACCCATTCCAGCCAGGGGCGGCTCTACAAATTTGGCCGCCCCAAGCAGCCATGCCCGGGAGGCGCCCCCGAGCCGCGGGAGCAGCGGACCTCCCGCGGGCATGACTGCGGAGGGTCCGCTGGTCGTGCGGCTCGGCTGGACCTCCCGCAGCTGCGGGCGGTTCGCTGGTCCGGCGGCTCTGGTTGAGCTGCCGCAGGCATGCCTGCGGGAGGTCCAGCCGAGCCGCGGGACCAGTGAACCGTCCGCAGTCATGCCTGCGGCAGGTCCGCTGCTCCCGGGGCTCCGGTGGACCTCCCGCAGGCATGACTGCGGCAGATCCGCCGGCCCAGCCTGCCGCCCCCCCGGGAAAGGGCCACCCCAGGCGGGTGCTTGCCCCGCTGGGCTCTGGAGCCGGCCCTGATTCCAGCGAGGGATGGACTCCAGAGACTTGATTTAAACCTGCAGTTTATTCCATCACTGCTACAAGCCTGAACTAAGAACTTTGCCATCACTGTGTGTAACTGATTCCATTTAACCAATTCTACCTCTCATCTCGATTTTTCTCCTTTTATGAATAAACCTTTAGATTCTAGAGGATTGGCAACAGCGTGATTTGTGGGTAAGATCTGATGTGCTGGGTCTGGGGCTTGGTCCTTTGGGATCGAGAGAACCTTTTTCTTTTACTGGGCTGTTGGTTTTCATAACCATTAGTCCCCCTGACGAGTGGCACTGGGGGTGATACTGGGAGACTGGAGTGTCTGAGGGAATTGCTTGGGTGACTTATGGTTACCCAGCGGGGTGAGACCAAAGTCCTCTCTGGCCGGCTGGTTTGGTGCCTTGGTGTGCACAGAAACCCCTGCCCTGCGCTGTAACTGCCCTGCTCTGAGCAATTTGTCCCGAATTGACGCTCTCAGCTGGGTCCCACCGAAGCCAGAGCCGTTACAGGCTCACTTCCCCCAGCACCTTCAGAAGCCAGAGGGTGAGAACCTGTCAAACACCCTGAAGGCACCACGGGCTCGGGGACCGTTGGGAGAGCAGGAGCGAGGTGGATGGATGGTAGGTAAGAGCAAGGGGGGCAATAGAGAGGGGGAAGATTGTTCATATCTGAAGGTAGCTCCCCGGCTGGGATCAGGGCCGTCGTGCCAGGCGCTGCCCAGACACAGCCAGAGACAGGCCCTGCCCCAGCTGAGATCAGGGCCCCGTCGTGCTGGGTGCTGCCCCAAGACAGTCCCTTGCCCCAGCTGCAATCGGGGCTCTCTCAGGGGAAAGGCAGAAGTGAAAACTGATTCTTTACTGGCCACAAATAACTCATAGTTGTTATTGGCCCTTTGTTAAAAAGTAGCCGTGACAAAAAATGACCCATGAAAATCTATTTCAAGTAACAGCTTGTAAACAGGGGATGTTACAGTCAGATGCTTTTAGCTTTGGAGTGAACACGTTACCTTCAATAGAACATCGTTATTAAGAAGTTATAATCACGTGGCACTGATTGACCTCGACAGAGACCAGGGCCCCGTTGTGCCAGAACTGCCATCTGCAGGCGGTCCCCATCCATCCCGGCCGTCTTGTCTTGACTAGGAGAAAACCTCTATTTCCGACCCCTGCTGGAAAGCTGATGCAGCCGTTCGCCTGTGCTTCCCCGGCTGAGTTAAAGCCGTGCTCCTGCCCTGGGGTTTGATTAGCAGGACCAACGTGGGTTAAAAGCAGCTGGGCCTTTTCTGCACCAGGCTTTTCCAGTGTGGAAGTTCGCACATAGCCAGGGATCAGATTGGGAGGGACAAGGAAAGGGATCCTCCAAGCTCCCCCCACAAGACTCCACCCACTGCAATTTGTGCATAAAATACTATTGTGTAGCTCCCGGTGCTGGGATGTGTGTGTGTGAACGGTGGTGCCCCCGAACGCCAGCCATTCGGGGCTCCACATCACGTCCGCAGAGGTCAAACAGTCAATGTCACCATTTCACCCATCACTCTGGGCGCCTGCTGGCCCCCCGACTGAGATGAAAGGGGCAGTTCACACCTCTCCCACCACCTGTCTCAGGCTCTCGGCAGACTCAGGCCGACATCTCTGCCGTGGCCACGGCTGAGGGCTGCTCACCGCTCTCCGGGCACCTGCTTCACACCTCTGCAGACACATCTCTGCATTGCTCACCCTGCCGCTGAGCTCTTCGTCACCAACAAGCACTAGAGCAGGGGTTGGCCACCTACGGCACGAGTGCCAAAGGCCTGGCATGTGGCTGCCAGCCAGGGTCCCGGCCGCTGGCCCTGCTCGGCCTGCTGCTGGCTGAGTGAACGGAACCCCAGGCCGGCAGGAGGCTGAGCGGGGCCGGCAGCCGGGACCCCAGACGGGCGGCAGGCGCGCCCCCCGGCTCCCCCCTCACCACACTCGGGTTCTGCGGCTCCCAGGAGTGAGAGCCGCCGGGGCGCGGGGCCCTGAGCCTGCTGCGGGAGGGGCGGCGGTGGCGGGTCACACTCCCGGGAGCCACAGAGCCCAAGCGCGGCGAGGGGGGAGCTGGGGGGCGCACGGGGGACACCGCTTGCAGGCATCTGCTGCAGGAGCCGCCCGGGGGGGGGCCAGCGGGCCACAGCCCAGGCAGGCGTCCTCCCCCCTGGCTCCTCCCTCACCGCACTCGGGTTCTGTGGCTCCCAGAAGGGTGAGGAGCCGCCGCTGCCCCTCCTGCAGCTCCCCCACTCCCGCTGCCTCAGCACTGACCGGCCTGGGCCTGGTAAGGGGAGTCCGGGGGGCAGTCAGGGAGCAGGGGGAGGGTTGGATGGGGCGGGAGTTCTGGGGGTCCTGCCAGGGGGCGGGGAGTGGTTGGATGGGGCATGGGAGTCCCCGGGGGTCTGTCTGGGGGTGGGGGGTGGATAAGGGTTGGGGCAGTCAGGGGACAGGTAGGGTTCTAGGGGGGCAGTTAGGGCGGGGGTGGTCTCAGGAGGGGGCAGGCAGGGGCTGAGGAGCAGGGAGGCTTAGGTAGGGGGTGGGGTTCTGGGGGCAGTCAGGGGATGGGGTCCCAGGAGGGGGCAGTCAGGGGACAAGGAGTGGGCGGGGGGAAGTGTGACCAGGGCAGTTGGGGTGGGAAGGGGGAGGGAGTGGATGGGGGCAGGGCTCCTCCCTCTTTTTTGATTGTTGAAATACGGTCACCCCACCGGGGTGGGGTGGAGGCGGGAGGGGCTTGCGGGGGGGGGGGGGCTGTGCACCCTCCAGGGGAGTTCAGGGGGCGGGGAGGGGGGAACCTGGTCTGGGGAGCAGCCCCTGGGCACAGCTGGCCCCTGGGGTCTATAAAGGCTGCTTAGGATTTGCCCCTAAATGAACCGATATGCAAGGGGGGGCAAGGTGGAAGTTTCACCCAGGGCACAAACTATCCTTGCACCTGCCCTGCCCCGGCGGGGGAGGGGTGCACCCCAGGTTAAGAACCACTGCACTAAACTGCTAAGAGCTGCAATTTAATTTAAATTTTAAATGAAGCTTCTTAAACATTTTAAAAAACTTGTTTACTTTACATACAACAATAGTTTATAGACTTAGAGAGACCTTCTAAAAATGTGTTACTGGCCCGCGAAACCTTAACTCAGAGCGAATAAATGAAGACTCGGCCCAGCCCGGCGGGAGGTTGCCGACCCCTGGCCTCGAGCTTCCTCGCTATTATTTTAAGTGAGAGCAAATTCCAGAGACCTCAACTTTAGCGTCTGCAAAAGGGCCGGGGGGGGTTAGGGGAGCTTGATAAGAGCTGCAAGCGCAGCCCAGCATCACCCCCTTTAAACCCTCAACCGTCGCGTCGTGCGAGCGGCCTGGTGGTCGAATGTGAAATCCGTCACTCAGCGGGCGCGCGGGGCTGACCCGATGCCCAGCGGATAACCAGCGCCTCACGGGGGTTTGCTCCCAAGCAGAGTGCATCCAGTGCTGGGGACCTGTGGTCTGGGAAGAGGGGCTCGTCGCAGAACAGGTGCAAAGAAGAGTTCCGAGGATGATCGGGGAAAGGTGAGCGGATCCTGCGAGAGGAGCTGGGTTTGATTTGCCTGGCAAAATGCAGGCTGAGACGGCACCTGTGCTGTAGAAATACAGCAGGGGGTGGACACCGGGGGAGAAGGGCTGTGGCAGCTAAAGGATGGTGTTGGCACAAGAACAATCTGGCCTGGACTCGGTTGAGCCTAGAAATGAGACGGGAGGGTTTGTGGACCAATCGCTCCTGCCAAGGTGTGGGGAAAACAACCTAACTAGCTTGCAGAGGAAGCTTGAGCTGTTTATGAACAGGCTGGCTCAGGGGCTGGATCACTTGATGATCCCCTGCTCTGTTCATTCCCTCTGGGATCCGCATCCAGCACAGCAGAGGTGAATCTTGAGGAGATAGTCCAGAGAATCACATTCCACCACCTCAGTTCCCAGTGGGGGGAAAAAATAATCAAGATGCCCGGCCACGTGGTGGGAAAGACAACTTCCTAAAGGTGAGCCGAGAGTAACCAATACCGGGACTGAGTTTGCAGAGAGCCTGAAACACACCTCAAAGAGGTGTGAACTAGGAGTCATAGGGAATTTGGAAGCATGAGGGAGGGGAACAAAGGCTACTTCACAGAGACGCAGCACGTTAGTACCAGTGCAGGATTTGGTGCCATGCTGCTGCAAAATATGGGGGCTCTGCCGATAAAGCTGTTGGACGAATGGAGGATCGAGAACCCGGAGAGCTGGATGAGTGACAGACTGACTGCTTGGGACAGACAGCGGCTGGATCGATACAAAGGAAGAATCTTTCAGACGTTTCCATTTTTGTTTTATTGCCATTTTAAATACTCTCCCCTCCGCCCCCGCCTCTTAGAAAAAAGGCAAATGAACAAACCCATGAAATAAATAACCCCGTTGACAGAAATCACCGCACATGGGAACAACAAAACGAACGTGTTTTTAAAACCAAAAAAAGGCTTTTTTTAAAACGCGAAGGCATCCTTCCAACAACGTGACGAGAACTCAGCTTCATTTCCCCCCCGCTCCCTTGTCAAAACCGATGCTGCGTAAGTGCATTATTTCCGTGAACGACTCCTGATTTACACCCGGGTTAGCAAAAGGGGAATTGGTCCCATCGGCTCCCCCGCGTTACTCCTGATCTACTCCCAGATCAGCACCAATGGGTGCACCCACCTAACTAGAGGGAGTTGCCACACACTGGATTTCACTTCTTTAAACTGTACGCACAAAACGTGTTTCCCAACCATTGAAAAATTCACTCCCGTGGAGCTGCGGCCGCTTGACAGCAGCTGGGGACCAGGCCCTTCCTTTCTGAAAGTTTTTTTTGTTTTTAAATGAGAAGTGATTGAAGGTTTTTGGCCCAAACACTCCGTCACCAAATGCCGACGCATTGGAACGGAAACAGGCCCCGGGCCGGTGTCGATTTTGATGAAATTTCATTTTGGGGGGGGGGGGGGGAGGAATAGAAAGCCATCAGCCCTCGTGCGAGATGAACACTTTGCCGTCTGGTTTCTAACGGTCGTTTCATTTTACGCTGCATTATAAGAGTTGGAAAATCAGTGAGTCAATTTCAGGGGAAACTGCGAAACCCGACGTGTCGTTTCTGCTTGGGATGCAAACACACATACAAGTCAGGGAATTTCCGGGGAAACCAAACTCTGGCCCGTGCCCGGCTCCAGGCGCTGCAGTGGGACACTGGAAGCAAAGCAAAATTTATCTGCTGCTGTCCTGGCTCTGCTGAGTGAGTTAACGCAGCAGCTGACCCACCGAGTCAGGCGTCGCTCAACGCCTGGAGGGGCCGACCCACCGCGAAACCACCGGAACTTCCCCACCGCAATCAGGGGAATCACTCCACAGTTACCACAGCTTAAACCTAGCCTGGCTGCTGTGTAAATCCAGACGCTCGCCCACTACCGAGAGCGCAGTGTAAACTCAGGAATTCCCTCTGCACATCCGCCATAACACCAGGTGAGTTCCACCCTCGAGTAAATCCAGAGTCACCCTCCTTCTACGCCAGCAGTGTCATCCCTGGTGTAAATCCTGAGTCACCCCCACCTCCGTCACCCCGGGCAGAAAGGTGGAGTAACCCCGAGTTACTCTGCAGTCACCCCCCAGCATAAATCCAAAGTCGTCTCCCCCCCCCTCACCTACACTGCAGTGTAAATCCAGAGCAACTCCCCGGAGGTTACTCCGGCTTTACAACCAGCCAGCGGGACCCAGGGCTTGTTCCCAGGCCTCCGAGCCAAGCAGGGCAGCCCGGCTTGTGTTGTGGAACAGAGGCAGCCTTGAAATCGCCCCCAGCTCTGCAAACAACCCCATCGCCTTAGAGACCCCACATGCCCCCCGCTGCAAACCAACACCCCAGGCAGGACACCCCCTCCACGATTCCTGGGGCCCGCCAGCGGGACAGAGTACCCTGAACGGGATGGAGAATGAGATCTCCAAGATCCACGCAGGGGCAGGAGTGGAAGAGATGCCTAAGTAACTGAGTGGCTCCTCCAATTTGCCGTGCCACCTCCTGGACCTTGTGCCAAGGCCCAGACTCCAGAGAAAACAATTTAAAAAATGAATCACAATAAGTAAATAAAAAGATTTCGGGGTCTGTTCAAAAGTGCCTGGCGATCCCGGTTTGGCCCGCAAGCCACCGATCGGCTCCCCCAGCACTGGGTGGACAAAACCCGCAGTAGATCTGGGGATTTTTTTTTTTTTGAACAAAACGGTTTCTTGGATCAGAAAATGCCAGTTAGTTGAAACCAAAAGCGTTTGCGGGAAAGAATCAGTTTAGATGAATTTCTCAGTTAAAAAAGAGAAGTTGCCAAGTTGTCAGCACGTCGACGTTTTCTAAAACCAAAGACGTTCCATTTCTCGGGTCAAAATGACACTTCTGTTTCACGATTTCGAAGTAACTGACAGTAAAAATAAATTTTCGGTCAAACTAGAAACCAAACGCGTCCAAACGACCGAAGCAAGACGTCCCCATCGACCCGCTCGGAAGCGTCTTCCCATTTCCGCTGGGTGAAAATGTCAGATTTTGACATTTTTGGTCCCAATTCCAGATGGGAAAAGTGTTCAAAATCTAGACCGCGGTCTCGGGATGCAAAGCACATTTCCAGGCGGGCTCGCTGGGGCCTCTCTCTGCCTCACCCTCGGGACGGGACCGGCTGGTGCTGATCTCCGAGCTAAGGGAGCCGGCCCAGAAGCTGCAGCTCTGAAAGGGAACCCGCGAATCCCGCAATCTCTGCCAACAGCTGGTCAGCCCCCTGGCAAACAGTCCTGAGCCAGAGCGCTGGGGAGGGAGCAGTGGGTGCTGACTGGGCACCTCCAGGTGTGTGTTGGGTGAACTCTGGATCAGAAGGGGACGGGGGTGAGATCTAGGTAGCACGGGGGGGGGGGGGGATGCACCAGGGGGATCTTAGAGGTTGGCTCTGCTCCTCTGCTCGTCCCAACACGTCTCCTAGAGAGAACTCGACAAGGTGGGGGACGTGCAGCAGGGCAGGGACAATCCAGCAGGGGTCCTGCATGCACCCGAGACCTGGCGGGTGGGGAAAGGAGAGGAGAGGAGAGGTGGGACAGACCCAGCGCAAGTCTCACACCCTCCAGCAGGGGGCAGCAGTCTGCCCCCCCCAAACACACACACACACACACACTGCGTATGCACATCCTGAGCCTTTCCTCACCGCACAGCCAGTGGCAACACACAAACCCCGACAACCCTCAACAGAGGCAGGTGCGATTCCTCCCAGGAGGGGACAGTTGTGGGCACACAGATCTGAGAGCCATTTTCTCCACCCCAACCCCTCCATCCTTCCGCCTGCCCCCCTCCATACACCTCCACCCCTCCAGCCAGACCTCCCCCGCTCCTTCTGCACATCTGCCCCCCACCCCTCTCAGATCTGGGTCCAACCCCCATCCCGTCGCCTCCCCACACCGTTAAACCACAAGGAAATCGCCTGATACAATATTACGTCTGTGCAGTTTTTCTCCTCTTTTATATATAAACAGAATTAATTTGCTACTTTCCAGCATTCAAACTCTGCAATTCAACACAAGCCACTTTTTCCTTTTCTTTTCCTTAAATCTGATTCGCCTTTTTTTTTTCCTTTCCTTGATTCGCTCATTCCTACGTTCCGCGGGGACCAGGACGAAAAGGATACCCAATATTTCCAACTCCCTCTGAAAGTCTCGCTTCTCTCTTTTTTTTTTTTTTTTGCCGGTATATAAAAAAACCCAAAGCTAAAAGCTCGCTATTATCAATTTTTTTTGTTGGTTTTTGCGTATTTGTTTTTTTTAGAGCCATGCTTATTTTAAAAAAAAAATAACCAAAAAGCCAAAAAAAAATATCGTGCTTGGAGAAGAGAAATAAAGCCAAATTGAAGATGTCGAGAAAAGGGAACTGAAGAGATCTCCGGATTCTGACCCAAATATTGCGAGATCGACCACTGAATTGTTGTTGTTTTTAAAAAATTATATATAGGTGTGTATATATATATGCAAAAAACCCTCCACAGAAAGCAAGCATTTAGTCGACCTTGGTAAATATTAAACTTTCCGGGCTCAAGTTATGATACAGACGACGTACCTCTATACAAATGCATTTGGAACTAAAAAATAAAATACAGATTAATTACAAAAAAAAAAAAATTAAAATAAACCAGGGAAGCTGTTCGGGTTTTCACTCCGACTTCCCTCTGCTCAAAACATAATTACAAGAGAACGGGGGACGAAGAACAGATCGGACGAGTGGACACACGAGACAGCCACGGTTTTAGGAAGAGAACTGGCTAGCGATGTTGCGTGTCTCTTTTTCCGGCTGCCCGACAGGAGATGCCGTGAGAGGGTTTTCCGAAAGCCCCCCCCCTGGAAATCAGACCTCTTGGAAAAGGTAGCTGCGATTTGACAGGCAGGGGAAAAAATAAGAGCTACCAACCCGCTAGCCACCTTTGGAAGGTCCGGTGGCCACATGGGTTTTAACTGAATTGCTCGGCTGGTGAGACGCGAGGGGATTCGATCGAACCCGAGCCGCGTCAGCTGGCTAGAAGTTGCCGAACTGGGCTAGTGATTTGGGATGGGCCCATTCCTGCCCCCTGAGTTGCTACATTTTCAAAGGGGTGGGATTTTTTCAGAGGTTCGCTGCCAGCGGAGGAAAAATAAACCCCGCTGAGTGTCCAAAACGGGGGGGCCGCCACAGAACCCCCCCCCCAAACGCCAACTTCAGCCGTGTAGCTACCTGCCTGAGAGACACGGGCAGCGGCTTGAACGGTAGGATCGGACGGGGAGGTGCCACGGTGATGCTACCACTTTTAAGCCGGAAGGGGGAGGATTCGAACCCATGGCTGGGCTGGGGGCAGGGCTGCTATCCTGTGTTAAAAACCTACTATAAAAAAACGCAGTTTGTTTGCTTTAATCTTAATATTTCCTACGTGGGGGGGAGGGGGCAGATGGGGAGGGAGCCAGTGGGGCTCAGAGGAGGGGGCAGGCAAAGCGGGGGCCGGCCGTGTGGCTGCCACCCCAGCGCCCCCCCCCCCAAGTCGAGTTTGGCCGCGCGGCGTTAACACGGGGAGGTCTCTTTGCACCAGACAGAGGGCAGAAGGGATGGAAGGAGGCGGGGGAAGGGCGGAGATCCGGTGAGGAGGAGGAGGACGACGTGGTGGTGATGAAGAAGCAGTTACTGCCCCGGGGTGTCGCCCACGGTTTCGATGCCGTGCTGCTGCAGCTGTGCTCGGAGGAGGGCGTTTTCGTTCTTCAGCTCCTCGATCTGGGCAGGAGAGAGGGAAACGAACGAGTGAGACGCTCTCCCCAGGCAGTCAGGGCTGCCCCAATGCAATGCTAGGGGGGCTGGGCTGGGCTGCAGGGTGGGGGCTCTCCCTTGGCAGGCAGGGCTGGCCCCGATGCCCCTGGGCGGCACTAGGGGGTGCTGGGCTGCAGGGGGCGGGGTGAGGGCTCTCCCCTGGCAGGCAGGGCTGGCCTCAAGGCATTAAATATCCCAGGACGACTCCTCAGCATCAGAGATGTTAATACTGGTTTCCTGGTCAAACTCCCATCACGCTGACTCTAAAACTTTCTGCTCCAGCTTCAACTGGGCTCGACGTTCTCCCTGAACGTGGCACAACTTATGTGGCGTTATGTGCAACTGTTCCCCAGCTGCCTCACCCCAGAGGTGGCTGCATCTCAGCGCGAGGCGATCCAGCCCGGGCGGCGTTATGTGCGGCTGTTCCCCTCTGCCCCACCCCAGAAGCAGCTGCAGCGATCCCTGTGTTAACAGTGCGTTGGGACGCTTTGGCATGGAAAGGTACATGTGGGGGGATGGATGGGGAGGGGGGGATATAAGGGGAAAGACAGACAGATGGGGGGGGGGGTATCGCCCCGGCTACCTGTTGCCGTAGCAGCTCGTTGTCCATCTGCAGCCGCTCGGCCTCCTTGAAGGTCTCCTGCATGCGCTGGTTGGTCTGGCGCAGCTCCCGGATGTAGTCGCAGGCCTTCGACAGGATGCCCCCTTTGCTCTGCACGGACGGACAGACGGACGGGGGAATCCTTCAGCACAAAATGCACTGGAGCCCCCCGCCCCAAATCACTGAACCCCCAACCCACCACCCCCGTCGTGCCCTCCAATCCCTCTGATCACCCCCAAAACCCACCACCTGCCGCTGCCCCAGGTCCCCTGGAAATCCCCCCCCGGACCCCAGAGCACCCTCCAACACGCACCCCCTTCACACGCCCAATCGCCCCCGGAAACCCCCAGTCATGCCCTTCTGAAGTCCCCCCCACAACCCCGGAAAGCTTCCCCACTGAATTCCCACCCGCCTCCTCCCCGTCCTACCCCTTCCACCAAATCTCCCACCACCTCCCTGCTGGAACCCCCCCAGTTGTGCCCCCATGGATCTTCCCCCTCACCTCCAATACCCCCCATATCTTTGGAACACCACCCCCCGACCCCACCCCCTCAAGATCCCCAGGACCCCCCCCACCTTCATGTCCCTCCCCACCCAACAGCCCCCTCACCAATCTCCCCCCCATACACATCAGCCCCCCGCCAAAGGGGACCCGCCCTCCCCTGGCCAAGAGCAGCAGCAAAGGCAGAGAGCTCTGGGGGTCTCCAGGAACAACCCACAGGGGAGGTTTTCATCTGCTGCCTCCCGCCTTCCAAACACAGCAGCAGGGTCTGGCCAGGGGACTCTGCAAACCCTGGGTTTGTTATTGTAGGGTCCTCTCAGGCCCCAGTGTCTCCCTATAAGGTCTTGTGGGAGCGCTGGGAAACCATGTTATTGTAGGGTCTCCCGGTGATCACTCTGCTTCCACGTGCCGGTTTGTTATTGTAGGGTCTCTTTGAAACAGTGGGGCGCCAAACGCACCGGTTTGTTATTGTAAGGTCTCTCACATGCACCAGCGCCCCTTGGCGGGGAGATGGATTTGCTGAGCGGATTGCTGATACCAGGGTGGATAAAAATCAATCATTTTTTTTTTTAAATTAAAAAAATATATATCAGATTTTTTTTATTTATATCGGATTTTTTTTTGGTAAAATGCTTTTTGAGGGAAAAAACGCTATCGAAAGATAGTTTGAATTAAGATACATTATAGCTCAAAGATCTCTCATCATGGAATAGGGATTATAAATTCTAATTCTACAGTGTGACACAATATATTTGTGTAATGCGTAAGAAAAGTTCGAGTTCCAATAGTTAATGGATTAGGGACCCAGGGGCTTCTTTATAGATTATTTAGATTAATCTTTCGATCTACCCAGCGGAACTCAGGACTCAGTCTAGAAGATACCATCGGAGATGCTTAGTTTTGCAGTTCTCCAACTGTGGATTTGTGTCTCCAGAGGTAACATGCTTGTTGATAGCAAACATGTTTTTTAAATAAATAGAGGTGAGAAATAGTTAAATAAAACAATGTAAATGTCTGTCTGGTGATGATCTCCTCCTAATACAACCTGGCAAGAAAATCCTCCAAATATGAATGATTAACCTGTTGAATTGGAGATCGTTCACCTCCCAGTGACTTCATACATAGCTGCTTCAATTATCTTTGGTAAATGAAATAACCAAACACTCATTCATTGTCTGATATAGTTGTAAAACTCATCTGAAAAGTTTTCAAAATAAATCACGGTTTAAAAATGCATAGGGTGTGCCTTCTACAAATGAAACCTACATCTACCTCTGAGTTGTGAAGCATCTGAATTAAGGTTATAACAACCAACAAGAATCCACTTTTATGTAGAGATCCGTGATTAAATCGAGTCTTCCTGTCTAGTGATTTAAATCAAATCCACTCTGGCTGATACCGCCCGCAGTGAGTTTTCCCATGATCTCCACCCGGGCACCAGTACAGCCCCGTGCAGATGGGAAGGGGCAGTCTGTAATCCTTCATCCTGCCCTCCACACTCCTGGGAGACCCTACAAAAACAAAATCAGCACATGGCCTTGGCAACAGCGAGTGTGGCATCCTCCAAGAGACCCTACACAACAACAAACCCGGTGTCTGTGGAGACCCAGTGCTTCCAGGAGACCCTACAATAAGAAACCATGCACAGAGACCTGACCCCAAGAGACCCTACAATAACCCGAGCACCAGCCAACCTACCCCGCACCACCACCACCACCAAGCCAGGGCGTGGACACCCCCAAGGGTCCTGAGCCCCCCTACAATAAACAAACCAGTAAGCAGACTCAAAACATCATCCCCTCACTTCCTTGTGGCCCGGTGGGAGCTGCCCCATGGAGTCTGTTCCTGGTGGGGTGTGTGTGTGTGTGTCAGTGTCCCCCAACACAGGGAGCTCCCTACTCCAGTCCCAGCTGCCCCCCTCGCCCCCCCAATATCACCCCCCTGCAGTACCCTCCCGGCCCAGCCCCTGCCCCTCACCGCGCCTGTCTTGCTGTTGTCAGTGTTGCAGTCTGGAATGATTTTTGATAGCTGGACAATCCAGTTGTTAATTTTGTCCCGCCTCCTCCTCTCCACTACGGGGGGTGAAAGAGAAACGCGCATGGTTAACGCACAGCGCCCCCAACTGGTGCCTCAGCCCACCCACGGGGCAGGTTGCAGCAGGATCGGAGCTGATCGGAAAACGGGAGGGGGGGCCAGAAAATGTTGATGAAAATTAAAAAATTAAAAATAAAAATTGAGTTTTTGGCCAAAATTCTGAGATGCTGCTGCAGGGCCTTCTGGGAGTTGTAGACCGGGTGCATTCTGCTCCAAACCACTCCACGGATCCGTCTCCCTGGCTGGACTACATCTCCCATAATGCACCACGGTCTACCCTCTTGGTCAGAAGATGTATAATGGTAGTTGCATGGCCATGGTGCATCATGGGAGATGTAGTCTCATCAGGGAGACCAACTCTGTGAGAAAAATGCATGAGGCACCACAGTGCATCATGGGAAATGTAGTCTGACCAAAGAGCTCAACTTAGAAGCCGGCAGGCATGAGGCCATGTGGTGGAATTTTAGTACAACTGGTAGAAAAAAAGACAACCTAAGCCAGGGCACTTTCTTTCTGAACAAACCTAAAATGTTTTGTGAAATCGTACTGATTTGGACAAAATTTTGTTTAAAAAAAAAACAAAAATGTAGAAAAAAATCTTTCCAATGGAAGAGTTTAAATGATTCCTTTTGAATTTTTTTATATTAAAAAAATGTTTAAAACAGAAAATGGTCCATATTGACCCCCAAACAGCAGCTTAGAAATTTGTATGGCAAAACACAAGCATGTTTTGGCTTTTTGGCCAGACCAGGGATGAACATTTTTAACATCTCAACATTTTTTGCTGGATGGAAAGTCAGTTTTCAGACTAGTTCTACATTTCAGAATCTAGATATTCAACATTTCAGTTTTCGGCCAAACCCCTGCGGTTTTCAGACTCTCAACCATTTTTGGTGTAAAAATCAGAATTTTCCACAGGAAGAACATTTTCACTGTAAGTTCCGTTGCGCTGAAAACTCAATTTTCCATCAACCCTCCCGTTCTAATAGAAAACACTCTGCCGACCCCGGTCGTGGTTGTTCAGGTTTGGATCCCCTTGGTAGATACATGTTGAAAGCGTCCCCCTGAGAGCCTTTCAGAACCCTGATATCCCAGCCCTGAGATGATCTGCGCAGAGAGAATTTTCCCCTTGTTTTCTTCTCCGTCCGCACACACTGGTCAGTTTCATGTTCCCTCTCATCATTTGCACTTCCAGGATGGATGGAGATTCCCAGACCCAGTGCGCTGCCCGGGGCAAGCTTCGCGGGGGTATGAAGAGCAGTTGGGCAGAGACATCAGACCTCACGGCCCTGTGGAGGGCCTGAAGATTATATTAAAATAGAAGAGACCTTTCTCACACTTAGCTGAGGGGGTGTGTAGCGTCAGGGGGCGAAGGGGGCCTGGCCAGACACATTCAGCCTATCGGGGATCTCAAGGGCACGAAGGGCCGTGTTTGGGAGGGGGAAGCCCCAGGATCAGTGGGGTGAAATGGGGCCACAGGGCTGGAGACGGGACATGAGACCATCGGGATCTCAGCCTGCCACCCACCTTCGTTGTGCTGGGCTCGCCGCCTCTCATCGCGGGGCGTCCGCGTCCCATCCATCTTCCTAGGGTGGCACCCAGAGAGAGGAGGGGGTTACAAGAGGGGCGAAAAAAAAGAATCTCTGTCCTGACACCGAACCCCCATGCTGAGTCCAGCCCATCCTGACTCTCATTTCACTCTCCCTCCTCACGCTCACTCAGGGCGTGCAGATCCAGCAGGGGGCAGGACGCATGTGCACAGACAGTCCAGTTCCATCCAGCAGGGGGCAGCACACACACACAGTCCAGTTGCATCCAGCAGGGGGCAGCACACACACACACAGACACACAGTCCAGTTCCATCCAGCAGGGGGCAGCGTGCACACACACACACACACACACACACACACACAGTCCAGTTGCATCCAGCAGGGGGCAGCACACACACAGTCCAGTTGCATCCAGCAGGGGGCAGCACACACACAGTCCAGATCCATCCAGCAGGGGGCAGCACACACACAGTCCAGTTGCATCCAGCAGGGGGCAGCGTGCACACACAGTCCAGTTCCATCCAGCAGGGGGCAGCGCACACACACACACACACACACACACAGAGTCCAGTTCCATCCAGCAGGGGGCAGCGGTCTCCCTCTGAGTGTCTAGACTCCTTTACAAGCCCCCCCGTTCCTGGGAGCCCGCCCCAAGTCACACACTCAGTCTTGGGACCAACCCCCCCTGGTCGCAGGCTGGCTCCTCTGCGGGGGTTTCTAATCCCCTGCAAGGCGGACGCCCCGTAGGGGGACGCCAGGCCCAGGCGGGTTTGCCCGTGGCCGGCCGGCTCCTGGCGAGGTGCTGCTCGGGGTAGGTGGCAGAGAGGGGGAAGATCTGCTGGGCACACCTAGGCGGCGGGTGCTGGTACCCAGCAAGGAGCCGGGGAACCCCGGAGGCTGGGGGGAGGTGGTCAGAGCAGCAGCTGGGGGAGAGGGAAGCCGGGAAGGATCTCAGGGGTGGACAGGACAGGGAGGGGAGCTGGGGACCCTTCCAGCGAACCACTACCCCTCCCCCAGCAACCAGAGCCCAGCCCCATAGGGGACCCCTCCCCGCAGCTGAAGCTGGGCAAGTTGCAGGCGGACGGGAGATTTTGGGAGCCCCCCCCCACCCCCACTTCACTGGCTACGTACGGGGAGTACGGGTGGGTGCGGGGAGCGATGGTGCGTTGCGTCCCCGTCTGCAACACGTCTTGGGGCGTCATCATCACGTAGAACTGGCCTGTTGGGGAGACAGAGGGAGCTGAAAGGCAGACCCAGAACTGGACTCCTGCGAGGCAGGACTCCTGGGTTCTATCCCCAGCTCTGGGAGGGGAGTGGGGTTTGGTGGTTAGAGCAGGGGGGGCTGGGAGCCAGGACTCCTGGGTTCCATCCCCAGTGCTGGGAGGGGAGTGGGGTCTAGTGGTTAGAGCAGGGGGGCTGGGAGGCAGGACTCCTGGGTTCCATTCTGAACGACTCAGCCTACGTTCGATCTGAACACACGAACGGCTCGGCTTGAGCTGCCCTCTAGGTCACGGAAGGGGAAGGTGGGCTCCGCAGGTGGGTTAGATGCCTCGGGGTCTCATTATCGGACCCCGGAACCGGCTGGGGTGAGGGATTAACGAGGAGGGAATTAACAGCCTGACGATGATGCTATTCTGCCGGGATGCTGCTAATTTAAACAAAGGGGGGGGGGGGGGGAATCAATCAGGAAGAGCCACTGGTGCCCAAATTTCAGTCCTTCGCTGCCCCTCTATCCTGGAGGCTCACTAGATCAGTGTCACACCGACCGTCTCTGTGTCGGGCCGAGGAGGATTTAAAGGGGAAGAGGAAATCGTCGGGGCTCGGGCCTGCTTCGGGGTGGTTCTTTGCAGACCTGGGAATACTGCCCGGACGTGGTTCTGCCCGATCCCCCACTACAAATACCTGGCGCAATTCGTATTAAGGATTTAGGACGAGACGCTCTAGCCACGTGCTCAGGATTGGGCTCCTGGACTCACACGACTGAGGCAGAACCTCACTGTTCATGAAAAGGAGTTTCTGATCCTCGGGGTGGGGGGAGCTGAAAAGTGTGAGTGAGGGAAACTGACACCTGCCTGAGTCTGCCGAGAGCCTGAGCCCGTCGCTGAGGGGGGGAGCTGCTCTGAGTGTGACCGACGCAGCAACGCTGCCTGAGTCTGCTGAGAGCGGGGGTGGGGGAGCTGCCCCCCGTGTGACAGACACAGTGACGCTGCCTGAGCCCGTCACTGGGAGAAGGGGGAGCTGCCGGGTGTGACTGACGCACCGATGCTGCCTGGGTCTCCAGAGAGCCCCACACCCATCCCCCTCTGTCTCCCAAAATGCTTTCCCACTTCTGCCAACCCTTTCTAGACCTTCCCTTTATATAAAGCAGGGCTGAGATATTCCAGGTCAGCCAAGCCATCTTCCCAGCATGCTTTGCGGATGACGCAGCGCCAGCCCTGAACCTCCACCGGAAAGGTGGGACTTTACCTCCCCGGAAATAGGAACGATCCAGCCGCGCGCCCAGCTGCAGGGTAGAGAAGGCCTGAGTCTTAGGAGCAATCAGACCCAGCCTCCCTTCCCGCCCCCCACTCAAGGCTCGCTAGCCCGGGTGAAGCCGGGTGGGGGGGGGGGGGGGCTCTCACCTCCAGCCTGTGCCAGCGACTGATCCGTGGTCTGAACTGACACGGCCGTGGCATCCCCCACCGTGGAGGCGGGGAAATACGCGAAACGGGCCTCCCCGCTGACTGCGTCTGCGGCCGGGCTCCCGCCATTGCTGAACGGGTTCTGGATCACAGCCTGAGGGAGAGAAGAGCGCACTGGTTACGGCGGGGGAGGGGAGCGGGTCCGGACTCCTGGGTTCTATCCCCGGCTCTCAGAGGGGAATGGGGCCTAGCCCGATATCCTTCCCCACCCTCTGAGCAGACCAACGAGCCCATCTAGCCTGGCGTCCTGTCTCCAGCACTGGCCAGAACCAGCTGCTTTGGACAAAGGCCCCCCCCTAGTGGTCAATGATGGAACGACCTGCCCTGGGATCGATTTCCTCCCGACCCCACCACCCGCTGGAGATCGCTGCCCTGAAGCCCAGACCCTCTTCTGTCCCAGTGTGGTCAATAAGATCCAGGCTGTGAGACGTGGGGAAGCCAGAAGGGGCGCCGTGCTCCAGGGGGCGGGGCGGGGGCTCTCCCCTGGAAGGCAGGGCTGGTGCCGATGCCCCAGCGGGGCGCTAGGGGGCGCTGTGCTCCAGGGGGTGGGGGCTCTCCCCTGGCAGGCAGGGCTGGTGCCGATGCCCCAGGGTGGCGCTAGGGGGCGCTGTGCTGCAGGGTGGGGGCTCTCCCCTGGCAGGCAGGGCTGGTGCCGATGCCCCAGGGTGGCGCTAGGGGGCGCTGTGCGGCAGGGGGTGGGGGCTCTCCACTGGCTGTCAGGGCTGGTGCCGATGCCCCAGGGTGGCGCTAGGGGGCGCTGTGCTGCAGGGGACGGGGTGGGGGCTCTCCCCTGGCAGGCAGGGCTGGTGCCGATGTCCCAGGGTGGCGCTAGGGGGCGCTGTGCTGCAGGGTGGGGGCTCTCCACTGGCAGGCAGGGCTGGCCCAGCGGGCTGAAGCCGAGGGTCTAGATTTCAAGACATCCAGGCGATAAAGATTCCACCAGGTCCCTTGGGACAGTCATGCGAAGGGTTAATTCTCTCCCGGTTAAAATAATCTGCCTCACATTTCCAGCCTGAATTAATCCGGCTTCACCCACCAGCTCCTGCTCTGCCTGTCCCGGCTGGGCTAACCAGCCCTCTGCTCCCCGAAATCTCCTCCCCAGGGAGACGCTGACCGACCGGGATCCAGTCCCCCCTGAGCCGTCTCTGGAGAAACTCCACAGATCGAGCTCCTTCCGCAGGTTTTCCAGCCCTCAGATCGTCCGTCGCTCTTCTCTGACCCCCTCTGATGTCCTGTTTGACGTGCACCCCCCCAGAGCTGGGCGCAGTCTCCAGCCATGGCGTCCCCCACGCTGTATCCAGAGGGGACCCCACCTCCCGGCTCCCGCTCGCTCTTCCCCCGCTTCCCCAGCCGAGGGGCACGCTCGCCCTCTGAACCACACCGTCGCCCGGGGACATGGGCCATCGGTGCCCCAGGACGCCTGGGTCCTTCCCAGAGCGGCTGCTCTCCAGGGCCCAGCCCCGCAGCCTGGGAGCGGGACCCACGTTCTTTGTTACGCTCGCTAGAGGGTCACACACGTCGTTGCTTACGTAGGCCAAGACCCAACTTTCTAAGGCTTTTCAGAAAAAAGGACAAGGGGCCGCTTTACGTTAGACAACGAATAACCAGCATCATCCTACCCCCGAGCTCTTCTCTAGCACTCGAGCTGTCCGGGGGGTGGGGAACGCTTCCCGCAGGCGACCAGCGCCGTTAGCCCCATGTCACAGATGGGGAAACTGAGGCACAGAGCGAGCGATTTGGCCACCGTTACCCACCACACCAAGACAGGAACAATCCAGCGCTCTGCCCAACAGGCCAGACTGCCTTTTACAGGCTTGCGATGGGGGACGCCCCCATCCCACCCACGCCGATTAGGGGCAGCAGCAGAGCCCGGGCGCCCTGGGGAAGGAGAAGCTGGCTGCAGAGCCAGGGGGCATTCGCCCAAGAGGAGGGGCTGCCGGAGACACTGCGGAGCGAGGCAGTGACCAGCCCTCCCTTCCCACCCACAGCAGAGGGGCTCCGGCCGCCTCCGCAGCTGGACCCGAGGAGCAGGCCGTAGCTGGGGGCGAAGGCCGGGATTATCATGAGCCCCACTGCCGGGCGAGAACCCCCGGTGCCAGGCGCTGTACAAAGAACCGACGGCCCCTGTCCCAAGCGGCTGACAATCCAGACGGCATGAGAAAGGCGCCTTGTTTTGCTGCCTGGTGCAGCCACAGCCGCACGAGACAGCCCGGCCCTGACCACATCCGAGCGAGGGCCCGGGCCCGTTCCATTCCCAGGTCTCCTGCATCTTTCAGATGGGGACTGAACTCCTCACGGCAGGGCCTGTCTCTCGCTCTGTGTCTGGCCAGCGCCCGGCACCCCGATCCCAGCTGGGCCCGTGGACGCGAGCGTAACACACCGAACACCGTGCGCTCTTGCAGTGTGATCTGTAATTAACGCCGCACGAGCGATCTGCTGAGCCCTGGTGAAGAACTCTCCTGAGCCTCCCCACAAGAGGCAGCGCGGGGGAGGCCACTGGACTGAGTCTCAGGACTCCCGAGCTCCATTTCTGGCCCTGCCACCGGCCTGCTGGGTGGCCCCCATGGTAAGTCACCGCACCGATCCGTGCCTCAGTTTCCCCAATCACTCCACCGGGGCCGGTGATACTGGGCTCCTCTGCAAAGCCCCTGGAGACCCACGGAGGAGGAACGCACTGGAAGGGCCAGCTATTGTTCATTCCCCAGCCCCGGCCCCCACCTGAGCGACAGCCTGCTGGCCCCCGGCGAAGGCTGCTGTCGAGACCACGCTGACAGCTCCCGTCGCGTCCGTCTGTCCATCCAGCTGACTGTCCGTCACCTGGACCACTCTGTATGTCACCTGCGAGGAGAGGGAGAGAGGAAAGATCCTTTGGGAGAGAGAAATGTGAACAGGACCCACAGAGAGCACAGCGCCCCCTAGAGCCACGCTGGGGCATTGGGGCCAGTCCTGACTGCCAGGGGAGAGCCCCCCACTCTGCCCCACCCCTGCAGCACAGCGCCCCCTAGAGCCACGCTGGGGCAGTGGGGCCAGCCCTGACTGCCAGGGGAGAGCCCCCCACCCTGCCCCACCCCTGCAGCACAGCGCCCCCTAGAGCCACGCTGGGGTATTGGGGCCAGCCCTGACTGCCAGGGGAGCCCCAACCCCACCCCTGCAGCACAGCGCCCCCTAGTGACTTGCTGGGGCATTGCGGCCAGCCCTGACCACCGGGGAGCCCCCACCCCGCCCCCTGCAGCACAGCGCCCCCTAGCGCCTCTCACCTGTCCTCCATTGTTCTCTGTGCGGAACTGGTACTGGATATTGTGGTCTGTGAAGGCTGCTTGCTGGACACTAGCAATAGCCACTGCTGTCTGCTCATCCGCGTTCGTGACGTCCCCTGGCAGCCAGGAGAGATCAGTCACTCACCGGATCCCATCGAGGGAGGGGGAGGGTGCACACCCTGGCTCTGGGGAGGGAGCTTGACGCATGGAGTCAGAGTGGGGCGGGGGAGGCTGGGAGCCAGGACTCCTGGGTTCTACCCCCAGCTCTGGGAGGGGAGCAGGGTCTAGTGGTTAGAGCACAGGGGTGCCAGGACTCCTGGGTTCTATCCCCAGCTCTGGTAGGGGAGCAGGGTCTAGTGGCTAGAGCAGGGGAGGATGTCAGGGTTGCACGAGTCCCACCCGGCTGGTTTAAACGGACCAAGCAGGAGCTCCAAGCTCCCACCGATGCAGCACCTGGCCGGCTCCAGGGCTCCTGCCTCGCCTCACCTTCCTGCAGCTCGACTCCTTCTTCAACTTCTTGTCCTTTCTCGTGGCTGGAAGACAGAAGGAGACAACACCCAGCATGAGCCGCTTCGGCTGGTGCGCTAGTGTCCAGAGCTGGGGACAGAACCCAGGAGTCCTGGCTCCCAGCCCACCCCGCTTAACCCACCAACCCCCACTCCCCCCCAGAGCCAGGGATAGAACCCAGGAGTCCTGGCTCCCAGCCCCCCTGCTCTAACCCTGGTGGCCACGAGAACCCCCACGTAGCCACTCCTGCTAGAAGAGGCTGTAATTTGCTTAGTGACCGTCTGCCATGCGATGTGGATCTCAGCCCCTCAGCATGTGAAGACCGGGCAGAATTCTGCCAGGGGGGTAACACACACCAGACAGCCAATGCCACCAACCTGCCAGGTATCATAGAAACCCAACGCCGCCCAGGACCCAGCTGACAATGTTTTAACCTCCTTCCCTGCACCCAGTTCACTGCAGGAGAAGACCCCCACTCTCCAAGGACACAAGGACTACAGGAAAGAGCTATTAATTCCCCCACATCCTCCCCCTTAAATTTTAATCTGCTACAGGATTCCCCTTGTCTTCCTGTCCCACACTCTGCAGCATTGCTATGTGCTGTTGAAGCGCCTCACCCCAGAAGCAGCTGCATTTCTGGCCAGCTGTTTTGCCTGATCTCTTTTGTCAGCACTTGCTACCATCTCAGGAGAGGTAAAGAGCAGGAAGATGATGATCTGATGTCTGAGGAACTAGAGTGGGAGCTGGGTTTGAATCCTGGCTCTATCAGACTCCCTGCCCCAGCTGAGATTGGGGGAGACAGAAGGAGAGGTGGGACGGACCCAGACCTGGACTCCTGGAAACCAGGACTCCTGGGTTCTGTCCCCAGCACTGGGAGGGGAGTGGGGTCTAGTGGTTAGAGTGGGGGGGCTGGGAGCCAGGACTCCTGGGTTCTGTTCCCAGCGCTGGGAGGGGAGTGGGGTCTAGTGGTTAGCTGGGGCAGGGACTGTCTCTCACGGTGTGTCTGCGCAGTGACTGACAACAGTCCCTGTCGGTCCTACCATAAACACAAACAAAGGGTCCTGAAATCCAACCCAGATATTTCCCAGAAGCGTCTCGCTACAATGCATGCGGCGACTCACTCTCCTCAGCTTCCCGCAGATGAAGGCTCAGACAGCTGCTTTCCGAAACAGGGTTTCATGCTGGGAGGTACCAGATTGGGTTGAAATCTAATCCGCCCGGCTGGCAGGGAGAGATAAGGCCCACGCCCGATCTGGATGCCAGCGTGGTATGCAACTGCCCAGAGACGCTCCCGCCTGGATGAGCAGGGCACAGGCTGCGGGGAGACTTACACGGCCGCTCACACCGTCGGTCAATTTCCTTTCCACCCCGTCAGTTTCTTGTGTGCCTGCTAGCTATGAAACACCACCGGGTCACCCACCCGCTTTCCAACACAGGGCCACAATGATCAGCTGAAGGCAACGGGAGGGCGTGTGGCCATGTGCTTGCCTAGTGCTACCATGGGCCCACAATTTGTACACACTGTATTTAAAGCTTTGTTTTTGTAGGGTCTTTCCTGACTTGGTGACCCGGGGTTCCCCCCACCCCAGTAAGTAACAACCACATTTCTTGCCCTGGTAAGCCTGGCAAATGAGTGACTGTCACGCCCTAGTGGCTAGATCAGGCACAGCGGTTTGAGTCAGTAAATTCCTCTGCGCCGCTGGATCTGGTTGTTCCCGTCACTTGGAAGGCGCTTACGCTTTCAGATACCCTGGTTGCATCCCCGCAGAGGATCGAAGAGGGGACGGGACGTTACCCACCGATTAACGCCCTTGTGAAACGCATCACGCTCTGAAATGCGCTGCACGACGCAGGTCAGCCTGCACAAGGGCCCCAGACGGGACGCACGTCGGGGCACCGGCTCTGTTCCAGGAACAGGCTGGTGCCTCAGTGCTCATCCGGCCCCAGAGCCGGGGGGCTGGCTGGCTCAGTGAGGCAGGGAATTGGCCACGGGCCCTTTCCCCTCTAGACAGTGCTGACTCCAATCCACTTGCAGCTGGTAAGGACTGGCTACCAGGGAACAGAAACCAGGGAACGAGATGCACACAGAACCTATTGTAAATAATACTGATCCTAAAAGAGCCAGGTTCTGATCCCCTGCACTTCAGGGGAAGTGGGGTGAATATGAGGCTCAGTGCAGGGGGCCCTGGGCAATATTCCTTGGCCTGGGCTACCCAAGAGCTCAGACCTGATGGTCGAATGGCCCCGCCCGGCCTTGAAACTGACGAAAAGCCATGGGGAAATCAGCGGAGTTATTCTGGGATTGCGCCCGATGGGAGCTATTTCATAGACACACAGGACAAGGGGGCAGTATAAACACCCCTCTAATGCCCTCCCGCCAACAGATCCCTTCCCCGAGGGAGTAATGAGCCCTCACACAGGCCTCCCTGGGCAGCCCAGGAACTGCTAAGAAGCGCGGCTGCCGCTGCCCCTGGAGGCTTTTCCCCTAAGGACAGTGCCCTGGGCAGACAGGCCTGCTCCTCCAGCCCAGCCGTCCTGGCAGAGCCAGGGAGACGCGTCCCCTCCCTCATCCACCGGCGACTTAGCGCAGACACCCGGGTGGAACCTTTCAGGGCGGCTTCGGGGCTAAGGTGCTGGGCTAAGACCCCATTCCCAGGCCTGCCATGTGCTGGCTTAGACCGCCGTGCCTCAGTTTCCCCCCATTGGCAGAAGGGGGGACGCACCTTCCTGGCTTGGAAGGATAAATTTGAGAGTAAAGGAGACTCAAGTCCCAGAAAGGAGGCTGCTCCCCCAAAAGTCAGTTTGTTGGTGAACCCTGAAATAGCGTCCTTTGAAAATGCAATTGCAGTGCCTCATGGGAGTTGTAGTTCAGGCACCACATTCTCCTGGATAGGCTGGACTACATCTCCCATCATGCACCAGGCTTCCCTCCTTCGATTAGAAGCTCTATGGGCAGCAACTGTCTCTCCCTGCATGTCTGGGCAGCGCCCGGCACGACGGGGCCCTGATCTCAGCTGGGGCAGGGCCTGGCTCTGGCTGTGTCTGGGCAGCGCCCGGCACAACGGGGCCCAGATCTCAGCGGGGGCAGGGCCTGGCTGCTTCAGTAACCATGGAACTTGACCACTAGCCGGGTTAATTCAAGCTGCCGTGGTGGGGAGAGCCCCCCAGATCTCCACAGCTGGGCCCTGGAGCGGCACCGTTACCAGGCTCTGGGATCTATTCCCTTCTGGGCGCAGTTAGTTCCAGCCGCAGTGACCCCTAGTGCCACCCTGGAGCATTGGGGGTCAGCCCTGACTGCCAGGGGAGAGCCCCCACCCCACCCCCTAGCGCTGCCCTGTGGCACTGGGGGTCAGCACCATTCAACGCTATGTCATTTCGCCTCCCAGCGGGAAATCTTTCCCCCCGAGGGTCTCCAAGATGACCAGACTCTGCAGCACCAAAACCTTTGCCAGCCACTCGGGCAGAGCAGGTGCCACTCAAGGGCTTGAACAGCGCCCAGGCCCCCGCCCCGAGTTCTCGCCTTGCCAGCGATCACGAGGGCAGAGTCGCCCGCCGCAGCCTCGCCTCATTTCCACCAAAGGCGGATCCAGCCCCCGGGAGTCTCCGTTCACCTCCCTGGGCCTTCGTTGTGCCACCTGTGAAACGGGGAGGCCACTGACCGCCTGTGCAAAGTGCTCTGCGATCCCGGGTGGGAAGCGCTCGGGATTATCCCCAGGGCTAAAGCCCAGCTCCCGCCACAGGCGCCGACTCCGTGAGTGCGCAGGGGCTCAAGCACCCCCGGAGAAAAAACAGGGGGTCTCAGCACCCACAGGGCGGCTGCTCTGCTGGCCCTGGGGCCGGCTGCCAATCAGCGGTTCAGCTGCTGGCCCTGCCCCACCCGCCCCCCAGCGGTTGAGCAGGGCCGCCCTGCCACTGGCTCCTCTCTGCCCCCTAAGGCAGGAGGGGGCAGAAAAGAGCGAGGGTGGGAGGCTCTCAGGGGAGCAGCGGGGGCGGGGCCTCAGGAGAGGGGGCGGAGCCAGTGTGGGGCACCCACTCCCACTGGACCCGTAAGGTCCCTGGCTCTGGAGAATATTAACCCAAGTTTCCTCCCAGCTGCCCCCTGGCTTGTCCTCCCAGCTACCGACCCCCTCCTCCTCCTGGAGAGCTGTATCAGCTGCCATATACGGCCAGGAAGGGATGGGGGGGGGGCGGCTGGGGGGGGGGGGTGGTCCAGAGAAGGGTTAAAACCGGAGAAGTTTCGCCCTGGAGCTCTGACACCCAGGATGGGCCCCACGTTCCCTGGCCGCTCTGCCCTTCGTCCCGAGGGGGGGGTCCCAGACACGGACACAGATCACAGGCAACACCACGCAGACCCCTCAAGGCATGAATGACCCTTTCACAGTCTGCCAGATACAGGGCCAGACCCCTAGCTGGTCAGCCACAGCCCCCCGGAGTCAGTGGGGCCAGAGCCCAGCTGGGGTCAATGGGCCGCAGCCCCCTGGAGTCAGTGGGGCCAGAGCCCAGCTGGGGTCAATGGGCCGCAGCCCCCCTGGAGTCACTGGGGCCAGAGCCCAGCTGGGGTCAATGGGCCGCAGCCCCCTGGAGTCAGTGGGGCCAGAGCCCAGCTGGGGTCAAAGGGCCACAGCCCCCCTGGAGTCAGTGGGGCCAGAGCCCAGCTGGGGTCAATGGGCCGCAGCCCCCCCCGGAGTCAGTGGGGCCAGAGCCCAGCTGGGGTCAATGGGCCGCAGCCCCCCCCCCCCGGAGTCAGTGGGGCCAGAGCCCAGCTGGGGTCAATGGGCCACAGCCCCCCCCGGAGTCAGTGGGGCCAGAGCCCAGCTGGGGTCAATGGGCCCTCACTCCATTGGAGTCCATTGAGCTGGCCCAGAGTGTACCCCCCTCCCGTCACTGCCCTCCCCCCCGCACACTTATAGCAACACCGTCCGGTCCCTGGGCTGCCCCTAACTGCAGGACACGGAGACGTAGCTCCAGCCTCCCAACTCCTTCCCCTCCATGAGGACCCCGGTCTGCCCCCCCTGCACTGCAGGGGGCTCCCTGCTGCCCCCCCCCCCCAACCTCCCATATCCCCCAACTCAGGTGGATCCTAGAATCCTTCCTGCCCCCTCAGCCCACCCCCTTCTCCTCCCCCTCCTAACGCCTCCCACCCCACTGGCCTTGGCACAGAGGATCAGCAGAAGATGCCCCCTAACCGCACCCTCCCCCACTTCCAGCCCATCAGCCTCCTCCCCCCTCACCTGTCTCCCCTGCACGCACCCCACCTCTGCCTCCTGGGCATCAAGGACCCCTGAGCTTCCACAGTCTCTTTCGGCCACGGCACCGTCTAGGGCCCCACCTCATCTACATCCGCGCCCCACTGCTGCCCCCCCACCCCCAGTCATCTAGAGCCCGGGGTGGGGAATCCTGGGAGCTAATTCCTTGGCGGGGCGAACTCCCCCTGCTCAGCTCCCCTGCAATCCCACCCCCACCCTAACAGGAGCCCTCTCCCTCCCTGACCCACTTCCCCAGGCCTCCCCTTTGCCCCCTCCCACCCCCATGACACCAATCGCTTAGCTCACAGACCCCACCAGCTCCCTCAGACCCCACGTGCTCCCCTCTTGTCTCACCCCCGCCCCCATCACTTGTGAGATCCCAAGCCCTGTCTGTGCCCCACTCAGTCCTGTCACCAGCTCACCCCAGCCCAGCCCCCACTCCTGAGTCTACCCCCCCCAACACAAATCCACTCAGATCACAGCCCCAGCTCCCTCCCCTATGGCTCCGGAACCCAGCCACCCCCCTCCTGACACCAGCTCGCTCTGACCCCCTCTGTCTGTCCCCCCCACGCCCCAACTCCAGGCACAAGCCACACAGCTCGCAGGGCCCCTTCCCCGCCTTTGCCCCCGGCACACACTCCCTGCCCTGCCCCCCCCGTCACAGCCCCCTCACCTTTCCAAACACGACCCGCCCCCCGGACTCCCAACTCTCTCTTCCCCTCCCCCAGGTGACAGCCCCCTCCAACCCTGCCCCCGATCCCTCCCCACCAGCCACTCAAGGCCCCTCCTCCTCTGCCCCCCCCGACTCCAGCCTCTTGGGCTCCCAGCCCCCCGCCTTCTGCCCCCCACCCCCTTTCCCCTCCTTCTCTCTCTGCCTCGTCCTCCATTTTGTGCTCCCCCTCTCCGCGCCGCTGCTGCTGCAGGAGGATCATGGCTGGCTCCCTCCCTCCCCTCCCCCACCCTGCCCCTCCGCAGGCCCAGCGAGGGGGTGGGAAGGAATCAGGCCCCCCAGGAAAGGGGTGGGCAATTCCCTCCCGTCTTCCCCTTACCTGGGAGCAGCGGAGGCGGTGGCTGTGTCCAGGCCGGGATCCAGCATGTCCATGGGGGGAGAGGGGGGAGGGGGGAGGGGAAGGGGGGAAGGAGAGGGGTGGGGAGGCCCCTCAGCACCAGGCCGGGGCGGGGGGGAGGGAAGGAGAAGAGGGAGAGGAAGGGGGGCGGGTGAGTTTAAATCTCACGCCGGATGGAGGCAGAGGGGACGCGGAGGAGACACGGGAGCCGAGGCGCTGATCACGGGGACAAACACTCGGGTCATGTGAGGAGGAGAGCGAGAGCGATCCTCTCCCCCCCTCCCCTTCCCCCTCTTCCCCTCCCTTCTTCCCCAGCTGGGAGCCCGGGACACGTGAGGGGGGAGCCGGCGGAGCCGCCGATCGAGCGCGGCCTGGACCCCGGGGAAGCGTCGCGGGCGGCGGCGGCAGCAGCGGATGGAACGTTGCAACAATCCGGGGAGGAGGGTGGGGGAGGGGATAGAACGTTGCGACGATCGGGGGGAGGGAAGGAGAGCGAGGGGGGAGGGGTGGAACGTTGCGAGCGGATGGAACCTCGGGGAGCCCCGGGCCGAACGTGGCGGGCAAGCGGCCGGCAGGGAGGGGGCGGAAGGAAGGTTGGGGACCCCCCCCCTCCTCTCCCCACCAGATGGAACGTTGCAACTCTCTCGAGGGAGGGGACAGAACGTTGCGACGGCCGAGGGCTCGGGGCGGGCTGATACGCGGCCAGCGCAGCTCGAGCTCGGGAGCGGCTGGAACGCTGCTGGGGAGCCCCGGATCGAACGTTGCCGCCGGCCGGGGTGGATTGGGGGAGGGTTTGGTCGGTGGATGAAAGGTTGGGAGCCCCCGAGGGAACGTGGCGACGGTGAACGCGGTGGGGGGAGGGGAACAGAACGTTGGCCGAGGGGCGGGAGGGAGGCTGGAGACATTGGGAACCCGCTGGAGCTGGGGGCGGGGGGGATGGAACGTCGGGAACCCCGGTGGAACGTTGAGACAATCCGGGGGAGGGGCGGGAATAGAACGTTGCGACGATCGGGGTGGGGGTGGATGGCGGAAGGAACGTTGGGGGTGGAGTGTTCCCCCGATCGAACGTTACAGCAAGAGCGGAAGGAGGCGACAGAAGGTTGCGACGATCCGTGGCAGACCGGGGGGGGGGCGTGGAACGTTGGGAGCCCCCAGTGGAACCCTGCGACGGTCTAGTGGTGTCGGGAGGGCGGGGATGGAACCTTGCAACATGGTGGCGGCGGGAGGGACCCACGCGGGATCGAGGGCTCACAACCTGCCCCGTCCCCGCACCTGCGCGATCGCTCAAACGGGCGGGCGGCTGCTGCTGGAAGCATGACTCGCCCCCCAACAGGAGGGGGAAGGGGTCAGTGCGTGTTTCACCGGGCTTTGCCCCCACCCGGGCATACGGCACCCAGGCCCTGGGCCTGTCCCGCTGCACCTGGTGGTCAGGTTTGACCCCAATGCCCCAGTGCGGTGCTAGGGGGCGCTGTGCTGCAGGGGGCGGGGTGGAGCTCTCCTTTGTCAGTCAGGGCTGGCCCCAATGTCCCTGTGGCACTGGGGGTGCTGTGCTGCAGGGGGCTCTCCCCGACAGTCAGGGCTGGCTCCAGTGCTCTAGGGGGGCGCTGTGCTGCAGGGGGTGGGGGCTCTCCCTGGGCAGTCCGGGCTGGGCCCGATGCCCCAGCGTGGTGTGGGAGGTTGTGGAGCCACGCTCTGGGAGACCTTTTTTTCTCTTCGCTCGACCTCTCCGGCTAAACTTCAGCATGAATTACTCCGTCCTACTTCTCCAAAGCCGCCTGGATCAAGCTGGCTTCACTTCCTGTCCTAAATGGCTGGGTCTCTTTCACTTTGCTGGGTTAAAATCATCTGAACAAGCTCCCTATTACAGATTTACCCTGGAGAGCTCCCAGCCCTCGCTACCTTTCCAAGCAAACCACCCAGCTCAAATCTTCCAGGCCAGGTTTCCAAACCAGCTCCCAACAGATTCTCGTTCCCATCCTGCTTTTCAGATCCCTTTGGAAACAAAGAAGATGATCTAACAACTTATGTGGCTGCAAACCCCCCAGCATAACAAGAACCAGTTGTTAAAAGCCAGACAAATTCCAGCTGGAAATAAGGAACGGGTTTTTCTCCCTGAGGCTGATTAACCATTGAGACAAACTGCCTGGGGAAGTGTTGGTTGCTCCTCTCCATGACTTCCAGTCAAGCCAGGATGCCTTTTGAGATGTTATTAGAGTCGGTGCAGGGGGACCAGGGTGAACTCACTGGTCTGGGTTACAAGGAGGTCAGACTAAATGATGGAATGGTCCCTTCTGCGGTTGGATGGTCTGAAGCTGAATTTTGAACATGCAGATGATTGACAATGTTTGTGGCTGCATCATCAAAACATTTCCTGAATTTATCCTGGCTCCTGTGAGGTGGGGAAATACTAGCCCACTTTTATAGGTGGGGAAACAGGCCAAAAGAGATGCTGTGTTTTGCCCGGCTCACACAGGGGGTCGCAGAGCCAGGAATTGATCCTCACTTCTGCCATCAGGCCAGCCTTCCCCAGTGACCCCTTGTGGTCGCTCTCAGCTGAGAGGCCAATGAGACTGATGGTCTGTCTCATCCCAGGTCAGGCATGAGGCAAGAGGAAGATTGCCTTGTGACTGGGTTTGAGTCCCAGCTCTGCTAGAAACGTTGGCAAGTCACCTCATTTGTGCCTTAGTTTCCCCCTCTCTAAAATGAGAATAATTTTGCCTTTGTCTAGACAGATTGTAAGCTCTTTGGAGAGGGTCTCTCACTGTGTGTCTGGGCAGCGCCTGGCACAACAGGGCTCTGATCTCAGCTGGGGCAGGGCCTGTCTCTGGGCAGCGCCTGGCACAACAGGGCTCTGATCTCAGCTGGGGCAGGGCCTGTCTCTCACTGTGTGTCTGGGCAGCGCCTGGCACAACAGGGTCCTGACTGCAGCTGGAGTTTCCAGCAATATATAAACAGTAACAGTTTTGCCCTATGCTGGCCCTGTGTTAAAGATTCTGTCCTGGGCTCTTAAGCCCGGTACTTCTGATCAACTAGTACGGTTCCCTGTTTGCAATATGCGATATTAATACTTTCCAACAGCCGCTACGTTTGCTCATTTAAAAGAAAACAGAAGAAATCAAATATCTCTGTGGAGCAATTGTTTCCTGTTCGCCCAGGGTGATGAACGTGGCTGTTTATACCTGACGAGCTGTGGGTCGGTGGTCACTGTGCTAAATGTGCTTTTCAACAACTCTGCCGGGTCTGGGGCAGGCGGTTAAGGCGCTGGGGATTTGGGCCTCAGCCCTTCAGGTCAAAGTTTCACGGCCCTTTGAAGTGAGGGATCAGTGGCACAGCTCCCCCTGCAGAGGGCGCTGTGGGGGTCAGCATGCATTGGGGTGTCTCCCCATCCACCTACCCAGGCAGAAGAGTGGGCCATGCATCCGCTCAGAGCCATGGGCCCATCTGCCCTGGTATCCTCCCTGCCAGCCTGGATCGGACCAACGGCTCAGCTTATGCGCCATGCTCCTGTGCTGGGGAGCACTGGGGGCACCCACTGACTCAAAAAGCCCAAACGGTGCCACTCCGTCCCAGCCTTGCCATTGTAACCACTAGCGCTCCCTCTGCTGCGGAACACAACCCAGGCGTCCTGATTCCCAGCCCCCAAGGTTATCCGCTAGATACTAGCCTCATGTGGGGCTAGAAAACCAGGAATCCTGATGCCGAGGCCCCCACTGCTTGAACCACTAGAGCCTCCTACCCACACGAGCCCTATTGCATAGATGCTGCATAACCACCCAAAAGGCAGCCCCCTGCCCTCGAAAGCTTCCAGGCCAGGACCACCGCACATGGGCATGGTGAGCAGGGTCTCAGCTGCCCACGCATTGGCAAGGTTTCTGAAGGCATCATGGCAAAGGACAGTTGTTTGATGGTGGGTGTGGGTGCTGATGTGGAGCCTCCCCTCCTCGTGGAGCTGTCAAGCCATCTGCTCTCCTCCAGCCTCGGCAGTAGAGGTTCGTTAATCTGTCTAAATCCCTCTGGATTATTTGCTGGTTTGTGGCATTAGCGAGGGGTGGAATTGCCTCCTGCCTGGGCTTGCCTGACTGGCCCCTGAGCATCAGCCTTGGAGGGAGGGCAGAAGCCAAAGGACACGCCGAGGCGCCGAGAACCCAGGAATCTTGGGGCTCAGTAACATCGAGTTGCTGCGCTAGCCCCCTCGACTCTGCTCCCCTCCCACAGCTGGGAAGAGAACCCAGGTGTCCTGACTCCCAGCCCTCAGCCACTGGATCCCACTCCCCGGCCCCTCCCACAGCTGGGAAGAGAACCCAGGCGTCCTGACTCCCCTCTCAGAGCTGGGAAGAGCACCCAGGCGTCCTGACTCCCAACCCTCAGCCACTGGATCCTACTCCCCTCCCACAGCTGGGAAGAGAACCCAGGCGTCCCCCAGGCGTCCTGACTCCTACCCCTCAGCCACTGGATCCTACTCCCCTCTCAGAGCTGGGAAGAGAACCCAGGCGTCCTGACTCCTAACCCTCAGCCACTGGATCCTACTCCCCTCCCACAGCTGGGAAGAGAACCCAGGTGTCCTGACTCCCAACCCTCAGTCACTGGATCCCACTCCCCGGCCCCTCCCACAGCTGGGAAGAGAACCCAGGTGTCCTGACTCCCAACCCTCAGCCACTGGATCCTACTCCCCTCCCACAGCTGGGAAGAGAACCCAGGCGTCCTGACTCCCAACCCTCGGCCACTGGATCCCACTCCCCGGCCCCTCCCACAGCTGGGAAGAGAACCCAGGCGTCATGACTCCCCTCTCAGAGCTGGGAAGAGAACCCAGGCATCCTGACTCCCAACCCTCAGCCACTGGATCCTACTCCCCTCCCACAGCTGGGAAGAGAACCCAGGCGTCCTGACTCCTACCCCTCAGCCACTGGATCCTACTCCCCTCCCACAGCTGGGAAGAGAACCCAGGCGTCCTGACTCCTAACCCTCAGCCACTGGATCCTACTCCCCTCCCACAGCTGGGAAGAGAACCCAGGCGTCCTGACTCCTAACCCTCAGTCACTGGATCCCACTCCCCGGCCCCTCCCACAGCTGGGAAGAGAACCCAGGTGTCCTGACTCCCAACCCTCAGCCACTGGATCCTACTCCCCTCCCATAGCTGGGAAGAGAACCCAGGCGTCCTGACTCCCAACCCTCGGCCACTGGATCCTACTCCCCATCCCCTCCCACAGCTGGGAAGAGAACCCAGGCGTCCTGACTCCCAACCCTCAGCCACTGGATCCTACTCCCCTCTCAGAGCTGGGAAGAGAACCCAGGCGTCCTGACCTGCAGCCTCTCGTGCTCTAATCCCTGGTCCCCAGTCTCCTCCCATAGTGGGGCCTGGCTTCCGAGCCTCCTCTTGCTATTGCAGTTGAAAGAAAGAAGAGACTCCGTTTGTTTTAGAAACAATCTCGCTTTTTCTCTCTTTTGCCAGTAGGTGGCGAGGCAGCTGAGTGTAAAAAATAAAAGTGGCCCAGTGAGGGTTGCCCTGGGGCCAGCACAGAGAGGGGGGGCTTCCAGAGAGCTCTTCTGGGGAGACTGGGGCAGGGCCCGGAGGAGATCCATGTTCCAGGCAGTCACCCAGCGAGCAAGGCTGGGCCTCTGGTTAAACTAGGACTCGGAAGAGCTGAGTTCAAGTCATGCCTGTGCCACAGAATCCCTGTGTTGCCCTCTGCAAGCCCCTGCATCACTCTGTGCCTCAGTTTCCCATCTTTAACACGGGACCCAGACTGACCCTGGCTGTGCAGCACCCAGCACAGTGGGGCCCCCCGGTGCAGAGATTGTCTCTTGCTGTGTCCGGGCAGCGCCTGCCCCCCCCTGCCCCCCCCAGACTCTGTTGCTATTTTAATACAAAAATAATCCTTGGAATTATTCTCTTTGCTTAAAGAGAAGGAACAAAATGATTCAAAATAGGAAAAATGCAACAGAAATTGTCGAAGAGAGAATTAAAAAAACCCAACAGATCGAAAGGGTTAATGGGGACATACTTGACCGAGTACCACGTGGGGGCTTAACAAGCCACCCAGTTCTCTGTTCTCTTTTCACATTGAAAATCTCAGGGCATTTTTGTAAGCACCGGGATGAACTTTGCTCTGCAGCTGTGACATGGTATCCGTGTCCCACCCCAGAGACAACTGCATTCCTCCCAGTACTGGTGACCGAGCCCTGCGTGCCAGTGATGTGCAGCTGTTAAACCCCCGGTGGCCCGCCCCCCCCCCCCCCCCCGAGCAGTGGCTGTATTTCTGCATTGGCTGAATCAGCCCTGTGCAGCTGCTAAGCGGCTGTTCCTGGCCAGAGGTGGCTGCATGTCTCTGGCGCAAGGCAATAGCTGTGAGGAAACCAAATGGGCAGCTGAGCCTTCTGTCCGGGAGCGCGGATCACTGGACTCTGAATGCTGAGTGTGCGAGTGAACGCGCTTACGCACAAAGCCGAGCTGACATGTTCCACCCAGCAGAAGGCATCGGCGGACACCCGCGGGTCCCAAACGTTAGCAACCTGTGAACCTCTTTCACTAAAACGTCATCTCACAAACCCCCTCCTACACATTTGTTTTTATGACATGCTTATTACACACTATTATTAATTATTATTTATCATAAAAAACAAATGTCATATTTCCAAGATCACGGCTTTTATAATTTCTACTCGGGGAAAGGAGAAAATCCCTGGAAATATTCATTTTTAGGAGGGGGGGGATGGGGTCGGGGGGGGTGCGCGACCCAGAGGGGCTGGGCTCAGAGCTGGGGGTCAGGGCGGTGGGGGATGAGGTCGTGGGGTGCCCGGTGCTGAGAAGCTGGGGGGTGGGGGAAGGTGATGGCGGGGGGCGGAGCTTCTGACATTCACGTGGGGGCCCCTGCAGGACCCGGGGCAAATTGCCTCACTTGCCCCCCCCCGGCGGCCCTGGTTGCTTTCACTTAATAGAATAAAGATTGCTTTCAGACCAGCACAATTCTGTTATTAAAAGACAACAGCTGGAGGAGAGAGTCAAAAGAAAGAAATCATCAGCAGGGAGGGGGACGGGGGAAGGGAAGGTCTCAAGAGGAGGAGGGGTCCCGGGACGGCTACAGATTTGTGTATGTCCCGGGATCGCACCCAGCCTTCTCCTTTGGAGAACGATGCAGCGGGTGCAAACCGCAGCTGGCTGGGTGTTGAGTGCGCTGGGTAGTGGCAGTCACAGGCGCCGACGCCGTGGGTGCTCCCGGGCTGGAGCACCCATGGGGAAAAATTAGTGGGTGCTCTGCACCCACCGGCAGCCAAGCTCCCCGCCCTGCCTCACCTCCGCCTCTGCCTCCTCCCCTGAGCGCGCTGTGTCCCCGCTCCGCCGCCTGCCTCCCAGCGCGTGCTGTCGCCAAACAGCTGTAGCGAGCTCCGGGAGGGAGGGGGGGTTGGGGCAGGGATTTGGGGAAGGGGTTGGAATGGGGGTGGAGCCGGGGGGTTCGAGCACCCACCGGCGCTGGAAGAAGTTGGCGCCTGGGGTGGGAGTCCCCAGTGCTGGACCGTGAGGGGGGGAGGAGTGGGATGCCGCGGGTAGAGACTGGAGCCAGGAGGTCGATAACAGTGTGTTGGCCGGGGGGTGTGAGTCCCTCTTCTCCAGTGGTTCTCAAATGTTCACGCTGGTGACCCCGTTCACACAGCAAGCCCCTGAGTGCGACCCCCCCTAGCAATGAAAACACCTTTAAATATATTGAACACCCTTATAAATGCGGGAGGCAAAGTGAGGTTTGAGGTGGAGGCTGACAGCTCACGACCCCCCCCACATAATAACCTCATGACCCCCTGAGGGGTTCCCAACCCCAGTCTGAGATCCCTTGTTCTTGCTGTCCCACTACTCCTGTGTCCTGGCGGTGGAGGGCATCATAATCTCACAGCGAAAGTCCTCCTCAGATCTTGGCTGCTTTAGAATCATAGATTATTAGGGTTGGCAGGGACCTCAGGAGATCATTTTGTCCAACCCCCTGCTCAAAGCAGGACCAATCCCCAGATGGCCCCCCCAAAGGATTGAACTCCCAACCCTGAGTTTAGCAGGCCAATGCTCAAACCACTGAACTATCTCTCCCCACTTTCTAGTTCTGTGCAGCCGTTCTGCTGCCAATAAGGAATCTGGCCTCCCAAGGTCATCTCTGTGAGGCTTAAACACAACATTTCACAAAAGCAGCGTTGTTTGCAATGCAGACAACACTGATTCAGTGCTTTAAAACACAGCCAGGACGCACACGCCTGTCACTGCCTGCCTGACCCCCGGCACACGAGCCACAAGACCCCAAAACGGTGAATAGCCACAGGGGCAGAGACGGGGACATCACTCTTCCCGGACCCTGCTGTACACTGGGCACGGGGCTCTTGGGAGAGCCAGGACCGTAGTGGGGCTGAGAGTCATTCCTGTCCCCACACTTTCCACAGGCTGTTCGTTATGGAAGAGATCTCGCTGCTGAGGGTGAGCAGGGAATCAAGGGAGGGTTTTCTCTCAGCCTGCGGCTCCCCCCCCGGCCCCTATGCGGCTCACCTGTGTGCAGCAGTGGTCCCCCAAGGGTGATGGCAGGGTCAGGTTGACAATGGCCCCAGTGGCTCCATGGAGCCGGGCCCATGCTCAGAGGGGCCCCAGCCTGCTCCACTTGCCCTGCGCCCCAAGACCCCCTGGCTCCCCACACCCACCACTTCCTCCTCCGTCCGAGGGCTCCTCTCCACCCCCTGCTCCTCTCTGCCCCGTGGCTGGACCCCAGAGCCCCTCCAGCTCCGGGTATGACCTGTCTCCCCAGAGCTGAGCTGCCTGGGACTGGTGCAGAAGCCTGGCCAGTCTCAGCCAGGTGTGTGTGTGGGGGGGTGACAGTGGGGGGGCTTGGCTGGGCCCCTCCAGGGAAGAGGGGCCTGAGGGAGCCCGGGCGGAGCAGGCCCTGGCCTGGCTGATCGCGGAACTCCCGAGGGGCCGGAGCGATTCCCCGCCCCAGGACTAGCCCTGGCTGCGCTGCCAGCTCAGCCCGTCGGACACAGTCACCTCCCAGCAGGGCCGTTGAGTGTGGCCAGGGGGCAGGGGTGGGGAGTGGGTCTGTGGGGGTGCTGGGCTGTGAGGTGACAGGGGAAGATCTGTGTGTGTTGGGCACTAGGGAATGGAGCTCCTGGGCGGGGTGCTGGGCAGTTGCAGTGGGCAGGGCCATTCTTAGAGCACCGGAAAATTTGGGCCACCACCGGGACAGCAGGTCAGGGCGGGTCGGCGCCCACACACCCAGCGCGCGCTGCAATCTCCTTAGGCAGGAGCCGTATTCCCAGAGCCGAATGCCCCGGCGGGCACATTGTGCATGAGGGAGAGGGTACCCGGGGCTCTGTGGTGACTCTCAGCCGCTGTGAGATGGGCCGGGCGGCTCGGTGTCCTTTGGTGCCTCGTCCCTCCCGCCCGGGCTGCGAGCCCCGGCTGGTGCAGCGTCTGCTGCGTACGAAGCTCAGTGTGTGTCAGCATTGGGTCCGCGGGAGGGGGTGGTGGCTGTGCCCCAACTCAGACATAGGGGCCCCAGTTTAATAATACTGTGTAGGGCCCCACAAAGCCTAAGGACGGCCCTGGTGGTGGGGCTGTGGGCAGGGGGTGCTGGGCGAGGGGGGTGTTGTGCAGGGTGCTGTGCATTTGCAGGGTGGGTGAGGGGAGGTGTTGGGCATAGCAGGTCCAGGGGGGCTCTGGCCATAGGGAATCGGGGGAGGGGGGTGTTCCGGTGTTGGCCGGGGGAGGGGTTTGTGGCTCAGCATGGGCCTGCCCCCGAGGGGAAGGGGCACCATGGCAGCACAGGGCCAGTCAGGGCACTGTGTGTCTGGCAACTGCTGGTTTGTAAACAGTGCCCCTGCCATGCCAGGCCCCATTGCCTCTGGCTGGCCCCTCGCTCTGGAGACCGACCCCGCACGCCAGGCTCCATTGCCTCCATGGGGGCCCACAAAGATGTTTGGCGCCGGGCCCACAAAACGTTCATCCAGCCCCGTTAGTCACGCGAGTGCCCCCAATGCCCTGAGTACCAGCCCTGGGCTGAGTGAAGACTTTTATCTCCATGGGGACTCCATGACATCGTGGAACTTTATTGTGGGTTGGGACGTCTCAGCTCCACCCACTGACACCAGCGCAGAGCCCGGGCAGTGATTTCCCAATGGCGGGTGGGTGGAAACAATCCACGAGCCGCTTTGGAAAGTCCCAGCGGTGCCACGTTCCCAGGCTCAGCGGCGTGGGGTTTATTCAGGCGCTGGGTGAGCTCAACCCCGCCCGGACTCGGGATGGCTCCTTTCCATACCCCAGCCTCCACCTCTCTGCCTCAGTCCCGCCTCTTTGAACCAGGGGCTGTAATAATTCCCCGGCCTCACCGTGGTGGGGTTGTGGGGATAGAGGCAATAACCGCTTGTGAAGGGGGGAGTCGCCACGGCGAGGGGCCCCACATCGGTTATAATGAACTAATCACCTTCCGCTGCGTTATTGCAACAAAGGTCCCGGTTTGCTGAAAGGCCCAGAGCCCCCCTGGTGTCAGTCAGGAGTAACTCGCGGACACTGAAAGCAGTTGCAGTCACTTTACACTAGCGGAGGGTTTGGCGCCATGAGGAATTTGCTCCATCCATTGGGTGTGAGGCAAACCCCAATGAGGGCAGGGGGATAAACCCTATTGACTCTGACGGGCGCTGGAGCAGTCCCACAATGGGCTTGTCTCCTGTACACTGGCGGGGGCTGTCCTGTGAGTCTGACACTGAGACGGGCCCCGGGAGAGCCAACGTGCCAGGTCTCGGAGGGGAGAGTGACGCAAAACCGGACTCACTCCGGATTGGGGTTCCCCGATGAAGCGAGGGACCTGCGCACCGCAGGCTCAGGGGGGCTCTGGGAAGGAAAGGGAGACACTGACGGTAGAAAGAATGAGGAGTCCTTGTGGCACCTTAGAGACTAACACATTTAATGGGGCATAAGCTTTCGTGGGCTAAAACCCACTTCATCAGATGCACGCAGTGGAAAATACAGTAGCGAGAGATATATATATGCAGAGAACAAGAAAAGATGGAGGTTGCCTTACCAACTCTAATGAGATACATCAATTCAGGTGAGCTATTATCAGCAGGAGAAAAAAAAAACTTTTGTAGTGATCATCAGGATGTGCCATTTCAAATAGTTGACAAGAAGATGTGAGTAACCGTAGGGGGAATGTAACACAAACGGTAGGTTTGTGTTACATTCACCCAGTTGCCAGGTCTCTTGTCTAAGCCTGAAGTGGGGTGACTGTCACTGCTGCCCCCACGTGGCTGCTGGGAGAAGGGGGTGTCACTGTGCCTATCTCACAGTAATAGTCGGCGGAGTCCTCGAGTTCCAGGTTGGACATTTGCAGATACAGCTCATTCTTGGAATTATCCCTGGAGATGGTGAATCGCCCTTTCACTGAATCACGGTAGCGTGTCTGGCTCCCATCGGGGTTTATAGAACTGACCCATTCTAGTCCCTTTCCTGGAGCCTGTCGGAGCCAGCTCATGTAGGAATCGCTGAAGATGAACCCGGAGATTTTGCAGGTGAGGAAAACAGACTCTCCGGGGCTTTTCACCCCGCCTCCGGACTCCACCAGCTTGACCTGGGACCGGACACCTGAGAATAAAGACAGGCCATTACTATCGGTATAGAAATAGCGATAACACAATATTCCTCTAACTCTGCAGTTATTCAGAGGGAGGAACGTACCTTCTAAAGCTGCTACGACAAAACTTAAAAGGAGCAAAATTCTCATTTTTCCTGGTGCTGGAGCGGAAAGTTCTCAGGCGACTGGCTGGGAACTGCTCAGACCCAGGAGGCTGCGAATCGGGTCTCCGGGTGCAGCCTGGGCAGAGAGAGGCACATTTAAACAGGAAACCGTCTCCCTCATTTGCATGCCCCCGCCTTGTACGAGACACACTCTCCTCCTGCCCGTGATCTGATCGACTCGCCCCAGTGGGAGGGGCTGTTGTCCCCTTACTGACATTCAGTGGGTGTTTTGCTTGGCCAGCTCCCAGCACTAAAAGAATGGGGAGAGGCCAATGCTCCAGGTCAGCCTCAGTCAGCCTCTGAGCGGGATGGGCAGGGCGGGCAGGCTGATCAGGGAGTCAGGAGGCCGGGGGGTCCCGTCCTCCCTGTGAGCTGGAGTTGCCTGGGTCAGACAGAGTGGGGTCGAGCTAAGGACGGAGCAGGGGCCCGAGCTGAGCTGGGGAGCAGAGCCGGGCCAGCCAGAGGGGCCAGGAAAGCAGAAGCAGCAGAGCTGGGAGCAGAGTCACAGAGACCCAGCCACCATGTCAGGGTTCACTCTGAACTCTGGGGTACAGATGTGGGGACCCCCATGAAAGACCCCCTAAGCTTATTTCTACCAGCTTAGGTTAAAAACTTCCCCAAGGCACAAATCCTTCCTTGTCCTTGGGTGGGTACTGCTGCCACCACCAAGTGAGTTAGACAAAGATTCAAGGAAAAGGACCACTTGGAGTGTGCACATGTGTGGGTCCCAGCTGCTCCCTGCCCCCCTCATTGAAGCAGGTGTGCAGGGTTACTGCCCTGAGAACTGCAGGCACCAGTGGACATGGGGCTGGCTGGAGGCAGGGCAGGGGCTGACTGGAGGCAGGGTCTGGCTGCAGGCAGGGCAAGGGGTGCGGGGCTGGCTGGAGACAGGGGTGTGTGGGGTGGGCTGGATGGCTTCAGGCAGGGCTGCAGGGGGTGCGGCAGGGGTTGGCAGGACTGGAGACAGAAGAGTGCAGGGCTGGTGCGGGCAGGGCAGGGGGTGCAGGGCTGGCTGGAGACAGGGGCTGGTGCGGGCAGAGCAGGGGGTGCAGCAGGGGCTGGCTGCGGGCAGGAGGTGCAGCAGGGGCTGGCTGCGGGCAGGGGGTGCAGGGCTGGCTGGAGACAGGGGCTGGTGCGGGCAGGGCAGGGGGTGCAGGGCTGGTGTGCACAGAGGTGTGTTGGGGCTCGCTGGCTTCGGGCAGGGCCGTGGGGGGTATGGCAGGGGTTGGCTGGAGACAGGGCAGGGGGTGCGGCAGGGGCTGGCTGTGGGCAGGACAGGGGGTGCAGCAGGGCTGGTGCGGGCAGGCGGTGCGGGGCTGGAAGCAGGGCACGGGGTGCAGCAGGGGCTGGCTGCGGGCAGGGGTGCAGGGCTTGCTGGAGACAGGGGCTGGCTGTGGGCAGGGCAGGGGGTGCAGGGCTGGTGCGGGCAATGGGTGCAGCAAAGGCAGCTGGAGCCCCGGCCCTTTAAATAGGCCCTGCTTTTGGACAGGTGCCAACCAGGTTATTTGAGCTTCTTAACCCTTTACAGGTATGTTATATCCTTGGGGGGGGGGGGGGCAGCCGGTTAGGAAGAAATCACTTGAGGCCAGACAGCAGACAGCTAACAAAACCACCATATTATTTACAGACACAGAGCTCACCCAACCGGCCGAAACCGGCTGGGCTGTCCCCTAATAATCTAACTCAGTTGCCATAGGAACAAAAACCATGACAACCAAATACACAACATATTCCTCCCCCCTAATAAGAACATCCCCTAAATAAAACACACACTAGACTGGAGAAGGAGGGTAGACTGCCTCCATTCCCGGCTAAACCCTGGGGATTATTTTGTCCCATAACCGTGGGTTTGCCCTAGCTAAAGATCCAGCCGATGAGGAGGCCTTCTGTCTCTAGGTGGATTACGGCGAACTTCTGGTGGTGTTGCACCCGAAAGTACCATGGGCTCTGGTTCCGCAGCACGAACAGGTGAGGAGGTGGTATCAGCTCGTGCTGGGCAAAGGGGTATCTCAGCCGCCGGCAGTAATGGAGGAGAACAGTCAGAAACAGGTGATTTGTGATTCGGTGTCTCACCAGAAGTGGTGAAGTCAGACCCCTCAACTGCAGATGGGTCCTGAAGACTGGCATGACCTGGCAACAGCTGATCTACATGTCGCCGCCAGGTAAGATTCTCTGCAGTCCGGACGGTGTAGGAAACAGGTCCTGTTTGAGTGATGATTGTGGCAGGGACCCATTTAGCTCTGGAAGTATAATTCCGAGCCAAAACTGGCTGTCCCGGGCTAAAAGTTCGCTCTTTTGCTCTCGGTGCTCGTCTGATAACTTGATTTTGCTGCTGATGTTGCACAATTTGTCGGGGTTCAGAAGGTTTCAGCAGATCAAAGCAAGTGCGCAGCTGTCGTCCCATCATTAGAAAGGCCGGAGATGCGTGGGTCGTAGTATGAGGTGTGTTTCTGTAGGAAAGTAAAAAGGTATCCAGACACTTTTGAATAGTACTCTCTGCAGTAGTGGACTGCATTATAGAGACTTCTGGCCATTTAGAATGGGCATCTACTGCCACCAAGAACATGCTTCCTTCAAGGGGGCCAGCAAAGTCAATGTGACTACATTGCCACGGGTTTTCAGGCCAGTCCCATGGGTGTAGGGGTGCCCACTGGGGTGCATTCCTCACACCCTGACATGACATACAAGCTTTTGCCTTCTCTTCAATAGCACTGTCCAATGCAGGCCACCAAAAATAGCTTCGTGCAATTTCCTTCATGTGCACTATTCCACAGTGACCGGAATGTAGCTGTTCTAACATCTGTGATCTCAGTGGTGGTGGAATAATGACACGTCTCCCCCACAACAAACAACCAGATTGGACCGATAACTCCGTCTGCCTGGACATGTAGGGAACAAGGTCGGATGAGACCGGAGAGGTTTGTCGAGATTTTCCATGCATCACTAGGTCCATAACTTGGGACAATACTGGGTCAATGCAGGTTGCCTTCTTTATCTGAGTAGCAGTGATGGGTGTATTCTCTACCTGTTCAAAGTAGAAGATTTCCTTTTGGGCACTATCTTGGTGTTTGACCGGCAAAGGCAACCTTGAGAGGCCATCTGCATTGCCGTGCAGAGTGGATTTCCGATATTTGATTTCATATGTGTGTGCTGAAAGTAACAATGCCCAACGTTGCATACGACTAGCAGCTAATGGGGGAATGCCTGTGTAGGGTCCAAAAATTGATGTCAGAGGTCGATGGTCTGTGAGAAGAGTAAACTTTCGCCCAAACAGGTACTGATGAAACTTCCGAATTCCAAAAACAATTCCTAATGCCTCACGTTCGATTTGGGCGTAGTTAGTTTCTGCTTTGCTTAGAGTGCGTGAAGCAAAAGCAATAGGTCTCTCTTCTCCTGAAAGCATAATATGTGACACGACTGCTCCCACTCTATAAGGGGAAGCATCGCAGGCCAATTGCAGTGGTAAGGATGGATCAAAGTGCGTTAGAACTTCAGAATTTATCAATGCATCCTTAGCTTTGTTAAATGCAATATCACAGGTTTCAGTCCACTTCCAGGCCTTGTTCTGCCCAAGGAGCTCATGAAGTGGTTTTAGCAGTGTGGCTAACTGTGAGATGAACTTTCCATAATAGTTCAGGAGTCCTAGAAACGAGCGCAGCTGGCTTACATTTCGAGGTGGGGGAGCCTCCACAATAGCTTTAACTTTTGCAGGGGCCTTATGAAGACCTGCAGAATCAATGATGTGTCCCAAATATTCAACAGAGGGCTTGAAGAATTCACACTTGTCTTTGCGAACTCGTAGGCCATACTCTTCCAGTCTTTGTAGGGTAGCCTCTAAATTCTTTAAGTGATCCTCTTCATTTCTTCCAGTGACCAGGATATCATCCAGATAGCACTGAACTCCTGACAAGCCACACAAGATCTGGTCCATAGCCCTCTGGAACAGGGCGGGAGCAGATGTTATTCCGAAGGGTAGGCGACAGTATCGATAAACCCCCTTATGAGTCACAATAGTCAACAGCTCTTGGGACTTTTCATCGACGTGCATCTGTAAATATGCTTGACTCAGATCAATCTTACTGAACTTTTGTCCCCCAGCCAGGCCTGCGAAGAGGTCATCGATGCGGGGAAGCGGGTATTGCTCTGCACACAACACTGGGTTGACAGTGACTTTAAAATCACCGCAAATCCGGAGAGAGCCATCTTTCTTCACTATTGGAACGATAGGAGTGGCCCATGAACTATGGGTAACTGGTATTAGGACTCCATTGGTGACCAGGTGCTCCAGGTCTGCTTCAACTTTTGGCCTGATGGCATATGGCACAGTTCGGGCTTTCAGATATTTTGGTGGACTGTCAGGTTTAATGTTCAATGTCACAGTGATTCCCTTCATACTTCCCAAATCATCTCCAAAAACAGCAGCATGTTTCCTTAGTATAGGGGTTAGACTGGTTTCTTCTTTAGTCATCCGGTGCACTTCTGCCCAGTTCAGTTGAATCTTCCCAAGCCAAGACCTACCCATTAGTGCTGGGTAGTTCACCACAAACACCACAAACACCACAAACACCTCTCACCACAAACAGTGGCAATTTAGCAGCCTGTCCATTGAGCTCCACCTTAACATCAATAGTGCCCAACATGGGCACAGCTTCTCCCGAATACGTCTTCAGAACAGTTTTTGTTGCCTTAAGCGGAAGATGCTGTAGCTTTTCTTTATACACAGTCTCTGAGACCAGCGAGATGGCTGCATCGGTGTCCAGTTCCATGCATATAGGTTTGCCATCCAATAACGGGGTTACCCAGTATTCATGTGAGCCCATTGCCAAAGACAAAACATGCAGTGGCACTTCCTCTTGCGATGAGGTGTCACCTTGATCATCCTGGGTCTGCTCTAGGGTATGCAGGGTTCCTCTTTTTGTCGGCCAGACCACAGGCCTCTTTTTCTTTTGTTTACAGGCACACTCAATGTGTCCCTTTTTGCCACAGTGTCGACACACCAGATCCTTACACCAGCATTCTGATGCCTGGTGTCTTGGCTTACCGCAGCGGTAACATTCTTGACTCTGCACCGTTTTGTGGGTCGGTTCTTGTGACACTTTTTGCACCCTAGGGGATGCACCGATGTATTGCGCCTCCCTTGTAGCCAGTTCCATGGAGACAGCAATATCAACAGCCTTCTGTAAGGTAAGCTGAGCCTCTGTCAGTAGGCGCTTCCGTATAGCTTCACTGTACAGGCCACACACTAACCTGTCACGCAGGGCATCATTTAACATCTCTTTAAATTCACAGTGTTCTGCTAGCTTTTTAAAAATGGCTACAAATTGTACAACTGTTTCATCTTCCCTTTGGTCTCTTTTGTGGAACCTGTATCTTTCAGCAATTACCAGTGGTTTTGGGGAAAAATGGGACCCCAGGATTTCCACAATGTCACTGTAAGATTTAGTTTTAGGCTTAACAGGGTGTAGTAAGCTGAGTATCAGGGAGTAGGTTTTAGCCCCTACAACACTTAAGAATATTGGCACCTTCTTCGCTTCTGTAATGTCATTTGCGATAAAAAAAGGCTCAAAACGCTCAGTATACACATGCCACTGCTCTATATTCTCATCAAACGGTTCCACTGGCCTGGTCAGAGTAGCCATGATTTTAGTTTCACTTTCACAGTCAGTGCAAACAAGCAGTATTTTTGTTTGTTTGTTCTTTACCTTGACTTCTACTTCCTTCTGTTACTGGAGCAGCACCGGAATCCCATCCATCGTCGCCACTTGTTATATCCTTGGGGGCAGCCGGTTTAGGAAGAAATCACTTGAGGCCAGACAGCAGACAGCTAACAAAACCACCATTTTATTTACAGACAGAGAGCTCACCCAACCGGCCGAAACGGGCTGGGCTATCCCCTAATAATCTAACTCAGTTGCCATAGGAACAAAAACCAATGACAACCAAATACACAACAAGGTAAAGGAGGGATTTCATGCTCCCCTGAGCTGTATGTTTATGACACTTCCCCAGTGCCCAGGCCCACAGTTTCTGCTAACTAATCAAATAACCCAGCCCTCGCCCTGCAGCCTCTCAATTTCTCCCAGGCCCTACGGGCTGTTCCCTTGAAGGGACAATGAGTCCGATCTTGCCCTGCTCTCTCAAGCCCAGCATCTTGTACCACTGGCTCTGTCCAGTAGAACCAACAAGTCTGTCTTCACCCTCCCATTATTCCCCAGACTTTGTAGCCTGCAACTCCTGCCACTTTATTGTCTCGTTGAAGTCATGAACATTTCTTCTTTCCCTCTGCGAAAGGCCTGCCCCCCTGCCCCCGCCACTGGAGATGTGTCTACCGAATTGTTGGTGTCACTAGGCCTGAGTAAACCAAAGTTGTGACTTTGGGCCTGAAGTGAACCAAACTTCTTCCATGCTGTGAACTTTAACCAGCCTAAGATGCTAAGAGACAGCAAGCAAAATGTGTAACTGTCAGCTGTCTCACTTGCAGATGCAGGAGTGGCGGGGAGGAGGGGGAGAGGGGGGAGGAAAATCTGTATGCGTTTGTGCTGTGAAGGCCATAGATAAGCTTGCGAATGGGAACTTTTCTAACACGCTGAAATGTAATGTTTAAAGTAACTGCTGCGGGGAAGGAAGGGGTGAGGGGGAAAACCGAACAAAAGGCTTACACAAACAAGGGGGGTATAAATGCTGGGACCCCGCCTGCGCGCGGGTGTGCAGGATTTGAGAATGCTTTTTCTCCCTGGCACCTTATTTGGGCTCAAATAAACCTGGTTTTGCTTCTCCACCCTGGTGTGATAATTAGTGCGACGCACACCGGGCAACGCACCTGCTGTTGCTCCGCCTCGGGCTCTTTGAGCCAGCAACAATAGGTGAAAATATGGGCCCCCATAGCTGAAGTATCTGCCAGTCGTTCATATCCTTAACCTCCAAAACCCCTGCAAGGAAGGGCAGGGCTCTTACCCCTCTCTTACAGATGGGAAACTGTGGCACAACGCTTTCATGCAGGAGCTCTTCTGAAAACACACCCACACCTGTTCTCCCTGTCTGTCCTTGTTCATCTCCGGCAGGCACCGGTCTCATGCTGATAAGAGCCATGGTTCTGCTTCCTCCTCTTAATGACTGACTGTTCCCAGTCTTAAAAACCCAGTGAATTGTGCAATCGATAAACAATAGGAGCCTCTTTAGAGTCTGATCGGGCACCACCTCCGAACAAGAACTATAGCTGTTAGTTATTCAGAGATGATGATATAACAAGTATCGTCCACGTCAGCCAGAAAGGACATTTCTTCGCATGGGTCACTCACCCTAAAATACCTTGGTGTAGGAGGTTCTCAGGATCACTCCTGCTGAGTCCCCACTGTTCAGGGAGACGTCTCTCCAGAGTCTAGCAGGCTGTGCAGCTCCTGGTAATCTAGGGTTTGAGGTACACGACTGAACCCCAAGTACCTGCCTTTTCAGTACTTACCCTGTGGATCTGTGTGGCACAGAGCTGGGTGGTATTACCAAGTAGCCCAGGAAACCATGTAGGAATTCCCATTCCGGATCAGATTATGATTATTATTTAACATCTGTATGATGGTAGCGACTAGGAGGCAGATGAGATCAGGACCCTGTTGTGCCAGGTGATACACACACAAATGGTGAGAGACAGTCGCAGCCCCAGGTGAGATCACGGCCCTGTGGTGCCGCGTGCTGGTGGGGATGTTCGCGGAGGTACAACCACAAGTGGTTTGTAGCATGAGGACATGGTCTGGTTACATTAACATGGGCACAGAGAGATATTCCTTGGGAGGCGGAAGGATGAAGTAGGGGCCCTGGTACGGGAGGGTATAGATGTAGAGGGGCTAACGAGGCAGCTGAGAGGAGTCGTTAGCTCCACTCCGAATGCCGCCTGGAGTCTCAAGGCCCCGTTACAGGTCTCATGAAACAATTGAGCCTGGAATGATCTGGGCTAAATTGTTCTTTATTCCTCAAAGAGCAGAGTCACTTTGTGATGTTGCTTAGAGCCAACCATAATTGACTAAAGCAGTTTTGTGTGTGGACGGAAAGTGCGTTTCAAACGCTACTGTAGAGGGTTAAATGTTACAGTGTAGAGCAGGAGTCGATCTGGAGAGACCCCAAAAGTAGTTCAGGTGGCAGCTCACCTGAGATAACCTCATTGTTTCATTCGTAGTTAACATCTGTATAGTGATAGGTCGATGCCTTCTGTGTGCTAGGACCCTGTTGTGCTGGGCGCTGCCCAGATACAGCGAGAGACAGTCCCTGCCCTACTGATGTTTGGGCTTTGCTGTGCTGGGCGTTGTACAAACATAGAGGAACAGAGAGTCCCAAGGAGTTCACAGCTAAATAAACAAGACACACCAAAGTTGTATTTCCAGGTCTGGGAGGGAAGTTGTGTCTCCTCGTTTAGAGTCGGGAGGGCGGGGGGCTGAGAGTCAGGACTCCTGGGTCCCATCCGCAGCTCGAGGAGAGGATTTGGGTCTGCAGGGTTCGAGCAGGGGAAGTGGGCAGAGAGGATTTGGTTCCCATCGCTGCCATTGTCTGGCGTTCGGACAAGTCAGCTTCCTTTCCCACCGCACACAGGCATGAAGACTGAGCTAACGGCTGCCTACAATGTGCTCCAAGTGCCACCAAAAACAGAGGAACGGAAGAGCAAACCACCCTCACTATTCAACTGCATTATGTGTGGCCCACTGTATGAGAAAGCAAAACCGTCAGCCCGACACAATACTGCAAGGTAAAGCAACCTTGCTCTGAGCACTGAACATGGACCCAGTGTCACCGCGGCTGCCTGCTGGAGAGAGTAAAGAGCACAGACAGTCTGGGCTCCCATGGTCCTTGTGGCTGCTGCTCACTAGTTTCATTGGGTGCTCCTGACTCCCACCAGCTCTCCACAACCACTAGACCCCTTTCCCCTCAGAGTTCCAGGGTAGAACCCAGGAGTCCTGACTCCCCGGCCCTCAGCTCATCTGGTCCAGCTCTTGTCTTTGAACTGCACTGTGGGCTGGGCTTTGAGCTTCACGTCCCCTCATGGGCGAGGGAAGCTGCAGGATCAGACTCTGGAACACTGGAATTTGTTCCCTTCTAGCCACGAGGTGGCCACCCCATCTGAAGCACAAGGGCTGCTGCTCAGACCGACCATCCCCAGCACAGAGCCATTGCCAACTATTTCAAATGAGAGCGTCACGGGGAGAAAATCCCTTTATTGGCAAAAGAAAATCACCCCAGCTGTTCTGTGAGGCTGTTAGATGTCGACACTGAGCCTAGAAAATCAGCAGGGACACGAACACCAGAGAATGCTACAGACCAGCATTTTAGTGGCACAATAGCAAAGCATCCTGAGCAAGCTTTGCTGCCAATGGTCTGATCCAGTCCCCACTGATAGCGGTGGGAAGACGCCCGTCGGCTCAGGCCTGTGGTCAAGTGCCCCAAGCGCTGCAGGCCCAGCCATTCCTTGTGAAAAATATTGGTCATGAATTTTGATCCCTTTTTGTGCAGTGATCCCCCTCCCCCAGCACGTGCCATCAGCAGGGATTGAACCTAGAACCTTCAGCACCACACTTTAAGCACAGAGGTTAAGGAGCAGCTAAGTGCATTAGCAGTAGTAGGCTGTCATCTTCTTGTACAGTTCAGTTACTATAGGGGGACACAACAAACTTAGGAAGCTCGTTATCTGGAGCTAGCATATAGTTCGTGAATGGATCCCATCTCCCCGTGAACATTTCTCCCCTATTCAGCCGGCTCTCCTGCCAAGTGCACAGCATTTTGGTAGTTACATGCATTTTCCCTGCAGCCCATGAACTCCTGGCCCATGGAAAGGAAGACGATGGGAGTGAGGCAGCTGTGCAAATAGAGCAGGCCATCGGCAAAGAGGATGCCTATGTCCAGGGATTTTTCCATCACTGAATGTAGTGCATCACCTGAGACCCGCAGGAAGTAAATGATGTGATATGGGAGCCAGCAGAGGTAGAAGATCAGGATCAAGGCAAGGTGGACATTGAGGGGCTTCCTGGACTGAGTGAGATGGCTTGTTCTCAGTTTGGCAGCTAGAAGAATGTAGAAGGTGATGATCAAGGCTAATGGGACCAGAAACCCAACCAGGAAGTGGATAGCAACACGGGCCATCATCCTTCGTTTTCTCAGCAAAAGGTTCTCTTGGACACTTGTCAGATTGCCAGAGATGATGTTCCACTCTGAAGATGAGCTCATGGAATCCCAGAGATCACAGTACTGCAAGCTCAATGCAAGGGATAGGATCCATATGGCCAGAATAACCAAAGAAGCCAGGCGGGGCGACCTGTGGTTCCGGGACCACACAGGGCAGGCCATGGAGATGCAGTGGTCGGCGTTGATGACAGTGAGGAGGAAAACCCTAGTGAACATGTTGAGCGAGGTGACAATAATGGTCAACTTATACATCACGCTGCCCAAGGACCAACGAAAACCCAAGGTTGTGTAGATAACTCTGAAGGGTAGGAAGGAGGTGAAGATGAAGTCAGCAATGGCCATGTTAAGGAACCACATAGGAGTGACTGTCTTCTTCACCTGGAAGCCAGTGATGAGGATGATCCAGCCATTTCCCACCATGCCCAAAAGAAAGGCCAGGCTATAGGCCACCATGAAGATTATGTGAGTCACGTCCAGAACGGGATTATGAATAAGTGCTGCCATCTAGGTGTGGGTTCAGGCGGTGCAGATCTTGTACTGACCAAACAAAGAACAAATGTCATGTCTCTGGAAGCTTATCTTGATGAGGATAAAAGGTCAGGCCCACTGGAACAATTTGAATAGTGGGAGTGCTGACAGCCATTGCACCAAACTATAACCCTGTTTATGATGGAAACCACTTCAAGCCCCAGAGGGTGCAGCAGCACCCCCAGGACCTATGTAAAAGCTAGAGTCTGAAAATACATTTATTAGAACGCGCATTGATTAGCTAATCAAACGTGGACATTTTTCATTAAAATGATTTTTCAAGGACAAATAGTGTTTTAGTTGAAATCGAAATATCTAGAAAAAAACCTGCTGATTTTGATAAAATTTCCTTTTGAAAAACAAAACAAAGTGAAGCATTTCAACATTTTCAGAATGGAGTATTTTAATTTTTTATTTAAAAATGAAATTCATTATTTTGCATATAAAAGGTTGACGTTTTAAAAAGTTGAAACAAAAGATTTCAAATGACCTAGATCAAAAAAAGAATTTAGAATTTTCTTTCATGGGAAATATTGAATGTTTTTATGTTTCAATTGAGACTGGAATTCTTTTTAATAATCCTGAGAAATGAAATATTTGGTTCCTGTCCAGTTCAACTAGCTAATATGTTCTAAAATCATTCCACAATATATCTTCATCCATACCATCCTAATGAAGGCAAGTGGCTACAGGATTTCTAAGCATCTCACAAGCTACGGAGGAAATATATAAACTCCCCTCTGCATCCCAGGACCAGGCAGAGCTCCAAGAGGTTCAAATTTTCAGAGCAATTGGCACCAACATTTTAAACTCAAGTTTGCTAAAATAAACCCCAATCCTGTGGATTTCATCAGGGCTTCTCAATCTTTTTCACAGAATGAGCCATGGTTTAAGAGAGACTGTCTCATAGGCACCTCCCTGCCCATTGGCCATTTCCAGGTGAAAACGCCTCCCCTCCCATCTCCACTTTCATTCCCATTCACTTGATACCTGACATCTCATTCCCCATCGCCCAGCCACCACCGTCCCCACCCGCCAAGCCTCCATCTACCCTCCCGTTTCCCTTTACCCGGTCCCACCTCCCCTCCCGTTCCCCCTCACCAGACCCTGCCTCCCCTCCCGTTCCCTCTTGCCTGACCCCACCTGCCCTCTGGCTGCCCCTGGACTGCCTCCCATCTCCCCACCTGGTCTCCAACACCCAACCCTGTCTTCCTTCCCATTTCCAATCCCCAAGCCCCGCGTGCCCTCCTGTTCCCCACTGCCTTGCTGTCCCCACTCTCCCATTCATGGCCTCATAATGTCACTGTGGCAGCTACAGGAATTGCTCACCGACCAAATACTGTTCAGGAAACATTCCACGTGTCTCTGGCTCCTGTTACCATAAGACGGGTCAGCAACACGTAATCAGCCAGCTCCCTATAGACCACCAGGGGACGGGGCCTATTCCCAGTACTGATCCAGCCTCCGATGTCCTGAGGCAGGGTTGAGGGGTTTGGTACTTTCTTACCTGCGTGTTGGTGGGATGTGGCTTCTAAGGGTTAATCTCGGTCCAGGGCCAGGTCCCTGACACAGTCGCTGCAGTCCGCACAGACTGACTCTGCCCGGGGCAGGAAGCTCTTCTTTTGTGGGTTTCTTAAGTGGAAGGAAGGGGCGTTCGTGACTGAAAGGTGCGAAGGGATTGGTTTTGATGGTCTCTCCTGAGTGTGACAGACAGGCAGCTGTCCTGCGATTGTGGGCTTCTAAAGATTCCTTAACGCTCACATTTCCTCTGTTGTGTGCAATGCTGAGCCCCTGCTATAACCACTAAACACTGTATCCCTCCCAGGGTCAGGGAAAAAACCCAGGAGTCCTGTCTCCCAGGCCCCCTGCTCCAACCCACTAGACCTCACTTCCCTCCCAGCAGGGGACTGCGCAGAAATTTACCTTTGACCCCTTTTTTTGCAATCACACCTGCCCAGGCCCCAGCAGGAGCTCACTCTTCCCTCCCTCCAAGCACAGCCCCATGGCTGGACGAGTTCTGTGCCCCTGACGATTATTGGGGGGGGGAGGGAGTGCCCCTGCTTACCCCTCTTTGTGCACACTCCTGCCTCCCCCAGTTGGGAGTAGAACCCAGGAGTTCCTGCTTTAACCTACTAGATTCTACACCCTGCGAGGCACTGAGAATAGGACCTAGGCGTCCTGACTCCCAGCCCCACATCTCTCCCCCAACTGAAGACTGTACAGCTTTTTAAAAGATCATTTCTGATTGGTCTATAACTTATGGGCTTGATGCAGAAATGATGGGTGAGGCTCTTTAGCCCGTGTTACACACGAGGCCAGACTAGATGATCCTAATGGTCCTTTCTGTCCTTAAAAAGCTGTGAATCTATTAACCACTAGGCTCCACCTTCCCCCACCACTGGGAATAGAACGCAGGTGTCCTGGTTTACAGTCTCACTGCTCTAACTCGCTAGATTACATTCATTAGTCCAAGAATCTCTTGAGGATTGACACGGAAGATACAGAACTGGATTGGGATATACAAGACTAGTTCGAATTAGGCTGTTGCACAAATCGTGCTCAGGATCCATAGGGTCAACAGAGAAACATTCCCTACGAAGAGCTCTTGCTTCCAGGGAGATCTATGGAGAAAGAGTGCTGGGATGAAAAGGCGGAACCGGTGAGAGGAATTCTGAGATAGACTGGAAAGAGAAACCTCTGCAGCCGCAGCTGGCTCAGTCGCAGATACTAGGCCAAGGTCTGCTCCAGCCAATTCAGGACATTTTAACTCCTGAGAAGCCTGAGGGAACTGGTAAGTCAGCAGTTCTAAGACAGACAAAAGGATGGATGTGTGTCTACTGTGGACAGCAAGATCATTTAGTACAAGACTGTGAGAACTCACCTCACCCCAGTTTGGTGCACCAACAGCAAAGCTGCCTGCTGGAGGATTTGTGGGACGAGGAACAGCCAGCAAAGCAACCATGTAGATGCACAGAGTACAAACTGGTTCTCAGGAGGACAATCCTGGAGAAGACTCAGCATACCACAAGTTTCAAACACCGAGACCATACCTTGGAAGGACAAATGCCCAAGATTCTATTCCCATTGACTGGAAAGTTTTGCAGTGACAAGATAGGCATATAGGACACGTGATTCACTTCCTGGAGTCTGTCCCTAGGCCCAGTCAGGGTGAGGAAGTGAAGGAGAAATATAAGACCTGTCTAGACGTACGAGAAAGGCCAAAGTTTTTTGTGTCCAATGGAGTTTTGTACAGAAAGATTCAGAAAAGGGAAGATTTGGGATAGCTAGTGATTCCCTACACTCATTGAGGCAGCATTAGAAGGAATCCATGAGAAGATATGCACCACGTGGGAACAGAAAGAACACTAGAGTTCGTTAGAGGTCAGTTTTATTGGCCTCAAATGACCCGAGCCGTAGAAAGGAAACGTCTGCAATCAGAACTCAATCCTCAGTCAGAGGAATTTGACCCAAACAAGAGGAGTCAACTTCATGAAGATCAACTGGAAGGGACACAAACCAGGGAAACTTCCCACCACAACAACATCTGTAGAGAGTACTGCAGAGGTACCTATTGGATCTCACAGAACATGGAAAGTTAGAAGCCAGCCAGTCCAATTTGGGGACCATCACCCTCCTTGTTATTAATCCAAGGGCTGGAATGTAAGGAACCCTAGACTTTGGTTTCCTGACAAGGAAGCGTTTGGGAAAGAATCAAGATGCTGCCGTTCTTTTCAAGCGGTGATGGTGACACATGCTACATGTTATGGAGACTGAGACCACCCAGCGCGCGCTGCAGTCTCCTTAGGCAGGGGCCGTATTCCCAGGGCCGAATGCACCGGCGGGCGCATTGTGCGTGAGGGAGAGGGTACCCGGGGCTCTGTGGTGACTCTCAGCCACCATGAGACGGGCCGGGCAGCTCGGTGTCCTTTGGTGCCTCGTCCCTCCCCCCCGGGCTGTGAGCCCCAGCTGGTGCAGCGTCTGCTGCGTACAAAGCTCAGTGTGTGTTAGCGTTGTGGGGGGGTCTTCTGGGGTCCACAGGCAGCTGTGGTGGCTGTGCCCCAACTCAGACATAGGGGCCCCAGATTAATAATACTGTGCAGGGCCCCATAAATCCTAAGGACGGCCCTGGTGGTGGGGCTGTGGGCAGGGGGGTGCTGGGCGAGGGGGGTGTTGTGCAGGGTGCTGTGCATTTGTAGGGTGGGTGAGGGGAGGTGTTGGGCATAGCAGGTCCAGGGGGGCTCTGGCCATAGGGAATCAGGGGAGGGGGAATTCAGGTGTTGGCCGGGGGGGCTGCGTGGCACAGCATGGGCCCGTCCCCAAGGGGAAGGAGAACCTGACAGCACAGGGCCAGGCAGGGCACTGTGTGTCTGGCAACTGCCCGTTGGTAAACAGTGCCCCTGCCATGCCAGGCCCCATTGCCTCCGGCTGGCCCCTCGCTCTGGGGACCGACCCCGCACGCCAGGCTCCATTGCCTCCATCGGGGCCACAAAGATGTTTGGTGCTGGGCCCACAAAACGTTCATCCGGCCCCGTTAGTCACACGAGTGCCCCCAGTGCCCCGAGTGCCAGCCCTGGGCTGAGTGATGTCACCGAGGGCTGAGGGGCGGGTCTATCTCCATGGGGACTCCAGGACATCGTGGAACTTTATTGTGGGTTGGGACGTCTCAGCTCCACCCACTGACACCAGCGCAGAGCCCGGGCAGGGATTTCCCAGTGGCGGGTGGGTGGAAACAATCCACGAGCCGCGTTGGAAAGTCCCAGCGGTGCCACGTTCCCAGGCTCAGCGGCGTGGGGTTTATTCGGGCGCGGGGTGAGCTCTGCCCCTCAGCCCCGCCCGGACGCGGAATGGCTCCTTTCCATACCGCAGCCTCCACCTCTCTGCCTCAGTCCTGCCTCTTTGAACCAGGGGCTGTGATAGTTCCCCGGCCTCACCGTGGGGGGGTTGTGGGGATAGAGGCAATAACCGCTTGTGAAGGGGGGAGACGCCACGGCGAGGGGCCCCACATCGGTTATAATGAACTAATCACCTTCCGCTGCGTTATTGCAATAAAGGTCCCGGTTTGCTGAAAGGCCCAGAGCCGCCCTGGTGTCAGTCAGGAGTAACTCACGGACACTGAAAGCAGTTGCAGTCACTTTACACTAGCGGAGGGTTTGGCGCCATGAGGAATTTGCTCCATCCATTGGGTGTGAGGCAAACCCCAATGAGGGCAGGGGGATGAACCCTATTGACTCTGACGGGCGCTGGAGCAGTCCCGCAATGGGCTTGTCTCCTGTATACTGGCGGGGGCTGTCCTGTGAGTCTGACACCGAGACGGGTCCCGGGAGAGCCAACGTGACGGGTCTCGGAGGGGAGAGTGACGCAAAACCGGACTCACTCCGGATTGGGGTGCCCCCATAAAGGGAGGGACCTGCGCACCGCAGGCTCAGGGGGGCTCTGGGAAGGAAAGGGAGACACTGACGGCAGAAAGAACGAGGCGTCCTTGTGGCACCTTAGAGACTAACACATTTAATGGGGCATAAGCTTTCGTGGGCTGAAACCCACTTCATCAGATTTACGCAGTGGAAAATACAGTAATGTAACTCTTCTGCCGGGCTGAAACAATAGCAGCAAGGGCCGGGTTCAATACATAGGGGTCCCTTCCCCACAACATAATGCAAAACCAGCTCGAGCCCCCACCCAGTGACCTGGGAAAATCTTACACACACCCCTGGGCGCCTCAAGGAGGCAATACTTCCCCTCTCGCAAGCACAGAGTCTTGGTGTAGCAGAAAAGGTTTAATAACATGAGAAACAACAAGCATTAAATTGGGAAAATACCTCAGCTAGAGTTCATAGGTCAAACTGTGAGCAAAGACCCACCCTAGCAAATTGGGCTGTGTCCTTCTCTCTGGGCCTTTGAGTCCAGCAACCCCCAAATCACCCACAGTCCCAAAAGTCCCACAATCCAAAAGTCTCTGTCCCGGGTCAGTGCAGCCCCAGAGTTCAGGAGTCTCTCTGCAGAGGTCCCCCTCCCCAGCCTGGGTAGAAAGGGGCACCTTACGTGGTTTCGGGGCCAACTGCCCTGCCTCTTCATGGGGTTCTGCTTCCACTAGTCGTCCCCACAAACAGCTCAGCTCCGCTTGCTCTGTGGGCTGCTCCGCTCTGCCAGCTGCTCTGGTCCACCAGCTGTCCTGTGAGCCACTCCAGCCGTCCTCAGGAGCTGCTTGGCTCCACTCACCCAGTGGCTGCACAAACTGCTCCACTCCGCTCTGCCAGCTGCTCTGCTCCACGGTATTACTTCAGGCTCCCCCACTCATTAGCACAGTACTCAGTGCTCTCAGCTCAGCAAGTCCAGCTCTTCAGTGATTCCAGCTCATAGTAGGGTAGCCCCAGTGCCAGTGAGTTCAGCTCAGTAACCTGTATCTAGATTCTTAAGGGAATCAAAAATTAACTCTGACATTCTACAGTGGAGAGAGGCACAGGTGGAACTGGTGCTTCTGGCTCACACAAGACACCTGCACCACCCAGTACAGATATCTATCCCCAGCCTCTCTCCCTTGACTGGCTTTTGGAACCCATGTCCCTTGTCTAGCAAGTGCTATTTAGTTGACAATGAAACCCTCTATCATAAGACAGTTTTGTAGTTCCTCATTTACTTAATCGGGGTGACAACATTTTATTGCTCCTGCCCCAATAACAACAAAATTGGGGGTCCCACAGCGGTGAAAATAACCATCCCAGGCTGCTTTGTGGTATGCTAAGTGGGGTGGGAGTGCCAATGCAAATAACCAAAACTTCTTTCCGCACTCCCCATAATTTACCACCAGATGTCAGGGTGGGGCTCATCCTGACTCTGCTTACAGTAGCGAGAGAGATATATGCAGAGAACAAGAAAAGATGGAGGTTGCCTTACCAACTCTAATAAGATAAATCAATTCAGGTGAGCTATTATCAGTAGGAGAAAAAAAAAACTTTTGTAGTGATCATCAGGATGGCCAATTTCAAACAGTTGACAAGAAGATGTACGTAACCGTAGGGTGAATGTAACACAAACGGTAGGTTTGTGTTACATTCACCCAATTGCCAGGTCTCTTGTCTAAGCCTGAAGCGGGGTGACTGTCACTGCTGCCCCCACGTGGCTGCTGGGAGAAGGGGGTGTCACTGTGCCTTTCACACAATAATAGACAGCAGTGTCCTCGAGTTTCAGGTTGGACAGTTGCAGATACAGCTCATTCTTGTAATTATCCCTGGAGATGGTGAATCGGCCTTTCACTGAATTACGGTAGCGTGTCTGGCTCCCGTCGGGGTTTATAGAACTGACCCATTCTAGTCCCTTTCCTGGAGCCTGTTGGAACCAGCTCATGTAGGAAACGCTGAAGGTGAACCCAGAGGCTTTGCAGGAGAGGCGGAGAGACTCTCTGGGGCTTTTCACCCCCCCTCCAGACTCCACCAGCTTGACCTGGGACCGGACACCTGAGAATAAACACAGGCCATTACTATCGGCATAGAAATAGCGATAACACAATATTCCTCTAACTCTGCCAGTTATTCAGAGGGAGGAACGTACCTTCTAAAGCTGCTGCCACGAAACTTAAAAGGAGCAAAAATCTCATTTTTCCTGGTGCTGGAGCGGAAAGTTCTCAGGCGACTGGCTGGGAACTGCTCAGACCCAGGAGGCTGCGAATCGGGTCTCCGGGTGCAGCCTGGGCAGAGAGAGGCACAGATTTAAACAGGACACCGTCTCCCTCATTTGCATGTCCCCGCCTTGTACGAGACGCACTCTCCTCCTGCCCGGGATCTGATTGACTCGCCCCAGTGGGAGGGGGCTGTTGTCCCCTTACTGACATTCAGTGGGTGTTTTGCTTGGCCAGCTCCCAGCACTAAAAGAATGGGGAGAGGCCAATGCTCCAGGTCAGCCTCAGTCAGCCTCTGAGCGGGATGGGTGGGGCGGGCAGGCTGATCAGGGAGTCAGGAGGCCGGGGGGGGGGGCATCCTCCCTGTGAGCTGGAGTTGCCTGGGTCAGACAGAGTGGGGTCGAGCTAAGGAGGGAGCAGGGCCTAGCTGAGCTGGGGAGCAGGGCCGGGCCGGCCAGAGGGGCCAGGGAAGCAGAAGCAGCAGAGCTGGGCGCAGAGTCACAGAGACCCAGCCACCATGTCAGGGTTCACTCTGAACTCGGGGGTACAGATGTGGGGGCCTCCATGAAAGACCCCCTAAGCTCATTTCTACCAGCTTAGGTTAAAAACTTCCCCAAGGCACAAATCCTTCCTTGTCCTTGGGTGGGTACTGCTGCCACCACCAAGTGAGTTAGACAAAGATTCAAGGAAAAGGACCACTTGGAGTGTGCACATGGGTGGGGCCCAGCTGCTCCCTGCCCCCCTCATTGAAGCAGGTGTGCAGGGTTACTGCCCTGGGAACTGCAGGCACCAGTGGACATGGGGCTGGCTGGAGGCAGGGCAGGGACTGACTGGAGGCAGGGTCTGGCTGCAGGCAGGGCAAGGGGTGTGGGGCTGGCTGGAGACAGGGGGATGTGGGGTGGGCTGGCTGGCTTCAGGCAGGGCCGCAGGGGGTGCGGCAGGGGTTGGCAGGGCTGGAGACAGAAGAGTGCAGGGCTGGTGCGGGCAGGGCAGGGGGTGCAGGGCTGGCTGCGGGCAGGAGCTGGTGCGGGCAGGGCAGGGGGTGCAGCAGGGGCTGGCTGCGGGCAGGGGGTGTGGGGCTGGCTGGAGACGAGCTGGCTGCGGGCAGGGCAGGGGGTGCAGGGCTGGTGTGCACAGAGGTGTGTTGGGGCTGGCTGGCTTCGGGCGGGGCCGTGGGGGGTGTGGCAGGGGTTGGCTAGAGACAGGGCAGGGGGTGCGGCAGGGGCTGGCTGTGGGCAGGGGGTGCAGGGCTGGCTCAGGGCAGGGGGTGCAGGGCTGTTGTGGGCAGGACAGGGGGTGCAAGGCTGGTGCGGGCAGGCGGTGCGGGGCTGGAAGCAGGGCACGGGGTGCAGCAGGGGCTGGAAGCAGGGCACGGGGTGCAGCAGGGGCTGTCTGCGGGCAGGGGGTGCAGGGCTGGCTGGAGACAGGGGCTGGCTGCGGGCAGGGGGTGCAGGGCTGGAAGCAGGGCACGGGGTGCAGCAGGGGCTGGAAGCAGGGCACGGGGTGCAGCAGGGGCTGGCTGCGGGCAGGGGGTGCAGGGCTGGCTGGAGACAGGGGCTGGCTGCGGGCAGGGGGTGCAGGGCTGGAAGCAGGGCACGGGGTGCAGCAGGGGCTGGCTGCGGGCAGGGGGTGCAGGGCTGGAAGCAGGGCACGGGGTGCAGCAGGGGCTGGAAGCAGGGCACGGGGTGCAGCAGGGGCTGGCTGCGGGCAGGGGGTGCAGGGCTGGAAGCAGGGCACGGGGTGCAGCAGGGGCTGGCTGCGGGCAGAGGGTGCAGGGCTGGAAGCAGGGCACGGGGTGCAGCAGGGGCTGGCTGTGGGCAGGGGGTGCAGGGCTGGAAGCAGGGCACGGGGTGCAGCAGGGGCTGGCTGCGGGCAGGGGGTGCAGCAGGGGCTGGAAGCAGGGCATGGGGTGCAGCAGGGGCTGGAAGCAGGGCACAGGGTGCAGCAGGGGCTGGCTGCGGGCAGGGGTGCAGGGCTGGCTGGAGACAGGGGCTGGCTGTGGGTAGGGCAGCGGGTGCAGGGCTGGTGCGGGCAGTGGGTGCAGCAAAGGCAGCTGGAGCCCCGGCCCTTTAAATAGGCCCTGCTTTTGGACAGGTGCCAACCAGGTTATTTGAGCTTCTTAACCGTTTACAGGTAAAGGAGGGATTTCATGCTCCCCTGAGCTGTATGTTTATGACACTTCCCCAGTCCCCACGCCCACAGTTTCTGCTAATTAATCAAATATCCCAGCCCTCACCCTGCAGCCTCTCAATTTCTCCCGGGCCCTATGGGCTGTTCCCTTGAAGGGGCAATGAGTCTGATCTTACCCTGCTCTCTCAAGCCCAGCATCTTGCGCCACTGGCTCTGTCCAATAGAACCAACAAGTCTGTCTTCACCCTCCCATTATTCCCCAGACTTTGTAGCCTGCAACTCCTGCCACTTTATTGTCTCGTTGAAGTCATGAACATTTCTTCTTTCCCTCTATGAAAGGCCTGCCCCCCAGCCCCCGCCACTGGAGATGTGTCTACCATAGGTGAAAATATGGGCCCCCATAGCTGAAATATCTGCCAGTCGTTCATATCCTTAACCTCCAAAACCCCTGCAAGGAAGGGCAGGGCTTTTACCCCTCTCTTACCGATGGGAAACTGTGGCACAACGCTTTCATGAAAACACACCCACACCTGTTCTCCCTGTCTGTCCTTGTTCATCTCCGGCAGGCACCGGTCTCACGCTGATATGAGCCATGGGTTCTGCTTCCTCCTCTTAATGACTGACTGTTCCCAGTCTTAAAAACCCAGTGAATTGTGCAATCGATAAACAATGGGAGCCTCTTTAGAGTCTGATCGGGCACCACCTCCGAACAAGAACTATAGCTGTTAGTTATTCAGAGATGATGATATAACAAGTATCGTCCACGTCAGCCAGAAAGGACATTTCTTCGCATGGGTCACTCACCCTAAAATACCTTGGTGTAGGAGGTTCTCAGGATCACTCCTGCTGAGTCCCCACTGTTCAGGGAGACGTCTCTCCAGAGTCTAGCAGCTGTGCAGCTCCTGGTACTCTAAGGCTTGAGATACACGACTGAACCCCAAGTACCGGCCTTTTAGTACTTACCTGGTTAATCCCTGTGGATCTGTGTGGCACAGAGCTGGGTGGTGTCACCAAGTAGCCCAGGAAACCATGTAGGAATTCCCATACCGGATCGGATTATGGTTATTATTTAACATCTGTACGATGGTAGCGACTAGGAGGCAGATGAGATCAGGACCCTGTTGTGTCAGGTGATACACACACAAATGGTGAGAGACAGTCGCAGCCCCAGGTGAGATCACGGCCCTGTGGTGCCGCGTGCTGGTGGGGATGTTTGCGGAGGTACAACCACAAGTGGTTTGTAGCATGAGGACATGGTCTGGTTACATTAACATGGGCACAGAGAGATATTCCTTGGGAGGCGGAAGGATGAAGTAGGAGCCCTGGTACGGGAGGGGATAGATGTAGAGGGGCTAACGAGGCAGCTGAGAGGAGTCGTTAGCTCCACTCCGAATGCCGCCTGGAGTCTCAAGGCCCCGTTACAGGTCTCATGAAACAATTGAGCCTGGAATGATCTGGGCTAAATTGTTCTTTATTCCTCAAAGAGCAGAGTCACTTTGTGATGTTGCTTAGAGCCAACCATAAGTGACTAAAGCAGTTTTGTGTGTGGACGGAAAGTGCGTTTCAAACGCTACTGTAGAGGGTTAAATGTTACAGTGTAGAGCAGGAGTCGATCTGGAGAGACCCCAAAAGTAGTTCAGGTGGCAGCTCACCTGAGATAACCTCATTGTTTCATTCGTAGTTAACATCTGTATAGTGATAGGTCGATGCCTTCTGTGTGCTAGGACCCTGTTGTGCTGGGCGCTGCCCAGATACAGCGAGAGACAGTCCCTGCCCTACTGAGATTTGGGCCTTGCTGTGCTGGGCGTTGTACAAACATAGAGGAACAGAGAGTCCCAAGGAGTTCACAGCTAAATAAACAAGACACACCAAAGTTGTATTTCCAGGTCTGGGAGGGAAGTTGTGTCTCCTCGTTTAGAGTCGGGAGGGCGGGGGGCTGAGAGTCAGGACTCCTGGGTCCCATCGGCAGCTCGGGGAGGGGATTTGGGTCTGCAGGGTTCGAGCAGGGGAAGTGGGCAGAGAGGATTTGGTTCCCATCGCTGCCATTGTCTGGCGTTCGGACAAGTCAGCTTCCTTTCCCACCGCACACAGGCATGAAGACTGAGCTAACGGCTGCCTACAATGTGCTCCAAGTGCCACCAAAAACAGGGGAACGGAAGAGCAAACCACCCTCACTATTCAACTGCATTATGTGTGGCCCACTGTATGAGAAAGCAAAACCGCCAGCCGTACCCACCACTGCAGGATAAAGCAATCTCGCTCTGAGCACTGAACATGGACCCAGTGTCACCGCGGCTGCCTGCTGGAGAGACAGTCTGGGCTCCCATGGTCCTTGTGGCTGCTGCTCAGTAGTTTCATCGGGTGCTCCTGACTCCCACCAGCCCCCCACAACCACGAGACCCCTTTCCCCTCAGAGTTCCAGGGTAGAACCCAGGAGTCTTGACTCCCCGGCCCTCAGCTCATCTGGTCCAGCTCCTGTCTTTGAACTGCACTGTGGGCTGGGCTTTGAGCCTCACGTCCCCTCATGGGCGAGGGAAGCTGCAGGATCAGACTCTGGAACACTGGAATTTGTTCCCTTCTAGCCACGAGGTGGCCACCCCATCTGAAGCACAAGGCTGCTGCTAAGACTGACCATCCCCAACACAGAGCCACTGCCACTTATTTCAAATGAGAGCATCACGGGGAGAAAATCCCTTTATTGGCAAAAGAAAATCACCCCAGCTGTTCTGTGAGGCTGTTAGATGTCGACACTGAGCCTAGAATATCAGCAGGGACGCGAACACCAGAGAATGCTACAGACCAGCATTTTAGTGGCACGATAGCAAAGCATCCTGAGCAAGATCTGATCCAGTCCCCACTGATAGCGGTGGGAAGACGCCCGTCGGCTCAGGCCTGTGGTCAAGTGCCCCAAGCGCTGCAGGCCCAGCCATTCCTTGTGAAAAATATTGGTCATGAATGTCGATCCCTTTTTGTGTAGTGATCCCCCTCCCCCAGCATGTGCCATCAGCAGGAATTAAACCTAGAAACTTCAGCACCACACTTTAAGCACAGAGGTTAAGGAGCAGCTAAGTGCATTAGCAGTAGTAGGCTGTCTTCTTTTTGTACAGTTCAGTTACTATAGGGGGACACAACACACTTAGGAAGCTCATTATCTGGAGCTAGCATATAGTTCGTGAATGGATCCCATCTCCCCGTGAACATTTCTCCCCTATTCAGCTGGCTCTCCTGCCAAGTGCACAGCATTTTGGTAGTTACATGCATTTTCTCTGCAGCCCATGAACTCCTGGCCCATGGAAAGGAAGACGATGGGAGTGAGGCAGCTGTGCAAATAGAGCAGGCCATCGGCAAAGAGGATGCCTATGTCCAGGGATTTTTCCATCACTGAATGTAGTGCATCACCTGAGACCCGCAGGAAGTAAAAGACGTGATATGGGAGCCAGCAGAGGTAGAAGATCAGGATCAAGGCAAGGTGGACATTGAGGGGCTTCCTGGACTGAGTGAGATGGCTTGTTCTCAGTTTGGCAGCTAGAAGAATGTAGAAGGTGATGATCAAGGCTAATGGGACCAGGAACCCAACCAGGAAGTGGATAGCAACACGGGCCATCATCCTTCGTTTTCTCAGCAAAAGGTTCTCTTGGACACTTGTCAGATTGCCAGAGATGATGTTCCACTCTGAAGATGAGCTCATGGAATCCCAGAGATCACAGTACTGCAAGCTCAATGCAAGGGATAGGATCCATATGGCCAGAATAACCAAAGAAGCCAGGTGGGGCGACCTGTGGTTCTGGGACCACACAGGGTAGGCCATGGAGATGCAGTGGTCGACGTTGATGACAGTGAGGAGGAAAACCCTAGTGAACATGTTGAGCGAGGTGACAATAATGGTCAACTTATACATCACGGTGCCCAAGAACCAACGAAAACCCAAGGTTGTGTAGATAACTCTGAAGGGTAGGAAGGAGGTGAAGATGAAGTTAGCAATGGCCATGTTAAGGAACCACATAGGAGTGACTGTCTTCTTCACCTGGAAGCCAGTGATGAGGATGATCCAGCCATTTCCCACCATGCCCAAGAGGAAGGCCAGGCTATAGGCCACCATGAAGATTATGTGAGTCATGTCCAGGAGAACGGGATTATGAATAAGTGCTGCCATCTAGGTGTGGGTTCAGGCGGTGCAGATCTTGTACTGACCAAACAAAGAACAAATGTCATGTCTCTGGAAGCTTATCTTGATGAGGATAAAAGGTCAGGCCCACTGGAACAATTTGTATAGTGGGGGTGCTGACAGCCATTGCACCAAACTATAACCCTGTTTATGATGGAAACCACTTCAAGCCCCAGAGAGTGCAGCAGCATCCCTAGGACCTATGTAAAAGCTAGAGTCTGCAAATACATTTATTAGAATGCGCATTGATTAGCTAATCAAACGTGGACATTTTTCATTAAAATGATTTTTCAAGGACAAATAGTGTTTTAGTTGAAATCGAAATATCTAGAAAAAAACCTGCTGATTTTGATAAAATTTCCTTTTGAAAAACAAAGCAAAGTGAAGCATTTCAACATTTTCAGAATGGAGTATTTTAATTTTTTATTTAAAAATGAAATTCATTATTTTGCATATAAAATGTTGACATTTTAAAAAGTTGAAACAAAAGATTTCAAATCACCTAAATCAAAAAAAGAATTTAGAATTTTCTTTCATGGGAAATATTGAATGTTTTTGTGTTTCAGTTGAGACTGGAATTCTTTTTAATAATCCTGAGAAATGAAATATTTGGTTCCTGTCCAGTTCAACTAGCTAATATGTTCTAAAATCATTCCACAATATATCTTCATCCATACCATCCTAATGAAGGCAAGTGGCTACAGGATTTCTAAGCGTCTCACAAGCTACGGAGGAAATATATAAACTCCCCTCTGCATCCCAGGACCAGGCAGCGCTCCGAGAGGTTCACATTTTCAGAGCAATTGGCAGCAACATTTTAAACTCAAGTTTGCTAAAATAAACCCCAATCCTGTGGATTTCATCAGGGCTTCTCAATCTTTTTCACAGAATGAGCCACAGTTTAAGAGAGACTGTCTCATAGGCACCTCCCTGCCCATTGGCCATTTCCAGGTGAAAACGCCTCCCCTCCCATCTCCACTTTCATTCCCATTCACTTGATACCTGACATCTCATTCCCCATCGCCCAGCCACCACCGTCCCCACCCTCCAAGCCTCCATCTACCCTCCCGTTTCCCTTTACCCGGTCCCACCTCCCCTCCCGTTCCCCCTCACCAGACCCTGCCTCCCCTCCCGTTCCCTCTAGCCTGACCCCACCTGCCCTCTGGCTGCCCCTGGACTGCCTCCCATCTCCCCACCTGGTCTCCAACACCCAACCCTGTCTCCCTTCCCATTTCCAATCCCCAAGCCCCGCGTGCCCTCCTGTTACCCATTGCCTTGCTGTCCCCACTCTCCCATTCATGGCCTCATAATGTCACTGTGGCAACTACAGAAATTGCCCACTGACCAAATACTGTTCAGAAAACATTTCATGTGTCTCTGGCTCCTGTTACCATAAGACGAGTCAGCAACACGTAATCAGCCAGCTCCCTATAGACCACCAGGGGACGGGGCCTATTCCCAGTACTGATCCAGCCTCCGATGTCCTGAGGCAGGGTTGAGGGGTTTGGTACTTTCTTACCTGCGTGTTGGTGGGATGTGGCTTCTAAGGGTTAATCTCTGTCCAGGGCCAGGTCCCTGACACAGTCGCTGCAGTCCGCACAGACTGACTCTGCCCGGGGCAGGAAGCTCTTCTTTTGTGGGTTTCTTAAAGGGAAGGAAGGGGCGTTCGTGACTGAAAGGTGCGAAGGGATTGGTTTTGATGGTCTCTCCTGAGTGTGACAGACAGGCAGCTGTCCTGCGATTGTGGGCTTCTAAAGATTCCTTAACGCTCACATTTCCTCTGTTGTGTGCAATGCTGAGCCCCTGCTGTAACCACTAAACACTGTATCCCTCCCAGGGTCAGGGAAAAAACCCAGGAGTCCTGTCTCCCAGGCCCCCTGCTCCAACCCACTAGACCTCACTTCCCTCCCAGCAGGGGACTGCGCAGAAATTTACCTTTGACCCCTTTTTTTGCAATCACACCTGCCCAGGCCCCGGCAGGAGCTCACTCTTCCCTCCCTCCAAGCACAGCCCCAGGGCTGGACGAGTTCTGTGCCCCTGACGATTATTGGGGGGGGGGGAGGGAGTGCCCCTGCTTACTCCTCCTTGTGCGCACTCCTGCCTCCCCCAGTTGGGAGTAGAACCCAGGAGTTCCTGCTTTAACCTACTAGATTCTACACCCTGCGAGGCACTGAGAATAGGACCCAGGCGTCCTGACTCCCAGCCCCACAACTCTCCCCCGACTGAAGACTGTGCAGCTTTTTAAAAGATCATTTCTGATTGGTCTATAACTTATGGGCTCGATGCAGAAATGATGGGTGAGGCTCTTTGGCCCGTGTTATGCACGAGGCCAGACTAGATGATCCTAATGGTCCTTTCTGTCCTTAAAAAGCTGTGAATCTATTAACCACTAGGCTCCACCTTCCCCCACCACTGGGAATAGAACACAGGTGTCCTGGTTTACAGTCTCACTGCTCTAACTCGCTAGATTACATTCATTAGTCCAAGAATCTCTTGAGGATTGACACAGAAGATACAGAACTGGACTGGGATATACAAGACTAGTTCGAATTAGGCTGTTGCACAAATCGTGCTCAGGATCCATAGGGTCAACAGAGAAACATTCCCTACGAAGAGCTCTTGCTTCCAGGGAGATCTATGGAGAAAGAGTGCTGGGATGAAAAGGCGGAACCGGTGAGAGGAATTCTGAGATAGACTGGAAAGAGAAACCTCTGCAGCCGCAGCTGGCTCAGTAGCAGATACTAGGCCAAGGTCTGCTCCAGCCAATTCAGGACATTTTAACCCCTGAGAAGCCTGAGGGAACTGGTAAGTCAGCAGTACTAAGACAGACAAAAGGATGGATGTGTGTCTACTGTGGACAGCAAGATCATTTAGTACAAGACTGAGAACTCACCTCACCCCAGTTTGGTGCACCAACAGCAAAGCTGCCTGCTGGAGGATTTGTGTGACAAGGACAGCCAGCAAAGCAACCATGTAGATGCACAGAGTACAAACTGGGTCTCAGGAGGACAATCCTGGAGAAGACTCAGCATACCACAAGTTTCAAACACCGAGACCATACCTTGGAAGGACAAATGCCCAAGATTCTATTCCCATTGACTGGAAAGTTTTGCAGTGACAAGATAGGCATATAGGACACGTGATTCACTTCCTGGAGTCTGGCCCTAGGCCCAGTCAGGGTGAGGAAGTGAAGGAGAAATATAAGACCTGTCTAGACGTACGAGAAAGGCCAAAGTTTTTTGTGTCCAATGGAGTTTTGTACAGAAAGATTCAGAAAAGGGAAGATTTGGGATAGCTAGTGATTCCCTACACTCATTGAGGCAGCATTAGAAGGAATCCATGAGAAGATATGCACCACGTGGGAACAGAAAGAACACTAGAGTTCGTTAGAGATCAGTTTTATTGGCCTCAAATGACCCGAGCCGTAGAAAGGAAACGTCTGCAATCAGAACTCAATCCTCAGTCAGAGGAATTTGACCCAAACAAGAGGAGTCAACTTCATGAAGATCAACTGGAAGGGACACAAACCAGGGAAACTTCCCACCACAACAACATCTGTAGAGAGTACTGCAGAGGTACCTATTGGATCTCACAGAACATGGAAAGTTAGAAGCCAGCCAGTCCAATTTGGGGACCATCACCCTCCTTGTTATTAATCCAAGGGCTGGAATGTAAGGAACCCTAGACTTTGGTTTCCTGACAAGGAAGCGTTTGGGAAAGAATCAAGATGCTGCGGTTCTTTTCAAGCGGTGATGGTGACACATGCTACATGTTATGGAGACTGAGACCACCCAGCGCGCGCTGCAGTCTCCTTAGGCAGGGGCCATATTCCCAGGGCCGAATGCACCGGCGGGCGCATTGTGCGTGAGGGAGAGGGTACCCGGGGCTCTGTGGTGACTCTCAGCCGCCGTGAGACGGGCCGGGCAGCTCGGTGTCCTTTGGTGCCTCGTCCCTCCCCCCCGGGCTGTGAGCCCCGGCTGGTGCAGCGTCTGCTGCGTACAAAGCTCAGTGTGTGTTAGCGTTGTGGGGGGGTCTTCTGGGGTCCACAGGCAGCTGTGGTGGCTGTGCCCCAACTCAGACATAGGGGCCCCAGATTAATAATACTGTGCAGGGCCCCATAAATCCTAAGGACGGCCCTGGTGGTGGGGCTGTGGGCAGGGGGGTGCTGGGCGAGGGGGGTGTTGTGCAGGGTGCTGTGCATTTGTAGGGTGGGTGAGGGGAGGTGTTGGGCATAGCAGGTCCAGGGGGGCTCTGGCCATAGGGAATCAGGGGAGGGGGAATTCCGGTGTTGGCCGGGGGGGCTGCGTGGCACAGCATGGGCCCGTCCCCAAGGGGAAGGGGAACCTGGCAGCACAGGGCCAGGCAGGGCACTGTACATCTGGCAACTGCCCATTGGTAAACAGTGCCCCTGCCATGCCAGGCCCCATTGCCTCCGGCTGGCCCCTCGCTCTGGGGACCGACCCCCCGCGCCAGGCTCCATTGCCTCCATCGGGGCCACAAAGATGTTTGGTGCTGGGCCCACAAAACGTTCATCCGGCCCCGTTAGTCACGCGACTGCCCCCAGTGCCCCGAGTGCCAGCCCTGGGCTGAGTGATGTCACCGAGGGCTGAGGGGCGGGTCTATCTCCATGGGGACTCCAGGACATCGTGGAACTTTATTGTGGGTTGGGACGTCTCAGCTCCACCCATTGACACCAGCGCAGAGCCCGGGCAGGGATTTCCCAGTGGCGGGTGGGTGGAAACAATCCACGAGCCGCGTTGGAAACTCCCAGCGGTGCCACGTTCCCAGGCTCAGCGGCGTGGGGTTTATTCGGGCGCGGGGTGAGCTCTGCCCCTCAGCCCCGCCCGGACGCGGAATGGCTCCTCCATACCGCAGCCTCCACCTCTCTGCCTCAGTCCCGCCTCTTTGAACCAGGGGCTGTGAAAGTTCCCCGGCCTCACCGTGGGGGGGATAGAGGCAATAACCGCTTGTGAAGGGGGGCGACGCCACGGCGAGGGGCCCCACATCGTTATAAGGAACTAATCACCTTCCGCTGCGTTATTGCAATAAAGGTCCCGGTTTGCTGAAAGGCCCAGAGCCCCCCTGGTGTCAGTCAGGAGTAACTCGCGGACACTGAAAGCAGTTGCAGTCACTTTACACTAGCGGAGGGTTTGGCGCCATGAGGAATTTGCTCCATCCATTGGGTGTGAGGCAAACCCCAATGAGGGCAGGGGGATGAACCCTATTGACTCTGACGGGCACTGGAGCAGTCCCGCAATGCGCTTGTCTCCTGTACACTGGCGGGGGCTGTCCTGTGAGTCTGACACCGCGACGGGTCCCGGGAGAGCCAACGTGACGGGTCTCGGCGGGGAGAGTGACGCAAAACCGGACTCACTCCGGATTGGGGTTCCCCCATAAAGGGAGGGACCTGCGCACCGCAGGCTCAGGGGGGCTCTGGGAAGGAAAGGGAGACACTGACGGCAGAAAGAACGAGGCGTCCTTGTGGCACCTTAGAGACTAACACATTTAATGGGGCATAAGCTTTCGTGGGCTGAAACCCACTTCATCAGATGCACGCAGTGGAAAATACAGTAATGTAACTCTTCTGCCGGGCTGAAACAATAGCAGCAAGGGCCGGGTTCAATACATAGGGGTCCCTTCCCCACAACATAATGCAAAACCAGCTCGAGCCCCCACCCAGTGACCTGGGAAAATCTTACACACACCCCTGGGCGCCTCAAGGAGGCAATACGTCCCCTCTCGCAAGCACAGAGTCTTGGTGTAGCAGAAAAGGTTTAATAACATGAGAAACAACAAGCATTAAATTGGGAACATACCTCAGCTAGAGTTCATAGGTCAAACCGTGAGCAAAGACCCACCCTAGCAAATTGGGCTGTGTCCTTCTCTCTGGGCCTTTGAGTCCAGCAACCCCCAAATCACCCACAGTCCCAAAAGTCCCACAATCCAAAAGTCTCTGTCCCGGGTCAGTGCAGCCCCAGAGTTCAGGAGTCTCTCTGCAGAGGTCCCCCTCCCCAGCCTGGGTAGAAAGGGGCACCTTACGTGATTTCGGGGCCAACTGCCCTGCCTCTTCATGTGGTTCTGCTTCCACTAGTCGTCCCCACAAACAGCTCAGCTCCGCTTGCTCTGTGGGCTGCTCCGCTCTGCCAGCTGCTCTGGTCCACCAGCTGTCCTGTGAGCCACTCCAGCCGTCCTCAGGAGCTGCTTGGCTCCACTCACCCAGTGGCTGCACAAACTGCTCCACTCCGCTCTGCCAGCTGCTCTGCTCCACGGTATTACTTCAGGCTCCCCCACTCATTAGCATAGTACTCAGTGCTCTCAGCTCAGCAAGTCCAGCTCTTCAGTGATTCCAGCTCATAGTAGGGTAGCCCCAGTGCCAGTGAGTTCAGCTTAGTAACCTGTATCTAGATTCTTAAGGGAATCAAAAATTAACTCTGACATTCTACAGTGGAGAGAGGCACAGGTGGAACTGGTGCTTCTGGCTCACACAAGACACCTGCACCACCCAGTACAGATATCTATCCCCAGCCTCTCTCCCTTGACTGGCTTTTGGAACCCATGTCCCTTGTCTAGCAAGTGCTATTTAGTTGACAATGAAACCCTCTATCATAAGACAGTTTTGTAGTTCCTCATTTACTTAATCGGGGTGACAACATTTTATTGCTCCTGCCCCAATAACAACAAAATTGGGGGTCCCACAGCGGTGAAAATAACCATCCCAGGCTGCTTTGTTGTATGCTAAGTGGGGTGGGAGTGCCAATGCAAATAACCAAAACTTCTTTCCGCACTCCCCATAATTTACCACCAGATGTCAGGGTGGGGCTCATCCTGACTCTGCTTACAGTAGCGAGAGAGATATATGCAGAGAACAAGAAAAGATGGAGGTTGCCTTACCAACTCTAATAAGATAAATCAATTCAGGTGAGCTATTATCAGTAGGAGAAAAAAAAAACTTTTGTAGTGATCATCAGGATGGCCAATTTCAAACAGTTGACAAGAAGATGTGCGTAACCGTAGGGTGAATGTAACACAAACGGTAGGTTTGTGTTACATTCACCCAATTGCCAGGTCTCTTGTCTAAGCCTGAAGCGGGGTGACTGTCACTGCTGCCCCCACGTGGCTGCTGGGAGAAGGGGGTGTCACTGTGCCTTTCACACAATAATAGACAGCAGTGTCCTCGAGTTTCAGGTTGGACAGTTGCAGATACAGCTCATTCTTGTAATTATCCCTGGAGATGGTGAATCGGCCTTTCACTGAATCACGGTAGCGTGTCTGGCTCCCGTCGGGGTTTATAGAACTGACCCATTCTAGTCCCTTTCCTGGAGCCTGTTGGAACCAGCTCATGTAGGAATCGCTGAAGGTGAACCCAGAGGCTTTGCAGGAGAGGCGGAGAGACTCTCTGGGGCTTTTCACCCCCCCTCCAGACTCCACCAGCTTGACCTGGGACCGGACACCTGAGAATAAAGACAGGCCATTACTATCGGCATAGAAATAGCGATAACACAATGTTCCTCTAACTCTGCCAGTTATTCAGAGGGAGGAACGTACCTTCTAAAGCTGCTGCCACGAAACTTAAAAGGAGCAAAAATCTCATTTTTCCTGGTGCTGGAGCGGAAAGTTCTCAGGCGACTGGCTGGGAACTGCTCAGACCCAGGAGGCTGCGAATCGGGTCTCCGGGTGCAGCCTGGGCAGAGAGAGGCACAGATTTAAACAGGACACCGTCTCCCTCATTTGCATGTCCCCGCCTTGTACGAGACGCACTCTCCTCCTGCCCGGGATCTGATGGACTCGCCCCAGTGGGAGGGGGCTGTTGTCCCCTTACTGACATTCAGTGGGTGTTTTGCTTGGCCAGCTCCCAGCACTAAAAGAATGGGGAGAGGCCAATGCTCCAGGTCAGCCTCAGTCAGCCTCTGAGCGGGATGGGTGGGGCGGGCAGGCTGATCAGGGAGTCAGGAGGCCGGGGAGGGCCCATCCTCCCTGTGAGCTGGAGTTGCCTGGGTCAGACAGAGTGGGGTCGAGCTAAGGAGGGAGCAGGGGCCCGAGCTGAGCTGGGGAGCAGAGCCGGGCCGGCCAGAGGGGCCAGGGAAGCAGAAGCAGCAGAGCTGGGCGCAGAGTCACAGAGACCCAGCCACCATGTCAGGGTTCACTCTGAACTCGGGGGTACAGATGTGGGGGCCTCCATGAAAGACCCCCTAAGCTTATTTCCACCAGCTTAGGTTAAAAACTTCCCCAAGGCACAAATCCTTCCTTGTCCTTGGGTGGGTACTGCTGCCACCACCAAGTGAGTTAGACAAAGATTCAAGGAAAAGGACCACTTGGAGTGTGCACATGGGTGGGTCCCAGCTGCTCCCTGCCCCCCTCATTGAAGCAGGTGTGCAGGGTTACTGCCCTGGGAACTGCAGGGCTCCAGTGGCCATGGGGCTGGCTGGAGGCAGGGCAGGGGCTGACTGGAGGTAGGGTCTGGCTGCAGGCAGGGCAAGGGGTGTGGGGCTGGCTGGAGAGAGGGGTGTGTGGGGTGGGCTGGCTGGCTTCAGGCAGGGCTGCAGGGGGTGTGGCAGGGGTTGGCAGGGCTGGAGACAGAAGAGTGCAGGGCTGGTGCGGGCAGGGCAGGGGGTGCAGGGCTGGCTGCGGGCAGGGGCTGGTGTGGGTAGGGCAGGGGATGCAGCAGGGGCTGGCTGCGGGCAGGGGGTGTGGGGCTGGCTGGAGACGAGCTGGCTGCGGGCAGGGCAGGGGGTGCAGGGCTGGTGTGCACAGAGGTGTGTTGGGGCTGGCTGGCTTCGGGCGGGGCCGTGGGGGGTGTGGCAGGGGTTGGCTAGAGACAGGGCAGGGGGTGCGGCAGGGGCTGGCTGTGGGCAGGGGGTGCAGGGCTGGCTCAGGGCAGGGGGTGCAGGGCTGTTGTGGGCAGGACAGGGGGTGCAAGGCTGGTGCGGGCAGGCGGTGCGGGGCTGGAAGCAGGGCACGGGGTGCAGCAGGGGCTGGAAGCAGGGCACGGGGTGCAGCAGGGGCTGGCTGCGGGCAGGGGGTGCAGGGCTGGAAGCAGGGCACGGGGTGCAGCAGGGGCTGGAAGCAGGGCACGGGGTGCAGCAGGGGCTGGCTGCGGGCAGGGGGTGCAGGGCTGGAAGCAGGGCACGGGGTGCAGCAGGGGCTGGCTGCGGGCAGAGGGTGCAGGGCTGGAAGCAGGGCACGGGGTGCAGCAGGGGCTGGCTGTGGGCAGGGGGTGCAGGGCTGGAAGCAGGGCACAGGGTGCAGCAGGGGCTGGCTTGGGGCAGGGGGTGCAGCAGGGGCTGGAAGCAGGGCATGGGGTGCAGCAGGGGCTGGAAGCAGGGCACGGGGTGCAGCAGGGGCTGGCTGCGGGCAGGGGTGCAGGGCTGGCTGGAGACAGGGGCTGGCTGTGGGTAGGGCAGCGGGTGCAGGGCTGGTGCGGGCAGTGGGTGCAGCAAAGGCAGCTGGAGCCCCGGCCCTTTAAATAGGCCCTGCTTTTGGACAGGTGCCAACCAGGTTATTTGAGCTTCTTAACCCTTTACAGGTAAAGGAGGGATTTCATGCTCCCCTGAGCTGTATGTTTATGACACTTCCCCAGTCCCCACACCCACAGTTTCTGCTAATTAATCAAATATCCCAGCCCTCACCCTGCAGCCTCTCAATTTCTCCCGGGCCCTATGGGCTGTTCCCTTGAAGGGGCAATGAGTCTGATCTTGCCCTGCTCTCTCAAGCCCAGCATCTTGCACCACTGGCTCTGTCTAGTAGAACCAACAAGTCTGTCTTCACCCTCCCATTATTCCCCAGACTTTGTAGCCTGCAACTCCTGCCACTTTATTGTCTCGTTGAAGTCATGAACATTTCTTCTTTCCCTCTATGAAAGGCCTGCCCCCCAGCCCCCGCCACTGGAGATGTGTCTACCATAGGTGAAAATATGGGCCCCCATAGCTGAAATATCTGCCAGTCGTTCATATCCTTAACCTCCAAAACCCCTGCAAGGAAGGGCAGGGCTTTTACCCCTCTCTTACCGATGGGAAACTGTGGCACAACGCTTTCATGAAAACACACCCACACCTGTTCTCCCTGTCTGTCCTTGTTCATCTCCGGCAGGCACCGGTCTCATGCTGATAAGAGCCATGGTTCTGCTTCCTCCTCTTAATGACTGACTGTTCCCAGTCTTAAAAACCCAGTGAATAGTGCAATCGATAAACAATAGGAGCCTCTTTAGAGTCTGATCGGGCACCACCTCCGAACAAGAACTATAGCTGTTAGTTATTCAGAGATGATGATATAACAAGTATCGTCCACGTCAGCCAGAAAGGACATTTCTTCGCATAGGTCACTCACCCTAAAATACCTTGGTGTAGGAGGTTCTCAGGATCACTCCTGCTGAGTCCCCACTGTTCAGGGAGACGTCTCTCCAGAGTCTAGCAGCTGTGCAGCTCCTGGTACTCTAAGGCTTGAGATACACGACTGAACCCCAAGTACCTGCCTTTTCAGTACTTACCTGGTTAATCCCTGTGGATCTGTGTTGCACAGAGCTGGGTGGTGTCACCAAGTAGCCCAGGAAACCATGTAGGAATTCCCATACCGGATCGGATTATGGTTATTATTTAACATCTGTATGATGGTAGCGACTAGGAGGCAGATGAGATCAGGACCCTGTTGTGTCAGGTGATACACACACAAATGGTGAGAGACAGTCGCAGCCCCAGGTGAGATCACGGCCCTGTGGTGCCGCGTGCTGGTGGGGATGTTAGCGGAGGTACAACCACAAGTGGTTTGTAGCATGAGGACATGGTCTGGTTACATTAACATGGGCAGAGAGAGATATTCCTTGGGAGGCGGAAGGATGAAGTAGGAGCCCTGGTACGGGAGGGGATAGATGTAGAGGGGCTAACGAGGCAGCTGAGAGGAGTCGTTAGCTCCACTCCGAATGCTGCCTGGAGTCTCAAGGCCTCGTTACAGGTCTCATGAAACAATTGAGCCTGGAATGATCTGGGCTAAATTGTTCTTTATTCCTCAAAGAGCAGAGTCACTTTGTGATGTTGCTTAGAGCCAACCATAATTGACTAAAGCAGTTTTGTGTGTGGACGGAAAGTGCGTTTCAAACGCTACTGTAGAGGGTTAAATGTTACAGTGTAGAGCAGGAGTCGATATGGAGAGACCCCAAAAGTAGTTCAGGTGGTAGCTCACCTGAGATAACCTCATTGTTTCATTCGTAGTTAACATCTGTATAGTGATAGGTCGATGCCTTGTGTGTGCTAGGACCCTGTTGTGCCGGGCGCTGCCCAGATACAGCGAGAGACAGTCCCTGCCCTACTGAGATTTGGGCCTTGCTGTGCTGGGCATTGTACAAACATAGAGGAACAGAGAGTCCCAAGGAGTTCACAGCTAAATAAACAAGACACACCAAAGTTGTATTTCCAGGTCTGGGAGGGAAGTTGTGTCTCCTCGTTTAGAGTCGGGGGGTGGGGGGCTGAGAGTCAGGACTCCTGGGTCCCATCGGCAGCTCGGGGAGGGGATTTGGGTCTGCAGGGTTCGAGCAGGGGAAGAGTGTAGAAAGGATTTGGTTCCCAGCGCTGCCATTGCCTGGCGTTAGGACAAGTCAACTTCCTTTCCTACCACACACAGGCATGAAGACTGAGCTAACGGCTGCCTATAATGTGCTCCAAGTGCCACCAAAGACAGGGGAACAGAAGAGCAAACCACCCTCACTATTCAACTGCATTATGTGTGGCCCACTGTATGAGAACGCAAAACCGCCAGCCCGACACACCACTGCAGGATAAAGCAACCTCGCTCTGAGCACTGGCACAGGGGAACACGGACCCAGTGTCATCGTGGCTTCCTGCTGGAGAGACAGTCTGGGCTCCCACGGTCCTTGTGGCTGCTGCTCACTAGTTTCATCGGGTGCTCCTGACTCCCACCAGCCCCCCACAACCACTAGACCCCTTTCCCCTCAGAGTTCCAGGGTAGAACCCAGGAGTCCTGACTCCCCGGCCCTCAGCTCATCTGGTCCAGCTCTTGTCTTTGAACTGCTCTGTGGGCTGGGCTTTGAGCCTCACGGCCCCTCACATGGGCGAGGGAAGCTGCAGGATCAGATTCTGGACCACTGGAATTTGTTCCCTTCTAGCCACGAGGTGGCCACCCCATCTGAAGCACAAGGGCTGCTGCTCAGACCGACCATCCCCAACACAGAGCCACTGCCACTTATTTCAAATGAGAGCGTCACAGGGAGAAAATCCCTTTATTGGCAAAAGAAAATCACCCCAGCTGTTCTGTGAGGCTGTTAGATGTCGACACTGAGCCTAGAAAATCAGCAGGGACACGAACACCAGAGAATGCTACAGACCAGCATTTTAGTGGCACAATAGCAAAGCATCCTGAGCAAGCTTTGCTGCCAATGGTCTGATCCAGTCCCCACTGATAGCGGTGGGAAGACGCCCGTCGGCTCAGGCCTGTGGTCAAGTGCCCCAAGCGCTGCAGGCCCAGCCATTCCTTGTGAAAAATATTGGTCATGAATTTTGATCCCTTTTTGTGCAGTGATCCCCCTCCCCCAGCACGTGCCATCAGCAGGGATTGAACCTAGAACCTTCAGCACCACACTTTAAGCACAGAGGTTAAGGAGCAGCTAAGTGCATTAGCAGTAGTAGGCTGTCATCTTCTTGTATAGTTCAGTTACTATAGGGGGACACAACACACTTAGGAAGCTCGTTATCTGGCGCTAGCATATAGTTCGTGAATGGATCCCATCTCCCCGTAAACATTTCTCCCCTATTCAGCCGGCTCTCCTGCCAAGTGCACAGCATTTTGGTAGTTACATGCATTTTCCCTGCAGCCCATGAACTCCTGGCCCATGGAAAGGAAGACGATGGGAGTGAGGCAGCTGTGCAAATAGAGGAGGCCATCGGCAAAGAGGATGCCTATGTCCAGGGATTTTTCCATCACTGAATGTAGTGCATCACCTGAGACCCGCAGGAAGTAAATGACGTGATATGGGAGCCAGCAGAGGTAGAAGATCAGGATCAAGGCAAGGTGGACATTGAGGGGCTTCCTGGACTGAGTGAGATGGCTTGTTCTCAGTTTGGCAGCTAGAAGAATGTAGAAGGTGATGATCAAGGCTAATGGGACCAGAAACCCAACCAGGAAGTGGATAGCAACACGGGCCATCATCCTTCGTTTTCTCAGCAAAAGGTTCTCTTGGACACTTGTCAGATTGCCAGAGGTGATGTTCCACTCTGAAGATGAGCTCATGGAATCCCAGAGATCACAGTACTGCAAGCTCAATGCAAGGGATAGGATCCATATGGCCAGAATAACCAAAGAAGCCAGGCGGGGCGACCTGTGGTTCCGGGACCACACAGGGCAGGCCATGGAGATGCAGTGGTCGGCGTTGATGACAGTGAGGAGGAAAACCCTAGTGAACATGTTGAGCGAGGTGACAATAATGGTCAACTTATACATCACGCTGCCCAAGGACCAACGAAAACCCAAGGTTGTGTAGATAACTCTGAAGGGTAGGAAGGAGGTGAAGATGAAGTCAGCAATGGCCATGTTAAGGAACCACATAGGAGTGACTGTCTTCTTCACCTGGAAGCCAGTGATGAGGATGATCCAGCCATTTCCCACCATGCCCAAAAGAAAGGCCAGGCTATAGGCCACCATGAAGATTATGTGAGTCACGTCCAGAACGGGATTATGAATAAGTGCTGCCATCTAGGTGTGGGTTCAGGCGGTGCAGATCTTGTACTGACCAAACAAAGAACAAATGTCATGTCTCTGGAAGCTTATCTTGATGAGGATAAAAGGTCAGGCCCACTGGAACAATTTGAATAGTGGGAGTGCTGACAGCCATTGCACCAAACTATAACCCTGTTTATGATGGAAACCACTTCAAGCCCCAGAGGGTGCAGCAGCACCCCCAGGACCTATGTAAAAGCTAGAGTCTGAAAATACATTTATTAGAACGCGCATTGATTAGCTAATCAAACGTGGACATTTTTCATTAAAATGATTTTTCAAGGACAAATAGTGTTTTAGTTGAAATCGAAATATCTAGAAAAAAACCTGCTGATTTTGATAAAATTTCCTTTTGAAAAACAAAACAAAGTGAAGCATTTCAACATTTTCAGAATGGAGTATTTTAATTTTTTATTTAAAAATGAAATTCATTATTTTGCATATAAAAGGTTGACGTTTTAAAAAGTTGAAACAAAAGATTTCAAATGACCTAGATCAAAAAAAGAATTTAGAATTTTCTTTCATGGGAAATATTGAATGTTTTTGTGTTTCAATTGAGACTGGAATTCTTTTTAATAATCCTGAGAAATGAAATATTTGGTTCCTGTCCAGTTCAACTAGCTAATATGTTCTAAAATCATTCCACAATATATCTTCATCCATACCATCCTAATGAAGGCAAGTGGCTACAGGATTTCTAAGCATCTCACAAGCTACGGAGGAAATATATAAACTCCCCTCTGCATCCCAGGACCAGGCAGAGCTCCAAGAGGTTCAAATTTTCAGAGCAATTGGCACCAACATTTTAAACTCAAGTTTGCTAAAATAAACCCCAATCCTGTGGATTTCATCAGGGCTTCTCAATCTTTTTCACAGAATGAGCCATGGTTTAAGAGAGACTGTCTCATAGGCACCTCCCTGCCCATTGGCCATTTCCAGGTGAAAACGCCTCCCCTCCCATCTCCACTTTCATTCCCATTCACTTGATACCTGACATCTCATTCCCCATCGCCCAGCCACCACCGTCCCCACCCGCCAAGCCTCCATCTACCCTCCCGTTTCCCTTTACCCGGTCCCACCTCCCCTCCCGTTCCCCCTCACCAGACCCTGCCTCCCCTCCCGTTCCCTCTAGCCTGACCCCACCTGCCCTCTGGCTGCCCCTGGACTGCCTCCCATCTCCCCACCTGGTCTCCAACACCCAACCCTGTCTCCCTTCCCATTTCCAATCCCCAAGCCCCGCGTGCCCTCCTGTTCCCCACTGCCTTGCTGTCCCCACTCTCCCATTCATGGCCTCATAATGTCACTGTGGCAGCTACAGGAATTGCTCACCGACCAAATACTGTTCAGGAAACATTCCACGTGTCTCTGGCTCCTGTTACCATAAGACGGGTCAGCAACACGTAATCAGCCAGCTCCCTATAGACCACCAGGGGACGGGGCCTATTCCCAGTACTGATCCAGCCTCCGATGTCCTGAGGCAGGGTTGAGGGGTTTGGTACTTTCTTACCTGCGTGTTGGTGGGATGTGGCTTCTAAGGGTTAATCTCGGTCCAGGGCCAGGTCCCTGACACAGTCGCTGCAGTCCGCACAGACTGACTCTGCCCGGGGCAGGAAGCTCTTCTTTTGTGGGTTTCTTAAAGGGAAGGAAGGGGCGTTCGTGACTGAAAGGTGCGAAGGGATTGGTTTTGATGGTCTCTCCTGAGTGTGACAGACAGGCAGCTGTCCTGCGATTGTGGGCTTCTAAAGATTCCTTAACGCTCACATTTCCTCTGTTGTGTGCAATGCTGAGCCCCTGCTGTAACCACTAAACACCGTATCCCTCCCAGGGTCAGGGAAAAAACCCAGGAGTCCTGTCTCCCAGGCCCCCTGCTCCAACCCACTAGACCTCACTTCCCTCCCAGCAGGGGACTGCGCAGAAATTTACCTTTGACCCCTTTTTTTGCAATCACACCTGCCCAGGCCCCAGCAGGAGCTCACTCTTCCCTCCCTCCAAGCACAGCCCCAGGGCTGGACGAGTTCTGTGCCCCTGACGATTATTGGGGGGGGGGGAGGGAGTGCCCCTGCTTACCCCTCCTTGTGCGCACTCCTGCCTCCCCCAGTTGGGAGTAGAACCCAGGAGTTCCTGCTTTAACCTACTAGATTCTACACCCTGCGAGGCACTGAGAATAGGACCCAGGCGTCCTGACTCCCAGCCCCACATCTCTCCCCCGACTGAAGACTGTACAGCTTTTTAAAAGATCATTTCTGATTGGTCTATAACTTATGGGCTCGATGCAGAAATGATGGGTGAGGCTCTTTGGCCCGTGTTACGCACGAGGCCAGACTAGATGATCCTAATGGTCCTTTCTGTCCTTAAAAAGCTGTGAATCTATTAACCACTAGGCTCCACCTTCCCCCACCACTGGGAATAGAACGCAGGTGTCCTGGTTTACAGTCTCACTGCTCTAACTCACTAGATTACATTCATTAGTCCAAGAATCTCTTGAGGATTGACACAGAAGATACAGAACTGGATTGGGATATACAAGACTAGTTCGAATTAGGCTGTTGCACAAATCGTGCTCAGGATCCATAGGGTCAACAGAGAAACATTCCCTACGGAGAGCTCTTGCTTCCAGGGAGATCTATGGAGAAAGAGCGCTGGGATGAAAAGGCGGAACCGGTGTGGAAGCAGGGAAAGCTTCAATAAGGATTTGAAGCGGATTTTAATGCGTGTCAGTCAGTTAGCAAGAGTCAGGCCATACTGTAACCCTAATGACGTGAGATTTGTAGGAGCAAAGATAGTGCGAGGCGACAGGACAAGAACTGTGTACAAAGTTATTACGACCTTGCAATCACTAACCAAAATGCAGGCTTGCTTTTCTTAAGAGAGAGACAAATAAGATAAGCCTCTCTGCTATGTATAAACAAAATGTATTTGTTGCTTTTTACTGTCTCCATGATTGCTAGAAATTGTCTGTAACAAAGGTATAAAGGCTTGATGTAATTGTTTACCAGTTGAGAGACCTGTCCAGGACTGGGGCGACCCTGTGTCCTATGGCACTCTCTCCCTCCATTGTAATTACTGGAGAAATAATAAAGTATTTGATTTTGCTGCACCCAAACAAAAAGCGAGAACTGAGTTTTTCTTCGACACCGGTGAGAGGAATTCTGAGATAGACTGGAAAGAGAAACCTCTGCAGCCGCAGCTGGCTCAGTCACAGATACTAGGCCAAGGTCTGCTCCAGCCAATTCAGGACATTTTAACCCCTGAGAAGCCTGAGGGAACTGGTAAGTCAGCAGTACTAAGACAGACAAAAGGATGGATGTGTGTCTACTGTGGACAGCAAGATCATTTAGTACAAGACTGTGAGAACTCACCTCACCGCAGTTTGGTGCACCAACAGCAAAGCTGCCTGCTGGAGGATTTGTGGGACGAGGACAGCCAGCAAAGCAACCATGTAGATGCACAGAGTACAAACTGGGTCTCAGGAGGACAATCCTGGAGAAGACTCAGCATATCACAAGTTTCAAACACCGAGACCATACCTTGGAAGGACAAATGCCCAAGATTCTATTCCCATTGACTGGAAAGTTTTGCAGTGACAAGATAGGCATATAGGACACGTGATTCACTTCCTGGAGTCTGGCCCTAGGCCCAGTCAGGGTGAGGAAGTGAAGGAGAAATATAAGACCTGTCTATACTTACGAGAAAGGCCAAAGTTTTTTGTGTCCAATGGAGTTTTGTACAGAAAGATTCAGAAAAGGGAAGATTTGGGATAGCTAGTGATTCCCTACACTCATTGAGGCAGCATTAGAAGGAATCCATGAGAAGATATGCACCACGTGAATAGAATAGAAAGAACACTAGAGTTCGTTAGAGGTCAGTTTTATTGGCCTCAAATGACCCGAGCCGTAGAAAGGAAACGTCTGCAATCAGAACTCAATCCTCAGTCAGAGGAATTTGACCCAAACAAGAGGAGTCAACTTCATGAAGATCAACTGGAAGGGACACAAACCAGGGAAACTTCCCACCACAACAACATCTGTAGAGAGTACTGCAGAGGTACCTATTGGATCTCACAGAACATGGAAAGTTAGAAGCCAGCCAGTCCAATTTGGGGACCATCTCCCTCCTTGTTATTAATCCAAGGGCTGGAATGTAAGGAACCCTAGACTTTGGTTTGCTGACAAGGAAGAGTTTGGGAAAGAATCAAGATGCTGCCGTTCTTTTCAAGCGGTGATGGTGACACATGCTACATGTTATGGAGACTGAGACCTCATCTCAGAAAGAAGATCGGCGAGCAGCAGGTTTGCTCTGTGTGTGCTAACGTGTAAAGGCTAATTGAAAGCTTGTATTTAAATATATGCAACAGCACCAAAGCGGAGAGGTTGTAAAAGGGCTAGATTTAGTACCAAATAGCTTGTGTTTAAAAATTATTCAGAAGTATTCCAGATACTATTTGCAGGGTGTTGTGTTAGTTTATAAGAGATTGCACTGGACTCTCTCTCTCTCTGAAGCTGCCTGGGAACTGTTAAGACCTATGTTCAGGGTTTTACAGAAAACAGCCCTGAGGTTTCACTCTGTGAAAAGCCCGTGCTTCCGCAAAGAGCTCAGCTGAGGAGGTGCAAGAAAGAGGGGTATGTAACCAAGTTCTACATTCTAGTGGTGCAGCAACCCTTATCCTGTAACGTGTCATCTAAGCTATCACCTCCCCTCTCCTTTCTCCTGTCTGATGTCACCCCAGAGCCCCTGTCGTTTCCCAGGCGATTGTAATAAACAAGTCCCTGGAGGTTCTGCTTTGCCATGTGAGTAATGGCTTCCTCAGCCCCAGGCCAGTTCAGTTACTCACCTCAGAGCCAAGGTACTGAATGTAAAAACGGGGGATGGGGCGTGGGAAGGAACCAGTCGTTTCTGGAGCTGACTAAGAAGAGGGCATGGTAGAATAACACGCAGGCCAGATGGCTCTCCCAGTCTCAATGGAGGTGGACCATGCCCACGTTCAAGTCAGTCAAGACCTTCTCTGCCTCCCGACCCACCATCCCATCCTCCATCCCTTCTGCTGTCGCTCTGCCTCTCACCCCCATCACTGCCCCTCCACTCCCTTTGCTGCTCCCATGTTGGTCTCCCCACCACACAACACTGCCTGTTCCCTCGTTCCCCTCCCTGGGACTCTCACCTTGTTGTTTTGGTTGTACCTGTGCAGGCAATGGAGGGAACCCAGCAGCTCCTGCCTCAGCCATCACCTCCAAGCCCAAAGGAGGAAGCGGAGGGAGCGGCCAGCAAGAATTCCTGCTCCCCCCACCGCCCATCTTCAAGCAGACAGCTCTGCCAAGCCACAACCCAGGGCTCATCTACAGCCTGACGGATGGCACAGTGTCCTCGCCCTCGGGGCTGGTCCAGACCCTGCCAGGGTCCTTCCCAGACATCTATGATGGAGACACCAAGAAGTGGGAGGAGCATTTCCACAGCATCCAGAGTGTTAGCCAAAAGGGCCCGTTTCCCCCTGGAGCTTACCTAATTACACCAAGGAGGCACGGAGACAGGAAGACGAGTACCACACCCTTTATTGATCGGTCAGCTGAGCGGGTGCTCCTCTCGGCTAGTGCCAGAGAAAGAGACACACCTTACATGGCCAGATGGGCCTACCTTTATACCCCGAAACAAACAACTTAGCCTACGTTTGTCTACGTCATTTGGTTGACCTGTAGAACCTGTACATGCATCTGTTAGGGAATAATTGGATATGCAGGATACATATATCATTTTGTGGGGGCTACAAGATACATACAGCTGTTGAGGATACATTTGTCATTCTGAAGGGGAAACAAGATACACCCGTCGACCCTTTGTGCTATATACTTTGGAAACATTCATGGGAACACAGCTGCATTTACTGGGGAGCCAAATAAAACTGATAAGCAAAATAGCTGACTTAGGTAGATACACGGCCTTCAGTCTAATAAGTTCTGTAAGCTTTCCAACACGGTTTGGGCAAGCATAGCATAACTTTGGTTCACTCAGGCCTAATACAAAAAGGCTTCATTAGCACTATGATTTTCCAACAACTCCCCCCTTTGAGAATACTCACCAAACCTTTTGGCTGAGTTTTCTCACACTTTGAGGCCAAAAAGCAATGAAGCTCTGCAGAAATATTTACAACTGCTCTTTTAAGCTTAGTCACCCCCAACCCAGGAATGAATGCATGGACAAAAGAGTGGAACCTTGTTCATTGAACAACTAAGGGATTGGGGCACTGACTATAACTCAGGTAGGTATACCTAATGGTTTAATTTCCCAGATGTCTCAGTGAATAATTTAGTCCCATATGCATCCTCCCCATGGACCCGGCAGGATTCGGTATGTGGTAGCCACACCCACCCTAACCGGTTCATATGCTTGGAAGGAGCACTGTAAATGTACACACTTTCATCCAGAAAGTGTCCAAATATGTTTCCATGACCACAGATCAGATGGTACTTCAGATGTGTCTGTAAGGGCAGTGGGCCAAGTCTGGTGCTCAAGATTACTCCAAATGGCCATCAGCTGGTCATTCAGGAAATCCTGGATTTCTAAACATACTAGATCCCACTGCAATGCCTTCCCAGTCTTAGTGATATTTAACACCATTTCTGTCAGTAACTTCTGGGTCATAGAACTAAGGGTGGAAATGACATGTAACCTACCAACTCCAGCCTATACTTAAGATAGCTGAGCTTCAAAAATAAGGCTAGTGGCCTTTTCTAGTTGGCCCAATTTCTTAGCATATTCTTGGCTTTGAAAAATAATTCAGATGACTGCAACACTATTGGCCCCAGCCCACAGGGATCTGGTCAATTCCCCTTTCTCCAGAGGAAATAACCCAGGCTCTTTGTTGTGCTAATCTAATGGCAGCCCCTTGTGAGCAATCTGGGTATGTAAAAGTGATCTGAAAACTGGATAAAGGCAATGTCATTTAAAATCCAATTAGGGAGGGCAATACATACTAAAGGATTTATCCAAAACACAGGGCGCAGCCTGTAGAATAAACCCCAAAATTCAATTAATACCACATTTCCAAACAGGATCCCACAAGTTTCTTCCTGCCAGTGTAGAATTTTTGTTTCTTTACCAGGGTCAGTTCTCAATGTCCTTTTTAGTCAGGAATTCCTGGACTTTGGCAATGTCAGTGGAGTGAGCGTTCCTTCTCCTTTCCCAAAACAATTGTAGTTTAGCATTCTACAGGGGAGAGATTATCAGCACATCACCCTGTAATGGTTTTTGATTCTTCTAGAAAAGTTCAAAGGCACAGTAGGTCTGTCAGCGGACAAGGGAGAGGTTAGCTAGCACGTCACCTTGTCCTTTTTCCCTGCTGTCCAGAAGGCACAGTGGAGCTAGAAGAAGGAATAGGCTAATCATATAGGAGAGTTCTCCTTATGTGGACGGGTCTTTTTGCAGTGAGAATCATGGGTCCAAGCAGTCAGTCTTTGGCACTTCACAGCGGTGTTGGTAATCAGCAGGACTCAATAAGGGCCTTTCCAGCGTGGAGCCAAAGCAATCTTCGTTGGTGGACCTGTACATTGATCCGGTCTCCAGGTTCCATGGAGTGGCAGGGCTGCTAGGGTCTTCGGGTAGTGCGTCTTTACCTGTGTAAAAAGGAAACCTAACACATTGCATTAGTGTCTTTGCAGATTTTACAGCTGGTTGGGCATATTCAAGCCCCCCTTTTCTGGTTGTTAGCCAAGTGTCCTTGAACGAAGTCAGTGGTTTGTTTTTTTTTTTTTTTTTTGGACTGAGCTTGCTAATTAAAGTTTTTCTCAGTTAACTCGTTCTTTTTCCTTTTCCCCTTTTTGGCTTCTTTTTTTTTTTTTTTTTTTTTTTTTTTTAACCTACAAAGGAAACTTTTACTTGTTTTACTTATACACCTTTTGTTAACAATGAACACATACACATTGCTGTTATACAGTACATTAGTCTTATTATTTAATATATGCCACATATACCCTTCTACTAAAATAACATTATTACAGAGCTTTGGAACAACAAGCCAGGACAAGCACACCCACTTTGATGAGTTCATTTAATACAAGCTCTAGTTCAATAGCTTCCCACCATCCCCAGCCCTCTGGCTAGAAATTTGAGGTAGCCAGAAGGATGCCATGCACAATATGGGGAGTGGGTTAACTTTTCATGTCCTCGCTTCCAAAGACTGTTAGTATGCAAATTTTAACAACAATTTTCAATTAAAAGATTTGGCCAATGTAGTTTCTTTCTCTTACTTAAGAAAATATATTAGACTTTAATAGATCACATTTTTCTGATGTATCCAAACACTTTGTATTTTAAGTTGAACAAAACAAATATCTGCATTTCAATTCAAGCCTTCTGCTTTATTTCAAACCAGACCATCCCATGAAAATATTTTTACTCTGCCAGTAAATCACGATACGTTGAATGCTGTTCAGCTGGCATTAGTTTTCTTTGATTATCTGAAAGACCAAAACAGAGGTCTACCCCTTCTGGGCAGTCAATTATTGCTTAAAATATACAAATACCCTTGTTGATTTCAGGCAAAACAAGGGAATTACCCCATATTGTCTTATATGTGTTTCATAGACAGCCCAGATTTCAGTGGCCTCTACCTTATCAGTTAGATAATTTGCATTAATACAGATGCTTTCTGGCTTGCTTTTTACTTTTAACTCCTGCTTTTAAACACTGAAAGAAAACATCACCACTTATAGTGCCTTAGAGCCTAATAAATTTTCATTTACATAGCACTGTATACATTCTTCAGCTAATTCAACAAAATTGTTCATAGCCAAATGATTGCAATCTAATAATTTCTTTGCCTGAATTTATTTACAAACATTTAAAAAAAAAAAAACACCAAGAACTTTTCTCTTTAGCATTTTTACAAAGTTCAACTACTATTCCCTCCAGCAACTACAGAGTTAACTTTTCACTCTCCTTCAGATCACTTGCTCTTTCCTTATATCACTTGCTTGGCTCCCAACAGCCACTTACCAATTCAAATCGCCATTCCAAATATCCTTCTGAGTATTTGAAATCCCCATGCTTATACTCACTTACTTCTTCCTTCCACGAGACCCTCAAAAGTTTCCAACCTGTTCTCCAAGCTCTCTGTCTGTTGCCCGCCCGCCTGGGCCCGATCCTTTTTTTTTTTTTTTTTTTTTTTTTTGCGCTGAACCGTTTCTTTCATGGGCTTCTGCCCCCACCCTTCTGGTCTTTTCCCAAAACATTTTATTCACAAGACGACCCGAGTCCTCCCTCGTGAGGCTTGCCACCTGGGCAAAACGCATGGCCCACTGGCGTTAACTATTTAATTGCCTCTTGTAGCAAACACACTGCTGTTACGGCATATGCTGAGCACGAATGGTTACATTTTAACAAGTCCCTGAAGGACTGGTACTTGCTTAGCCAGGGCTTCCTTTTCTCCAACTACTCTATTGCCCAGTCCTGCTACGACTGGGGGTAGATCCTTTCACCTGCCACCCTTCCTGGTCAACCAGGGTGGAGAGAGGAATGCTAAACCCTTCTCCAGTTCTCAGACTTACTGCAGCTGAGAATGGGCACACCTTTAATTATGCAATCCTCAACATATAACACCAACAGAACCAAATAAAACAAACATAAAACAACAAGGGTAAAACAAATAGATGGTGTAAATTCTACAGGGTTCCCCCATTCTCTATTGCTCACCAAACTGTGACAAATTTCTGTTACCAATTTATGCCTCATGTCAGGTGATCAAACTGACACTGCAGGACGTTGCAGGAGGATAGAGAAAATACACCATATAACCAAATTTTAAAGCTTCATTAAAATGATAAAACAACAATGGAGAGTGTTGGGAATGCTCCCACATCACTCAAGAAAGATATAAATGCCCCATACTTACACATATCCAGACTGGCCACGTCTGTATATAACATTCAGAAAAGGGGAATAGGTGGACGGGAGATTATCCTGTATACAGCTTGTTCAGAATTTTCAACATGCTTTCGCTCTTGGGAGGGCTGTTCTTTTACACCCTGGAATCTCCTGCGGTGTCTCTTTCAGAGATTCTAGTCCAGGTCAGCTACCTCTGGCTTTTCCAGTGTCACCAAGCCACACCAGCACCGGCATCCGTCACAAAGTCAGACTGTTGGATCTCACCAAACAGTTAAGCTTTGCAAATGTAATCTCAGTTCTGTTACTTGTACTGCCTTTGGTTTGCTTGACCTTGAGCATAAAACAACTTTCTCTTTTTATCTCTGGGCGAAGCTGAGTTTTAAATTAACCCGTTTCTAGACAAATTGCTCACACTGTGTCAGAGGCTTTTCTTTGGTGATTAAAAGCTCCTCTGAGATATATGATCCTATCTAGATTAAAGGTACCTTTTAATGGGCATTGTTTAGATGGATCTTCACGCGTATAAAGATTCCAATTCTCTAAATACCTGCAGGTTTTAGAACCATAATGTACGTACATATAATATGCTGGGGTACCCTTAGGGGGTGAGGTGGAATGTTTAGACTGTCCCTTACCCACACGGAAAAGAAGGGGGGGGGAGAGAAGATGGGTTCACACGCTCCTAGACCCGGTTACAGTTTTGGCTTCCAGCATACCAATAGAACAAGAAACAAAAGTACCCCTACCAAAAAGAAAAGCCAGCCCTGGGGCTGCTCTAAGTCCCAGTAATTGTTCAGCACGGCCCACGGACTCGTGGAGTTAATGGAATTATTCATTAGCCGTGTCTGAACCTAGGTACCTTAACCAGAAAGCTTTTACCCACACACACCTTCCTATCTGTGGGTTCCTTCACCATTAGGGGCCCAATGTCCCAACCCTCACTCTTCGGGGGCGTTAATCCTCAAACCCAAGAGGTAAACGCACTTACCACGCCCGGAGTGGCCACGTCTGGCAGGTGGACTCCCCTCTTCTGGTACTGTCTTGCCTCCGTGTCGTTTGGAGCTCTCTATGGAGGGGGCGTAGCCGTCCCGGCCGATTGCGGCGACCCGGAGCTTGAGCAAACCAATAGCTCAAGGTGGCCACTCTCCTGAGCCGTCCTCGGCCGCCGGTCAGCGCCCCCAACAGGGAGAGAAGTCCCGGCGGAGTCGCCATTTGTTAGCCAAAAGGGCCCGTTTCCCCCTGGAGCTTACCTAATTACACCAAGGAGGCACGGAGACAGGAAGACGAGTACCACACCCTTTATTGATCGGTCAGCTGAGCGGGTGCTCCTCTCGGCTAGTGCCAGAGAAAGAGACACACCTTACATGGCCAGATGGGCCTACCTTTATACCCCGAAACAAACAACTTAGCCTACGTTTGTCTACGTCATTTGGTTGACCTGTAGAACCTGTACATGCATCTGTTAGGGAATAATTGGATATGCAGGATACATATATCATTTTGTGGGGGCTACAAGATACATACAGCTGTTGAGGATACATTTGTCATTCTGAAGGGGAAACAAGATACACCCGTCGACCCTTTGTGCTATATACTTTGGAAACATTCATGGGAACACAGCTGCATTTACTGGGGAGCCAAATAAAACTGATAAGCAAAATAGCTGACTTAGGTAGATACACGGCCTTCAGTCTAATAAGTTCTGTAAGCTTTCCAACACGGTTTGGGCAAGCATAGCATAACTTTGGTTCACTCAGGCCTAATACAAAAAGGCTTCATTAGCACTATGATTTTCCAACACAGAGGGCCTACAAGGAATTTGGCAAGGATGATGACTTCGCCATCCGGGTGCTGACCGAGGACTTCACCCTGCCATTCCCATTCACCTGGCCATCCCTGCAGCCATCCTGTGACCCCACCGACTGCTCCGGCTTCGACTTCTTCCTGCACCCAGGCAAACCCGTCCCTCGGATCCTGCAGCCGCTGCACGCCACCACCCAGGCCTTCTTCAAGAAGAGACGGATTCGACGAAGTGGGGATTCACCCACGAAAGCTCATGCTGCAAAACGTCTGTTGGTCTATAAGGTGCTACAGGACTCTTTGCTGCTTTTACAGATCCAGACGAACACGGCTCCCCCTCTGATACTTATCAACAGTCTGTTCCACCGCTCAGAACAGGCATGAGGTGGGAGACAAAGCCTGCTTTCTGCAACCCTCCTGCCCCCAACAACTCGCTTCAGCAATTCCCAAAATCAGCCCCACTTACCAGAGGCCTCCTCTCCTCTTTGTGCTTCGCCAAAATCTGACTGTTGTGACCGGCTAGGCTTCTCCGGGATAGAAAAGAGCTCCTGGCGGCCTGCATCTCTGGCCTCCGAGTCATCCTCTGCCTCTGGGTCCCCCTCTTCACCCAAGATTTCCTCCTCCTGGCTCAGTCCACTCTCGACTGGCACACAAGCCAATGAAGTATCCACAGGGCCCTTCACAGTGGAGATGGGGTCGCCGCCGAGTATCGCGTCCAGCTTTTCGTAGAACCTGCAGCTCGTGGGTGCAGCACCGGAGCGGCGGTCTGCCTCCCACGCCTTGTGGTAGGTGTTCTGCAGCTCCTTCACTTTGACCCTGCACTGCAGTGTGTCCCGGCCATGGCCCCTTTCTCTCATGCATCGTGAAATCTGTCCGTAGGGATCATAATTCCTACGGCTGGAGCGCAGCTGGGACTGCACAGCCTCCTCTCCCCAAATGCCGACGAGGTCCAGCAGCTCGGCTTTGCTCCAAGCTGGGGATCGGCTGGTGCATGGAGCAGGCAGGGCCACCTGGAAAGATGCGCTGAGACCTCTGCACGCGTCACCGAGCGAACGGGAAGGGGACTTTCAAATTTGCAAAGGAATGTACAGGGCTGGTCACCTGAGGGCAGGGCAGTAGAGTTCAAACCGGTGACCAGAGAGGCGAGAACAGGCATTGTGGGACACCTCCCGGAGGCCAATCACAGCGCTGTAATCGCCATGGTGTCTACACTGGCACCGCGGTGCTGTAGCCCCAGCGCAGGAAGCTCTAGGCCTCTCGTCCGAGTGCTGCTGCAACGGCGCAGTTCTGCGCACGAAGGGGCTTGGCAGCGTTTGCACCTCGGGAGTTACAGCGCTCAGAGCTGCTTTACTGCTCAGACCAGGGCCGGCTTTAGGGCAATTCAAACAATTCCCCTGAATCGGGCCCCACCCCTAAGAGGGCCCCGCACCCAAGCCCCAGTACGGCGTACGGGCAAGAGCCGGTGCGCTGTACCGGGTGGCCTGGCTTCTCCTGGAGCCCCAGGCCCTTTAAATTGCCACCAGAGCCTCACTGCTGGAGCCCTGGGGTAGGGCTGCGGGGCTCGGGGGCTATTTAAAAAGTCTGAGGCTCCTGCTGCTTCTACCGCCCTGGCCCTTTAAATAGCCGCCAGAGCCCCGCTGCTTCCCCAGGGCTCCCGCGGCTATTTACAGGGCTGGGGTGGTGGAAGCAGGGGAGCCCCGGGCCCTTTAAATAGCCCCCGAGCCCCGGGCTGCTGCTGCTGCTACCCCAGTGGAGGAGGGGGCACGCACCATACTACCCTGGTAGAGGATGGTCTGTACCCCCTGTACCTGCACCCCCTGACTGCAGCCAGCCCCTGCTGCACCCCCCGCCCTGCCTGCACCAGCCCCTATCTGCAGCCAGCCCCACACCCCCTGCCTGCAGTCAGCCCCTGCTGCACCCCCCGCCCTGCCTGCACCAGCCCCTATCTGCAGCCAGCCCCACACCCCCTGCTCACAGCCAGCCTGTCTCCAGCCAGCCCCTGCCGCACCCCCTGCCCTGCCCGTATCAGCCCTGCACCCCCCGCCCTGTCTCTAGACAACCCCGCTGCACCCCCCTGCCTGAAGCCAGCCAGTCCCGCACTCCTCTGCCTCCAGCTCTGCCAACCCCTGCTGCACCCCCCTGCGGCCCTGCCTGAAGCCAGCCCAGCCCACCCCACATCCCCCTGTCTCCAGCCAGCCCCACACCCCTTGCCCTGCCTGCGCCAGACCCTACCTCCAGTCAGCCCCTGCCCTGCCTCCAGCCAGCCCCATGTCCACTGGTGCCCTGCAGTTCCCAGGGCAGTAACCCTGCACACCTGCTTCAATGAGGGGGGCAGGGAGCAGCTGGGACCCACACATGTGCACACCACTAAGGTGACCAGACAGGGGGTCGGGGGATCCTTTATAAGAAAAAGACCCAAAAATCGGGACTGTCCCTATAAAATCAGGACATCTGGTCACCCTAGCACACCCCCGGAGGCGGGGGGGATGGGGACCCACACATGTGAAACGGAGCTCATTTCTAGTTCAGGCCCATCTTTTAAAAAAAGAACTTTAGGTAGGGGTAACATACAGCCGTATTTTCCCGGACATGTCAGGCTTTTTGGTTCTTAAATCACCGTCTGATAGGAATTTTTAAAATTTTAAATAGACATACGGTAACCCTATTGGTACAAAACATACACACTGTGGCACATCCCTTAAATCAGAACTTTTTATAGGGACCCGGTTGCTAAGAAATGAAAGGCTTTTTTTTGCATTTTTTTTTTTTAGTCATCCCTGCCGGGGCCCCGCCGAAAATGTCTGAATTGGGCCCCGCACTTCCTGAAGCCGGCCCTTGCCAGTGTAGACGGTGAGGGGAATCCAGATACTGCTAACAGAAAAACTCAAGCTGCAGAATTGTGCTTCTCTTGTGTGCCAGTTGGGGGCAGCACTCCCCCAAACAATCCAGCACGAGGCACAGGAACGGGATCTAGAGACAGTGAAAAAATACCTGTCAGCAGGTATCAGAGCTGTAGCTCCAGCTATGATCACGTGTCCATAAAAACTGGAGTGTCTTGAATAGTCACATGTCTGAATGTGGAATTTATCTGACAGCAGAGTAAAAATGCGCAGCACAGAAGAGGGAATCGATCGGTCAAGGTGTCACAACGAGGACTTGGATTTCAAAGGGGCCGAAAAGTGCCGGGTGTCAAAATCCTATCGCAGTTTGTTGGGAAATAGGTGCAAATGCTCTCAGCTTCCTTTGAAAAATAACCAAACGCAACAATAGTTCTAACGTTCTCTTGAAAGGAGGCATCGGGTCCCAAACACCTCTGCCCTCAGTACAAACACAGGTTTCCACATGCTGCTGCCTGTACACCAGCCGGATACTGTTCTCTCTACGGGCCTGACCCACTGTCCGCTAAAGCCAATAGTGGGTCTTTACATTCCCTTCAACAGACGGTAGCTCAGCCCTTGCGCCTGGAGGGATGTGACTCCAGCCCCTTCCCGGGATCCTGTCGGATCCCATTAATAGATTCATAGATTCTAGGACTGGAAGGGACCTCGAGAGGTCATCGAGTCCAGTCCCCTGTCCTCATGGCAGGACCAACTACTGTCTAGACCATCCTGGATAGACATTTATCTAACCTGCTCGTAAATATCTCCAGCATCGTAGCAGCACCTGGCTGGGCTGGATCAGACAGGAGCTGGGAGAGGGGAGTGGCTGGTGCTGTATCACGACGAGGGGAACAGGCAACAGCAAGTACTAGGCCTCCTCCGTCCACGGCTAGTGGAGAGCAGAGCAGATAGCAGGGCGGCTGGCGGAGAGGAACGGAGAACAGAGCAGAGAGCAGGGTGGCTGGTGGACAGCGGAGCGGATAGCAGAGCGGCTGGCAGAGAGGAACGGAGAACAGAGCAGAGAGCAGGGTGGCTGGTGGACAGTGGAGAGGAGCGGATAGCAGGGCGGCTGGCGGAGAGGTGCAGCTGGTGGTGAAGGTTGCAGCAGAACCCCACGGAGAGACGTGGCATTCGGCCATCAGCCCAGGCAGTGGAGCATGTAAGAAGCCCCCCAGACCTCCCTCACTTCCACCCAGGCTGGGAGATAAACTCCACAAATGAACTTCTGAACTCTGGGGCTGCACTGACCAAGGTCAGAAGCCGTGGGAGGGGTGACGGTTGGGTTGCTGGACTTAAGACCCTGAGGGGAAAAGGGCACTGCCACATTCACTTGGGGGTGGGTCTTTGCTCATGGTTTGTGTTATGAATCCTGGTTGTGGTGTTTCCCCAACGTGATGCCGCATTGTTTCCCTCCTTTATTAAAAGGCTTTTGCTACACTCAGACTCTGTGCTTGCCAGAGGGGAAGTGTTGCCTCCTAGAATTGTCCCGGGTCACTGGGTGGGGGCTGAAGCCGGGTTTTCATTGCGTTATTGAAACGGAACCCCTGGATACTGAACCCAGCCCTTGTTGCTGCCAGCTCTGACGGGCAGAAGGGTTACATACGTACTACGCTGATTCTGTCAAAGGGCGATTCACCATCTCCAGGGATAATCCCAACAACACGGTTTATTTGCGAATGAACAGCCTGAAGCCCGAGGACACCGCCCGGGATTACTGCGCAAGGCGCACAGTGAACCGAAACCTATAAATGATCATACAGAAACCCCAGCTGCGGATTCCCCCTTATCCCATGGGCCGCGGAGGGGCTGCAGCTTCATAAACAATTCCCCACTGGGCACAGGAATGGGAAGGGTCACCAGGCCAGGAATAAAGTCTCTCATTCCCAGGCAATGTTGCCTCTTGTTGCCCTTCGCTCCATAGTGTCCGTGCCGGGATTTCGAAAGGAAACTAATGGATTGCGGCAGCTCTTTCTGATTCGAAAAATAACCCAGCGGAGACTGTCAGTTGGCCCCAGGGTCACATAGTAAGGACACGTGTGAAGGGGTGTGGGAATATTCCTGGCAAAAGGAGTGACTCCGAATTGTGACGGCAAAGGCAACATGAGCGTCGGTGTGAAAGGTCATAGATATAGGGATGTTGCCCCTCAGTGTTCCATGATGGGGATGGGATTTTGAAGCCTTCAGGACACAACAGAAGTTGCAGCATAAAAATGAGAAAGTTACTGTCTACCATTTATTACTTCTTCTTCTTCTTCCTTATTATTACAATGACTGATTATTATTGTTACTTATTAGTGGTGGTGGAGTAGTTGGAGGTTGTGGTCCTAGCGCTTAGGGTCTCCAGTCATGGTCTAGGAGCCCATTGTCCGAGGCACGGTACAAACACAGACCATAAGGCCTCTCGCTATCCCACTTACTTTACAGTTCTAGCAGAAATGGGAAGTGGAGCATGAATGGGAATGGGAGTGTGAATATCAATCGTCAATAATAATCTCCCTTCAGCGCTCCCTGAATCCTCCCTCGACTCTCCCCTAAAGAAAGAGTCCCAGGCAGGCCGCTCTCGGCACGCTAATCTCAGGGAGGCTCCACTGCAAAACCTTTACTCTGCCCTCAGCCTTCGCCCCACAGAGTCTCCCACCTGCACCCACAGGCGGCCCCCAGGCCTGTTAAAAAGCACGAGCCAGGCTTGCTCAGATCACGTTCCTAGTGTCACGGATCATTTCAATGTAGCCGGTCCCTGCTGGGAAGGGAAAGGGCCTTCCGTCCCAAATCCCTCCCAGTGCCATGGGAAATCTTCCCTCTCCAGCGGCTGTCCCAGCCCAAAGGATCCCCGGGACACGACCATCATACAGATGATAAATAATAATCATAATCTGACCCGGTATGGGAATTCCTACATGGTTTCTCTAGGCTCCTTGGTGACACCACCCAGCTCTGAGCTGCACAGCCTGCTAGACTCTGGAGAGACGTCTCCCTGAACAGCGGGGAATCAGCAGGAGTGATCCTGAGAACCTCCTACAGCAAGGTATTTTAGGGTGAGTGACCCATGCGAAGAAATGTCCTTTCTGGCTGACGTGGACTATCCTTGTTATATCACCATCTTTGAATGGCAAACGGCTAAAGCTCTTGTTCTGAGGTGATGCTGGTCACACTCTGAACAGTCAGTCACTAAGAGGAGGAAGCAGAACCCATGGCTCTTATCAGCGTGAGACCGGTGCCTGCCAGAGATGAACAAGGACAGACAGGGAGAACAGGTGTGGGTGTGTTTTCAGAAGAGCTCCTGCATGAAAGCGTTGTGCCACAGTTTCCCATCGGTAAGAGAGGGGTAAGAGCCCTGCCCTTCCTTGCAGGGGTTTTGGAGGTTAAGGATATGAACGACTGGCAGATACTTCAGCTATGGGGGCCCATATTTTCACCTCTGGTAGCCACATCTCCAGTGGCGGGGGCTGGGGGGCAGGCCTTTCGCAGAGGGAAAGAAGAAATGTTCATGACTTCAACGAGACAATAAAGTGGCAGGAGTTGCCGGCTACAAAGTCTGGGGAATAATGGGAGGGTGAAGACAGACTTGTTGGTTCTACTGGACAGAGCCAGTGGTGCAAGATGCTGGGCTTGAGAGAGCAGGGTAAGATCAGACTCACTGCCCCTTCAAGGGAACAGCTCGTAGGGCCCGGGAGAAATTGAGAGGCTGCAGGGCGAGGAATGGGATATTTGATTAGTTAGCAGAAACTGTGGGCGTGGGGACTGGGGAAGTGTCATAAACATACAGCTCAGGGGAGCATGAAATCCCTCCTTTACCTGTAAAGGGTTAAGAAGCTCAAATAACCTGGTTGGCACCTGTCCAAAAGCAGGGCCGGCTTCAGGCCAGTTCAACCGATTCCCCTGAATCGGGCCCTGCACCTAAGAGGGCCCCGCGCCCAAGCCCCGGTACGGCGTACGGGCAAGAGCCGGTGCACTGTACAGGGGTGGCCTGGCTTCCCCGGGGGGCAATTTAAAGGGCCGGGGTGGTAGAAGCAGGGGAGCCCCGGGCCCTTTAAATAGCCCCCAGAGCCCTGGGATAGTGGGAGGCTCAGGGGCTATTTAAAGGGCCGGGGCTCCAGCTGCCTTTGCTGCACCCATTGCCCGCACCAGCCCCACACCCCTTGCCCTGCCTGCAGCCAGACCCTACCTCCAGTCAGCCCCTGCCCTGCCTCCAGCCACCCCCATGGCCACTGGAGCCCTGCAGTTCCCAGGGTAGTAACCCTGCACACCTGCTTCAGTGAGGGGGGCAGGGAGCAGCTGGGCCCCACCCATGTGCACACTCCATGTGGTCCTTTTCCTTGAATCTTTGTCTAACTCACTTGGTGGTGGCAGCAGTACCCACCCAAGGACAAGGAAGGATTTGTGCCTTGGGGAAGTTTTTAACCTAAGCTGGTAGAAATAAGCTTAGGGGGTCTTTCATGGAGGTCCCCACATCTGTACCCCCGAGTTCAGAGTGAACCCTGACATGGTGGCTGGGTCTCTCTGACTCTGCGCCCAGCTCTGCTGCTTCTGCTTCCCTGGCCCCTCTGGCCGGCCCGGCCCTGCTCCCCAGCTCAGCTCGGGCCCTGCTCCCTCCTTAGCTCGACCCCCCTCTGTCTGACCCAGGCAACTCCAGCTCACAGGGAGGACGGGACCCCCGGCCTCCTGACTCCCTGATCAGCCTGCCCGCCCCGCCCATCCCGCTCAGAGGCTGACTGAGGCTGACCTGGAGCATTGGCCTCTCCCCATTCTTTTCTTGGGAGCTGGCCAAGCAAAACACCCCACTGAATGTCAGTAAGGGGACAACAGCCCCCTCCCACTGGGGCGAGTCAATCAGATCCCGGGCAGGAGGAGAGTGCGTCTCGTACAAGGCGGGGACATGCAAATGAGGGAGACGGTGTCCTGTTTAAATCTGTGCCTCTCTCTGCCCAGGCTGCACCCGGAGACCCGATTCGCAGCCTCCTGGGTCTGAGCAGTTCCCAGCCAGTCGCCTGAGAACTTTCCGCTTCAGCACCAGAAAAAATGAGATTTTTGCTCCTTTTAAGTTTCGTGGCAGCAGCTTTAGAAGGTACGTTCCTCCCTCTGAATAACTGGCAGAGTTAGAGGAACATTGTGTTATCGCTATTTCTATACCGATAGTAATGGCCTGTCTTTATTCTCAGGTGTCCGGTCCCAGGTCAAGCTGGTGGAGTCCGGAGGGGGGGTGAAAAGCCCCGGAGAGTCTGTTTTCCTCACCTGCAAAATCTCCGGGTTCGTCCTCAGCGATTCCTACATGAGCTGGCTCCGACAGGCTCCAGGAAAGGGACTACAATGGGTCAGTTCTATAAACCCCGACGGGAGCCAGACACGCTACCGTGATTCAGTGAAAGGCCGATTCACCATCTCCAGGGATAATTCCAAGAATGAGCTGTATCTGCAAATGTCCAACCTGGAACCCGAGGACTCCGCCATCTATTACTGTGAGATAGGCACAGCGACACCCCCTTCTCCCAGCAGCCACGTGGGGGCAGCAGTGACAGTCACCCCGCTTCGGGCTTAGACAGGAGACCTGGCAACTGGGTGAATGTAACACAAACCTACCGTTTGTGTTACCTTCACCCTACGGTTACGCACATCTTCTTGTCAAGTGTTTGAAATGGCACATCCTGAGGATCACTACAAAAGTTTTTTTTTTCTCCTACTGATAATAGCTCACCTGAATTGATTTATCTCATTAGAGTTGGTAAGGCAACCTCCATCTTTTCTTGTTCTCTGCATATATATCGCTCGCTACTGTATTTTCCACTGCATGCATCTGATGAAGTGGGTTTTAGCCCACGAAAGCTTATGCCCCATTAAATGTGTTAATCTCTAAGGTGCCACAAGGACGCCTCGTTCTTTCTACCATCAATGTCTCCCTTTCCTTCCCAGAGCCCCCCTGAGCCTGCGGTGCGCAGGTCCCTCCCTTTATGGGGGAACCCCAATCCGGAGTGAGTCCGGTTTTGCGTCACTCTCCCCGCCGAGACCCGGCACGTTGGCTCTCCCGGGGCCCGTTGCGGTGTCAGACTCACAGAACAGCCCCCACCAGTGTACAGGAGACAAGCGCATTGCAGGACTGCTCCAGTGTCCGTCAGAGTCAATAGGGTTCATCCCCCTGCCCTCATTGGGGTTTGCCTCACACCCAATGGATGGAGCAAATTCCTCATGGCGCCAAACCCTCCGCTAGTGCAAAGTCACTGCAACTGCTTTCAGTGTCCGCGAGTTACTCCTGACTGACACCAGGGCGGCTCTGGGCCTTTCAGCAAACCGGGACCTTTATTGCAATAACGCAGCGGAAGGTGATTAGTTCATTATAACGATGTGGGGCCCCTCGCCGTGGCGTCGCCCCCCTTCACAAGCGGTTATTGCCTCTATCCCCCCCACGGTGAGGCCGGGGAACTCTCACAGCCCCTGGTTCAAAGAGGCGGGACTGAGGCAGAGAGATGGAGGCTGCAGTATGGAGGAGCCATTCCGCGTCCGGGCGGGGCTGAGCTCACCCAGCGCCCGAATAAACCCCATGCCGCTGAGCCTGGGAACGTGGCACCGCTGGGACTTACCAACGCGGCTCGTGGATTGTTTCCACCCACCCGCCATTGGGAAATCCCTGCCCGGGCTCTGCGCTGGTGTCAGTGGGTGGAGCTGAGACATCCCAACCCACAATAAAGTTCCACGATGTCCTGGAGTCCCCATGGAGATAGACCCGCCCCTCAGCCCTCGGTGACATCACTCAGCCCAGGGCTGGCACTCGGGGCACTGGGGGCAGTCGCGTGACTAACGGGGCCGGATGAACGTTTTGTGGGCCCGGCGCCAAACAGATTTGTGGCCCCGATGGAGGCAGTTGCCAGATGCACAGGGCCCCACCTGGCCCTGTGCTGCCAGGTTCCCCTTCCCCTCGGGGGCAGGCCCATGCTGCGCCACATAGCCCCCCCGGCCAACACCGGAACACCCCCTGGTTCCCTATGGCCAGAGCCCCGACAAACTCACTGTGACCTCCCCTCCCCCACAAATGCACAGCACCCTGCACAACACCCCCCTCGCCCAGCACCCCCCTGCCCACAGCCCCACCACCAGGGCCGTCCTTAGGATTTATGGGGCCCTGCACAGTATTATTAAACTGGGCCCCCTATGTCTGAGTTGGGGCACAGCCACCACTCCCTCCCGGGGAGACAGGCCATACCCGGAGCCGGAGGGGCTCTGGGGTCCAGACAGGGGGCAGAGAGGAGCAGGGAGTGGGGCCAGGGGGTGGAGAGGAGCCCTCAGCCTGAGGAGCAAGTGGTGGGTGCGGGGAGCCAGCGGGGTCTCGGGGTGCAGGGCAAGTGGAGCAGGCTGGGGCCCCTCTGAGCATGGGCCCGGCTCCATGGAGCCACTGGTGCCATTGTAAACCCGGCCCTGGTGACTAAGGGTTGTGGAAAGGAACACGACGGGATTCACTGGGATGGCTCAGGGAGAGGCGGCGCTGAGGGAGAAGCAGAGGCATGTTCGTGGGGGATAACGGGGGCACTAGGGTCACACAACGCAGGTCCCACTGAATGAGATTTGGCCCAGGACTTCCCAAAGTCTCATGTGACACGTGACACAGAAACCTCTTTGTGCCACCTGGCAGAAGCCACAGGGTGAGGGGGCGGGGAGTTTTACAGGGATCCCCTGGGTGAAGTATATGCAGAACAATTCCCCGAAGGATGGCAGGGAAGGTGTCTGCTGAGAGCCAGGAGTCATCAGCATCTTTGTGAAATGTATGTAGGATCCTGATCTTTTACCTCGGCTGGCCACCATATCACGTCTTCTACTTCCTGCGGGTCTTAGGTGATGCACTACATTCAGTGATGAAAAAATTCCTGGACATGGGCATCCTCTTTGCCGATGGCCTCCTCTATTTTCACAGCTGCCTCACTGCCATCGTCTTCCTTTCCATGGGCCAGGAGTTCATGGGCTGCAGAGAAAATGCATGTAACTACCAAAATGCTGTGCACTTGGCAGGAGAGCCGGCTGAATAGGGGAGAAATGTTCACGGGGAGATGGGATCCATTCACGAACTATACGCTAGCTCCAGATAATGAGCTTCCTAAGTGTGTTGTGTCCCCCTATAGTAACTGAACTGTACAAGAAGATGACAGCCTACTACTGCTAATGCACTTAGCTGCTCCTTAACCTCTGTGCTTAAAGTGTGGTGCTGAACGTTCTAGGTCCAATCCCTGCTGATGGCACGTGCTGGGGGAGGGGGATCACTACACAAAAAGGGATTGAAATTCATGACCAATATTTTTCACAAGGAATGGCTGGGCCTGCAGCGCTTGGGGCACTTGACCACAGGCCTGAGCCGACGGGCGGCTTCCCACCGCTATCAGTGGGAACTGGATCAGACCATTGGCAGCAAAGCTTGCTCAGGATGCTTTGCTATCGTGCCACTAAAATGCTGGTCTGTAGCATTCTCTGGTGTTCGCGTCCCTGCTGATATTCTAGGCTCAGTGTCGGCATCTAACAGCCTCACAGAACAGCTGGGGTGATTTTCTTTTGCCAATAAAGGGATTTTCTCCCCGTGACGCTCTCATTTGAAATAATTGGCAGTGGCTCTGTGTTGGGGATGGTCGGTCTTAGCAGCAGCCTTGTGCTTCAGATGGGGTGGCCACCTCGTGGCTAGAAGGGAACAAATTCCAGTGTTCCAGAGTCTGATCCTGCAGCTTCCCTCGCCCATGTGAGGGGCCGTGAGGCTCAAAGCCCAGCCCACAGAGCAGTTCAAAGACAAGAGCTGGACCAGATGAGCTGAGGGCCGGGGAGTCAGGACTCCTGGGTTCTACCCTGGAACTCTGAGGGGAAAGGGGTCTAGTGGTTGTGGGGAGCTGGTGGGAGTCAGGAGCACCCGATGAAACTAGTGAGCAGCAGCCACAAGGACCGTGGGAGCCCAGACTGTCTCTCCAGCAGGAAGCCACGATGACAGTGGGTCCGTGTTCAGTGCGAGGTTGCTTTATCCTGCAGTGGTGGGTACAGCTGGTGGTTTTGCTTTCTCATACAGTGGGCCACACATAATGCAGTTGAATAGTGAGGGTGGTTTGCTCTTCTGTTCCCCTGTCTTTGGTGGCACTTGGAGCACATTGTAGGCAGCCATTAGCTCAGTCTTCATGCCTGTGTGCGGTGGGAAAGGAAGTTGACTTGTCCGAACGTCAGGCAATGGCAGTGCTGGGAACCAAATCCTTTCTACCCTCTTCCCCTGCTCGAACCCTGCAGACCCAAATCCCTCCTCGAGCTGCCAATGGGACCCAGGAGTCCCGACTCTAAGGAGGAGACACAACTTCCCTCCCAGTACTGAAATGAAATGGAGATATCCTATCTCCTAGAACTGGAAGGGACCTTGAAAGCTCATCAAGCCCAGCCCCCTGCCTTCGCTAGCAGGACCAAGTACTGATTTTGCCCCAGATTCCCTAAGTGCCCCCTCAAGGATTGAACTCACAACCCTGGGTTTAGCAGGACAATGCTCAAACCACTGAGCTATCCATCCCCCAATAATGAGTTGTATGTGTAACGTAGGAGGCCCTCCACTCAAAGCATAACAGATGACCCAAACCCAACCTGCTCGGGCCCATCACTATGAGGAGTCTGACACACAGATTGGAAAATACTTGCAGTAGGTCGGCACGAGGGAAGGTGCAGGGCACCCAGGGGGCAGTGGGGCAGATGGAGCACTGACGCATGGCATCTTGATACCTGGCACTATCAGGAAATGTGCCGCCATACGGCCGATGCTTTTCCCGGGACACCTGGGAAGGTGGGTCCCAGAAATAAAAGAGGTGGCGTGTTAGGAGCATTAGTGTCAATGTAGGATCCAGGCCTGTAGTTCCGCCTGAGATAGGACTTTGAGTTCGGCTCGCCTGGTGGGTTCTGGATCTACAGTTCTACTAATACGTGTGAACAAAGACAGACGCTGTAACTGCAGCTTTTGCCTAAACCCGCTGGGTTTGTGAGTATAAGGGGACTAGATAAGAGCAGTTAAAGTGTTACTGGGCATGGGGGGAGGGTAATAGACAAGCCCACGCTTGAAGGCTGCCTCAACTCCTTGCCCCTCCCAGGGGGCACCACAGGGGTGGGACGAAGACCCCAACTCACGACCCTCCACAACGGAACATGACCATAGGCTGTAAGGGGTGGGACTAGGGCCGTGCCTTGCAGGCATATTTGGGCCTACTAAGAAGGAGGAGGTGGGAAATGGGGAGCGGGGACACAGGCGCTGTCAGAGCTGGGAACTAACCCCAGTAACCGTGGCATTTGCCTGCACTTCAGACTTCTGGTCTTCTGCTTTCTGTCTGCGCGACAGGAACCGAGGGAGGGGGTGAAGGGGAAGCCCTCTAACAGCCCCTCCCAGAGCTGCAGCTAGAACCCAGGAGTCCTGGGTCCCCTCCTGGGTTCTCTGGGCTGCACTGTGCTGCCCCTGAGTCTATAACGCCGTGTCCATCCTGCACAGCCCAGACCACATCAGGCCAAGGCTGGGCTGGGATCCAGGCAGCGGGGCTGGAACAATGTGTATAGGGGAGCTGAGAGCCACTGTAAACCCTGGATATAATGGAAACCACTTCAAGCCGCACCCCCCTGTACTGCTAGTGCCAGCACCTATGGGTCCAGGGCAGAGTTAAGGGGATTTCAGGCAGCACCTTCACTCTGCATTGCCAGGGGAGTCAGTGCTCAGCCCCGTGACTGGGTCCCAGCTCAGCTTGACCCTTGACCTGGGGATTCACGAGGTTCTGGGGGTGATGCCCAGTCTAGTACTTGGCGTAGGAACCGTTTCCCCAGCACAGGGAACCCAGAGGGTCTGATTCCACCCAGCTGAGCGGGAGCTGGAGTGGGTCTGGCCCTGCTTTAACCCTTTGAGTTCTCAGCACAGCCTTCAGATGGGCAGCTCTCAGCCCTGGGGAGAGGGGCGATGGATGGGCCCAGCCATGGGCAGTGGAATGGCTGTGGGGGCAGGGAGGGTGGGGTAAGACACACAGGGGTGCAAGAGAGGGAGTGGCCCCAGTAACTCCTGAGGAGACACGTACACACAATCCCACACACAGACCTACACACGCTCTCTCCCTATGCCCTGGGACGGTGCCCACGTTCCCAGTCTCTCCCTGCCTAGAGACCACGGACAGTTCCCTTCACCGCAGGGAGATCTCCACCTCCAAGCCTAGTAACCACCCCCCTTTGCCATGAAAGCACATAAACCAGTGACCCCTCCCGGCGGGGGGGGGGCAGGATCTGCCACACCCCTGCCCCCTCCACTCCCACACAAGACCCTGGGCACAGCGGGGAAGGGGTGCAGGGACCTGCCAGGAACAGGCAGCCCAGCGTCATGAGCTACTGCGACAGTGCAGGGCCCTGGGGGGTTAAAGGCACCGGCTCCTCCCAGGTCCAAGGGTCGCTGTGCCTGGCAGGGCCTCCAAAGGCTGAGTGGCGCTGGCTCGGCCCGGGTCCAAGAGTTACTGAGGGGGGAGGGGAGAGCAGAGGGCCTGGCCGTGTTACACAACCCCACAGAGGGCTCCCACCCCAGGCACGGGACTGTTCTCCCAGCTGCAGACACCAGCGCAGGCCCTTGAGTTGTTCCAGGAGCGCGCCAAGGAATCAGCGCGACTGGTGCCAAGGTGCAGCTGGCTCTGGGGTGGGAGAGCCAAGTAACAGCCTCACCCTGCTCCCTGCAGATTGAGCCTCCCATTGCCAGGCAGAGGCGCTGGAGCCCCCTGACGTTCAGGAGAGAGGACCCCCCACACCGCTCCCTGCAGCACAGCTCCCCGAGTAGCGCATAGGGACCCACACTGACGCCGGGAGTCTGTCTCTGTCCCAGCCCTGCCATGGCACGTGAATACTTCACCCACAAGGGAGTGCTGTTCCCACGCCTGGATTATTCCCTCGAGAAGCTGAGCTACGTGGAGAACGAATTCCAGGTGCAGGACGACGACGTCTTCAACATCACCTACCCCAAGTCAGGTAGGGGAGAGCGTGCGTGTGTGTGTGTGTGTGTGTGTGTAGGGGGCTCCTGACACTCACAGGGACATTAGATGGAAACACCAAACCCGTCACATGGCCTGATTTCCTAGACGCCAGACTCCGGGTACCCCCCTTCCCGCCCAGAGTGAGACAAAGCAGGCTGCTCCCTGGGGCCCAACTCGCCCACCTGGTGCTGGGCTGGCTCTCTGCAGACCCACTCTGATCACAGGCTTTCTCCAGAGCCACCGGCAGGGCCAGGAGACCCCTGGCACAGCAAAGTGAGAGCTTCTGATTTTAGCTTTGGGGGGGAGGGACAGCTCAGTGGTTTGAGCATTGGCCTGCTAAACCCAGGGTTGTGAGTTCAATCCTTGAGGGGGCCATTTAGGGAACTGAGGTAAAAATCTGTCTGGAGATTGGTCCTGCTTTGAGCCGGGGGTTGGACTAGATACCCCCTGAGGTCCCTTCCAACCCTGATCTTCTATGGTTCTATGAATGCACCTCGGGGGCTGGGGGCCAGGTTCTCTCCCTGGCTCTGGGAGCAGAGGGGGACCTAGCAGGTTGAGGGGTTGTTTCAGGCCCATTAACCCTTTCACCCCCAGGCACTAACTGGATGCTGGAGATTCTGAGTCTGATCCGTTGTGCCGGGGACCCCGGCTGGGTGCGCAGCGTGCTGAACTGGGAGCGGGCGCCCTGGGTGGAGAACCACCTGGGGCTGGAGGCTGCCCTGAAATACCCCCCGCCCCGGCTGCTCTGCTCCCACCTCCCCGTCCAGCTCTTCCCCAAGTCCCTGCAGCGCTCCAAGGCCAAGGTGAGAGGCGGGAGAGCAGGGGCTGCGGGTCGGGATTGAGGGGCACTGACAGGGCTGTGTGTCGGGAGGGGGGTGAATCCAGCGCTGCTGCTGGGTGTGAGTTACAGCAATGTGGGCGTGCGAAGGAGTAGGCAGTGGGGTGCGGCGACTCCTTCTCCCTCCAGAGAGGGTGGGGAGGTGACGGCCCAGGATGAGTGGCTAATTGCTGGGTTCACTTGGCATCCCCCTCCCCTGATTGGTAGTGACCCCCCGTCTCCTCCCCCCAGATCATCTACACCCTGCGCTGCCCCAAGGACGTCCTGGTCTCGCTGTACCACTTCTCCAAGCTGCTCCGCCTCTTCAAGGACCTTGGCTCACTGGACTCCTTCCTCGAGGACTTCCTGAGCGGGAACGGTGAGCAGCACCCCGGGGTCCTCGGGGGCCCTGCTGCAGCTAGGGATACGCAGGCACCCTCCTCCCAGCCAATGCCTGGGCTCCCAGCCACTCACTGATGGGATCCAGTTTGTGCATCCCCAGCCAGCTCTGAGCTGCCCTTTGCCCAGGGCCCAGCACAGCTTAATAGGCTGCTGCACGGCCATCCGGCTGCGCACCATGGAGGGAACTTAGGTGGAGGTAGTGCTTAAGTTGTGCCAGGGCCCTGGCACCTCCGGGCCTGGCAGTTCAGGGCCCCGGCACCTCCGGGCTGGCTGCATCAGTTATGAATGTAAAAAAATTGCTTGAGCCCCGGCACCACTTTAATTATAAATTAAACAGTGGGTGGAGGGGCCGGGTGGTGCCAGCTCTGGGGTCACCGTGCCGCTCTCCCCTGCACAGTGCCCTACGGCTCCTGGTTCGACCACGTCACCGGCTGGATGGGGCTGAAGGGCAACGAGAACTTCTTCTCCATCACCTACGAGGAGCTGCAGCAGGTAGATAAACCCCCCCTTGGGCCACACCCACATAACTCCACCCCCTGGTGACACCCTCACATAGCCCCTCCAGCCACCCCACACATAGCCCCCCCGAGCCACCCCCACACGTAACCCCGCCCCAAAGGCATCCCCACATGTAACCCCTCCCCTGAGCCACCCCCACACGTAACCCCGCCCCTGAGCCACCCCACACGTAGCCCCGCCCCAGGCCCCCAGCCAGGTGGTGTTCTAGGGTGTTGCCAGCCCCAGCTCCCCAGGCCTCGGCGCCCATGTCCTGGGTGTTGGCTCCTCCTGGCTTTTGCATTCCTCTACCCCTGGCCTGGAACAGGGTCTGACCTCAGGTGGCCAACATGGCTCATGGCCAAGGCCCTCTGCCCTTGAAGGCGTCTCTGCCTCAGCCCCCAGTGGGGAGCAGGACCCTGCGGGGGGAGGGAACTGAGGCACACGTGGGCCATAAAATTGTCACCCTAAAATCACCCTCTTCACGGCAGCGGGTGTCTCCCCCAGGACCCGCGGGGCAGCGTGCGGAGAATCTGCCACTTCCTGGGGAAGGAGCTGAGTGAGGAGCAAGTGGCCGCGGTGGTGGAGAACGCCTCCTTCCAGAGCATGAAGGGGAACAAAATGTCCAACTTCTCCCAGCTGAGGGACGAGTACATGGACCACCAGGATGGGGAGCTCCTGAGGAAAGCTGAGTCCAGGCCTGGGCTAGCAGGGGGCTGCGAGCTGGGACTGAGGGGCACCAGCAGAGCTGCGGGGGCAGGGCTGGGGGGCAGGGGCTGTGGGTAGGGAGTGAGGGGCACCCTAGACTATGTTCGCCTTTGTCTAGACAGATTGTAAGCTCTTTGGAGAGGGTCTCTCACTGTGTGTCTGGGCAGTGCCTGGCACAACGAGGCTCTGATCTCAGCTGGGGCAGGGCCTGTCTCTGGGCAGCGCCTGGCACAACAGGGCCCTGATCTCAGCTGGGGTTTCCAGCAATATGTAAACAGTAACAGTTTTGCCCTATGCTGGCCCTGTGTTAAAGATTCTGCCCTGGGCTCTTAAGCCCGGTACTTCTGATCAACTAGTACGGTTCCCTGTTTGCAATATGCGATATTAATACTTTCCAACAGCCGCTACGTTTGCTCATTTAAAAGAAAACAGAAGAAATCAGATATCTCTGTGTAGCACTTGTTTCCTGTTCGCCCAGGGTGATGAACGTGGCTATTTATACCTGACGAGCTGCGGGTCGGTGGTCACTGTGCTAAATGTGCTTTTCAACAACTCTGCCGGGTCTGGGGCAGGCGGTTAAGGCGCTGGGGATTTGGGCCTCAGCCCTTCAGGTCAAAGTTTCACGGCCCTTTGAACTGAGGGATATGGGGCACAGCTCCCCCTGCAGAGGGCGCTGTGGGGGTCAGCATGCATTGGGGTGTCTCCCCATCCACCTACCCAGGCAGAAGAGTGGGCCATGCATCCGCTCAGAGCCATGGGCCCATCTGCCCTGGTATCCTCCCTGCCAGCCTGGATCGGACCAACAGCTCAGCTTATGCGCCATGCTCCTGTGCTGGGGAGCACTGGGGGCACCCACTGACTCAAAAAGCCCAAACGGTGCCACTCCGTCCCAGCCTTGCCATTGTAACCACTAGCGCTCCCTCTGCTGCCGAACAGAACCCAGGCGTCCTGATTCCCAGCCCCCAAGGTTGTCCGCTAGATATTAGCCTCACGTGGGGCTAGAACCCAGGAATCTTGACTCCGAGGTCCCCGCTGCTTGAACCACTAGAGCCTCCTACCCACACGAGCCCCATTGCATAGATGCTGCATAACCACCCAAAAGGCAGCCCCTGCCCTCGAAAGCTTCCAGTCCAGGACCACCACTGGGAGCACATGGGCGTGGTGAGCAGGGTCTCAGCTGCCCACGCATTGGCAAGGTTTCTGAAGGCATCATGGCAAAGGACAGTTGTTTGACGGTGGGGGTGGATGCTGGTGTGGAGCCTCCCCTTCTCGTGGAGCTGTCAAGCCAGCTGCTCTCCTCCAGCCTCGGCAGCAGAGGTTGTTCGTTAATCTGTCTAAATCCCTCTGTATTATTTGCTGGTTTGTGGCATTAGCGAGGGGTGGAATTGCCTCCTGCCGGGGCTTGCCTGACTGGCCCCTGAGCATCAGCCTTGGAGGGCAGGCAGAAGCCAAAGGACACGCCGAGGCGCCGAGAACCCAGGAATCTTGGGGCTCAGTAACGAGTTGCTGCGCTAACCCCCTAGACTCTGCTCCCCTCCCACAGCTGGGAAGAGAACCCAGGCGTCCTGACTCCCAGCCCTCAGCCACTGGATCCCACTCCCCGGCCCCTCCCACAGCTGGGAAGAGAACCCAGGCGTCCTGACTCCCAGCCCTCAGCCACTGGATCCTACTCCCCTCTCAGAGCTGGGAAGAGAACCCAGGCGTCCTGACCTGCAGCCTCTCGTGCTCTAATCCCTGGTCCCCAGTCTCCTCCCATAGTGGGGCCTGGCTTCCGAGCCTCCTCTCGCTATTGCAGTTGAAAGAAAGAAGAGACTCCGTTTGTTTTAGAAACAATCTCGCTTTTTCTACCTTTTGCCACTAGGTGGCGAGGCAGCTGAGTGTAAAAAATAAAAGCGGCCCAGTGAGGGTTGCCCTGGGGCCAGCACAGAGGGTGGGGGTGGGGGGGCTTCCAGAGAGAGCTGTTCTGGGGAGACTGGGGCAGGGCCCGGGGGAGATCCATGTTCCAGTCAGTCCCCTAGCGAGCAAGGCTGGGCCTGTGGTTAAACGAGGACTCGGAAGAGCTGAGTTCAAGTCATGCCTGTGCCACAGAACCGCTGTGTTGCCCTCAGCAAGCCCCTGCATCACTCTGTGCCTCAGTTTCCCATCTTTAACACGGGACCCAGACTGACCCTGGTTGTGCAGCACCCAGCACAGTGGGGCCCCCTAGCGCAGGGATTGTCTCTTGCTGTGTCCGGGCAGCGCCTGCCCCCCGCCCCAGACTCTGTTGCTATTTTAATACAAAAATAATCCTTGGAATTATTCTCTTTGCTTAAAGAGAAGGAACAAAATGATTCAAAATAGGAAAAATGCAACAGAAATTGTCGAAGAGAGAATTAAAAAAAACCAACAGATCGAACGGTTTAATGGGGACATACTTGACCGAGTACCACGTGGGGCCTTAAAAAGCCACCCAGTTCTCTGTTCTATGTTCACATGGAAAATCTCAGGGCATTTTGGTAAGCACCGGGGTAAACTTTGCTCTGCAGCTGTGACATGGTATCCGTGTCCCACCCCAGAGACAACTGCATTCCTCCCCAACTGTGATGTGCAGCTGTTCAACACCAGGTGTCTCCCCCCGAGCAGTGGCTGTATTTCTGCATTGGCTGAATCAGCCCTGTGCAGCTGCTAAGCGGCTGTTCCTGGCCAGAGGTGGCTGCATGTGTCTGGCGCAAGGCAATAGCTGTGAAGAAACCAAATTGGCAGCTGAGCTTTCTGTCCGTGTGCGCGGATCACTGGACTCTGAATGCTGAGTGTGCGAGTGAACACGCTTACGCACGAAGCCGAGCTGACGTGTTCCACCCAGCAGAAGGCATCGGCGGACACCCGCGGGTCCCAAACATTAACAACCTGTGAACCCCTTTCACTAAAACGTCAAGTCTCGCGAACCCCCTCCTAAACATTTGTTTTTATGACATGCTTATTACACACTATTATTATTATTTATCATAAAAAACAAATGTCATATTTCCAAGATCACGGCTTTTATAATTTCTACTCGGGGAAAGGAGAAAATCCCTGGAAATATTCATTTTTAGGAGGGGGGGATGGGGTCGGGGGGGTGCGCGACTCAGAGGGGCTGGGCTCAGAGCTGGGGGTCAGGGTGGTGGGGGATGAGGTCGTGGGGTGCCAGGCGCTGAGAAGCTGGGGGGTGGGGGAAGGTAATGGCAGATGGGGGGATCCTCTGACATTCTTGTGGGGGCCCCTGCAGGACCCGGGGCAAATTGCCTCACTTGCCCCCACCCTCCCCGGAAGCCCCTGGTTGCTTTCACTTAATAGGATAAAGATTGCTTTCAGACCAGCACAATTCTGTTATTAAAAGACAACAGCTGGAGGAGAGAGTAAAAAGAAAAAAATCATCAGCAGGAACAGGGGAAGGGAAGGTCTCAAGAGGAGGAGGGGTCCCGGGACGGCTACAGATTTGTGTATGTCCCGGGATCGCGCCCAGCCTTCTCCTTTGGAGAACAATGCAGCGGGGGCAAACTGCAGCTGGCTGGGTGTTGAGTGCACTGGGTAGTGGCAGTCACAGGTGCCGACTCCGTGGGTGCTCCCGGGCTGGAGCACCCATGGGGAAAAATTAGTGGGTGCTCTGCACCCACCGGCAGCCAAGCTCCCCGCCCTGCCTCACCTCCGCCTCTGCCTCCTCCCCTGCGAGCGCTGTGTCCCCGCTCCGCCGCCTGCCTCCCAGCACGTGCTGTCGCCAAACAGCTGTAGCGAGCTCCGGGAGGGAGGGGGTGGGGAAGAGGCAGGGTTGGGGCAGGGATTTGGGGAGACGTCCAATAGGGGCAGGGAGGGGGCGGAGTTGGGGCAGGGATTTGGGGAAGGGGTTGGAATGGGGGTGGAGTCGGGGTGGGGCCGGGGGGTTCGAGCACCCATTGGCGCTGGAAGACGTTGGCGCCTGGGGTGGGAGTCCCCAGTGCTGGACCGTGAGGGGGGAGGAGTGGGATGCCGCGGGTAGAGACTGGAGCCAGGAGGTCGATAACAGTGTATTGGCCGGGGGGTGAGAGGGGCGCATGGGAAAGAGATTTGCGACAGCGGCTGCAGGGGAGGGTGGGCGCGGAGCTGCTCGGTTGGAAGAGCGAGGATCCCCTGCAGCGTGTCCGCTTGGCGCCCCATCACCGTTACGAGCCGCTCCCTGGCTTCTTCCTGGCGTGCTGCGTTCTCCTCTCAGTCCCTCTTCTCCAGTGGGTCTCAAACGTTCGCACTGGTGACCCCGTTCACACAGCAAGCCCCTGAGTGCGACCCCCCTTAGCAATGAAAACACCTTTAAATATATTGAACACCGTTATAAAATGCTGGAGGCAAAGTGAGGTTTAGGCTGACAGCTCATGACCCCCCACATAACCTCACCACCCCCTGAGGGGTTCCCAACCCCAGTTTGAGATCTCTTGTTCTTGTGGTCCCACCACTCCTTCATCTCAGTGGCGGAGGGCATCATAACCTCACAGCGAAAGTCCTTGGCTACTTTAGCATCATAGATTTTTAGAGTTGGAGGGAACCTCAGAAGATCATCTAGTCCAATCCCCTGCTCAAAGCCAGACCAATCCCCAGATGCCCCCCCCCAAGAATGGAACTCACAACCCTGGGTTTAGCAGGCCAATGCTCAAACCACTGAGCTATCCCTCCCTGCTTTCTAATTCTATGCAGCCGTTCTGCTGCCAATAAGGAATCTGGCCTCCCCAGGTCATCTCTGTGAGGCTTAAACACAACATTTCACAGAAGCAGCGTTGTTTGCAATGCAGACAACACTGATTCAGTGCTTTAAAACACAGCCAGGACGCACACGCCTGTCACTGACTGCCGGACCCCCGGCACACGAGCCACAAGACCCCAAAATGGTGAATAGCCACAGGGGCAGGGACGGGGACATCACTCTTCCCGGACCCTGCTGTACACTGGGCACGGGGCTCTTGGGAGAGCCAGCACCGTAGGGGGGCTGAGAGTCATTCCTGTCCCCACACTTTCCACAGGCTGTTCCGTTATGGAAGAGATCTCACTGCTGAGGGTGAGCAGGGAATCAAGGGAGGGTCTTCTCTCAGCCTGCGGCTCCCCGCCCCCCCCCCCCCGGCCCCTATGCGGCTCACCTGTGTGCAGCAGTGGTCCCCCAAGGGTGATGGCAGTGTCAGGTTTACAATGGCACCAGTGGCTCCATGGAGCCGGGCCCATGCTCAGAGGGGCCCCAGCCTGCTCCACTTGCACTGAGCCCTGAGACCCCCCTGGCTCCCCACACCCACCACTTCCTCCTCCGTCCGAGGGCTCCTCTCCACCCCCTGCTCCTCTCTGCCCCTGGCTGGACCCCAGAGCCCCTCCAGCTCCGGGTATGACCTGTCTCCCCAGAGCTGATCTGCCTGGGACTGGTGCAGAAGCCTGGGCAGTCTCAGCCAGGTCTGTGTGGGGGGGTGACGGTGGGGGGGCTTGGCTGGGCCCCTCCAGGCAAGAGGGACCTGAGGGAGCCCGGGCGGAGCAGGCCCTGGCCCGGCTGATCGCGGCACTCCCGAGGGGCCGGAGCGATTCCCCGCCCCGGGACTAGCCCTGGCTGCGCTGCCGGCTCAGCCCGTCGGACACAGTCACCTCCCAGCAGGGCCGGTGAGTGCGGCCAGGAGGCCGGGGTGGGGAGTGGATCTGTGGGGGTGCTGGGCTGAGGTGACGGGGGAAGATCTGTGTGTGTTGGGCACTAGGGAATGGAGCTCCTGTGCGGGGTGCTGGGCAGTTGCGGTGGGCAGGGCCGTCCTTAGGGCACTGGAAAATTTGGGCCACCACCGGGACAGCAGGTCAGGGCGGGTTGTCGTCCGCACACCCAGCGCGTGCTGCAGTCTCCTTAGGCAGGGGCCGTATTCCCAGGGCCGAATGCACCGGCGGGCGCATTGTGCGTCAGGGAGAGGGTACCCGGGGCTCTGTGGTGACTCTCAGCCGCCGTGAGACGGGCCGGGCGGCTCGGTGTCCTTTGGTGCCTCGTCCCTCCCGCCCGGGCTGCGAGCCCCGGCTGGTGCAGCGTCTGCTGCGTACGAAGCTCAGTGTGTGTCAGCATGGGGGGGGGGGTTCTGGGGGTCCATGGGCGGGGGTGGTGGCTGTGCCCCAACTCAGACATAGGGGCCCCAGTTTAATAATACTGTGTAGGGCCCCACAAAGCCTAAGGACGGCCCTCGTGGTGGGGCTGTGGGCAGGGGGTGCTGGGCGAGGGGGGTGTTGTGCAGGGTGCTGTGCATTTGTAGGGTGGGTGAGGGGAGGTGCTGGGCATAGCAGGTCCAGGGGGGCTCTGGCCATAGGGAATAGGGGGAGGGGGGTGTTCCGGTGTTGGCCGGGGGAGGGGTTTGTGGCTCAGCATGGGCCTGCCCCCGAGGGGAAGGGGCACCATGGCAGCACAGGGCCAGTCAGGGCACTGTGTGTCTGGCAACTGCTGGTTTGTAAACAGTGCCCCTGCCATGCCAGGCCCCATTGCCTCTGGCTGGCCCCTCGCTCTGGGGACCGACCCCGCACGCCAGGCTCCATTGCCTCCATGGGGGCCCACAAAGATGTTTGGCGCCGGGCCCACAAAACGTTCATCCAGCCCCGTTAGTCACGCAACTGCCCCCAATGCCCTGAGTACCAGCCCTGGGCTGAGTGAAGACTTTTATCTCCATGGGGACTCCATGACATCGTGGAACTTTATTGTGGGTTGGGATGTCTCAGCTCCACCCATTGACACCAGCGCAGAGTCCGGGCAGGGATTTCCCAATGGCGGGTGGGTGGAAACAATCCACGAGCCGCTTTGGAAAGTCCCAGCGGTGCCACGTTCCCAGGCTCAGCGGCGTGGGGTTTATTCAGGCGCTGGGTGAGCTCTGCCCCACAGCCCCGCCCGGACTCGGGATGGCTCCTCCATACCCCATCCTCCATCTCTCTGCCTCAGTCCCGCCTCTTTGAACCAGGGGCTGTGAGAGTTCCCCGGCCTCACCGTGGTGGGGTTGTGGGGATAGAGGCAATAACCGCTTGTGAAGGGGGGAGTCGCCACGGCGAGGGGCCCCACATCGGTTATAATGAACTAATCACCTTCCGCTGCGTTATTGCAATAAAGGTCCCGGTTTGCTGAAAGGCCCAGAGCCCCCCTGGTGTCAGTCAGGAGTAACTCGCGGACACTGAAAGCAGTTGCAGTCACTTTACACTAGCGGAGGGTTTGGCGCCATGAGGAATTTGCTCCATCCATTGGGTGTGAGGCAAACCCCAATGAGGGCAGGGGGATAAACCCTATTGACTCTGACGGGCGCTGGAGCAGTCCCGCAATGGGCTTGTCTCCTGTACACTGGCGGGGGCTGTCCTGTGAGTCTGACACTGAGACGGGCCCCGGGAGAGCCAACGTGCCAGGTCTCGGAGGGGAGAGTGACGCAAAACCGGACTCACTCCGGATTGGGGTTCCCCGATGAAGCGAGGGACCTGCGCACCGCAGGCTCAGGGGGGCTCTGGGAAGGAAAGGGAGACATTGACGGTAGAAAGAATGAGGAGTCCTTGTGGCACCTTAGAGACTAACACATTTAATGGGGCATAAGCTTTCGTGGGCTAAAACCCACTTCATCAGATGCATGCAGTGGAAAATACAGTAGCGAGCGATATATATGCAGAGAACAAGAAAAGATGGAGGTTGCCTTACCAACTCTAATGAGATAAATCAATTCACGTGAGCTATTATCAGCAGGAGAAAAAAAAAACTTTTGTAGTGATCATCAGGATGTGCCATTTCAAATAGTTGACAAGAAGATGTGAGTAACCGTAGGGGAAATGTAACACAAACGGTAGGTTTGTGTTACATTCACCCAGTTGCCAGGTCTCTTGTCTAAGCCCGAAGCGGGGTGACTGTCACTGCTGCCCCCACGTGGCTGCTGGGAGAAGGGGGTGTCACTGTGCCTATCTCACAGTAATAGTCGGCGGAGTCCTCGAGTTCCAGGTTGGACAATTGCAGATACAGCTCATTCTTGGAATTATCCCTGGAGATGGTGAATCGCCCTTTCACTGAATCACGGTAGCGTGTCTGGCTCCCATCGGGGTTTATAGAACTGACCCATTCTAGTCCCTTTCCTGGAGCCTGTCGAAGCCAGCTCATGTAGGAATCGCTGAAGATGAACCCGGAGATTTTGCAGGTGAGGAAAACAGACTCTCCAGGGCTTTTCACCCCGCCTCCGGACTCCACCAGCTTGACCTGGGACCGGACACCTGAGAATAAAGACAGGCCATTACTATCGGTATAGAAATAGCGATAACACAATATTCCTCTAACTCTGCAGTTATTCAGAGGGAGGAACGTACCTTCTAAAGCTGCTACCACAAAACTTAAAAGGAGCAAAATTCTCATTTTTCCTGGTGCTGGAGCGGAAAGTTCTCAGGCGACTGGCTGGGAACTGCTCAGACCCAGGAGGCTGCGAATCGGGTCTCCGGGTGCAGCCTGGGCAGAGAGAGGCACAGATTTAAACAGGAAACCGTCTCCCTCATTTGCATGCCCCCGCCTTGTACGAGACACACTCTCCTCCTGCCCGTGATCTGATCGACTCGCCCCAGTGGGAGGGGCTGTTGTCCCCTTACTGACATTCAGTGGGTGTTTTGCTTGGCCAGCTGCCAGCACTAAAAGAATGGGGAGAGGCCAATGCTCCAGGTCAGCCTCAGTCAGCCTCTGAGCGGGATGGGCAGGGCGGGCAGGCTGATCAGGGAGTCAGGAGGCCGGGGGGTCCCGTCCTCCCTGTGAGCTGGAGTTGCCTGGGTCAGACAGAGTGGGGTCGAGCTAAGGACGGAGCAGGGGCCCGAGCTGAGCTGGGGAGCAGAGCCGGGCCAGCCAGAGGGGCCAGGAAAGCAGAAGCAGCAGAGCTGGGAGCAGAGTCACAGAGACCCAGCCACCATGTCAGGGTTCACTCTGAACTCTGGGGTACAGATGTGGGGACCCGCATGAAAGACCCCCTAAGCTTATTTCTACCAGCTTAGGTTAAAAACTTCCCCAAGGCACAAATCCTTCCTTATCCTTGGGTGGGTACTGCTGCCACCACCAAGTGAGTTAGACAAAGATTCAAGGAAAAGGACCACTTGGAGTGTGCACATGTGTGGGTCCCAGCTGCTCCCTGCCCCCCTCATTGAAGCAGGTGTGCAGGGTTACTGCCCTGAGAACTGCAGGCACCAGTGGACATGGGGCTGGCTGGAGGCAGGGCAGGGTCTGGCTGGAGGCAGGGTCTGGCTGCAGGCAGGGCAAGGGGTGCGGGGCTGGCTGGAGACAGGGGTGTGTGGGGTGGGCTGGATGGCTTCAGGCAGGGCTGCAGGGGGTGCGGCAGAGGTTGGCAGGACTGGAGACAGAAGAGTGCAGGGCTGGTGCGGGCAGGGCAGGGGGTGCAGGGCTGGATGGAGACAGGGGCTGGTGCGGGCAGGGCAGGGGGTGCAGGGCTGGTGTGCACAGAGGTGTGTTGGGGCTGGCTGGCTTCGGGCAGGGCCGTGGGGGGTATGGCAGAGGTTGGCTGGAGACAGGGCAGGGGGTGCGGCAGGGGCTGGCTGTGGGCAGGACAGGGGGTGCAGCAGGGCTGGTGCGGGCAGGCGGTGCGGGGCTGGAAGCAGGGCACGGGGTGCAGCAGGGGCTGGCTGCGGGCAGGGGTGCAGGGCTTGCTGGAGACAGGGGCTGGCTGTGGGCAGGGCAGGGGGTGCAGGGCTGGTGCGGGCAATGGGTGCAGCAAAGGCAGCTGGAGCCCCGGCCCTTTAAATAGGCCCTGCTTTTGGACAGGTGCCAACCAGGTTATTTGAGCTTCTTAACCCTTTACAGGTATGTTATATCCTTGGGGGGGGGGGGCAGCCGGTTAGGAAGAAATCACTTGAGGCCAGACAGCAGACAGCTAACAAAACCACCATATTATTTACAGACACAGAGCTCACCCAACCGGCCGAAACCGGCTGGGCTGTCCCCTAATAATCTAACTCAGTTGCCATAGGAACAAAAACCATGACAACCAAATACACAACATATTCCTCCCCCCCTAATAAGAACATCCCCTAAATAAAACACACACTAGACTGGAGAAGGAGGGTAGACTGCCTCCATTCCCGGCTAAACCCTGGGGATTATTTTGTCCCATAACCGTGGGTTTGCCCTAGCTAAAGATCCAGCCGATGAGGAGGCCTTCTGTCTCTAGGTGGATTACGGCGAACTTCTGGTGGTGTTGCACCCGAAAGTACCATGGGCTCTGGTTCCGCAGCACGAACAGGTGAGGAGGTGGTATCAGCTCGTGCTGGGCAAAGGGGTATCTCAGCCGCCGGCAGTAATGGAGGAGAACAGTCAGAAACAGGTGATTTGTGATTCGGTGTCTCACCAGAAGTGGTGAAGTCAGACCCCTCAACTGCAGATGGGTCCTGAAGACTGGCATGACCTGGCAACAGCTGATCTACATGTCGCCGCCAGGTAAGATTCTCTGCAGTCCGGACGGTGTAGGAAACAGGTCCCGTTTGAGTGATGATTGTGGCAGGGACCCATTTAGCTCTGGAAGTATAATTCCGAGCCAAAACTGGCTGTCCCGGGCTAAAAGTTCGCTCTTTTGCTCTCGGTGCTCGTCTGATAACTTGATTTTGCTGCTGATGTTGCACAATTTGTCGGGGTTCAGAAGGTTTCAGCAGATCAAAGCAAGTGCGCAGCTGTCGTCCCATCATTAGAAAGGCCGGAGATGCGTGGGTCGTAGTATGAGGTGTGTTTCTGTAGGAAAGTAAAAAGGTATCCAGACACTTTTGAATAGTACTCTCTGCAGTAGTGGACTGCATTATAGAGACTTCTGGCCATTTAGAATGGGCATCTACTGCCACCAAGAACATGCTTCCTTCAAGGGGGCCAGCAAAGTCAATGTGACTACATTGCCACGGGTTTTCAGGCCAGTCCCATGGGTGTAGGGGTGCCCACTGGGGTGCATTCCTCACACCCTGACATGACATACAAGCTTTTGCCTTCTCTTCAATAGCACTGTCCAATGCAGGCCACCAAAAATAGCTTCGTGCAATTTCCTTCATGTGCACTATTCCACAGTGACCGGAATGTAGCTGTTCTAACATCTGTGATCTCAGTGGTGGTGGAATAATGACACGTCTCCCCCACAACAAACAACCAGATTGGACCGATAACTCCGTCTGCCTGGACATGTAGGGAACAAGGTCGGATGAGACCGGAGAGGTTTGTCGAGATTTTCCATGCATCACTAGGTCCATAACTTGGGACAATACTGGGTCAATGCAGGTTGCCTTCTTTATCTGAGTAGCAGTGATGGGTGTATTCTCTACCTGTTCAAAGTAGAAGATTTCCTTTTGGGCACTATCTTGGTGTTTGACCGGCAAAGGCAACCTTGAGAGGCCATCTGCATTGCCGTGCAGAGTGGATTTCCGATATTTGATTTCATATGTGTGTGCTGAAAGTAACAATGCCCAACGTTGCATACGACTAGCAGCTAATGGGGGAATGCCTGTGTAGGGTCCAAAAATTGATGTCAGAGGTCGATGGTCTGTGAGAAGAGTAAACTTTCGCCCAAACAGGTACTGATGAAACTTTCGAATTCCAAAAACAATTCCTAATGCCTCACGTTCGATTTGGGCGTAGTTAGTTTCTGCTTTGCTTAGAGTGCGTGAAGCAAAAGCAATAGGTCTCTCTTCTCCTGAAAGCATAATATGTGACACGACTGCTCCCACTCTATAAGGGGAGGCATCGCAGGCCAATTGCAGTGGTAAGGATGGATCAAAGTGCGTTAGAACTTCAGAATTTATCAATGCATCCTTAGCTTTGTTAAATGCAACATCACAGGTTTCAGTCCACTTCCAGGCCTTGTTCTGCCCAAGGAGCTCATGAAGTGGTTTTAGCAGTGTGGCTAACTGTGAGATGAACTTTCCATAATAGTTCAGGAGTCCTAGAAACGAGCGCAGCTGGCTTACATTTCGAGGTGGGGGAGCCTCCACAATAGCTTTAACTTTTTCAGGGGCCTTATGAAGACCTGCAGAATCAATGATGTGTCCCAAATATTCAACAGAGGGCTTGAAGAATTCACACTTGTCTTTGCGAACTCGTAGGCCATACTCTTCCAGTCTTTGTAGGGTAGCCTCTAAATTCTTTAAGTGATCCTCTTCATTTCTTCCAGTGACCAGGATATCATCCAGATAGCACTGAACTCCTGACAAGCCACACAAGATCTGGTCCATAGCCCTCTGGAACAGGGCGGGAGCAGATGTTATTCCGAAGGGTAGGCGACAGTATCGATAAACCCCCTTATGAGTCACAATAGTCAACAGCTCTTGGGACTTTTCATCGACGTGCATCTGTAAATATGCTTGACTCAGATCAATCTTACTGAACTTTTGTCCCCCAGCCAGGCCTGCGAAGAGGTCATTGATGCGGGGAAGCGGGTATTGCTCTGCACACAACACTGGGTTGACAGTGACTTTAAAATCACCGCAAATCCGGAGAGAGACATCTTTCTTCACTATTGGAACGATAGGAGTGGCCCATGAACTATGGGTAACTGGTATTAGGACTCCATTGGTGACCAGGTGCTCCAGGTCTGCTTCAACTTTTGGCCTGATGGCATATGGCACAGTTCGGGCTTTCAGATATTTTGGTGGACTGTCAGGTTTAATGTTCAATGTCACAGTGATTCCCTTCATACTTCCCAAATCATCTCCAAAAACAGCAGCATGTTTCCTTAGTATAGGGGTTAGACTGGTTTCTTCTTTAGTCATCCGGTGCACTTCTGCCCAGTTCAGTTGAATCTTCCCAAGCCAAGACCTACCCATTAGTGCTGGGTAGTTACCTCTCACCACAAACAGTGGCAATTTAGCAGCCTGTCCATTGAGCTCCACCTTAACATCAATAGTGCCCAACATGGGCACAGCTTCTCCCGAATACATCTTCAGAACAGTTTTTGTTGCCTTAAGCGGAAGATGCTGTAGCTTTTCTTTATACACAGTCTGAGACCAGCGAGATGGCTGCATCGGTGTCCAGTTCCATGCATATAGGTTTGCCATCCAATAACGGGGTTACCCAGTATTCATGTGAGCCCATTGCCAAAGACAAAACATGCAGTGGCACTTCCTCTTGCGATGAGGTGTCACCTTGATCATCCTGGGTCTGCTCTAGGGTATGCAGGGTTCCTCTTTTTGTCGGCCAGACCACAGGCCTCTTTTTCTTTTGTTTACAGGCACACTCAATCTGTCCCTTTTTGCCACAGTGTCGACACACCAGATCCTTACACCAGCATTCTGATGCCTGGTGTCTTGGCTTACCGCAGCGGTAACATTCTTGACTCTGCACCGTTTTGTGGGTCGGTTCTTGTGACACTTTTTGCACCCTAGGGGATGCACCGATGTATTGCGCCTCCCTTGTAGCCAGTTCCATGGAGACAGCAATATCAACAGCCTTCTGTAAGGTAAGCTGAGCCTCTGTCAGTAGGCGCTTCCGTATAGCTTCACTGTACAGGCCACACACTAACCTGTCACGCAGGGCATCATTTAACATCTCTTTAAATTCACAGTGTTCTGCTAGCTTTTTAAAAATGGCTACAAATTGTACAACTGTTTCATCTTCCCTTTGGTCTCTTTTGTGGAACCTGTATCTTTCAGCAATTACCAGTGGTTTTGGGGAAAAATGGGACCCCAGGATTTCCACAATGTCACTGTAAGATTTAGTCTTAGGCTTAACAGGGTGTAGTAAGCTGAGTATCAGGTAGTAGGTTTTAGCCCCTACAACACTTAAGAATATTGGCACCTTCTTCGCTTCTGTAATGTCATTTGCAATAAAAAAAGGCTCAAAACGCTCAGTATACACATGCCACTGCTCTATATTCTCATCAAACGGTTCCAGTGGCCTGGTCAGAGTAGCCATGATTTTAGTTTCACTTTCACAGTCAGTGCAAACAAGCAGTATTTTTGTTTGTTTGTTCTTTACCTTGACTTCTACTTCCTTCTGTTACTGGAGCAGCACTGGAATCCCATCCATCGTCGCCACTTGTTATATCCTTGGGGGCAGCCGGTTTAGGAAGAAATCACTTGAGGCCAGACAGCAGACAGCTAACAAAACCACCATTTTATTTACAGACAGAGAGCTCACCCAACCGGCTGAAACCGGCTGGGCTATCCCCTAATAATCTAACTCAGTTGCCATAGGAACAAAAACCAATGACAACCAAATACACAACAAGGTAAAGGAGGGATTTCATGCTCCCCTGAGCTGTATGTTTATGACACTTCCCCAGTCCCCAGGCCCACAGTTTCTGCTAACTAATCAAATATCCCAGCCCTCGCCCTGCAGCCTCTCAATTTCTCCCAGGCCCTACGGGCTGTTCCCTTGAAGGGACAATGAGTCTGATCTTACCCTGCTCTCTCAAGCCCAGCGTCTTGCACCACTGGCTCTGTCCAGTAGAACCAACAAGTCTGTCTTCACCCTCCCATTATTCCCCAGACTTTGTAGCCTGCAACTCCTGCCACTTTATTGTCTCGTTGAAGTCATGAACATTTCTTCTTTCCCTCTGCGAAAGGCCTGCCCCCCAGCCCCCGCCACTGGAGATGTATCTACCGAATTGTTGGTGTCACTAGGCCTGAGTAAACCAAAGTTGTGACTTTGGGCCTGAAGTGAACCAAACTTCTTACATGCTGTGAACTTTAACCAGCCTAAGATGCTAAGAGACAGCAAGCAAAATGTGTAACTTTCAGCTGTCTCACTTGCAGATGCAGGAGTGGCGGGGAGGAGGGGGAGAGGGGGGAGGAAAATCTGTATGCGTTTGTGCTGTGCAGGCCATAGATAAGCTTGCGAATGGGAACTTTTCTAACACGCTGAAATGTAATGTTTAAAGTAACTGCTGCGGGGAAGGAAGGGGTGAGGGGGAAAACCAAACAAAAGGCTTACACAAACAAGGGGGGTATAAATGCTGGGACCCCGCCTGCGCGCGGGTGTGCAGGATCTGAGAATGCTTTTTCTCCCTGGCACCTTATTTGGGCTCAAATAAACCTGGTTTTGCTTCTCCACCCTGGTGTGTTAATTAGTGCAACGCACACCAGGCAACGAACCTGCTGTTGCTCCGCCTCGGGCTCTTTGAGCTGGCAACAATAGGTGAAAATATGGCCCCCCATAGCTGAAGTATCTGCCAGTCGTTCATATCCTTAACCTCCAAAACCCCTGCAAGGAAGGGCAGGGCTCTTACCCCTCTCTTACTGATGGGAAACTGTGGCACAACGCTTTCATGCAAGAGCTCTTCTGAAAACACACCCACACCTGTTCTCCCTGTCTGTCCTTGTTCATCTCCGGCAGGCACCGGTCTCATGCTGATAAGAGCCATGGTTCTGCTTCCTCCTCTTAATGACTGACTGTTCCCAGTCTTAAAAACCCAGTGAATTGTGCAATCGATAAACAATGGGAGCCTCTTTAGAGTCTGATCGGGCACCACCTCCGAACAAGAACTTTAGCTGTTAGTTATTCAGAGATGATGATATAACAAGTATCGTCCACGTCAGCCAGAAAGGACATTTCTTCGCATGGGTCACTCACCCTAAAATACCTTGGTGTAGGAGGTTCTCAGGATCACTCCTGCTGAGCCCCCACTGTTCAGGGAGACGTCTCTCCAGAGTCTAGCAGCTGTGCAGCTCCTGGTACTCTAGGGTTTGAGGTACACGACTGAACCCCAAGGACCTGCCTTTTCAGTATTTACCTGGTTAATCCCTGTGGATCTGTGTGGCACAGAGCTGGGTGGTGTCACCAAGTAGCCAAGGAAACCATGTAGGAATTCCCATACCGGATCGGATTATGGTTATTATTTAACATCTGTATGATGGTAGCGACTAGGAGGCAGATGAGATCAGGACCCTGTTGTGTCAGGTGATACACACACAAATGGTGAGAGACCGTCGCAGCCCCAGGTGAGATCACGGCCCTGTGGTGCCGCGTGCTGGTGGGGATGTTAGCGGAGGTACAACCACAAGTGGTTTGTAGCATGAGGACATGGTCTGGTTACATTAACATGGGCAGAGAGAGATATTCCTTGGGAGGCGGAAGGATGAAGTAGGGGCCCTGGTACGGGAGGGGATAGATGTAGAGGGGCTAACGAGGCAGCTGAGAGGAGTCGTTAGCTCCACTCCGAATGCCGCCTGGAGTCTCAAGGCCCCGTTACAGGTCTCATGAAACAATTGAGCCTGGAATGATCTGGGCTAAATTGTTCTTTATTCATCAAAGAGCAGAGTCACTTTGTGATGTTGCTTAGAGCCAACCATAATTGACTAAAGCAGTTTTGTGTGTGGACGGAAAGTGCATTTCAAACGCTACTGTAGAGGGTTAAATGTTACAGTGTAGAGCAGGAGTCGATCTGGAGAGACCCCAAAAGTAGTTCAGGTGGCAGCTCACCTGAGATAACCTCATTGTTTCATTCGTAGTTAACATCTGTATAGTGATAGGTCGATGCCTTGTGTGTGCTAGGACCCTGTTGTGCTGGGCGCTGCCCAGATACAGCGAGAGACAGTCCCTGCCCTACTGATGTTTGGGCCTTGCTGTGCTGGGCGTTGTACAAACATAGAGGAACAGAGAGTCCCAAGGAGTTCACAGCTAAATAAACAAGACACACCAAAGTTGTATTTCCAGGTCTGGGAGGGAAGTTGTGTCTCCTCGTTTAGAGTCGGGAGGGCGGGGGGCTGAGAGTCAGGACTCCTGGGTCCCATCCGCAGCTCGAGGAGGGGATTTGGGTCTGCAGGTTCGAGCAGGGGAAGTGGGCAGAGAGGATTTGGTTCCCATCGCTGCCATTGTCTGGCGTTCGGACAAGTCAGCTTCCTTTCCCACCGCACACAGGCATGAAGACTGAGCTAACGGCTGCCTACAATGTGCTCCAAGTGCCACCAAAAACAGGGGAACGGAAGAGCAAACCACCCTCACTATTCAACTGCATTATGTGTGGCCCACTGTATGAGAAAGCAAAACCGCCAGCCGTACCCACCACTGCAGGATAAAGCAACCTCGCTCTGAGCACTGAACATGGACCCAGTGTCACCGCGGCTGCCTGCTGGAGAGACAGTCTGGGCTCCCATGGTCCTTGTGGCTGCTGCTCAGTAGTTTCATCGGGTGCTCCTGACTCCCACCAGCCCCCCACAACCACGAGACCCCTTTCCCCTCAGAGTTCCAGGGTAGAACCCAGGAGTCTTGACTCCCCGGCCCTCAGCTCATCTGGTCCAGCTCCTGTCTTTGAACTGCTCTGTGGGCTGGGCTTTGAGCCTCACGTCCCCTCATGGGCGAGGGAAGCTGCAGGATCAGACTCTGGAACACTGGAATTTGTTCCCTTCTAGCCACTAGGTGGCCACCCCATCTGAAGCACAAGGCTGCTGCTAAGACCGACCATCCCCAACACAGAGCCACTGCCACTTATTTCAAATGAGAGCGTCACGGGGAGAAAATCCCTTTATTGGCAAAAGAAAATCACCCCAGCTGTTCTGTGAGGCTGTTAGATGTCGACACTGAGCCTAGAATATCAGCAGGGACGCGAACACCAGAGAATGCTACAGACCAGCATTTTAGTGGCACGATAGCAAAGCATCCTGAGCAAGATCTGATCCAGTCCCCACTGATAGCGGTGGGAAGACACCCGTCGGCTCAGGCCTGTGGTCAAGTGCCCCAAGCGCTGCAGGCCCAGCCATTCCTTGTGAAAAATATTGGTCATGAATGTCGATCCCTTTTTGTGTAGTGATCCCCCTCCCCCAGCATGTGCCATCAGCAGGAATTAAACCTAGAAACTTCAGCACCACACTTTAAGCACAGAGGTTAAGGAGCAGCTAAGTGCATTAGCAGTAGTAGGCTGTCATCTTCTTGTACAGTTCAGTTACTATAGGGGGACACAACACACTTAGGAAGCTCATTATCTGGAGCTAGCATATAGTTCGTGAATGGATCCCATCTCCCCGTGAACATTTCTCCCCTATTCAGCTGGCTCTCCTGCCAAGTGCACAGCATTTTGGTAGTTACATGCATTTTCCCTGCAGCCCATGAACTCCTGGCCCATGGAAAGGAAGACGATGGGAGTGAGGCAGCTGTGCAAATAGAGCAGGCCATCGGCAAAGAGGATGCCTATGTCCAGGGATTTGTCCATCACTGAATGTAGTGCATCACCTGAGACCCGCAGGAAGTAAATGACGTGATATGGGAGCCAGCAGAGGTAGAAGATCAGGATCAAGGCAAGGTGGACATTGAGGGGCTTCCTGGACTGAGTGAGATGGCTTGTTCTCAGTTTGGCAGCTAGAAGAATTTAGAAGGTGATGATCAAGGCTAATGGGACCAGAAACCCAACCAGGAAGTGGATAGCAACATGGGCCATCATCCTTCGTTTTCTCAGCAAAAGGTTCTCTTGGACACTTGTCAGATTGCCAGAGGTGATGTTCCACTCTGAAGATGAGCTCATGGAATCCCAGAGATCACAGTACTGCAAGCTCAATGCAAGGGATAGGATCCATATGGCCAGAATAACCAAAGAAGCCAGGTGGGGCGACCTGTGGTTCTGGGACCACACAGGGTAGGCCATGGAGATGCAGTGGTCGGCGTTGATGACAGTGAGGAGGAAAACCCTAGTGAACATGTTGAGCGAGGTGACAATAATGGTCAACTTATACATCACGGTGCCCAAGAACCAACGAAAACCCAAGGTTGTGTAGATAACTCTGAAGGGTAGGAAGGAGGTGAAGATGAAGTTAGCAATGGCCATGTTAAGGAACCACATAGGAGTGACTGTCTTCTTCACCTGGAAGCCAGTGATGAGGATGATCCAGCCATTTCCCACCATGCCCAAGAGGAAGGCCAGGCTATAGGCCACCATGAAGATTATGTGAGTCATGTCCAGGAGAACGGGATTATGAATAAGTGCTGCCATCTAGGTGTGGGTTCAGGCGGTGCAGATCTTGTACTGACCAAACAAAGAACAAATGTCATGTCTCTGGAAGCTTATCTTGATGAGGATAAAAGGTCAGGCCCACTGGAACAATTTGTATAGTGGGGGTGCTGACAGCCATTGCACCAAACTATAACCCTGTTTATGATGGAAACCACTTCAAGCCCCAGAGAGTGCAGCAGCATCCCTAGGACCTATGTAAAAGCTAGAGTCTGCAAATACATTTATTAGAATGCGCATTGATTAGCTAATCAAACGTGGACATTTTTCATTAAAATGATTTTTCAAGGACAAATAGTGTTTTAGTTGAAATCGAAATATCTAGAAAAAAACCTGCTGATTTTGATAAAATTTCCTTTTGAAAAACAAAACAAAGTGAAGCATTTCAACATTTTCAGAATGGAGTATTTTAATTTTTTATTTAAAAATGAAATTCATTATTTTGCATATAAAATGTTGACATTTTAAAAAGTTGAAACAAAAGATTTCAAATGACCTAGATCAAAAAAAGAATTTAGAATTTTCTTTCATGGGAAATATTGAATGTTTTTGTGTTTCAGTTGAGACTGGAATTCTTTTTAATAATCCTGAGAAATGAAATATTTGGTTCCTGTCCAGTTCAACTAGCTAATATGTTCTAAAATCATTCCACAATATATCTTCATCCATACCATCCTAATGAAGGCAAGTGGCTACAGGATTTCTAAGCATCTCACAAGCTACGGAGGAAATATATAAACTCCCCTCTGCATCCCAGGACCAGGCAGAGCTCCGAGAGGTTCATATTTTCAGAGCAATTGGCACCAACATTTTAAACTCAAGTTTGTTAAAATAAACCCCAATCCTGTGGATTTCATCAGGGCTTCTCAATCTTTTTCACAGAATGAGCCATGGTTTAAGAGAGACTGTCTCATAGACACCTCCCTGCCCATTGGCCATTTCCAGGTGAAAACGCCTCCCCTCCCATCTCCACTTTCATTCCCATTCACTTGATACCTGACATCTCATTCCCCATCGCCCAGCCACCACCGTCCCCACCCGCCAAGCCTCCATCTACCCTCCCGTTTCCCTTTACCCGGTCCCACCTCCCCTCCCATTCCCCCTCACCAGACCTTGCCTACCCTCCCGTTCCCTCTTGCCTGACCCCACCTGCCCTCTGGCTGCCCCTTGACTGCCTCCCATCTCTCCACCTGGTCTCCAACACCCAACCCTGTCTCCCTTCCCATTTCCAATCCCCAAGCCCCGCGTGCCCTCCTGTTCCCCACTGCCTTGCCGTCCCCACTCTCCCATTCATGGCCTCATAATGTCACTGTGGCAGCTACAGGAATTGCTCACCGACCAAATACTGTTCAGAAAACATTTCATGTGTCTCTGGCTCCTGTTACCATAAGACGGGTCAGCAACACGTAATCAGCCAGCTCCCTATAGACCACCAGGGGACGGGGCCTATTCCCAGTACTGATCCAGCCTCCGATGTCCTGAGGCAGGGTTGAGGGGTTTGGTACTTTCTTACCTGCGTGTTGGTAGGATGTGGCTTCTAAGGGTTAATCTCTGTCCAGGGCCAGGTCCCTGACACAGTCGCTGCAGTCCGCACAGACTGACTCTGCCCGGGGCAGGAAGCTCTTCTTTTGTGGGTTTTTTAAGGGGAAGGAAGGGGCGTTCGTGACTGAAAGGTGCGAAGGGATTGGTTTTGATGGTCTCTCCTGAGTGTGACGGACAGGCAGCTGTCCTGCGATTGTGGGCTTCTAAAGATTCCTTAACACTGACATTTCCTCTGTTGTGTGCAACGCTGAGCCCCTGCTGTAACCACTAAACACTGTATCCCTCCCAGGGTCAGGGAAAAAACCCAGGAGTCCTGTCTCCCAGGCCCCCTGCTCCAACCCACTAGACCTCACTTCCCTCCCAGCAGGGGACTGCGCAGAAATTTACCTTTGACCCCTTTTTTGCAATCACACCTGCCCAGGCCCCGGCAGGAGCTCACTCTTCCCTCCCTCCCTCCAAGCACAGCCCCAGGGCTGGACGAGTTCTGTGCCCCTGACGATTATTGGGGGGGGGAAGGGAGTGCCCCTGCTTACCCCTCCTTGTGCACACTCCTGCCTCCCCCAGTTGGGAGTAGAACCCAGGAGTTCCTGCTTTAACCTACTAGATTCTACACCCTGCGAGGCACTGAGAATAGGACCCAGGCGTCCTGACTCCCAGCCCCACATCTCTCCCCCGACTGAAGACTGTACAGCTTTTTAAAAGATCATTTCTGATTGGTCTATAACTTATGGGCTCGATGCAGAAATGATGGGTGAGGCTCTTTGGCCCGTGTTACTCACGAGGCCAGACTAGATGATCCTAATGGTCCTTTCTGTCCTTAAAAAGCTGCGAATCTATTAACCACTAGGCTCCACCTTCCCCCACCACTGGGAATAGAACGCAGGTGTCCTGGTTTACAGTCTCACTGCTCTAACTCACTAGATTACATTCATTAGTCCAAGAATCTTTTGAGGATTGACACAGAAGATACAGAACTGGATTGGGATATACAAGACTAGTTCGAATTAGGCTGTTGCACAAATCGTGCTCAGGATCCATAGGGTCAACAGAGAAACATTCCCTACGGAGAGCTCTTGCTTCCAGGGAGATCTATGGAGAAAGAGCGCTGGGATGAAAAGGCGGAACCGGTGTGGAAGCAGGGAAAGCTTCAATAAGGATTTGAAGCGGATTTTAATGCGTGTCAGTCAGTTAGCAAGAGTCAGGCCATACTGTAACCCTAATGACGTGAGATTTGTAGGAGCAAAGATAGTGCGAGGCGACAGGACAAGAACTGTGTACAAAGTTATTACGACCTTGCAATCACTAACCAAAATGCAGGCTTGCTTTTTTTAAGAGAGAGACAAATAAGATAAGCCTCTCTGCTATGTATAAACAAAATGTATTTGTTGCTTTTTACTGTCTCCATGATTGCTAGAAATTGTCTGTAACAAAGGTATAAAGGCTTGATGTAATTGTTTACCAGTTGAGAGACCTGTCCAGGACTGGGGCGACCCTGTGTCCTATGGCACTCTCTCCCTCCATTGTAATTACTGGAGAAAATAATAAAGTATTTGATTTTGCTGCACCCAAACAAAAAGCGAGAACTGAGTTTTTCTTCGACACCGGTGAGAGGAATTCTGAGATAGACTGGAAAGAGAAACCTCTGCAGCCGCAGCTGGCTCAGTCACAGATACTAGGCCAAGGTCTGCTCCAGCCAATTCAGGACATTTTAACCCCTGAGAAGCCTGAGGGAACTGGTAAGTCAGCAGTACTAAGACAGACAAAAGGATGGATGTGTGTCTACTGTGGACAGCAAGATCATTTAGTACAAGACTGTGAGAACTCACCTCACCGCAGTTTGGTGCACCAACAGCAAAGCTGCCTGCTGGAGGATTTGTGGGACGAGGACAGCCAGCAAAGCAACCATGTAGATGCACAGAGTACAAACTGGGTCTCAGGAGGACAATCCTGGAGAAGACTCAGCATATCACAAGTTTCAAACACCGAGACCATACCTTGGAAGGACAAATGCCCAAGATTCTATTCCCATTGACTGGAAAGTTTTGCAGTGACAAGATAGGCATATAGGACACGTGATTCACTTCCTGGAGTCTGGCCCTAGGCCCAGTCAGGGTGAGGAAGTGAAGGAGAAATATAAGACCTGTCTATACTTACGAGAAAGGCCAAAGTTTTTTGTGTCCAATGGAGTTTTGTACAGAAAGATTCAGAAAAGGGAAGATTTGGGATAGCTAGTGATTCCCTACGCTCATTGAGGCAGCATTAGAAGGAATCCATGAGAAGATATGCACCACGTGAATAGAATAGAAAGAACACTAGAGTTCGTTAGAGGTCAGTTTTATTGGCCTCAAATGACCCGAGCCGTAGAAAGGAAACGTCTGCAATCAGAACTCAATCCTCAGTCAGAGGAATTTGACCCAAACAAGAGGAGTCAACTTCATGAAGATCAACTGGAAGGGACACAAACCAGGGAAACTTCCCACCACAACAACATCTGTAGAGAGTACTGCAGAGGTACCTATTGGATCTCACAGAACATGGAAAGTTAGAAGCCAGCCAGTCCAATTTGGGGACCATCTCCCTCCTTGTTATTAATCCAAGGGCTGGAATGTAAGGAACCCTAGACTTTGGTTTGCTGACAAGGAAGAGTTTGGGAAAGAATCAAGATGCTGCCGTTCTTTTCAAGCGGTGATGGTGACACATGCTACATGTTATGGAGACTGAGACCTCATCTCAGAAAGAAGATCGGCGAGCAGCAGGTTTGCTCTGTGTGTGCTAACGTGTAAAGGCTAATTGAAAGCTTGTATTTAAATATATGCAACAGCACCAAAGCGGAGAGGTTGTAAAAGGGCTAGATTTAGTACCAAATAGCTTGTGTTTAAAAATTATTCAGAAGTATTCCAGATACTATTTGCAGGGTGTTGTGTTAGTTTATAAGAGATTGCACTGGACTCTCTCTCTCTCTGAAGCTGCCTGGGAACTGTTAAGACCTATGTTCAGGGTTTTACAGAAAACAGCCCTGAGGTTTCACTCTGTGAAAAGCCCGTGCTTCCGCAAAGAGCTCAGCTGAGGAGGTGCAAGAAAGAGGGGTATGTAACCAAGTTCTACATTCTAGTGGTGCAGCAACCCTTATCCTGTAACGTGTCATCTAAGCTATCACCTCCCCTCTCCTTTCTCCTGTCTGATGTCACCGCAGAGCCCCTGTCGTTTCCCAGGCGATTGTAATAAACAAGTCCCTGGAGGTTCTGCTTTGCCATGTGAGTAATGGCTTCCTCAGCCCCAGGCCAGTTCAGTTACTCACCTCAGAGCCAAGGTACTGAATGTAAAAACGGGGGATGGGGCGTGGGAAGGAACCAGTCGTTTCTGGAGCTGACTAAGAAGAGGGCATGGTAGAATAACACGCAGGCCAGATGGCTCTCCCAGTCTCAATGGAGGTGGACCATGCCCACGTTCAAGTCAGTCAAGACCTTCTCTGCCTCCCGACCCACCATCCCATCCTCCATCTCTTCTGCTGTCGCTCTGCCTCTCACCCCCATCACTGCCCCTCCACTCCCTTTGCTGCTCCCATGTTGGTCTCCCCACCACACAACACTGCCTGTTCCCTCGTTCCCCTCCCTGGGACTCTCACCTTGTTGTTTTGGTTGTACCTGTGCAGGCAATGGAGGGAACCCAGCAGCTCCTGCCTCAGCCATCACCTCCAAGCCCAAAGGAGGAAGCGGAGGGAGCGGCCAGCAAGAATTCCTGCTCCCCCCACCGCCCATCTTCAAGCAGACAGCTCTGCCAAGCCACAACCCAGGGCTCATCTACAGCCTGACGGATGGCACAGTGTCCTCGCCCTCGGGGCTGGTCCAGACCCTGCCAGGGTCCTTCCCAGACATCTATGATGGAGACACCAAGAAGTGGGAGGAGCATTTCCACAGCATCCAGAGTGTTAGCCAAAAGGGCCCGTTTCCCCCTGGAGCTTACCTAATTACACCAAGGAGGCACGGAGACAGGAAGACGAGTACCACACCCTTTATTGATCGGTCAGCTGAGCGGGTGCTCCTCTCGGCTAGTGCCAGAGAAAGAGACACACCTTACATGGCCAGATGGGCCTACCTTTATACCCCGAAACAAACAACTTAGCCTACGTTTGTCTACGTCATTTGGTTGACCTGTAGAACCTGTACATGCATCTGTTAGGGAATAATTGGATATGCAGGATACATATATCATTTTGTGGGGGCTACAAGATACATACAGCTGTTGAGGATACATTTGTCATTCTGAAGGGGAAACAAGATACACCCGTCGACCCTTTGTGCTATATACTTTGGAAACATTCATGGGAACACAGCTGCATTTACTGGGGAGCCAAATAAAACTGATAAGCAAAATAGCTGACTTAGGTAGATACACGGCCTTCAGTCTAATAAGTTCTGTAAGCTTTCCAACACGGTTTGGGCAAGCATAGCATAACTTTGGTTCACTCAGGCCTAATACAAAAAGGCTTCATTAGCACTATGATTTTCCAACAACTCCCCCCTTTGAGAATACTCACCAAACCTTTTGGCTGAGTTTTCTCACACTTTGAGGCCAAAAAGCAATGAAGCTCTGCAGAAATATTTACAACTGCTCTTTTAAGCTTAGTCACCCCCAACCCAGGAATGAATGCATGGACAAAAGAGTGGAACCTTGTTCATTGAACAACTAAGGGATTGGGGCACTGACTATAACTCAGGTAGGTATACCTAATGGTTTAATTTCCCAGATGTCTCAGTGAATAATTTAGTCCCATATGCATCCTCCCCATGGACCCGGCAGGATTCGGTATGTGGTAGCCACACCCACCCTAACCGGTTCATATGCTTGGAAGGAGCACTGTAAATGTACACACTTTCATCCAGAAAGTGTCCAAATATGTTTCCATGACCACAGATCAGATGGTACTTCAGATGTGTCTGTAAGGGCAGTGGGCCAAGTCTGGTGCTCAAGATTACTCCAAATGGCCATCAGCTGGTCATTCAGGAAATCCTGGATTTCTAAACATACTAGATCCCACTGCAATGCCTTCCCAGTCTTAGTGATATTTAACACCATTTCTGTCAGTAACTTCTGGGTCATAGAACTAAGGGTGGAAATGACATGTAACCTACCAACTCCAGCCTATACTTAAGATAGCTGAGCTTCAAAAATAAGGCTAGTGGCCTTTTCTAGTTGGCCCAATTTCTTAGCATATTCTTGGCTTTGAAAAATAATTCAGATGACTGCAACACTATTGGCCCCAGCCCACAGGGATCTGGTCAATTCCCCTTTCTCCAGAGGAAATAACCCAGGCTCTTTGTTGTGCTAATCTAATGGCAGCCCCTTGTGAGCAATCTGGGTATGTAAAAGTGATCTGAAAACTGGATAAAGGCAATGTCATTTAAAATCCAATTAGGGAGGGCAATACATACTAAAGGATTTATCCAAAACACAGGGCGCAGCCTGTAGAATAAACCCCAAAATTCAATTAATACCACATTTCCAAACAGGATCCCACAAGTTTCTTCCTGCCAGTGTAGAATTTTTGTTTCTTTACCAGGGTCAGTTCTCAATGTCCTTTTTAGTCAGGAATTCCTGGACTTTGGCAATGTCAGTGGAGTGAGCGTTCCTTCTCCTTTCCCAAAACAATTGTAGTTTAGCATTCTACAGGGGAGAGATTATCAGCACATCACCCTGTAATGGTTTTTGATTCTTCTAGAAAAGTTCAAAGGCACAGTAGGTCTGTCAGCGGACAAGGGAGAGGTTAGCTAGCACGTCACCTTGTCCTTTTTCCCTGCTGTCCAGAAGGCACAGTGGAGCTAGAAGAAGGAATAGGCTAATCATATAGGAGAGTTCTCCTTATGTGGACGGGTCTTTTTGCAGTGAGAATCATGGGTCCAAGCAGTCAGTCTTTGGCACTTCACAGCGGTGTTGGTAATCAGCAGGACTCAATAAGGGCCTTTCCAGCGTGGAGCCAAAGCAATCTTCGTTGGTGGACCTGTACATTGATCCGGTCTCCAGGTTCCATG